>NC_085928.1:115017500-115725000 GCF_028885655.2 Pongo abelii | reverse complement strand
CTCATTGTTCAACTCCCACTTATGAGTGAGAACACGCAGTGTTTGGTTTTCTGTTCTTGTGTTAGTTTGCTGAGAATGATGGTTTCCAGCTTCATCCATGTCCCTGCAAAGGACATGAACTCATCCTTTTTTATGACTGCATAGCATTCCATGGTGTATATGTGCCACATTTATTCCCTTCTATTTCAACTTTTCTAAGTATTTAAAATTATAAATGGAAATTAAACTTTATCAAATGACTTTTAGCATCAATTAAGAAGACTATGTGATTCTTTTCCTTTAATCTATTAATAAAAATATAACATATTTTCTGTTGTTGCATGCATTACTGTTTTGATTAGCAAAAAAAAAAAAACAAAAAAAAAACAGCTCTGCAAAGCACCTGTTATTATACCCAAAGGTATGTTAGGTTCAAGCTGGAGTGGAAGCATCCCTCCCAGATGTGTGGATATGGAACATTTTTGGAAAGCTCCCAGATTTCTGAAACTATAGGGGTTTCACCCACTAACCTAGGGAAAAAGAATAACCTCAGGAATACTAAGGTTACTTTGAGGCATATGAAGCATGATAACTTAAACAGCTTCATTTATGAGTTATTTTCTAAATATACTCCATAGCCGTTTTTTCTTAGTTCTGTCTCAGTTTTGCTCCTGTCTCTCTTTCATAGTAGGCCTTCTCAAAAGCATACCTTCTCTAAGGCATACATTTGTGTATGCATCTAGCAGGTGAGTGAGTGTGTGTGTGTGTGTGTCGGGGGCGAGGAGACTCATCTTCCCAGGCCACCTTAGACTAATGAAAGTAGAAATTAGACTTTCTGGGGCTGGGACTCAGGCATTTAAAAAATCTCCCCAGAAATTGCAATATGCAGCCAAAGTTGAGAACCACTAATCTGTATCTCCTTGAAACTGAAAATCATGTATGTTTATGAAACAAAGCTCACAGAAGGAGAGACCTGGTTATTACAAAGACACATAGACAATGAGATTCAGCATTACCCACATGAGGCATGGCAGGATAAATAAAAGACAAAGACTGCCAAGTGAAGGAAGAAAAGAAAGCAAAAAGAGATGGTACAATAATGATAGCAAATCTACTCACTCAATTTTCTCTGGAAGGTCAGTTCGGGTCATGCACACACAATTAACCAAAATAGTGACTGTAATAAATAAACTGAACCACCTGAAAGGCCTGTGTTAAGGAAAAGCTGAGATCACCAAGTCTCTGTGATGTCATCTAGGATCACCTTGATGCTGAATGATTACATTCAAATCTTAGCTAATATTAGTTTATGATCTTGTCACATAATAACCACTAACATTTACCGAGTGCCTAAGCTAGGCTGAGTACTTTGTCCACGTTACTTCTAATACAACTGATCTAAAGGTGGGTATAAATATCTACATTTTGAAGCTGAGAAACAGGCTGACAAAAAAAAAAGTTAAATAACTTTTCTCAGGTCATGCAGCTAGTCAACCATGCTGCAGAGATGTGAACTCTTATCTGTCTGATAGCAATCTCTGAGCAAGATAGAAGGAAACAGGCTCCCTGTTCCAAAATGTCCTTTTGCCCCGAAGCCTTCATTTCACTATACAAAATGGCCTGAAATTTCATCTGGCAAATGTCTTTTTTATTCTAAAAGACAAAGAGAAGTTAGAAGCTTGGAGATAAGTGAAAAGGTACAAACTTTCATGGGAATTAGTTTCATCAGATTGTTTGCGTAACTTAGTTGAGATCAGTTCCACCGAGGAAATGGTCTTCTGGGTAGGAACGGTGGAGGCAGGCACAGGGAAGTGAAATACTGGCTCAGGAAGAAAACTCCAAGTAGGATTAGGCTGGAGTGGAGAACTCTGAATAGCCAGAGTGGAGAATATTGACAGCAGACTATGGACAAAGAGATTACCAAAAGGGGAGGGAGACATTGAAAGGAAGGTGGGTGGAAGGGGTAAATAGAAGGGAAGAAATGTTGGTGGGGAGAATCTAAAGGTAAATTGTTCCCACTTGGACATTTTTCTTAGGAACAGCTGGACTCCTAACAGTACTTCTAAGGAAAAACAAAGCTTGAAGATAAGCTTGACCTACAGAGAGAGTACAACACTCATTTTTCAATTTGAACAGAAGTATTTAAATGTATTTTAGTTTTCTGTGAATGTCTTGATGTGTCTAGTTTTAGTTACTTAAGAACACATCTATTTTGAAAAGGAAAATTCTATTAATTAAACCACATTTTCCTGCTGACTTACAACTAAATTAAGAAATATGCTCACATGGGGGGAAATGTTAATCCAAGGATTAAACTAAAATCATGTCTCCAATTCTACAAACCTTTAAAAGTAATATATCTTATGTATAATATTAGTTATGAAAACATTCATAGCAAATGTGATTAGAATTATATTTTTGGTGAAATATTAACAATAGGGCCCTGAGAATTCTAGTACCTTTTGGGGCTGGAGTTACCAAATTTATGAGATTTAAATGCAGACTTTTGTGAGGAAGAGACCCCCTCAACAGCTTTTCTGTCCAGCTGTGACTCTACCAAGCAATTATTTACTCATCAAGTCTCAAGATGAAGAGAATATTCACTGGTCACTTGGTTCTTTTAAGGGGATTTTATTTCTAATTAGTTGTTTATTACTTATCCAGATGTAATTCAACCAGAATCCATAAAGAGGAGTTTGTACATTTGTGATTTCTCTTTATTTGTAATTTCCGTGTAATTGTATATATTTTGAAAAAGCAACAACTACCCAAGCAGAGATGACACATTGAGAGAATAATTACCCTGATTACTTTCCATTAACTGCGTACTTCCTCACTGTAGATACTGCTCTACGCAGGATGCAGGCTGGACTTCTTAACTAGCTACATGGTCTTGGATAATTTACTTAATGCCTCTGTGTGTCAGTTTCATTATCTGTAAAATGGGGATGGTAATCTCTACTTCAGAGGCTTTTGAACTGATGATGGTATTGACACTTAGGAAGTATTTAGCAAGTGGGAGACACTGTATTGTCATTAAATATCCTTCTGTAGAATCTGAAAATTCAAGATTCAGCTCAGAAAACGTAATTCTTGCTGGCCAGCCAGAAAGAAAAAAATGTAAAAAGAGAAACCGTAATGCAACCTCATCAAGCTGTGCAGCTTCATGTTGAGTGTGCAGATAGATGACTGTGCCAGGGTTACCAGCTCAATGAGAACTGTCCAGAAATCCAACAATCTGCCTCAGAGTTAGGGAGCAGGGTAGAACTCCTTTTTACTGAAGCCTTCTAAGAAAAGGCTGGTTACCATTTGTCAGGCAACTGAGGCAGGTGTATTCTTGTACATCAACCTCCTGCAAGCCAGGGCTAAATTTGTCATAAAGAACTTCCAATCCTTCCGATGACCAAGGATCTTAGGTCATTAGGATCTTTCCATTAGGACCACCCAGGAAGATCTTAGGAAACCAAACCAGAGTCTCTTTTTTCTACCAGTTTGTCTGGCCTTGCAAAATCCCCCCAAGGCAGCTTCTGACACTACCTAAAACAATTCATATAGTAGACATTTGACCAATATGTCTCTAATCATTACAGTCTTGTATGGCATGAACATCAGATTATTGACATTTTAAACCTGTTAGTAGTTTTTGAGTAATTCGTGATGTCAACAGTGCCCCATGACCAATGAGGTCCCATTGAGACTATGTGTGCTCTTCCCATCATGGTCTGTTTTCCTTGCCCTCTGGGAGGTGCTGCTCTTTTGCCCAGTAAGCAGCCACTTCTCAGCATGGCAATGGCACAGAATAACAACCCATGCCTATCTCATCTGCCCAAAGAAGGCTTGGGCCCTCTTACTGCCTGTTGTGTTGTGGGGAAAGCGGACCACACACCGTGGTGAGAATGTGTCTAGGGGCATCAGCAAACCTCCCCTCATAAAGAGGACATTTTTCAAGTTGTGCATCCACAGGTGTGTCTAGATTAGTCTGAGGTGAATCCAAACCACCTGTGTGTTGCATGAACACTTCCTCTGTGTCTTGGGACTGCTTTGGGGTGTGGGACACATTAAAGGCCCAAGCCATTTTTTCAATCTAATGATCTCATCGTCCTTTTGGGATTCAATTGGATGAGGACTCTGTTGCTAGCCTCTAAAGAAGGTACTGGACACAGTGGGCAAGGTCTAATTCTAACACGTGGAAGAGGCAATCGTGCAAAGGATATGAGTGGACAGACACTTTGATGGCCGTTCTTCTGATCAGGTTGAAAGGACTGAATAGCCACAGGGCCCGAGTGGCACTAAACCGGGAAATGGTCCTCCCTTTGTTCAGCACCATAAATGTCTAAAACAAAACAAAACAGAGAGTGAACCTCCAATGAGAAACAAGATTCCTTATACAACCATGTTTTTAAACATGAGAGGCATTATCTCAGGCTCATGAGCAAGAAGGGCTCTGGGAACCACAGGTCAATGAGAGTCAAATGCAGGTACAGAGAGGTAGAGAGGATCAAGGACTAAAAGCCATATCCTCACCCTCTCAGCAAGATCCCGGTCTCTGGGACTGACAGTGCAACAAGATGAGACCACTGAGGGTACTTTAATGGACAGACAGCCAATCCTCGGGCTGGTAAGATGTGTTATGCCCAGGGGAGGACTCTGACAACAGGATGGTGAAGTTCTGGTTGCATTTAATTTCTCTTCTGACTAGAGAACCATCCTTGTTTTGCAATGTTTCTTCTGTCTCCACCTTCTAGGTCTCTGTCTCTTAAACCCTCTCCTGTTTTCTCCCTCTGAGCATTTAGGAGGATATGAACTCTTGGCATGGGAAAGGAGGAAGAAAGATATTCAGTGCCTTTTTATTTACTCTGCTAGCCATATTTGAGATGGCTGATTCCTGTCCTCCTAACTCCCAAACATGCATTCACCATTTTTTGGCTCTGTAGAACATCTCAAATACAACACAGGTGAGATAATTGTCATGAAGAAGCTCTTGTTTAAACTACTGATTCTCAAACTTTTTGATTTCAGGGATTATTACTCTCAAACCTTATTGAGGACCCCAAATAACTTTTGTTTATGTTGATACCTTTTTGTTTATGCCATATATATGTATATCATATTAGAAATTAATATATATGTATATATGCTTATACACATATATATACATATCATATGTGTGTGTATATATCTCGTATTAGAAATTTAAAACTCAGGAAATTTTAAAACACAGGAATATACAGGCACACATTCCAGTAGCTGTTAGAGTGATGACATCATCCGCCATCAATAGCCTCTATATTCACCAATGTATGATCATAAGAGAAAGTGTGTGAAAAAGACAAATTACATCCAAGTATTGTTATAAAATAGTTTTGGTTTTATAAACACACTAAAACAGTTTTGGGGACACCAGGAATTCCAAGATCATAGTTGAGGACCACTGGCTTAAATCATCCTGCTTTCTGTCCTCACCGCCATACTCCTCCCCCAACCTCAAGATGTCTGCTCTCCACCTGCAAAGAGAGCCAACTCCTCTGGAGGCCCCAGGCCAGAGCTCATCCAAGGGAACAGCCAAATTTCCCTGAAAGCTCTGCAGCAGTTATCTGCTTTTGAAGATGTGGGTTTAGTTAGTTTCTATCATAAATGTCATAAAAATTCAAAGAGATCATCAAATAAGTTAGATATTTTTTTTTTTGGTTGTTAACGGAATCTTTAGCAGACTGCCACATCACCCAGGGCTCAGGAGGACTTCCTGGGCTGGGTGGGACTGAGACTTCGTCTCCAAGAGCTGAGAGCAGACATTCCTACTGGTTGCTCTTACCCGGTGTGTGCTGTAGAAGGGGTCTAGATCCTCCAGGGGCTCCCCGATCAGTTCTGCTGGGAGCTCTCCATAGAACTTGGGCAGCTGGTTGCAGGCTTTCAAGTCTAGCTGGGGCCGAGCCTTCTCTTCTTGGTCCTTCTGCTCCCTATGCTTCTCTCTGGCTTTCTTTGTTGCCTGCTTGGCAGCAATTTGCTTCTCTATCTCCACCAGTGACTCCGGAGTAAAGCGACGGAAGTTGTTATTTTCGAGGGATCCAATGGGGAATTCCATCTTCTCATTCTTCTTAAGGAAGTATTTATGCTCTTATAAGAGTGGACATAACCACAGAGAGGTGACAGCTTGCCCACTGGCCCTGTCCCTCTCATCTGTCCCATCTTGATTGTCAGAACAGCCCCCCTCCCACCCTCATATTTGGCCCCTCCCTGAACTCACACTTGGCTCCTCCCAGGAACCCATTCCCCTGCAAGGCTCTCAGGGGAGGCTGTTTATTCCACCCTCCTCCAGGTGCCTCAGGGTTATGTCTTTGCTCCCCATGTGCTTCTATGTCATTGCTTCTTCACCACTTTGTACCATCCTACCACCACCACCGGATTTAGCCATGCTGCCCTCTCTCCTCATTTCCAGGACCACTGAGTTCCAGGCACTCTCCCATATTCATCAAAGACGTTGGTTTATAGTCTACTTTATCTTAAGTCTCATGCTACTTTCTTATCACAACCTTTTATTTATTGACATTGTCAATATTTCTCCACCTGTTTGAATTTCATTCAGACCTCCAAGTTACTGGAGAACTCCAGATTATTGGAGAATTTCATTGGGACCTCCAATTTTGCTGGGACTTCCAGGTTCAGTGTGTGGCTGAACACTTTTCTCCATAACCAAATCAGACCTGTGGTCCACAATTTTAGCCACTCCCTCACCCTTATCCTAAATCCCAAGGCTAAGTCAATCTAGAACAGTTCCCCTGAACTGCTGAGGGGTTATGGGGAACTTCAGTATTGCCTGGGAATCATATGGTATCCCTAGTCAGCAGTTTCTTCTAGTCTGAGGTTTCAAATATACTCTTTTCTCACTATTCCCTGTCTTCCCTTGCAGTGAGCCAATGACCATATTTCCTAGTTCATGGAGAAAAACAGAACTCTGTCAACTTCATACCATCAAACCTCCAACTCACCTGCGCCTGCAGCCTTCTTTCCTCCTTCCCTTCCGTTACAACGTGAAAGGTATCATCCTACATTCTAAGGACCATTCCTTTCCCTCTGCTTAGGATCTTATCTCATAGCTACCTCATTTTTCTCTCTCTCCTTGTCTGCCAGCTCTTTCCTATCAGCATTTAAAGATGCTTAACTTTCCTTCAACTTTAAAAACTCTCCCTTGATGCAGAGCCCATCCAGGTCTTCCCTCCTCTCTCCTCCTGTTCTCTGCTGGCTTTTAATAAAGGACTTACTTCTACTCACTTTTTCCAGTCACTCTTCAGTCTTTGAAGCTTGGATTTTGCCCTCCTATCTCACTAAAATGCTTCCTTGCAGGGATACAAGAGATTGCCTTGTGGCTAAAGTCAGGGGGCCTTTCTCAGTTCTTGTCTTTTTTGTCTTTTTCTTTTTTTTTTTTTGAGACAGGGTATCACTGTCACCCAGACTAGAGTGCAGTGGTGCAATCTCTGCTCACTGCAACCTCTGTCTCCTGGGCTCAAGCAATTCTCCCACCTCAGCCTCCCGAATAGCTGGGCTATAGCCACATGCCACCGCACTCGGCTAGTTTTGAAAAAATTTTTTTGTAGAGAAAATGTACCACTATATTGTCCAGGCCCATCTCAGTTCTTATCTTGATGGTCCTATTGGCTGTTTTGACAATTTCCTCCTTAAAATACTGTATCTTTTGGCTACCATGACACTCTTTTGGTTTTCCTAACTTTCTGTCTTCTCCTTCTCAGTCTCTCCTTTCTCAGCTTCTCCCATACATGATTGTGAATATTGGCACTCTATCTTTTGTTTTCAGAATAATAACAGTAGTAACAACTTCAACAGCACTAGCATTTACTGAGATTCCACTGTATTTCAGACTCTGGATTAAGCAATTTTCATGCATTATTACATTAACTATCACTGTACCTGTGAAATATTATCTCTAATATATAAATAAGATACCAGAGCAGCAAAGTTAAATTTTCCAAGATCACATTACTAATGAGTGGCAGAATGGTACTTAAACTCAGGTATGTTTGCCACAATCTCTTGGGAACATCTCATCATTCCCATGTCTTCACTTCTCATTTATATGCAGATGACTGAGTCTTTATCTGTAGCTCTCAGAAGTCCATGGGGCTCAGATCTTCATTTGGTCTCTCCACTTGAGTGTCTCATGAGCACCTCAAACTCAGCATGCCCCAAACTAAACTCATAATTATCTCCTCACTTCTTTCTAATACCTGCCTCTCTTCTATGTCTTTTTACTGCCATTAGCCCCAAATAGCCTGTTTCTGCGTCTGTCCACAACCTGGGTACCATAATTATGCTCTTTCTATTTCATTCCCACATACAATCAGACATCTAGTGCTGTTGCTTCTGTCTCCTTAGTATCTTCTCTTCATGTCTCTCTAACCTTTCCATCATACTGCTGGTCCAATCACTGTCATCTCATTGGCCTCGTATGTGTCATTTTGATGCCCCTTTAGGCCTTTCCAACCTATTCTCCAACAGTGGCCAAACGATATTTCTAAAATGCAAATCTGGTTATGTGATATCTTTATTTAAAATCATTCTAAAGCTCTCTATAGCACTCAGGATAACGCAAACTGTCTGCTGACCTCTCCAGCACGGTAGTCCCCAGCCACACTACTTTTATAAGTTTATCCTTGAATTTGACCCATTCTTTTTTATGTCAAGGCTTTTCCGTATTCCACTTCCTTTGCCTAAAATTATCTTTCCACTTTATTTTGTCTGGCTAATCCTCTCTTATTCTTCTACTCTTGGCTTTGAGACAATTTCTTTCATTTCTGACCTCTATGAAGTCCATGTTAGGATTCCTGTTTCATGTTTCCATAACTCTCTGCACTTTCTCTATAAACATCTGATTTGTAATTTCTGTTTGCCTTTCTATTGTTTCTACCAAATTGTAAGCTCAGTGAGAGCTGGACTCACATCTATTTTGTTCAGCATCGATTTTCCAGAACCTAGTACAGTGCCTGGCACTAACTAGATACAGAATAGATAGTTGTTGCATGAATAGAGGTAACGACAAAGCTTAATAGCTGAAAAACTAAAGAACATTTTGTTCAGAAAAATGCAGCAAAAATCAAAGATCCAATAATAGGAATATAAGGAACCAAAGATATTATTGAGTCTATTGACATTTTAAAGCTCACACACCCCAAAGTCAAGCAGATGGTGGCAGAGGCAGTGCTTAAATCAAATACCCCTATGATGGAGATCCTGCTTGCTCCCACCATACCTAGAGGTATTTCTTGAATCCAATACCCCTGTGATATAGACACTGCTTATTGTCACCAGCCCTAGAGGCAGCTCTGGCACCCAATACCCATATGTGGGAGGCTCCGCTGGTTGTCACCAGTCCTTCTATGCATTGAAGTCCTGGGAGGAGCTCTCACTGCTCTGACACCATTCCTCTTCCTTAATGTCCTCCATTACTTTCTTCTGAGAACTTTCCCTCACCCCCTTCCTCTCCTCCTGCCTATTTGTAGTTGATCCGTTTCTTACGGAACTTTTCAAAGTCAACCTACAATACATAATTGAACATCTGTCTTCTATTTTCTTCTAACTTAGAAGTTCTATGCGTTGTGTGCCCAAATTCTGATTAACATGGTGTGTTTATGCAATGACCATTCAAACACTGTTGACTTCAGTGTCTTTAATTCTTCCTTTCTGAGAAACAAAGATTAAGTTAACTTTCTCTTCCTTGTCTAGGGGAGAAGAGATACTTGTAGTTTGGAACCAAATTTGAATCCCAGGACTCAGTTGTTTAGTAACAGTGCAAGAATTCTCTCAGTGACACTGGAATGCAATGTTGAGGATTGAGAACAGGACTAAGCCAGAATTCCAGGTCCTGGAGCTGGGGCTTGAGGTCAAAGCAGACTCAGCTATGAGACTGACTTGATGCCAAATGACCATAATTCTTCTGGGCTACCATAAATCCCTCCGGCTAAGGACAAAGTTGTTTTCAACATTGGGGTGGGAATTTGTAGTGATGTGATGTAGGCATGAAGGACCAGTCCCTCTTTTAAGACTTTCCCATCAGAAGTGATAGCTCTGGACTTGGGATCCCTTGATTGAGGTGGTTCTCTATATTCCCATCTATTACCCAGTGTCTTTACATGACATCCTGAGAAAAATATTGGGGTGCAAGTAGTTTATCTGAGAGCTATTTCTAGGAATGTCATAGAAGAGAGGAAAAGTAAGATAAGAAGAAGAAAGCAGTATTTTTATAAGCCATTTAATCTTATGGGCAAACTGGGCTCAGAACTGCTTCACTGAGGGGTAAGGATACTAGGGTTTTATCTACCAGTCCTGTCCCTTATTGGTTTGGGGTCGCCCTGGGATCTTAACTCTACAGAACTTACTTCAGTGGCCAGAGAAAGCCCTGGGCAGAGAGACGCAGGAAGTCACATGTAGGAAGTGTCTGCTGGTGATCTCTGGTCTAGATCCCTGGGAAATGAGCAAGGTGCAGATAGTGATGGCTACAGTCCTTGCAACCTTAATTGGGAATCCCTATTTTAGAGTCCAGTTGAATGTAGTGGGGAAAGCACATCCTTTGTGAGGTAGCCATATCAAATGTATGTGTTATAGGATTAGTCTGGGCCTGATATTCACTTCTTGGATTGATGGCTGAGGAGGAGACAATCCAAGAAATATCTATTCTAGTTTAGCTCCAAGCTCGGACCTGGCTTTCAAATAGTCTGCATGAGTTTTTGCAGGTATATTCCCGTAAGTTTAATAGCTGTTCGTGCTAAGCAAGCCTCTCTATTCAGTGGGCATTCAGCCCCCCCAAGATGAACCAACAGTGATATTTGGTTCTCCTTGCCTGCTTTTTTTTTTTTTTTTTTTTTTTGAGACAAGGTCTCACACTGTTGTCCAGGCTGGAGTGCAGTGGCACAATCACAGCTCACTGCAACCTTGACCTCCCATGTTCAAGTGATCCTCCCACCTCAGCCTCCCAAGTAGTGGAACTACAGGTATGTGCCACCATGCCTGGCTAATTTTTGTATTTTTGACAGGGTTTTTCCATGTTCCCCAGGCTGGTCTCAAACTCCTGGGCTCAAGCAATCTTCCCACCTCAGCCTCCCAAAGTGCTAGGATTCTGGCATGAGCCACTGTGCCCAGCCCCTTTTGCCTTCTTAATATCAGGTGGGAGAGGTTCTTTCTCTATTGCTCTTCTCTAAAGATCCCATGTCTCCCAGAACCTGTAGGATCTCTGAATACTAACATGAGTGATGGCAGAACAGACTAGCTATAGGGCTGATGCTTTCCTTTATGCAGTGGTGATCCTCTCTGGCCCCAGATCCTGAGGGCCAGACCCAGGCCTACAGAAATTCCTCTCACAGGCAGTCCCCCATCACTCACATTGACTGATCAGTTATAGGGGTATTGGCTCAGAGCCTTCAGAGAGGACTGTCTAACCTTGCATTTTCCACAATATGTTCTGCAGAATTTGTAAACAAGTGTCCTGTGAGAAAAACAATGTAGGTAAAATTTTCCCCTTTGTAGTGGGCATAGGAGACTCCATTTTGTTCTGACTAGGAGAAATTCTTCTGCCTTGGGATGCTGTTGATCTATGGCCTTTCCCCCAGCCCCATGCTCTCTGAAACATATGCTGTGTCAACTCAGGGTTAAATGGATTAAGGGCAGTGCAAGATGTACTTTGTTAAACAGATGCTTGAAGGCAGCATGCTCTTTAAGAGTCATCACCACTCCCTAATCTCAAGTACCCAGGGACACAAACACTGCAGAAGGCCGAAGGGTCCTCTGCCTAGGAAAACCAGAGACCTTTGTTCATGTGTTTATCTCCTGACCTTCTCTCCACTATTATCCTATGACCCTCCCATATCCCCCTCTCCGAGAAACACCCAAGAATCATCAATAAATACTTCATAAATTAAAAAAAAAAAAAAAAAGAAAAGGGAGAGTGCACAACTATCTGGGAGAAATTAATTCCAAGCAGAAAGAACTCCAAGAACAGAGGTCCTGAGGCAGGAGTTACATGGAGCAGTTAGGGAAAGGCCCTGAGCAAGATTGGCTGGAGGTGTTGGCTGGACACGACAGAAACAGTAGGAAATGAAGTCAGAGATAGAAGAAGAGGAGGAAAGGTGCAAGACCTTGAGAACCATGGTTTTTTGGCTCAAAACAAAATCACTGGTGAGTAACATTTTTTAAAATATCATACTCATCTCTAAGCGTTAACCTTTTTTTAGAATGAAAGATAATTACACTACTCTTACAGTGCTTAAAATTGAATATTGGGGCTGGGCATGGTGGCTCATGCCTGTAGTCTCAACAGCTTGAGAGGCCGAGGCTGGAGGATTGCTTGAGTCCAGGAGTTTGAGAACAGACTGGGAAACATAGCAAGACCACATCTCTACAAAAAATAAAATAAAATAATTAGCTGGGCATGATGGCATGCACCTGTAGTTCCAGCTATTCAGGCAGCTGAGGTGGGAGGATCACTGCAGGCCAGGAGTTCAAGGCTGCAGTGCACCAGGACTGTGCCACTGCTCTCCATCCTGGGCAACAAAAGGACACCCTGTCTCAGGAAGAACATAATTACATTTGTGGTTCACTTTGGGCTCACACGTGTAATTTTAAGTTTTCTGATAGCTACATCTTAAAAAATAAAAAAAAATAAGAGTAGATACATGTTATTATACCTTTGTCTAAACCCACAGAATGTACAACACCAAGAGTGAATCCTAATGTGAACTGTGGACTTTGGTTGATGATGTGTCAATGTAGGCTCATCAATTGTAACAAATGTACCATTCTGGTGCAGGATGCTGACAGTGGGGGGAGGTTTACATATGTGGGGGCAGGGACTGTCTACCTTCTGTACTTTCCACTAGGTTTTGCTGTCAACTTAAAACGGCTCTAAAAAATAAAGTCTACTTTGCCTCAACCTCCTGCCTCAACCTCCTGAGTAGCTGGGACTATAGGCACGCACCACCACACCTGGCTAGTTTTTGTATTTTTAGTAGATACAGAGTTTCGCCATGTTGGCCAGGCTAGTCTTGAACTCCTGACCTCATGATCCACCCACCTTGGCCTTCCAAGGTGCTGGGATTACAGGCATGAGCCACCGCGCCCAGCCCCTGTCAAGAGTTTTAATGCTCTCCAGCAGCCACACATCAAATGATTGCCATCAGGATTAGACAACTTGAAGAACTTACCCCAACTGCCAAAGCCTACATGCGATTCTACATCTCAATGTAACTATTTATTTATTTATTTTTCTTTTAATTGAGATGGGGGTCTGACAACGTTGCCTAGGCTGGTCTCAAACTCCTGGGCTGAAGTTATCCTCCCACTTCGGCCTCCCAAAGTGCTGGAATTACAGGCATGAGCAACTGCGCCCAGCCGCAACCGTTAATAATGATAGCATCATGACTCTTTGGCCCAGTGACTGTGTCAATAGTGGTACTATTACTCTCAGAGGGGAATTGTTAAAATAAATTAAAATGAAGGCCAGGTCTGCAGAATTCCTGAGCAGATAGTCAATTTAGTCCTCGTAAGTGACCTTAAACTTACTTGAGTTAATCTGAGCTATTTCTTGCAAATGCATATATTAAAGAAAAACAGAACAAGCTTAACCAATCAGAAGCAGTCCACAAACTTGTATAACTAGAGGCTTTTTAGTGGGATAGACCAAATAAGGCAACTTTATAACTGTAACCAATCAAATATTTTCTTTTTATTACTTTCCCATTCACTCTGTAAAAATCTGCTTCTTCGACAGAGCTGAGCCCCAGAACCACTTCTGGTTTGCAGCTTCTCAATTCATGAATCACCGCGTGCTGAAATAAACTTTAAAATTTAAAAAAAAAAAAAAAATTTTCCCCTTTGTAATACATTTGTTGAAAAGTATAGAAGACACTAACATGTTTTATCATTCTTTTTATTATGTAATGGTATGCTTTTAAGAAGTGACAGCCAATCTTGAACGTGGCAGGGAGATAGAGGAGAAGGCCCAGCTCCTTGAATACATGCCTGTACTTGCTAATTGAGAATGTGCTTCTGCCTGATGCTCTACAGTTTGGCAGCATAATTGCAGTTTTTTATTCTTAATAAAACAAATTATTTAATTTTCCTAATTGGTTACTTTTCCTTCTCATATAAAGTTTTTCTTTAAAAAAATCATGATTAAGGTTTTGATAATTTTTTCAGGTGATTTATTCATGGAACCATGTTTGCTGTGTTACTTTACTTCAAGTGTGTCTTGCATCTCCTGAGGGCCAACTGATGACTTAACAGTGCATGATTATTTTAAAATTGTTCGCTGGCCCTATAAGCTTGCAAAATCTTGTCCTAAGATATGTTCTCTAATGCTTCCAGAAAGGGTCTCTGGGATCCCTGGTCCATCATCGTCCAGGCAACCCCTAAAAGGCAGTCCATTGACTTTCTAGTTCTTTATGGGTTACAATATTCTCAGAAAGCTCGTCAGCCCTAGGGCTAGTCTGGAGGTAAACAGGATGGTTTGCCATCACAGATGGGTAAAGCAGTATCTATGTGGATTTTTTTCTGCTTGCTTTAGAGAAGCTAGAACCAAAGCTCCTACAACAGACATTGATGTTCTTAGTTCTCTGCAGTAACCACTGGCTTTGTTGATAACAGCTCTTCCAGCTTCTCTAGTACAGTGAACTTCACATGCCAGTCCACAGTCTGGTGCTGAGCTAGCTGTGTCACCATCACGGGGGGGAAGCGGGCTAAGATGCAGATTCCTGGACTCCACCTGAAAAGATTGTCATTCAGTAGGTCTGAGGTGAGGCCCAGGGAGCCCCATTTTTAACAGACTCATAACTGAAGCTTCCAAAGGTGTTGTCCCTTTGAGAAGCACTGAAATTCTCTGCAACTGTGAGATGAAACAGGACAAGGTTATAGAATCTGGTGAAGCCATGATCTACTCCCACAGTCTTAGGGCCTGGATGAAAATCTTCCTGGATTTTGGAGGTCAGAAGCCAGTATTAGGGAGTTTTGGAAAAAGAGACCTGGAACCAAGTGGCAGGTATTCTTATTCGTTCTAGGAAACTCTGACTCCCCAGAGGTTTTGTTGGGGCAGTCCTTAGGACTTCCTGCTTTCTGTTGTCAGAATCAGGGCAACTCCTGGCCAGGAACTTCAGGAAGCTTACACCCAGGGAATGAGAACAGAGTGGAATTTGGTTATTTCTGAGGATCAAGTTTCTGTAGATATTTACCCTGTTTTTGAGATTTCTGGGCTACAAGAGGACCCACTGGGTCCCTTCTTCATAGGCTATAGTAGCACCTTGACTTGAATTTCTGAGATCTGATGAGTGAGCAGTTTCTAAGAAGAAGACTAAATGTGATTGAACAGATAACAGGTGTTTCACATTTGCCATTTCGATGGTGATGGAAATAGCTATGGTTGGTCTTTGATTAAGACCTATGGTCTGGGAGAACCAGCTGACTCAGAGCTGCTTGGTAGAGGCTGGTGCAAATAAGGGTGACAGTGAGGGTCTTCCTGAGATTACAGTGGGCAGGGCAAGACAGAGGGTTCTTCCTACCAGATTTTGTAGATCTTAGCAGGATGTTTCTCTGATTACACAACAATCATAAACTCGCTATCTCCTGAGTGTGTACTAATTGAGTCTGATCACAGAAATGACTAAGCCTTATGAGGTGAATTACTCAAATCCTTGATTCACAACACTAACAACAGCACCTCATTTATGTACAGTGAGTTTACAAAGTGCTTCTGCATAATTATCCCTTTTTGTCTCCACAGAAATCCTGTACAGTAGGTCAAAGGTATTCTCTTAAATAAGAGAAAACTAAGAACCAATGAGGGTCTGTGCTTACTGTGATATAAAGATGTTAATTGGACTGAACAAGCTTATCTCTGAGTCTTTTGATTCCAGACTCAGAGCTTTACAATCTTTGGGGCAGGTCTGGCTGACTACAGCAGGTCTGGAATGCTACTGATTGGGGCACCATTGGAGAGTTCTGGGACTTGAGAGAGGCAGCAACTGATCTGAATGTGTTCAGATTTGGTGAGATTTCAAGGGGCCTCTGAGAACAGCCTTTTTGTCCTGTAACTCACTGAGGTTTAAGAACCCAATAGAGGTCTTTCCCTGCTAATGTAGCATTTGACTCTGTATAGTAGATATGATGTGGATAAACAGGTAATTACAGTTTTTCCAGAACTTAATTAGTAAGCAAAAGTGTAAGATTTTACCTGTGTAGGATTGTACCTTCTCATACTTCCCGTGGTTGCTCTCATCTACTTATATACAACTACGGTTAACATTTTCATGTAGGTGACTCCAAAATCTAGACCTTTCTTCTGAGTTCCAGTCATGCTAACCCACTGTCTTTGGTCATATCCCCTTTAATGCTCCATAAACACCTCAAAATCATTGTCTTCCATGATCTCATCATCTTCCTCCACCAAAATCAAGCTTCTCTCCCCTCTGTGTTCTCTATCTCAATAAACTTCATAGCCACTTTTCCAAGATAGAAACTTAGGAGTCTTCCTTTATGCTTCCTCAAATCTTCCTCCCTTATGCCAGACACTTTTTTATACTCTGGGGATATAGCAGTACACAAACTATAGGTCCATAACCTTTGGGAGCTTAAATGTAGCTCTGGGCCTCAGTCAACTAATCTGGCCAGCTTCCCAGACCCTTACTTTACAGAGGAGAAAAGGGCTGAAGTTATGAAGACAACCTAAGTAGTCTGTGGCCACATTTGAAACACTAAATTTATATCTCTAGCCCAAGTCTTTCACTTGCATTCCAAATTCTTGTATTTAGTCATCTATTCATCACCTTCCACCCAGATGTCTGACAGAAGTATAAAGTGAAATTTTAATATTTTACTCCCAATATACTGTTTCCTTAGCCTTCTCCCATTTTAACACATTGTAACTTCATTATTCTAGTAACTTAGGTCCCAAGCCTTAAAACTTTTTAATTATCCATTACTGAAAGAAATCTCTATTTAATAAATGTTGCTGGGAAAACTGGCTAGCCATATGTAGAAAGCTGAAACTGGATCCTTTCCTTACATTTCATACAAAAATTAATTCAAGATGGATTAAAGATTTACATGTTAGATCTAAAACCATAAAAACTCTAGAAGAAAACCTAGGCATTACCATTCAGGACATAGGCATGGGCAAAGACTTCATGTCTAAAACACCAAAAGCAATGGCAACAAAAGCCAAAATTGACAAATGGGATCTAATTAAACTAAAGAGCTTCTGCACAGCAAAAGAAACCACCATCAGAGTGAACAGGCAACCTACAGAATGGGAGAAAATTTTTGCAATCTATTCATTTGACAAAGGGCTAATATCCAGAATCTACAAAGAACTCCAACAAATTTACAAGAAAAAAACAAACAACCCCATCAAAAAGTGGGCAAAGGATATGAACAGATACTTCTCAAAAGAAGACATTTATGCAGCCAACAGACACATGAAAAAATGCTCATCATCACTGGCCATCAGAGAAATGCAAATCAAAACCACGATGAGATATCATCTCATGCCAGTTAGAATGGCGATCATTAAAAAGTCCGGAAACAACAGATGCTGGAGGGGATGTGGAGAAATAGGAACACTTTTACACTGTTGGTGGGACTGTAAACTAGTTCAACCATTGTGGAAGACAGTGTGGCAATTCCTCAAGGATCTAGAACTAGAAATACCATTTGACCCAGCCATCCCATTACTGGGTATATACCCAAAGGATTATAAATCATACTGCTATAAAGACACATGCACACATATGTTTATTGCAGCACTATTCACAATAGCAAAGACTTGGAACCAACCCAAATGTCCATCAATGATAGACTGGATTAAGAAAATGTGGCACATATACACCATGGAATACTATGCAGCCATAAAGAAGGATGATTTCATGTCCTTTGTAGGGACATGGATGAAGCTGGAAACCATCATTCTCAGCAAACTATCGCAAGGGCAAAAAACCAAACACTGCATGTTCTCACTTATAGGTGGGAATTGAACAATGAGAATACATGGACACAGGAAGGGGAACATCACACACCGGGCCTGTCGTGAGGTGGGGGGAGCGGGGAGGGATAGCATTAGGAGATATACCTAATGTAAATGACGAGTTAATGGGTGCAGCACACCAACATGATGCATGTATATATATGTAACAAACCAGCACGTTGTGCACATGTACCCTAAAACTTAAAGTATATTAAAAAAAAACCTTTTTAATAACCCATTACTTCCCTCTCTCAAATCTCACATCCAGTCTCTCAGAAAACTCTGATTCTGAAGTATAGCTGTCTAATTCTCATCACAGCCACTGCTAACCATGTAGCCCAAGCCACTATCACCCACTTCCATTGCTGCTGCCACAGTCCAATCCACCATCAGCTCTTGATTGGACTGCTATTATATCTTCTTAACTTATCTCACTGCTAGCATTTTCTCAACCACTTGAAGCCTATAGTTTCTGTAGCAATCAGGATGGCACTTTTGAAATATACCCTGTAGTGTGTTCCCATAACTTCATCTCTGAACTCACTTCATATAATTCTCTTGCTTGTTCATTGGAACCGAGTCTCACAGACTTCCCTGGCTGTTTCTTGAATACACCAAGCACAATATTGCCTCTGTTTTTCAACTTGTTCTTCTCTCTGCCCATATTCTCTTCATGTTTATAATTACATAGCTCATTCAACTACTACCTTGCTAAAGAAGACTCCCTGACCATCCTTTCCCAAACAACAGCCCCTGGCCACTTTGTACTCCTTTAGCTCTCCTTCATTTTTCTTCATAACACTTTTACCACCTAATAGTTTATATTTTTGTTCATTATTTATCTCCTTCAGCTAGGATGTTTGCCCGATGAAAGTATAGATTTTGTCTATTTGCTTAGCTATCGAACCCCAAACAGTGAGAATAATGTTTGATTAATTAATTAATACCTGAAATAATGATACATTTTAGGTAATCAACAGACATTTGTTGAATAAATAAATATTCAAGAAATCTGGATGGGTATGGATCAGATATTTATAAAAAGAGCTTTTCACCTGACACCGAAATTGAGTTTAGGGAACACAGGGAAGAGGAAGCACATGTAGCTGAACTGTGAGTCCAGGGTGGATAGAAACTGGCCATATTCCATGTTACTGAAAAGACAAGTGTCTTATGTTCAATAACAGCTTACTAAAATCCACCGAGATCTGGATAAAAGTCGTTCTCCAAAGTGAGAGGGGAACAATAAATGCTGAAACCAGGAGGGTTGTGGGGGCGGAATGGCACTGAATATTACAAAGATGCGGTAGCCAAAAATGAAGGAGAAGAAAAAGGACATGTCAGTGTCATAGAAACAGCAGGAAGAAAAGTTTCAAGAACTGCTGAGTCTTGTTCTAGTTGTGGGAATGATTTTAGTCATGTAGACTCAGAGGGAGTGTGAATAAGTACTGTGGAGTGGAGAGGATGTGACTAGATTTCTCAATTGCTAGAAGAGGGTGTTTGGGATATTGGTGTGACTGCAAACAAGACTAAGCTAATTATAAGAGATACCAAAAGATCAGGCCATGATAATGAACTGTTTCAGGTTCATTATCTGCCTGGTATGACTTAGCTGCTTGGTGGAATAAGGAGCTTGTTGTAAGGTTGTTATTAGGACTGAGAATGTGGTTGGACCTTTCATAGCACTGGGTGAAAGTGTGACTGAGCTGGTGCTGAGAAATACTAACTGAACTATTGTTATGTCTGAGTGAAACTGTGTTATGCATGGTGCTGTGAGTTTGATTATGTTCTCTAATACATGGAACAAATAACCAAGCTAGCTTTAGCACTGAAGATATTGCTGGGCTCTCCATGGCAACGTGAGCAGGAGATTAAATGTCCCTGGTTTTGCAGATGTAGCCAGACTGGTCAAGACTTTAAGAAGATTGTCTCCAAGATGTAAGCATTTCATACAGCCAGTGATACTGATATGTGTCAAGCTAAGCAGTCCATTGTCTCAAAAATTTTAATCTTTAGATATCTGATGGGAGCAACAGGATACCGGACATATAAGTAAGCTGTCTAGGAAAGAGATAGCATTTGAAATAGATAAGCCACTGAGAAAGTGTGATAAGCTGTTTGTGGTGACGAAAGTGAGACCAGACCTCACTCTACAAGATCCTGCCCAGTCATTTGAGACCTAGTCTCAGCAATCTGTGACACTGGAAAAATAGCACTTAGCTATCTTTGAAGTTGAATAATCCTGAGTTGCCTCTGATACCAAAGAATGGGGCTAGGGAAATCCTTGCTTAACTGAATCACCTATGAATGATCTCAGAGATAATAGCTAGGTAATCTGTTGTTGGAGCAGGACCAAAGTAATTTACAGGGCGGAGGAAAGTGCGTGCGCTATCCATGGTTCTGAAATAGCCAGTGAGCGCCTAGTCTGCATTTGAGCTGACCGTGGTACTGAACAAGAGAGAAAGGAATGGGGGAGAGCTGAATGGGACTGGCTTTCTGTGGGGCTTGGTGAATGATTGATCTGTTTGTAGTGCTGAATGAGTGTGTCAGGCTGAAATGCTGAGAATAGGTGCATTTATATGGGTGCTAAAAGGGAAGAAGAGCGTAATTCAAGAAAGAAAGCTGGAGTTTGGAGAAGAAAGTGCCTAATAAGGCACTTAAAACAGTTCTGCCCACCAGAATGGAGATCCAAACGAAGTTGAGGAGGATAAATCTTAACTTCTCATGAGTCTTTACCTCCGTATCATCTCTTCCAACCCATTGAGAATGGGATCAGAAAGAAGGAAAGAAAGAATAGATTTTTGTGTCAAAGGAAGAAAAGAAGTTCCTTATCACATGATATGAAAGTGTTGTGAACCAAAAAACTCAGGATGGTGGATTGAGTCAGCTATAGAAACCTTGAGTTATAATAATTCAAAAAAAAAATCAGAGAGATAGTGTGGTTTTGTTGAAATAGCCATTGGACTCGAAGACAGGAAGCCTGAGTTCTGATGCTGTCTGGGTCTTTTGAATTCTTTGACCCTCATTTCTGTGATTTGTAAACTGGAGATGATTACCTCGGCCCTACTCATCTGACACTGTAGGAAAATCAAATAACATATATGGAAGCATTGTGTAAGGTAAATTATAGACAAATGCATAATATAGACCTTAATATTTCCATTACATATGTGATTTAATAGCCAATAGCCACTTAGCCTATTTCAATTCCACACCACTAGCTCTCAGTGTATAAACAAAACAAACATGTGAGATCATTTGCAATTAAACTAAATATAAAGAATTTACAATGTTCCACTTTAGTTTGTAAATACTTTTGAATATGGTTCTGCTGCCCCAAATAAAAGTTTTCTCATTTGTACAATGAGGGGATTGGTCTGGGGCCTTCTATCTTGACAAGAAGCCGTGTTCCTTTCTCCTATTTCGAATTTCCCCTCTCCCCCAAATTTTCATCCTATTATATCCTTAACAGATATCATAGGATTCCTTCAGAATTCTTGGAGGAAGAGGCCTGGAAAATAGTGTGAGTTCTTACAGTTTTTAAAGCTGTGGCTTAACATTACCAGTTATATTTAAGTAAGCCAAATATTTTGTAAGGATGAAGTAAGTTTTGATTCAAGAAGAATACTAAAATCACTAATGTAGATAATTATTTGCCATTTATAAAGTTTTGGTGAACAGTAGAATTTGGGTAATCAATTTAATAACTGATTAAGGTTTTCTAGGGATGCTGAGGTCACAGGTTTAATTAGGTGATGTAATATCACAAAGGTCATACATGAAAAATACATCAGTGCATGTTTTTGCACCTTAAAGCACTGTAATATGTCTCTCCCAGCTTTCTTTACCAAAGCTTTTGCTAAGATGCAAATGATCTCCAGGATGACAATTCCAGATAAACTTTTATACTTCTACTGACCTGACTTCCCAGCAGGATTTGACATGACTGGCCGCTATATTTTTCTTGAAATCCTCTCTCTGTTCCATATGAGGCTTCACTGAAGGCTTCTACATACTGGAGGTCATTAAATATCAGAGCTTCTTGGGATTCTGTCCTAGTCCTCTTTTACATCCCCTTGCATCAAAATATAATCTCCTCTCACGGTTTTAACTCCCAGTCAAACCTCTTTTCTGTTCCAGACCTGACTATCCACCTGTTCTTTTTGGGTATCTCTCCCCTATAAATTGGTTGCTTCTTTTATATTCCCTATTTAGTTAAACAGCACCATCAAGCACCCAGTTGCTTACATCATAAACATGTAGACTCTCCCTCTCCCCACCTCTTCACATGTGCGCCAACCACCAAGTCACAACCATTTCTTATCTGGTCTCTTACCAGAGACTTGCTTATTAACTGGTCTCTCCCCATATTCTTTTTTGCCTACTTTAATAGCAACCAACATAATCTTTTAAAACTGCAAATCTGATCATGTCACCTCTCTGATGATACCTTTCAAAGGCTTCTCAACCTCTTTGGGTTTAGACATTCACATTCACTCCGTGTGAATGTCTGAATTCATTCACATGGCACATAAGGCCTGGCATGATCTGGTCCCTGCCCATCACCTCCTTGTACATCACCCTTTTCCTTGTTTCCCCCCGGTAGCTACCCTGGTCTTCTTTCACTTACTAAAACCCACCAGCTTGCTTTCTGCTTTGGTCTTTTCACACATGCTTTTCTATCTCTCTCAGGAATGCTTTTATCCTCCTTTCCCCTGGGTGACTTCTTTCTTCTTTCAGTTTAGTTAAGTGTCACTTTTTCAGAACAGCCATTCCTGACTGTCTGAACTAGACATGTTTTCTTTGTTATTCATTTGCATAGCAGCCAGTATTTCCTGGAGGCCATTTATTTTGATAATTATCTGTTCAATGTCTCTGTTCCTATGTTAAAAAGTAAGCTTCCTGAGCCACAGACCATGTTCATATCTTCCTCTGCTGTATCCTCAGCATCTAAAACAATGTGACACTTGTAAGTGTTTGATAAATATTTGTGGAGTGAAAGAACAAATGAATGAATGATGATGGCTTTCTCGGAGACAGACTACTTTAGAGAATCATCATGAATGTGCACTGTGACTGATAAGTTTAGAATTTCTGCTGTCAGTGTGACTAGTTTAACCTTAGAATTAAAGAGATTTTTCCCATGCCCCAAAGATGCTGAGCATGACTGGCCTTCTCTTGTGAAGAAAGAGGAGCTTGATGCTGAAATATCAAGGCAAGAAAACTAAAATGGGGCAACGACTGAAGGGAAATTCAGTGACATTTATTAAGAAGGAGTCATTGGAATGCAGTGAAAAAAACTATGATTTGTAAATGAGGGGTTCTGGGGTTAGGTAGCCCTGGATGTTCTGCTGACCTGCTTTCTGATGTTGGACGTGTTTTTGTTGTTGTTGTTTTTGTCTTTGAGAGGCAGTTACTACACAGGAAGATGAAGAAGTGCTCTGAGGTGACCTCTGCAAACTCTGGTGCTTTATGAACCTGGAAATAATGTTATGGCTCTGATTCATTCTGATTATGATCTTGCGAGGAAACTAAGACTTTGTCATGTTAGAGGCCAGGCAGATTCCATGCAGACAGGTTGACTTTGCAGTAGCAAACATTAAGACTGGGTTGGATCACACACCTGGCAGAAGTATTTCTCCCAAATGTGATTGGTCTGTTTAGTTGCTTTCTGAATGCAACCTCTGGAGGAATTAGAAGACTACTCTTCATAGACACTTTGTTCTTGACTTTCTAGAAAATGAGAAACAACAGATCTGTGTGTTCTTGACTTCAATCAAATGTGGACATGGCCTTGAGTTTTTAAGGTTCTTCTCTCTTGAAACTGTCATAGCCTGGAAGTGCCAGCTGAGCTGCAGGAGGTTATGGGGTTAGATGGCAAGACAGCTCTTTCTCATTCTGTTGAATATTTTAAAATGCTTTCATTATCAGTACTTTCCAATAGCCTACTGTGTATTTATCACAATTAGGTGCTGTGGAAGATGATGTGGTGTAGTGGAAAAAGCAATGGGCTAGCGGTTAGTAGACTTGAGTCCAAGCCACGGGTCTGTAATAAACCCCATGTTCAGTCTTTGGGCATCTTCTCCTCTGGATCTTAGTTTTCTCATCTGTACAATGAGAGGATTGGTCTAGGTGTATAATGAGGCCCTTCTATCTTGACAAGAAGCCCTGTTCCTTATTTTAGAGGCCTCTGAGTCTACTCAAGGAGAAAAGAAGCCCTAGTAACCAGGAAATCACAAGAAAAATAAATAAGGGCTATATTATATGGTTCTGACCACGGAATTTTAAGTAATAAAGATAAGTGACTCAAGGTATTAAAGAAGGGATGGATCAACATAGATTAGAGAAGCTAGTGAAGGCTTCCTAGGAAGCTGTAGGTAGAGTGTTTTTATGACTGTGTTTGTTACAATACGAATGCCACATACACATTGCACTCTGGGCTTTGGGACACTGAAAAATACACAAATACATGCCCATACTGAAGGCCGCCACTGGGCACTTGGTTGAACGCCTACCAAAAGCATGAGTCCCTGCTCATGAAGCAGCTCTATGGTTGTTAATCTTCTTAAACATTAATTATTTCAGAGCCAAATTGTTTATCATGAACAATAATCCCCCTTTTTCTCTAAGTTTCTAAAGAAAAAATATGGAAATTATAATAAAAATTGACAGGTAGAAATGGGTTTTGGGCAAGGTTCTAGGCAAGAGCACTGTGAACATTATGTAAATGCCAACCAGTATAATGCAGCCCTTCAGTTTATTCCAGGGAAGCAAAGGATACACAGGAAATTCAGTGTTGCTGTGCAGTTCTGACATTGAAGGAATCTGTCTTTTGTTCACAAGTCACATTCTGATTTGGTCCTCAAATTCTGCTTCTAAATGGCAAATTTGGACAAAAATCACGTATCTCCTTTTAGGCTAAAGCTTAAATGTCACTTCGTCAGGGAGGCCTTTCTTAGTCTTGTCTGTCTAAATTAGGTGGCCCCAAGATCTCCCAAAGAATCTAGTTTATTTCTTTCCTGGCACTTACCACAGTTTAAAATTATATTTATTTGTGTATTTGTTTAATATCCGTCTGCCCCACTAGACTGTAAGTTCTATGAGGGCAGACATGAAAATCATTCTGTCTATAGGTCTGTGCCCCTGGTGCCTGGCAGCAAACAGCACGTAGCACATACCCCAAGCAGGTTTGTTGAATGTTTGCATGAAATAGTCTCATTAGGTAAAAATGAGATCTCAGTGAAATAGTTGCATTTTGCAAACATTGTAGCATATGCTTACTGTTTCAGATTTTTCAAAATGCATTTGATTGCATCTAAAGTTTGAGTCCTCTCAATTTTTTTTCTACACATTTTTACACTTATCACATCTTTTCTCCAACAGAGCAAAATATTTTCCATTGGTTAAGAAACTAATGTTTCAAGAGGATAGGGTAGTGATTATAATCTTGGATACTGGAGCCATACTTTCCATGCTTAAATCCCCACTCTACAAACTACCAGTTGTGGGACTATTAGAAGATTACTTAACTTCTGTGTGCCTTAGTTTTCTCATCTACAAAATAATCATAATAATAGAACTACGGGCCAGGCACGGTAGCTCACGCCTGTAATCCAGCACTTTGGGAGGCCAAGGCAGGTGGCTCATTTGAGGTCAGAAGTTCAAGACCAGCCTAGCCAACATGGTGAAACCCCATTTCTAATAAAAATGCAAAAATTAGCCAGGTGTGGTGGCATGCACCTGTAATCCCAGCTACTCAGGAGGCTGAGGCAGGAGAATTGCTTGAACCTGGAAGGTGGAGGTTGCAGTGAGCCGATATTGTACCACTGCACTCCAGCCTGGGCAACAGAGTGAGACTCCATCTCAAAAAAAAAAAAAAAAAATAGAACTATGAAGTAGTCATGAAAATTAAATTAAATTAGTGTAAAAAAGATATATAGTGCTCAAGAACAAAGGAAGCAATATATTAATCTTGCTATTAATACTATTATCCCCCAAGGTAATATAATTAAGTAGTTGACTCAGAAGTGCTACCCACTTTGTCTGATTTCACATCAAAACATACAGTCTTCCTAATGTGCAACTCTTCCAACCAACAGTTGCAGAATCTGAGACTAGGTAATGGATCTTGCCTGGGACTCCAGCTAATAGGAGGCAGAGCTGGACAACAATCCAGATTTTCCAGGACTTTCTACTGTCCAGGGCCAAGGCTATCAATTTCCCCAGGATTCCCTTTTTCCTCCTCTCATACTGAATTCCCACAAAGCTAGAACTGGAATATATTGGAGCAGGGGAAACAGTGAGGTGTCTGACCAGTCCCTGGCCAGCCACTGAACCAGTGGGCCAACCAGGATGTCCTGAGCCCCCTGCCGCTCACTTGGTTTATGGTGAGGCAATGAGCCAGGCAACCAATCAATACTTCCTGAGCACCTTGATCCATGGTGACTGCCAATAAGCTCCAGGGCAGCTGGTAACCTGAGTGCTGCTGTCCCATGCTTGGCCTATGACCATCTACCAAGACAGCCAGCGCTTTTAAAAAATGTGATCACAGCTTTATGTGTTTAAAAATTGAACAAAAAAGATGATTGTCTTACTAATAAATGTATCTTCTTGCTTGCTTTCCATATTTTGGGCATAGTGCTAAAGTATTTTATGAACACTGTCATTTGATCCTCACACAATCATAGGAGCATATCCTATAATTAACCCATTTCTGCAGAGAAGCCACTAAAGCCTTGAGGCTAACTTAGTGAAGGTCCTGGCCTATTGGAGACCTAAGGCAGTGTTCTTATCTCTTCTGCTCAGTAGGTAATGAATAAAAATATTAACACATCATTCTTGGAGAGTGGTAGTACTGGTGATTTTTTTTTAAATTGAGGAATATACATACACAAAGTACACCAAGTTCATTCATCTTAAGTTTACAGTTTGATGCTTTTTAAAAAACATATGCAAACACCTGTGTAACTACCCCCAAGACAAAGATGTAGAAAATGAGAAGACTGTCCCATGCCCCATCCCAGTGGCTACCCTTCTCCTGCCTGGAGGGAACTACTGTTCGTTTTCTGTTGTCAGAGTCAGCACTTGCTAGATGTTTCTGATTCTCCTCCTGTCACTGCACTCTGGGCACAGAAACCTCCTCTCTCTTCCATCTGTCTAAAGTCTACCCACAGCTGGGCATGGTAGCTCACACCTGTAATCCCATCATTTTGGGAGGCTGCAGTGGGAGGACCACTTGAGCCAAGGAGTTCGAGACCAGCCTCGGCAACATGGCAAGACCCTGTCTCTACCAAAACCACAAAAATTTTCCAAGTGTAGTGGAGGCCACCTGTAATCCCAGCTACTCAGGAGCTGAGGTAAGGGGATCAACTGATCCCTGGAGGTCAAGGTCGCAGTGAGCTGAGATTGTGCCACTGCACTCCAGCCTGGGTGTTGGAGTGAGACCCTGTCTCAAATAAATAAATAAATAAATAAATAAGTCTACCTGTTATTCTCAACCTCCCTCAATTCCCCTTTTTCTGAAGCATCCTCTGATTTTTGCTGCTGGTCAGCTCTGTGAGCACCTCAAAATAATCATAATAATAATTACTATTCCACCTTATCTCCCAAAGGATTGTAGCTAATGCAAATCAAGCTCACACCTGCTGATGAATTCATGCTAGGCTTTGAGTACCTTGGCTCCTCCCTACAGAGTATGAACAAAGTGTCTCCAATAGGACTCCCCTCTTGTCACCTCACATTGTGAGCAGGGGAGTGGGGTTCCTGTTTCTTGTGCCAGTAACCAGCTACATGGCCTTGAATAAGTCGCTAAAACTGAAACTCCGAGTCTCAGTTTCTTTATATATAAAATGAGTGTATCAGACTAAATGATAATAGGCATAGGAAATAATAGACTAGGCTAACCTTTTTGTGCATCCCCTGTTTAATATTTACAGTCATCTTATGACATAGGTATTATTATGGCCATGCCACAATTGATGAAACGGACCCTAACCAAGGTCCAGCTGAGTTCACAAGGCCTATGCTCTTAGCCACTGTACTCTATAACTGGCCATGGCCACTCTGACTCCTTCCTACCCTCATGAACTAGTTCATAAAACATGGCTCTTGATATCTTTGGAGAACAGAGAAAGGCATAATATATAAATACCAAGGTAAGAAGAGTGACCATGGGATCTAATGAGCAAGATGGACCAAAGTGACATTCTAAGGACAAATATTAATAGTTCTAAGCCTCTCAGAATTAATGCTGGCAGGCAAGGGACAGAACATATTTGCTTAGTGAGGAGGGTGAGAGAAGGTGCTGTCACAATCGAATCTTATTCCCATATGATCCATGACACCAAGCCATGATATTTATTCAGTAAGCACTTACTGGGCTGCTAATATGTGCAAAGTTTTGATGGGGTATAGAAGTCAAGGAGAGGGAGACCCTCATAAACTCACACTCTGGTGGGGAGAGAGACACATACAAGCAGCACTCTAAAATGAGACATGCACCATGTAAATAAACACAAATTAAGAAGTGAGGTGGGAGCAGAGGAAGAGAGGGAAGGCACTATGCCTTGTGGGAGAATGAGGTCTATCCAGGAGTTGGAAAGGCAGGTAAGATTTGGGCAGAAAGTGATTGTGCAGAAAAGGAGAGCCTGGTGGATGCAAACTGAATGAGAAAGAATACAGCAATTTAAGAGGGGGGAGGGACAGTGTTTCACTCATGGGCTCAGGAGTTGGGGACACTAAGCTCACAGCATCACTTTGTATCTGGGGACCATAAGGCTGGTCTGTATTCTGAGAGAGGGGGAGCTAAGGGGAATCTTGGGACTGACACTCACAAAAAAAGCTGACTGTCTTAAGAGCCTTTTTGACTTGATTGGGTGCTGACAGAAGGGAATACATGACTGCACATGCCCAGAGTCAGTAATTAGTGGGTTTCTCCTCCTGGAATAACATTTTCTTGGCAATATTTATTTGTGAAAGACCCTTTACCACCATTTACCATTACAGACCATTCTCAGGTTTCTTTTTCATTTCCTTCTGATGATTGTTATCTCAAAAATCATCCTTGTAGGTATGTGCTCTTTCATATGCTTGGGGCAAAAACATGCTGATGTTTCAATTTATATGCTTGTTTATTATTACTATTATCACTACCATTATTTGACTAAGTGGACAGGGACCTAGGAAATTACTTTTTAAGGTCACTCTAAAATGTTCCTAACATTTCAAACCAACTTTATGCCATTTCAAACCAAAAATTTCCACCAGTTTAAAAGCAATTCATTTATCTGTATCATTTCAAACTTCCTCCCACAACATGTGGCTAGAAAGCCCAACCTTTGGCTCCTGTTACTTAAAATATATACATGTGGTTGCTTCTCCCTGCTTCATTTTGCAAGTCCAGTAAAGCTGATTCAAACTACGTTTTAAAATCATAGCAAGTGTTTTCTCTTTTCTAGCACAAATCTAATCAGGTAATCTCAAAGATCAAAATCATGATCAAGAATCAAATTTACACTAAGTGCGCTAGAGGTATGGGGAAAAAAGCCAAACAAAGCCAGAACCACAGAAATTTCTGAATGAGGCATTCTGGATTACAGGTTTGGGGTTAAAAACAAAGATTAGGTGGCTTTGGTCTTGCCTGTTGTCACCTCTCTGAACATGTATAAATGCTACACTGAAGGTTGAATAATACCCTTGGATACTTGGGCTTGTCTTTTTTCATCACAATATCTGAAAACAAAAGTTTCTCAACCTTGTTGTCCATCTGAATTTTCTGGAGAGCATTGGAAAAATACAGATTTCTGACTCTCACCCCCTAGACATTCAGAGTCAATAGGCCTGGAGTGGGGTCCAAGAGTAGGTCCAAGAGTCTGTGTTTCTAAAAAGTTCTCCACTTCATTCTGATGCGTAACTAAGAATGAAAACCACTGCTCTGATCCTGATCCTTACTTCTCTAACAAGATAACTTGTTGCCTTGAGTTTGAGGCAAAACGTCTTGCTGAAGCTGTGTATCACCACTGACCCGGAGACCATGCATTCTTTGCTTTCTGTGCCCCTTTTTGTTTAGTTTTAACAACTTCATCAATACTACCAGGACATTTGACCTCTGTTATCACAGTTTTTGTTAAATGTCTGAAATCACATCTGCTAATAAAACATCTTTTTATATCAACACAACTCTTTGAAAAGTATAAACTTGACATTGATGTAACATGTAGAAATTGATAGCTTTTGGATTTAGCTATATTTTCACCCTTATCCTTCAGAGGAAGAGATGCAGTGGGAGTCTTCTGTGCATATAGATTAATAGTATTTTTCCAAGAACTATGGGTGTTTGAGGAAGGTCATATATTAAAACATCCCACAAAACATGCTTTGTTTTTGGTTTATGAATAAAATCTCTAATCCCCCTCAAAATACCCAAGCACATATCTTTACACTCTTAGCCACAGACTAACAAAGTCGCACAGCCAAACCTTTGCTGCTCAATCTTGCTTGTCTTCTACATAAGAAATATCTTCTCTTCTATCCCAGATTGCCTCTACTGGAGACCACGAGCTCCTGGAACTTATGTTCAGCTTAACATTCAGGCATAGCAAGAAGAAACTCCATCTGATGTCTGTTCTCTAGCCAAGAGGCTAGTGTGTGAAGCAAGGAAGGAGAAGCAAGTCTGAGATGCCAAGCTTTGCAAAGACTTGCACTCGTTTGTCCTCCTCAGTGACAGTGGCTCAGCTTGTCTGATGGGAGCCTTGCTGTCATTCACGAAACTACAGAAATCATGCTTTCTTGGGTGCCATTCCCATTTCCCGTCATGAGTTCCACCCTGGTTGCTGGTGCTCCAGAAAGTGCACTCCTTGGATGGAAACAGGGCGGGGGGAGTGTGGGGAGAGGCTTATGTGTGATTAGATGGTAAAATAGCAAATGTGATTTTAAATGATCTCATGGGAAATGCTGAAACCTGAGGAAGCAAAGAGGCTGCACTTAGATAACAATGCCTCCAGCATCCACAATAGACCCATAGCCTGGGCAAGGCTGCCTTGACTGTGGGACAGGCTGTTTCCTACCATTGACCCAAGAGAGCGAGGTACACCCATTCACACAGTACCTTCCTTGTCTCTATATTCCCATTCTGGAATAAACACTCATTTATTAAAATGTTTTTGTTCCCCTTCTACCACCGAAATTTTAAAGTTTCACTTTTTGCATCTTGAAAATTTCATTTAAAAAAGTTTTGGAGTAATTTTCATATTCTGCCTGCATACTCAGTAATAGGCCAGGTCTTATAAAATAATAGTTTGAAATGAAATTACAAAAAAAAAAGATCTGAAACCTCCGATGAGATTAAACAAAACAAAGAGCAGGAGAAAATAACCTGTCCACAGGGCCATAGGAGGGAGGGGTAGGTGGAGGTGGTGCTGGAAAGGGTCCCAGGCCAAGCCAGCTCCCCTGCAGCTGCTTGATTCATCTTGTCTCTCAATGCCAGTTAATAGAGGAGGAAACTGGCTTGGTGCTTTATTACATTACAACTCTGTTTACTCAAAACCTCTCAAGTCAAGCAAAAAACAGCTTCTCTGGGTCAGGGTTCCATTCTTGTGAAGCCTTGGCCTTTTCCTGAAGGGACTGCAATTTGTGAGGGGACAAGCCAAGGACAGCCACATCCTTGCTCCAAGGCACAGCTCAGCAGAAAGGGTAGAGGTCAGAGGGTATGGGCATCAGAGAGCTCCATGGAGGGCAGACAGGAGGAGGAGGAGGATGCTTCCCCAACCCCGGCAAGCTTTTTAAGGTGCTTCTGCTGTCCGTCTATCCACGCAATGAAAACTGAACTGCCTCGAAAGATGATGGTTCTGAAATATTTATGGGTGGAATGACTTGAGGTCTGGAATTTGCTGCAAAATAATTTATTGGCTCTGAGTAGATAATTGTAGAATTGGAGTAGGTAAGAATTTATTATATATTTTTTCTACCTCGGTATATTCTTGAAAATTTCTGTAACAAAGTGTTTTTAAATTGTGATGCTCATGCAAAGGCATTAACACTAGGCTGTTACATGAAAACTGAATTGTGACACTTTGTTGATTCCAACTTTACGAAAACAAAATTCTACGTACATGCAGAGAATACTGTCTGGAAGGAAAGACACTCAAAATTTGAGTGTTTTTATGTGTGTAGTAGAATTATGGGTAATTCTAATTTTTTTTCTTCTTCTCCCTTTTTTTTAAACTTCTCTCCATATTAAACTTGCCAATTTCAGAAAATTTAAAGAGCATGGTGAGGGCTCTGTCAGGATTTCTGCCCCCCTTGGTCTGGTGAGTAAGAAGGAGTAATTGCTGGGAGTGTGGACTGGGAGAAGGGAATCCTTACTTCAGAGGGGATACCCTGAGTGCCCCTGGACATACATTAAGCCCTGTCATCATCCCTCAAATGAATCTGCACAGCTAGAAAAGGGCTTCTCTCTGGTTTTTGGAACCACCCTTTCCACTTGCTCTCACTCTTCCTCCCATCCTAGAACTAGGGCTTCAGAGTTCTCAGAAGGGGCATTGTTAGGGGAAATAGCTGTGGAGTTTGTCACAGAGGGTCAGTGTTGCCACTGTAAGTTTTGTGTCTTAATTTCTCTGGATCTCATTTTCTCCACCTGCGAAATAAACACATTGTTCAAGGAGACCTCTTAGCTGCCTTCTGGTTTTGCAGTTGGGTTTGAACATAGAAATGTCATAAAAATCATTAACCATCTCTTTCCTTGCGGATGTTCAGAAGTCTTACCACACTACTGGTATGATGTGATCTTTTCCCTCCTGCAACTAATTACCACATTCAGGGTTCATCTCAATATACTTGCAGATTGATGGTTCAGGAGAAGCTGCCAATTTTGTTATTGGTGTTTTTGTTGTTGTTGTTGTTGTTCGGGTTTTGCTCTGTCTCCCAGGCTGGAGTGCAGTGGCATTATCATAGCTCACTGAAGTCTTGAATCCCTGGGCTCAAGTGATACCCCTCCTCAGTCTCCTAAGCAGCTGGGACTACAGGTGTGCACCACCACGCCCAGCTAATTTCTTAAGTTTTTTTTTTTTTTTTTTTTTTTGTAGAGATGGAGGTCTCGATTTGTTGCCCAGGCTGGACTTGAACTCCTGGCTTCAAGCGATCATCTCACCTCAGTCTCCCAAAGTGTTGGAATTACAAGTGTGAGCCACTACAATATGGCTGTTTTTATGGTGGTTCCCTTTGGATGGAAATACTTTTGCTTTTTGGTGTGCAAGGTCTGTGCCAAATGCCTTCACCATCTGAGGCAGAGTAGAAGCTGAGGGCACAGACAGGGAAGGCACGTGGGGAAAGTCACCTACTGGAACTTCATTTCAACCCCCACAACTCCCCTCCTTATTCTTGGACCACTTATGGATGCTGGTCAGAGTCGTGGGGGTGTATCTGACAGAGTGAAAAGAGCCATTCCAGGGAACTTTGGATGTCTCACTGGAAGAAACTCTCTCAGCTCTGCACTGGATACTCATTCAAAAATATGTTGCTAGAATATTGTTCAGCCATAAAAAGAAATAAACCACTGGCTGGGGGCCGTGGCTCATGCCTGTAATCCTAGCCATTTGGGAGGCCAAGGCGGGTGGATTTCCTGAGGTCAGGAGTTCGAGATCAGCCTAGGCAACATGGTGAAACCCGCTCTCCACTAAAATACAAAAAATTAGCCGGGCATGGTGCCGTGCCCCTGTAGTCCCAGCTACTTGGGAGGCTGAGGCAAGAGAATTGCTTGAACCCGGGAGGTGGAGGTTGCAGTGAGCCAAGGTTGGGCCATTGCACTCCAGCCTAGGTGACAGGGCAAGACTTTGTCTCAAAAAAAAAAATAAATACAGAGAAAGTACTGATAAGTGCTACAACCTGGACAAAGCTTAAAAACAGTTTGTTAAGTATGGCACATGTATACATATGTAACAAACCTACACGTTGTGCACATGTACCCTAAAACTTAAAGTATAATTAAATAAATAAATAAAGTTTAGAAAATAGTATGTTAAGTAAAAGAAGTCAAACACAAAAGGCCACATATTTTATGATTCCATTTATGTGAAATGTCCTTTCATAGACAGAAAATAGACTAGTGGTTGCCAAGGAAGGGGAGGAAAAGAAGTGAGTGCTAATGGGTATGGGGTTTCTTTTTAGAGTGATAAAAATATCTGGAATTAGATAGTGGTGATGGTTGCACTACTTTGTGAATATATTAAAAACCACTGAACTGTACACTTTAAAATGGTAAATTTTGTGGTGTGGGAATTACATCTTAATTACAAAAATAAAACAAAAAAACTGTATTAAAATTATATGGAACTCTAGACCCTCCAAAATAAGAATAAGACTAATAAAAAGAAAGTACACGTAAAGCTGGTGCACTCCAAATAAAGCTTATACCTGAGTTAAAAATACTGAGTTAAAAAATATGTAGCCGTATCAATTTATGGCAGTATACATATCATTGTATATTGGTTTATATAACATGCTATGATTATAGAAGATATTATAATTGGGGAAAGGTGGGTAAAGAGTACATGGAAACAATACTATTTTTGCAACCTTTTGAGAGTCTTCCAAAAGCCTTTCAAACTATTTCAAAATAAAATGTTATATATTTTTTATATTTATTTAGAGACGGAGTCTCACTCTGTCACCCAGGCTGGAGTGCAGTGGTGCGATCTCGGCTCACTGCAACCTCCGCCTCCCGGGTTCAAGTGATTCTTGTGCCTCAGCCTCCCGAGTAGCTGGGATTACAGGCACGCACCACCATGCCCGGCTAATTTTTTTATTTTTAGTAGAGATGGGGTTTCGCCATGTTGGCCAGGCTGGTCTCGAATTCCTGACCTCAGGTGATCCGCTTGCCTCGGCCTCCCAAAGTGCTGGGATTATAGGCGTGAGCCACGGTCCCCAGCCTAAAATGTTATATATTTTTAAAGATATTAAAGTAAGCATGATAGCAGATGGAAGAGTGGTGGCATACAGGGAGGGTAGGGAAGCTCTGGATTCATCGAGCACCCATGCAAGTGGCCTAATTCCTTTAGTGCCAGTTATTCATGGTGATACCTAGCATTCTGTCGTAGTTTCCAAGGCTGTGTGCGTAAAATATCATAGGCAGCCCTAGTTAAACCTTCTTTCCTAATGATCTACTGCTGGATAGGAGGCCAAATCTTAAATGATGAATCTCTTTAAGCTATCCAGAAGTGGTTCATTTAAGGTACAAAAGAGCAAAAGAGGTGGGTGTTTAACATTCTGATGATATCTGGGCTGGGGGGTATTTGGTCCACTTTAGTGAGCCTGTCAGAGGTGGAAGGAGGCCCATTTCTGAAGGGCCCAGCTTCCTGTTTTAGGAAACAACAGGAAGTGTCTATAGCAGTGATAATGTATCATGATGAAAATTATTTCAAGGGACCTCGTAGTGCCACCAGCTACTTACTCCTCTCACCCCCTCCAAACTCCAGTTAAAGGGGGAAATAGGCTGACTCTTGAATTCCTATCCAGAGGGAGCAAGCTGGAAGAGGGAGAGGAATGGGTATATCCAAGGAAGGAAGAAGTTTTCATGGGGGACCAAGATGAGACCCCCTGCCATAATCCTGAGAGATTTCCATTTTTTCCCTGTAGACTCATGAATCTTCTCAGTTGATCCTTATCATTGGTGTTCAGCATAATTGGCCACATCCACCTTGCAGAAGCAAGCCCTTCCCTTGGCTTTTATTGGCAGAGGATCCTCTTCAGCCTCCACAGCTGGTTCTCCATCCTCTGACTATTGAATCATGACATTGCTTAAGGTATTGTCCTACGCCCTCTTTTTGGTGATTTCATTCTCTCCTATAGCTTCAATTACCTCATACCTAAATGGCATCTAAGCCCTTATCTCCAATACAAATCTCTCCCCTACATTCTGTACTCATATATCCGTGAATGTAGCAAAGTCTCAAATCTCCGTTTATGGGTATCTCATAAGCATCTCCGGTTGAGTATGTTTAAAACTGAGCTAGATATTTCTGTTCTCATGCCCCACTCCAAAATGATTCTCCTTCAGAGCTCCTCCTCAGTCACCATCTACCTGGACACTCAAGCCAGAAGTCTAGAGGTTATGCAGGAGTCCCTCCTATTCCTCACTCCTACCTCCATTCCCTACCAAGTCCTTTAACTTGAACTCCTAGAAACTCCCTGATTCTACCTCCCTGGCCACCAACACGATACATCACTATCTTCTCTCCTAGATGACACTGGTGAGTGCCCAGCAGGTTTCTCCACTATCATTTCACCACTCTGCAGCACATTCTCCAGACATGTTCTTTATGAAAATGAACATCTTGTCAGAAGACACCTCTAATGAGAACCTTCAAGTGCCTGCCCACTGCTGTTACAATGAAGTCCCCAATCCCAGAAGTAGTTTATGAGTTCTTCATGATCTCTCTTTAACAATGCCCCACCTTACCCGTTCTTTCATACCCCAGTGATATTGGGCTGCTCTCAGATGCTTGAACACACCACACTCTTCCAATTCAGAGTCTTTGTAAATGTTCTTGCTTGTTTTCTCACATCCCATTTGTTCCCTTCCCTTCACTTACCAATTTTGAGTCACCCTTCTCTCCTCAAACTAAACATTCCCTGACCCTCCAGACCAAGGTGGAATACTCATGTTCTACTCTCCTATGAATTCATTTATTCATTCACTCAATACTTATTTATTGAGCACAGCCCATATGTGAGGAGCTCACAGTCTAGTAGGGAAATAAAGACTGAACAACTAATTCTGAAAATGACCACGTTAATGCCTCTTGCAGTGACATTTCCTAGAATAACACAAACTCACACAGACAGCGGTTGGCAATTGGCTCTCATCCTTGGTGGTTGGCACAGCCTAGTCACTTCATGGACCTCATGACAATGAAACACATACTCTCCGCAAATGAACTTTTTGGGCCCCACATAGGGCATCATGGCAGGATTTTACTGTGCTACCAACTGCAATAGGAGTTTTGGGGGAAAAATAAAATAAGAAGTACTTATGTCACTGTGGATAGAAAGCACTTCTTCAAGCAGCTTGTTGAATGCCTATTGTCCCTACTGTGTAATCATTTAGGTAGTGCTTAATGAAAATCTATGCTCAGGGCTGAAGATACGAAAATGAAAAGATGAAGTTCTGCACTCATGGAGCTTACATTCTGAAGGCAGGGAGAGACAAAATATGCAATTAGATGAATTAACAAATGCATATTAAAATACAATAATTATTCCTCAGAAGGCAACATATTTTGCAAAAATTTTTTCTTCTCTAGCCAACCAGAGACTTTTATAATGCAGACTAGTGTTTGCCCCTTTGACTCAATCTCCTCTTTCCATGCTGTAGTACAGGAATCTTCCTGTACCTACTGGAGACATGCATTAGAGCCTTCTTCCCAGATAAGTTACAATCTTCCTTCTCTGTTTCATAGGTGTATGTCTTGTGTTCATCTCCATGAAAAGTTTTATTTGGGCTCCTTAAGAAGAGTGTGACCATGTCTATTCTGGCATGCTTCACAGTACTAGGCACACAGTAGGTCAACAAACAACACCTCTGTGAGGCCAGGAGTTCCTCCAGAGCAGGGCCCATGGCTTGTTTCTAGATCTCCAGCCCTTAGCACCAGGCCTACCTAGGTAGAGAGGTTCTGAGCTAAGACTTAGGAGAGGAACCCAGGAATTGCTCCTTTTAATAATTCATCAGCTTTTGTCACATGTGCATTGATTGAATTCTTTTGAATACAGGTTATGTTTTAACCTGGATAATAACAACCCCTTATACACAGACAGTCTTTGTAGCTTGCAATTATCTTTGAGTAATAAAACCCGATGAAAATCTGGTGGATAAAATGGTCCTTACTTTATACGTGGAGAAACTGGGCTTAGAGAGGTTGAGAGGCTTCACCGTTGACATCAGGCTATTGAATATCAGAATGAGGTCAGAATAAGATCTCCTGGTCCAAGGCTCCTGACACCAAAATTTCCCAAATGTGACTCTGGCCTTCTTTGGTTACTACCCCTTGGGTAAGTCAACTCCTTTTGGGTGGTAACCTGCACTGGGAACTGTGGCAGTGGCCTGATGAGGTGACAGGGAGAGAATCACGGCCAGTTTCTTGGTTCCTCTGCTTTCCCTGCACCTCTCAGACTCTTGATCCATCTCTGTGTTCATGATGTGCCCTGGACATGGGCTGAGAGGTCGAGGAGGAGCCCAGGAATGAGGATGCGTTGGTGGAGCCTGGCCTTCCTGTCAGAACTCCAGACACCAGGGAGAGATGAGCAGCTTGGTTTCCACGGCAACCTGCCCACCCAGATCCCTGCAGCTGCAGCCTCTGTGGGCCCCTGAGGTGGGGGCTGTGGGTGTCCTGCTGGGCCCTGGGGCTGCAGTAGGCAGGAGGGGGTGCAGGCCTGAGGCAGGCTGCTCACTCGGAGTCGGAGCTTCACCTGACAAGGTTCCCATGGGGACGGCTGTGGGCACATGCTGCCTGTGGTCAGATACCCGAATTAAAACTGCTCCGTAGTTCTGGTAGCTCCTCCTGGGCCTTTGGAAGAAAGACTGAGTTTTGGGTGCATTAGCCTCTCAAACCTTCCCCGCCCCAACCAAAGGTAGATTTGAGAACTTGGGACTATGGGGCTTTCTGTTTCATGAATGGAGCACTCCCTCTGTGCCAGAGCCTAGAGACACCAAGACGGCTGAAGTGCAGTCACCATCCTTAGGGAGAGGTGAGAAAGACAGGCCATAGAGCTGAAAATTACAACACAGTATGGCCTGACAACAGTGGAACTCAGAGCAAGAAACAGAGGAGGGATCCATCAACTCTGGGGAAGTTTCAGAATAGGAGGGAACTTCCCTCCACGCAGAGGAAGGGGCTCCTGCAAACACTGGATGAAAGAACATCCTCTGTGAAGTCACAGAGTATGAGGTGAAGTGGAAAGGGAAGAAGGGGGAAGCATGGCTGGTGGATGGGCAGGAGATCCAAACTGTGGAAATTGTGAAGCTGGGGTTGTATCCATAGGGAAAGAGGGGGTCATTCTATGCAGGAAAGGCAGCAGTGGGGCTGGATTCATGATTTAGAAAGGTCTCCATGGATGCTGTCAGAGGTCTGATTTAAGGGGGAAGAGGCATAGGTGCAAAGGGGCACTCATTGGAGGCACAGTTGCAAAGGGTCCTGAGACCCTTCAGGATCTTGAATAACCATTGTTCTGGAAGAAAGTATAATACGATATTTGTTTGGAAGGCCTGGGGTTCTGTAGGCATGAGATTCATTGAACCACCTCCCACCCCAAACTCCTGAGACAGGAAAGTTTCTGGAATGAAGGAGGGACACTCTGTATAGGGGTCATGAAGTCATTTGGGAGGAAAGGGTTTAACAGGGTAATTACACAGCAAATTGATACCTTGACCCCTGGGGTTCCAAACTACCATCACATGGATGGACCAAGTTCAGTGAATCATCAAGATTCGTGAACTCTGTAGAGCAGGTAGCTCTGGGGAAGAGGGACACCCTCACAGTGAGCAGAACAGAGCTTGAAGTCATACTGATCTGAATACTAAAAGAGTTGTGATTTTGTTTTGTACCCCAGGCTCCTAGTTCTAATAGGATTGGATGGGGGTTGTGCTGCTGTGAGAGATGCACTGTTGCTCACATTATCTTCCAAATGGATTCACATTCATTAAAATGACAATTGTTTTACAGTCATAATTGATATCTGTTTTCGTAATTTCAAAGTAAGAAAAAAATAGGTAGAAGAAAAGACACTTAAATCAGCAATGGCAGTGAAATCTGCAGGCACTGTTCTTGGACAATAGCATTTCATTTTACAGAAAGATGTTCAAAGTAAAATGTCTTGCCTGATGTGGATCAGCACAAGCTGGACAGAAACGTTTTTAGAAGAAGAGAAAACATTTGAGATCTCAAACCTCTTAGCCCTCAGCTGGAGGAAAAACTGAGAGATGGGCTGAAAGAGGTGGGGTGTGTTCTAAGAGCTATGCCATGCCCAAGAGAATCAGGAGCTTGGAATTAATCTAAATGGACAGAGGAAATACGGAATGGATGTTAATGGATATTTCAATTCAAGATGAAATATGAATCCGAGGAGCATTTCAATATAATATATATTTAATTGAAATGAACTACATATCTTAAATCAAAAATGATGTTAGCATTTCCACACAGGGTGAGAATTGCTCTGCGACCTGTATTTTCTCCCTCTCTAATGCGTATTTGGGTAGAGAACTGTTAGCTCAAATATTTGCTGGATGAATGATTGAATGAATGAACAAATGAAGTTGAAATTGGCAGAGGAGAGTTTCAAAAATGTACTTTTAATAATGCAGTTAATTTCCTGTACTTTCCAGGTTTTCTACAGTGAAAGATATTACTTTGATAAGTAAAATAAGATGAAAAACTCGGTGGGGGGACTGGTTAGGAGTCTGTTCTCTTGGAGGAGAGTTTCCTGAGGGGAGTCCTGAGGTACCTGTTCCCCCAGGCCAGAGATGGTACTCTCCTGACCCATGAATCAACCACTTGAGAGATGAAGGCAGGTGCTGGCCATAAGGCTAGGGAAGTGAACCAGCTGGGAATGTGTTTCTCAGTAGTAGAAGTTATATGTGGAGCTGGCATTCCGGGAGAGGGCAGTCAGATGGCCTCCCCCTCAAAGAGCTCACAGTTTGGCTAGGAAGGCTCATGCACTTGACACCTGTAACTCCAGAACAATCTGTCTGTGACTGTGGCCAATAAAGGACAGAGTGCTGGAGGGGAGATGGCAGCTATGTGGGAAAGGTGTCTTTTGAGAAACCACTGTGGTGGCATGGAAGTGTGCACTTGCCCACAACCCCTGTCACTGTCAGAGATGACTGCACACAGCAAATATCTCTGCTCTCCCTAGGTGCACTTCCTGGCACTCAGAGCAGAACATCCACCCAGGTATCTTCCTGGAGGGGATCAGGGTGGGCTGGAACTTTCCTGGAAGGGGCAGAGTTGTGTCTGGACTCCTTGGGGTATGGAGGGTGGGGAGGGGAGATAGGGAGACCTAGAAATGAGTGCCTGCCAAACTTCAGAAATTGCCTGGGGTGATCCTAAAATGCATATTCCAGATTCCCATTCCTAAGATCTTATTGTTTTTTTTCCTTTTTGCTTTTTTGGAAAGTTTGAAGTTGATTCCAAGATTCTACATTTTTTACAAGTACTCTGGGTAATTCTGATATAGAGGGTCAAACATTGCAGCTTGTGCGCTGCTCAAACAGAATACCACAGGCTGCATAGAAGAGAGATCTCTCTTCCTCTTCTAAGATAACCAATCCTATCAGATTAGGGCCTCAACCTTAAGGCCTCATTTAACCTTAACTACCTCCTGAAGGCCTGATTTCCAAGTCCTGTTACATTGAGGTTTAGGCTTCCATCTATGAATTTTGGCAGGACACAATTCAGTCCTTAGTGGTACCACTCCTTTAGGAGAGTGGGGCCTGCACACCTGGCTGAGGGTGGTAGGGGATGTTCAGTGACGGGGACCAAAACCCTGGTGAAGGATCTTGTGCAAGGAGATGACTGGATACCATGCTACTAGCCTGCCTCAGATCATCTGAAGATCTGCGTGTAGAAAGTAGGGATTTTACTTCACCACAATGCTCTGGTGCTAGAAATGCTACGTTACTTTATTTTTATAAAATTAAACTAAATGTCTCTCTGAGCCCTCATTCCTCCAGGGGATGAGAACATCTCAGTCATCCCTGGAGCTCTTCCTCTCTCCACCTCCTCTCAGAAGCAAACGAAGCTTTCCAGGCCTGCCTTACTAGTTCTGAAACACTTGGGGAAGGTGCTCTGGTATCCCAGTCACAGTGGACATGCCCATTGTCCAAGCCTGCATGGTTTCTTGAAGGCAGTGGGTTACTGCCTGGCACTCTGCTTGGCAAGACATCTTTTTTTTTTTCTGGCTGGGACACCTGGGGCCTGCAACCCAGCTTCCCTTTTATATCAAGAGGCCGTGTTGCTCTGGTCCTGCAATTTTCCTTGAACTTTCCCACTACTCCTAGCTCAGAATTTCTCCTCAGCCAAATTTAACAGGATGCACAAAATATTGAGGTCTCTGCCAATCAAGAAGGTCCCCTTTCTTCTTCCAGGCAATGTCTACTTCATCCTTGGTCCAAGAGAGTCCAACTCCACACCTTCCTGCTCTGGGAGTATCCACACAGTCTGTGTCCAGTAGGCCTGTAACAGAGCAATATTGTCCCTCCCTGGGGACGAGCTTGGGGAAGAACAGAGTACTAAAGCTGGGTGTTTTGATGCCTACTGAAGTTTCAGGACCCCTGCCCTGTGGAATTTAATGGTTTACCCTTATCAAATTCCTTGCAGTGTTTTGGTCTTAGGGACTCAGTGTGTGGTATGTGGCATCACTCAGCCCTAGAAGGCAGGAAAGAGCTAGTGGGCATATTTCTTAACCATCTGCAAAGTAACAGGGCCAAAAGAGATCTAGAGTGTCTCCACAGGGTGAGTAGATCAAAGAATGTCAGCACTGGGAGAGACCACAGAGCTCATCTCACTGGCTTCCTTGTTTCACAGAAGAGAATCAGAGGATCAGAAAGGGGAAAGGACTTGCCTAAGGTCACACAGTAAGTCCATGCTAGGGCAGGAACAGATTCTGAGACCCAGGCCTCCCATTCTGGCGCTGCTCCTCTCATTCTCATCTGGCGTGGTCTGGTTCCTCTGCTTTAACCAAATCTTGTAATTTATTTGGTTTTGTTAACCTTAAAAATTATCAGACATCAGAAAACTAACATTACATCTGGAACATCTAGAAACCCTAGGAAACACACACACACACACACACACACACACACACACACCACTACCACCACCACTCCAAGGTAACTGCTGCTAACATTGTGAGGCATATTTTTCCAGGACATAGAGGAAAAAAAACCCAACTTGGAGCTCTGGCATGCATCTTGCGGAAGCAGCTTTCTCACCTCCCAGCCTAAGCATTCTCCCACCAAGCTTGGAATGGTAATGGGTATCCACAAAGGGAATGCTAGAAGACCACAGAGTGGAGGGAGAAGATCCAGAGCACTAAACCTACTATGCTCTGGGGAGAGTCCATGAACCATTAGGAAAGGCACTTAGTGCATTTCTCTGAGACACAGGAGCTGTGCATCCTGACCTGGGCATGCCGCAGCACAGGCAGAGAGGGCAGGGCATCTGGATGTGGTGCTGGGTTCCTTCATCAGCAATGGCCTTCTGCAGTAAGCTGTTCTGGGCTATGGAGGAAGGGTGAGGCCACAAAGGATGGTGAGAGCCAGGGAGAATCACACTAATGCTACGAATGATGCCAGCTGACACTGGTTTTTGTCATTCATAAAGAGTCTTACAGGATTATCTTATTAATTTCCAGAATAAGGATGGCTGGGCTGGGGGTGCAGAGGAGGGGCTCAATGTGTGGCATGTGGGGGGCTGGGATTGACAGTGTTCAACCAAAGATCAACGGGTGGCTCAGGGGGAGGGAGGGGCAATGGTGGCTCCCAGGTTCCTCTGATAAAATTTTCTAAATGAGTTCCAGGCCTTCCCCTGAACTTATCCATGAACACTTACCCCATCAGCTGGGAGCCAGTCGTCTGGTAAAAAGCAAGTATGCCTGTGTTCTGTGGGCCACAGCTCTGAAGTGAGAGGAGAAGGAGAGTGAGAAGGAGTCTGTTGTCAGGACCCCTTTCCTGCCTGACTCTGGCCTCTAAGCCACATTCTCCCTTCCCCACCTTCCTGATCCAGGCTGGTGGCAGAGGGGCAGCTACCAGGAATTGAGGGCAGACCGGTCAGCTCTCAAAAGAGAGAGGGGAAGAAATGCTCACTTCCTCCAGTTCTTTCTCTGAGGCAAGTCCTGGGCTGAGCACAAACAAGCCTCATACAGGCAGACTTCGGAGGCAGCTGCTGCCCTCCCTGCCTTGCAGAGTCCTGACTCATTTATTTGGATAAGTGGAGGTTTGCTGTAATTATCCATGGGACTCCTCCTCCTCCCACAACTCCACACCCAGCACCAGGAAGGATACTCCCGTCCCACATGAGTAATCCTCTGCAAAGCAGTGCATGGGGCTGGCAGCTGGACCCCTCAGCATAGAGGTGTAGAGAAGGGATCTGAATGAGGACAGGACCAGCAGGTGGACCCCATGAGGGAGGGACAGTCATGGACCTGACCCCTTGACCTGCAAGCCCTCACTGAGTTCTCCCTGAAGCCCTGGGAGATAAGTGGCTTTATCTTTCATATTTTAATGCTGAGAAAATTGCGTTAGGGACATACTTTTCAAGAGAAAGATCAAGCAAGATGCTGAGGCAGCCAGTTCTCTGCACACTGTTGGGTGTCCTGAAGAAATCCATTTAGAACTTACTGCTGGTAGAATGTCCACCTACAGGCTTGCAGAAGCTGAGTCCTAGGATACAGCCTCACCTTCTGGGTTGTTTCTTTGGCAGCATCTAAACATCTTCCTGACAAAGGCATGGAACAACTCTCTTCAAGGAATGAAATTGGGAGGTCCTTGAGGGAATAGGGCTACTCTTTTGTCATCTTTGTGTCCCCATCTCGGCTCTTCAAAATTTAGTAAATATACGTACAATAAATATTTAATAAATAGTAATAGTAATCAATGCTAATTGAGTTGTGTCTCATTTAAGGATCACAGCAACCCTAAGAAAGCATTTTCATTACAGTCTCCTTTTCTTTTTCTTTTTCTTCTTTTTTTTTTTTTTTTTTTTTGAGATGGAGTCTTACTCTGTCACCAGGCCAGAGTGCAGTGGCACAATCTCAGCTCACTGCAACCTCCACCTCCTAGGTTCAAGCAATTCTCCTGCCTCAGCCTCCCTAGTATCTGGGATTACAGATGCCCGCCATCATGTCCTGCTAATTTTTTGTATTTTTAGTAGAGACGGTGTTTCACCATGTTGGCTAGGATGGTCTCAGTCTTCTGACCTCGTGATCCGTCTGCCTTGGCTTCCCAAAGTGCTGGGATTACAGGCATGAGTCAACGCACCTGGCCTCTCCATTTTTTTAGATAACTAGAGCCTAAGAGGGATTGACAACTGGGTCCATGGTCACCCTGCTGCTATTTGGTAGAATGGATGTGAGACCCAAGCAGCCTCTGTTTGCCATAGTTTACACACAAAGTGGGCAATAAAGAGTCCTTGCAATGAGGATGTTGTAGGCCTGGAAGCAGACTGCACACACCCACTCATAGATACAGTGGCACTCTCTCTAGCTCATTCCACACAAATTTGTCCACTTTTGGTCATCTTAAATCCAATTTCAATTCCATTATTTTCATTCTGGGAATGGAATACGTAAATGTATTGTTGCATCACTTTTCAGGATGGATGACAGAATCAGTTAGAAGTTCCCCACAACTGCTTGAAACAGAGACTCACAGAAGAGTGGCTTAAGGAATATGTGCGTCTCTTTTACTGTAACATAAGGTGATATGCAGAGTAGGTGGTTCCAGGTTAATGCAGCAGATCCATGATTCCATTGTACTCATGTTGTTTCCATCTTTTGACTCTGCCATCTTCAAGATATAGCTTCTGTTCTTCAGAGTGCCTCATAGACACAAGATGGCTATTGGAGCCCTACCTTCACATCTGCATTCCAGGCAGCAAGAAGGAAGAGATGGTGAAGAATAAAAAGGCATATACCAAGTGATTTTTCTTCCTCTTTTAAGGGTCTTTTCTGGAAGCCTCATCCAGCAATGTCCACTTATAATTCATTGGCCAGAACTTAGTGAAAGTCTATTCCTAGCTTCAAGGGAGAATAGAAATGGCAGTTTTTAAAAGCTGGGTAGTTCGATGCCTCCAGTAAAATCAGATTTCTTTTAATAAGAAAAAGGGGGGAATGTATATTAAGCACACTCACCCCCGTCTTTGCCACAGCTTTACTTTGCCTTGCTCTAGCTTTGTTCTCTGTAGCTAAAGACAACCCTGGAAAGCATTTCCACAGAAACTAAGCTGTATGTGACTTCCACTATCAGAAATCTTAAAGTCTGTCACCATTCTAAACTTTTTTCTCTTTTCAACAGCAGCCTTAAGAGCACAGCTCCTCTCTGGGCTGACCTCAGGTAGGAAACCAACTAGGTATGGGGGAAATAAATACCTTTGGCTTGGCTGTGCTCCATGGCAGCTGTGAGCCTCAGGGAAGTGAGTGCATGTAACAGCCAGTCATAAACTACTGATGCTTCCTGATGTCACCAAGTCAACGCTCTTACTGCCTATCTTAGTTTGTTTTGTGCTGCTATAACAGAATACCCAAGAGTGGTTACTTTATAAAGAACAAATTTATTTCACCACAGCTCTGGAGGCTGGGAAATCCAAGATTAAAATGCTGTCATCTGGTGAGGGCTTTCTTTCTGTATCATCACATGGTGAGAAGGCAAAGAGAGAGAAAGGCAAAAGGGGGCTGAATTCACCCTTTTGTAAGGGCATTAATGCCACCTATGAGGGCAGAGCCCTCAGGGCCTAACCACCTCTCAAAGGTATGCCTTTTAAAACTGTTACAATAGCAACTGAATTTCAACACAAGCTTTGGAGGGGACAAACATTCAAACCATAGCACTGCCATTGTCCTGGACCTTATTACTCAAATGAGATCCATGTACCAAAAGCATTGGCACCACCTAAGAGCTGTGACAAAATTAAGATTCTGGGCTCACCACAGATCTACTGAATCAGATCTGTGTTTTCACAAGATCCTGGGTAATTCATGTGCACATTAAAGTTTGAGAAGCACTTCCCTAAAGAGCTGGGGGTCTGTATCATGAGTGAGGTGACAGAAGGTAGGTGAGACTACCTGAAACACTTCCTCTAGCCTGATTTAAGTATCACGAGAAAGCCATTCTCCTGCTCTCGGCTCAGTCTTCCCACCTGTAACATGAGGGGTCTGACTCAGATTCCTGCTCCATAAATTATGGTGTTGGACCAGCAGCATCAGCATCACCTTGTTAGAAATGCACTCAGGCCCCACCCCAGAGTGACTGAGTAAGAGTCTGCATTTTTGCAGGCTCCCTGGTGACACATCTGTATATTAAAACTTAAAAAATCCTGCATTCAATACTATGTGTGCCTTGGAGTGAGGGAAATCAAAGTAACTTAGGCGACTGGTTCCAAGTTCCCAGACCATGATATGTGTGATGGGAAATGACTGATTCTCACAGCTTCATGACATAGGTTGAGTGGAGATAAACTCTCTGTGAAGGCTCAGTGCCTGACTGACCACAGGGTCAGGGAGCAGCGAGTGTGGTGAGCCACACCACTGGTACTGTCCACGCCTGGGCTTGGTCTGGAGTGGGGATCAGGCTTGGGAGATTCCTCCTCTGGCACTTTTCTGGAGCTAGATGGGTACCTGAAGACAGAAGCAGGAGCTGCAGGCAGGGCCCTGGGGATGGCTCTCGATCGTGCCTTCCATCTTCCCTTCTCTCTCTCCAGTGTAGGTGGGCACACCTGAGGTGCATCCGTGAGCAGTGGGCACACCAGAGTCAATATCACCTGCATTGTTCAGCCAATAGACACATGAAAAAATGCTCATCATCACTGGCCATCAGAGAAATGCAAATCAAAACCACAATGAAATATCATCTCATACCAGTTAGAATGGCTATCATTAAAAAGTCAGGAAACAACAGGTGCTGGAGAGGATGTGGAGAAATAGGAACACTTTTACACTGTTGGTGGGACTGTAAACTGGTTCAACCATTGTGGAAGACAGTGTGGCGATTCCTCAAGGATCTAGAACTAGAAATACCAATTGACCCAGCCATCCCATTACTGGGTATATACCCAAAGGATTATAAATCATGCTGCTATAAAAACACATGCACAAGTATGTTTATTGTGGCACTATTCACAGTAGCGAAGACTTGGAACCAACCCAAATGTCCATCAATGATAGACTGGATTAAGAAAATGTGGCACATATACACCATGGAATACTATGCAGCCATAAAAAAGGATGATTTCATGTCCTTTGTAGGGACATGGATGAAGCTGGAAACCATCATTCTCAGCAAACTATCGCAAGGACAAGAAAACCAAACACCGCATATTCTCACTCATAGGTGGGAACTGAACAATGAGAACACTTGGACATAGGAAGGGGAACATCACACACTGGGGCCTGTCGTGGGGTTGGGGGAGGGGGGAGGGATAGCATTAGGAGATATACCTGATGTAAATGACGAGTTAATGGGTGCAGCACACCAACATGGCATATGTATACATATGTAACAAACCTGCACGTTGTGCATATGTACCCTAGAACTTAAAGTATAATTAAAAAATATATATATATCTATATATATATATCACCTGCATTTTCAGCAGCAGAAGGAAGTGGAGCTTACTTCTCCAGTCGACTTGCCACTGAACACTTGGTTGTTAAAAAAGAATCCTTTAAAACCGTTTGACGTTTTGGACTAAATAAAGCTATGCTCCCACTCCAATTGAGCTTATAATGGAGTCTAATTTTATAAAGAAGCCAATTAATGGCTTTGTAAATATAAATGAAAGGATCCCTGCCTTTTTCTCTTGACCAAAAGGCTGCAGAAGCAAGTCCTGTAAAAATGTCAAATTTTGCTCTAAAGAATGGCAGGACTTCTTCGATGAGAATAACAGGAAATGACTCACAGAGGGCACCCTGAGGCCGCACAGCCATACAAAGGGGCCCCCTGCACAGTAATGCCTGGCTGCTGGCCCTGGCCAACTGCAGAGAGGAAAGCGCCCCACCCACGATGTAGGATGCTGCCCATCTCCTCTAGGCAGGGGCTTCTCAATGGGGGCCCAGGGACTGCTGGCATGCTGGCTTGTAGAGATGAACAACACGTGAGGCTGAGAGCTGAGCAGAGTCAGGATTTGATGCCTCAAGGAAAACTCATCTAGAAATAATGCTAAATTACCCACACAGAACTATCAGTCTAAGGACTATTACCTGTATTGGACTCTCTCTAGCTCTCATCTCCATCCCACTGGACAAGTTGGGTAGGGTTTATTGCAGAGCAGACGGAGTTCTGGAAGATGCCTCTCCTAATTTCTTGTGGACTAACTCAGGCCTGAATCTTTTATTCTGCCATCTAGCTCCCTATCTGCCTCCCTTGTACTTTCCTTCTTCCTTTTCTCCTCTAACCCTTTTTTCCTATTCCCTCCTCAATCCCTGGCCTCTGCCCCTTTCAAGATCTCACTGAGCTTGGGGGCTCCACCCTGGACTTCCCTGATCTTCAAGTGATGGGTCAGAAGATATTCAGAGGGAACATACCAGTGCAGCCATAGCATTGTTAAAATATAGAACTTTTTCCATAGCACTGGTTAAGTGGCAGCCACAGTGAGCCTCAGTATTAATCAGAAAGCAGAATCTGTCTCAGATGGTTCAGGAAAGTTTAGTAAAGTGACTATTTCCAGCAGTATAGATGGAGTTACATTAATTATCTATCTATGCTATGTAACAAATCACCCCAATACATTGCAGCTTAAAGCAACAAATATTTATTATCTCTCACAGTTTCCAAGAAGTGAGAATTTGAGAGTGACTTAGCTGGGTGGTTCTGGCACAGGGTCTCTCTCACAAGGTTGTCCTCAAGCTGTCTGCAGGGGCTACAGTCATCTCAAGTCATCTCAAGACTTGCCCGGGGGCTGCAGGAGCTGTTTCCAAGCTCGGAATTGTTAACAAATTGCAGCTCCTTGCAGGCTATTAGTTAGACTTCATTTTTTTTTTTTTTTTTTTTTTTTGCCATGGGGGCCTCTCCATAGGGCTACTCACAACCTGGTGGCCTGCCTTCCCCAGAGGGAATGATCCAAGAGAAAGCAAGCCAGAGGGCAGTCAAGACAGAAGTCTCAGTCTGACACCCCCATCACTACTGCTGTCTGCCTCAAACCAAGGCATACAAAACAAACCAGGGATGATGTGGGAGAGACTATTCAAAGGGATGAATAGCAGGAGGCAAAGACCAGCAGGTGCCATCCCAAAGGCTGGCTATCCAGGAGTTAAGGATGTTAGGCACTCAGAGACTAGCAATAGCAGGAAACCATTTCCATCCTTAGACTGGAAGCGGAAAAGGGAAGACAGCATTGCTAGAGCCCAGGAAAGCTGGAACAATGGAAAAGGAGTGCAGGACAGGATTTGTAGCATTGGAGGAATATAGCCACTGCTAGAAACACAACCTGGAGCAGGGAGGAAGCAGGGAAGAAAAACCCTGACTGCTTTTCTTCCTTCCCTTCTATCTCCTGCTGGTGCCTCCCATTGACTTAACCCAACTGGAAGTCGGTCAGCAAGGAAGTCCAGCTGATGCAGCCTGAAAGGATCTGTCTCTCTGGATACAGGTCAAGGAAGAGGAAAACAGATAATGGATCTGAGGTGGGAGTGTGGGTAAATGGATTCTAACCAGCACCCCTAACTGTTCCCTGGCTGCCCGAGCTGCCCTGGCTCGTCTCCTGATGCCCTCACCCCCAAAATGTCCTAGGATCCAACCTCTAAAGGGTGACACCCAGCTACATCTCTAATCCAGCCACCCACTGCCTTCCTTTTGGCCAATCTCAAGGACCCTCTCCAGCACTCAGTGACATTCCATTCTGTTTGGTCAGTACCCAAACCTCACTAGAGATTAAATATTTTTAAATATCACCTCTGGCTAAAACAGACAGCAAAGGAAATAATTTTAACTAAAGCAGAGAAGGATGGCCCAATGAGAGTCAAATGAGGGAGTTCGGTCTTGAAATAGGGAGAATCCATGTTTCACACACTAAAGCAGCCTGAACCAGGGCAGAAACAGGCTCTATATCCCACGGGGAAGGGTTCCCCTGGCTAAAAAAAGAGCTGCCATTTTGGATTCGGAACAAATCTCTCAGCACCACCAGCATTTTATCTGTGGTTTGGCATGCTTTGTTGGGTTCCAGTGGTGGAGTGGGGGGCAGGGGACAGATCAGTACACTAAGCCCATGTTCCCAGACAGAACGTCCTCCACAACTTTGTCTGAAAGCTGTTCTCTGCATAGCAAAAGGCTATGGAGAACTTGAGGGATGAGAGGAGTGGTACTTAGCTTGGAATGAAGTTAGGCAGTGAAGCTTCCTCAGATTGAGTCCAGAACTACACTGGGATTCAATGAGAAGGAAACGAGAAGCAGAGGACATTCCAGTGGAGGGGATTGTTGTGAGGAGGATGTGGAGGCAGGAAACACAGGGATTATGCAAAGAACAGCCTGGGGGCTGGCAGAGCCTGAATGGGAAGTAATGAGTTCGGTGGATTAGAGGGAAAATGTCCATCATGGCCTGCAAAAGAAGACACAAGTGGCCTCATTCTTTCTCTCCCCAGGGGCTGTCTGAGCCATTTATCCTATGCCCGAGGCCAGCTGTGGCACATCTGGGCCAGCTGATGAAAAGTCCGTGATGGCAGGTGGAGTTGGATGCCATAAAGGAAAGGAGGCCAGGTCACTATAACTTGTCCTGTACTTTTGCATAATTATTTGCACATTGATTGTGACATGTTTACTGTCTAAATGAGCATAAACCCGTCAAGTATTTCTCTGTCTTTTCCAACACCTCTGGTTTTTGGCATTTCTGCCCTTGGCCATTCCTTTACAGACCTCCAACCTGGTGCGTGTCCCCTCTTCTTGCTCTGCTCACCCAGAGGTAAGGGCTCTTGAGGATGAACAAGCAGAGCACACACCTCAGAGAGCATTTGAGTCAGCCCTTCCATTTTATTAATATCAAAATCGGGCCTAGAGAGGGGATGGGTCTTGGTGAGTGAGGGTCACATAGCAAGTTGGTGGGAAAGCAGGGACTGTGAGGAAGGCAGGGAGGTTTTCTCAGCATTGAGGGGAGGGAGCAGGAAAGTAGCTTCAGGCCCCAGTGGCTCTGAGAAAAGGCTGCTCTTGGGCTCATCAGAGCATTCTTAAGTGTAATTGACTTTTAGGCATTAAACTTTTACCAGAATGAGCTCACATAAGGTCTGTAGGGAGAGGGAAAGTGCCTGGCGTTTCCTGCCTCATGGGGCAGTGTCTGTATGGAAAGCCCCTCCTCCTGGCTACAGGATGTGGCCCTCTCCTGGGAGGGAGAAGAGAGGTGAGGTCCCGGGAGATGGTGCAGGCTAGGAAGCAGAGTGTTCAGTGCCCAACTTGTCCTCTCCAACGCTGGGTGGAAAGAGGACAGGGGTTTAGACCACCCACCCAACAGCCGTCAAGCAGTCATGCTCTGTGCAATGAGAGACTACCTCAGGGATAGGGAAGAGGAGACAGAGAACTCAGTCCCTCCTCACAGGACACAGCCCTCTCCTCTCCTGACCAATCTTGCTCACAGGTTTGTCCCTGAATCTGTCCTGCCATCAATCATGAACCTTGTTTCAATCACTGCCAATCTCTGGACATCAGTGTTCTCCTCTGTGTAATGAGTTGAGCCAAATGATGTCTTGAAGCTTTCTGAGTGTGGCTATTCCCTAATGAGGGCGTTACCTTCATTCTTAGGTGGGCAGGTGACAAGATATAGCAACCATCCCTGGAACAGCTGCAGCCCCTCAGTTTGGCTTCAGAGCTAAAATGAGGGATGCTGACGTTTACTGAGACTTCCATTTAAACCCCCAAACCTCAAGGGCAGGCTTTTTGTTACAAGTTTGTTGAAGTTGACATACTGTGAACTGCACACATTTAAAGCATACAACTTGATAAACTGTGACCCATATTATTCACTTGGGAAATCATTACAATGAACAAGATAGCAAACATATCAACATCCTCAAAAGCTTCCTCCTGCCTCTCTATCCTTCCTTCTTATCAATCCCATTCTCATCCCCCAGCTTACCATGGGTTTACTTGTCACTACTGTTTAGTTTACAGTTTTTAGAATTTTAGATAAACGCAATCATTCAGTTTATACTTGTTTTTGTCTAGTTTCTTTCACTCAGCATAATTCTTTTGAGAATCATTCCTGTTATTGCTGTCAACTATCAATAGTTCATTCCTTTGTGTTTACTAGGTAGTATAGCATCAGATGGATATACCACAATTTATTTATCCATTCACCTGTTGATAGATATTTGGGTTGTTTGCAGTTTGGATCATTAAAAATAAAGCTACTGTTAGTGTTCGTGCACAAATCTTTGTGTAGGCATGTTTTCATTTCTATTGGGTAAATACCTGGGAGTGGAATGGCTGAGTTGTGTGGTTGGTAGGTGTATGCTTAACTTTACAAGAAATAAGGAAACTGTTTCCCAAAGTGGCTAAATTTTATGTTTCTATCAGCAATATATGACAGTTCCAGTTACTCAACATCCTCAAGAAAACTTGATAGTGTCAATTTTTTCTTTTTTTCTACAGTCCACTTTATTGTTTTTCTTCTTCAAAAATTAGTACTTTATATGTTGTACTTAAGAAATCTTTGCCATTTTGTAGGTTGCCTGTTCACTCTGATGGTAGTTTCCTTTGCTGTGCAGAAGCTCTTTAGTTTAATTAGATCCCATTTGTCAATTTTGGCTTTTGTTGCCATTGCTTTTGGTGTTTTAGACATGAAGTCCTTGCCCATGCCTATGTCCTGAATGGTATTGCCTAGGTTTTCTTCTAGGGTTTTTATGGTTTTAGGTCTAACATTTAAGTCTTTAATCCATCTTGAATTGATTTTTGTATAAGGTGTAAGGAAGGGATCCAGTTTCAGCTTTCTACATATGGCTAGCCAGTTTTCCCAGCACCATTTATTAAATAGGGAATCCTTTCCCCATTTCTTGTTTTTCTCAGGTTTGTCAAAGATCAGATGGTTGTAGATATGTGGCATTATTTCTGACGGCTCTGTTCTGTTCCATTGATCTATATCTCTGTTTTGGTACCAGTACCATGCTGTTTTGGTTACTGTAGCCTTGTAGTATAGTTTGAAGTCAGGTAGTGTGATGCCTCCAGCTTTGTTCTTTTGGCTTAGGATTGACTTGGCGATGCGGGCTCTTTTTTGGTTCCATATGAACTTTAAAGTAGTTTTTTCCAATTCTGTGAAGAAAGTCATTGGTAGCTTGATGGGGATGGCATTGAATCTGTAAATTACCTTGGGAAGGATGGCCATTTTCATGATATTGATTCTTCCTACCCATGAGCATGGAATGTTCTTCCATTTGTTTGTATCCTCTTTTATTTCCTTGAGCAGTGGTTTGTAGTTCTCCTTGAAGAGGTCTTTCACATCCCTTGTAAGTTGGATTCCTAGGTATTTTATTCTCTTTGAAGCAATTGTGAATGGGAGTTCACTCATGATTTGGCTCTCTGTTTGTCTGTTATTGATGTATAAGAATGCTTGTGATTTTTGCACATTGATTTTGTATCCTGAGACTTTGCTGAAGTTGCTTATCAGCTTAAGGAGATTTTGGGCTGAGACAATGGGGTTTTCTAGATATACTATCATGTCATCTGCAAACAGGGACAATTTGACTTCCTCTTTTCCTAATTGAATACCCTTGATTTCCTTCTCCTGCCTAATTGCCCTGGCCAGAACTTCCAACACTATGTTGAATAGAAGTGGCGAGAGAGGGCATCCCTGTCTTGTGCCAGTTTTCAAAGGGAATGCTTCCAGTTTTTGCCCATTCAGTATGATATTGGCTGTGGGTTTGTCATAGATAGCTCTTATTATTTTGAGATACGTCCCATCAATTCCTAATTTATTGAGAGTTTTTAGCATGAAGGGTTGTTGAATTTTGTCAAAGGCCTTTTCTGCATCTATTGAGATAATCATGTGGTTTTTGTCTTTGGTTCTGTTTATATGCTGGATTACATTTATTGATTTGCGTATATTGAACCAGCCTTGCATCCCAGGGATGAAGCCCACTTGATCATGGTGGATAAGCTTTTTGATGTGCTGCTGGATTCTGTTTGCCAGTATTTTATTGAGGATTTTTGCATCAATGTTCATCAAGGATATTGGTCTAAAATTCTCTTTTTTTGTTGTGTCTCTGCCAGGCTTTGGTATCAGGATGATGCTGGCCTCATAAAATGAGTTAGGGAGGATTCCCTCTTTTTCTACAAAATGGGAGAAAATTTTCGCAACCTACTCATCTGACAAAGGGCTAATATCCAGAATCTACAATGAACTCCAACAAATTTACAAGAAAAAAACAAACAACCCCATCAAAAAGTGGGCAAAGGACATGAACAGACACTTCTCAAAAGAAGACATTTATGCAGCCAAAAGACACATGAAAAAATGCTCACCATCACTGGCCATCAGAGAAATGCAAATCAAAACCACAATGAGATACCATCTCACACCAGTTAGAATGGCAATCATTAAAAAGTCAGGAAACAACAGGTGCTGGAGAGGATGTGGAGAAATAGGAACACTTTTACACTGTTGGTGGGACTGTAAACTAGTTCAACCCTTGTGGAAGTCAGTGTGGCGATTCCTCAGGGATCTAGAACTAGAAATTCCATTCGACCCAGCCATCCCATTACTGGGTATATACCCAAAGGACTATAAATCATGCTGCTATAAAGACACATGCACACGTATGTTTATTGCGGCATTATTCACAATAGCAAAGACTTGGAACCAACCCAAATGTCCAACAATGATAGACTGGATTAAGAAAATGTGGCACATCTACACCATGGAATACTATGCAGCCATAAGAAATGATGAGTTCATGTCCTTTGTAGGGACATGGATGAAATTGGAAATCATCATTCTCAGTAAACTATCGCAAGAACAAAAAACCAAACACCGCATATTCTCACTCATAGGTGGGAATTGAACAATGAGAACACATGGACACAGGAAGGGGAACATCACACTTCAGGGACTGTTGTGGGTTGGGGGGAGGGGGGAGGGATAACATTGGGAGATATACCTAATGCTAGATGACGAGTTGGTGGGTGCAGTGCACCAGCATGGCACATGTATACATATGTAACTAACTGCACATTGGGCACATGTACCATAAAACCTAAAGTATAATAATAATAATAATAATAATTACAATAAAAGAAAAAAAAAAAAAAAAAAAAAAAAAAAAAAAGAAATCTTTGCCAACCCAAGATTATTCTCCTATGTTTTCTTGTAGAAATTTTTAGTTTAGCTCACATTTATGTCTATGATCTATTTTGGTTAATTTTTGTATATGGTGTGAGATAAGAATCAATGTTTGTTTTTGTTGTTTTTGTTGTACATGAGTACCCAGTTATTCTAGAAATATTTTTTGGAAATGATTTCCTCATTGAATCTCCTTGACACCTTTGTCACATATCAATTGAACATATATGTGTGGTTCTATTTCTTTTCTGGATTCTGTTCTGTTCTGTTCCATTGAGCTATTTATCTATATTTATGCCACTAATACACCATCTTGATTACTATAGCTATATAATATTTCTTGAAATCAGGTAGTGTTGACCTCTCCAACTTTTTTCTTCTTTTTCTAAGTTATTTTTGCTATTCCAGGTCTTTTGTATTTTCATATAAATTTTAGAATCAGCTTATTAATTTCTACAAAAAACTTTCAGGGACTTTAGGATTGCTTTGGGGAAAAGTTATGTCTTAACAATAGTGAGTCTTCTGATCCATGACCATAGCGTTATCTTCTTCAATTATTTAGATCTGTTTAAATTTCTCACAATGTTTTGTAGTTTTCAGTACACAGGTCTTGCACCTTAGTTGTCAAATTTATTTCTAAGTATTTCATATTTCCCCATGCTATTGTAAATAGTATTTTAAGTTTTAACTTACAATTGCTCTTTACTAGCATATAGAAATACAATTGATTTTAAAATAATGATTTTGTGTCCTGCTGCCTCCCTAACCTCACCTTTTTTGTAGATTCCATAGGAATGTCTACGTAGTCAATTATGTCATTTGCCAACAGAGACAGTCTTACTTATTTTCCAATGTATCTGGATGCCTTTTACTTTTTCTTGCCTTATTTTCCTGCTTAGGATTTACTATACAATGTTGAGAAGAAGTTTCATGAGCAGCCTTCCTTGCCTTGTTTCAGATCTTTGGGGGAAAGTACATCATTATGTAGTTAGCTCTCCTTTATTTTATGCTCTTCATTAGGTTGAGGAAATTCCCTTTTATGACCAATTTGCTGGAATCTTAGAGCATTTTTTTAAAAAAAATCAGGGATGAATGTTAAATTTTGATAAATGACTTTTTTTCATCTTTTGAGACAGTCATATGATTTTTCTTTTTTAGTTCATCAGTATGGTGCATTACACTGATTGATTTTCAACATCCGACCATTCATGTATTTCTGGGATAAATCCCATTTGTTGTAATATATTTTTAAAAACATATTTCTGGATTTGATTTGCTAAATTTTGTAAAATACCTTTGGATCTATGCTCATGAAGCTTACTGGCTTGTAGTTTTCTTTTCTTGATAAGTCTTTGTCTGGTTTTTATACCAGGGCCTCATAGAGTGAATTGGAAATATTTCTACTGCTTCAATTTTTTGCAAGTTAGCATAGAAATCGAATTATTTTTTCCTTTCCTGGAGTTTTCTTTGTGGAAAGAATTTTAACTAAAAGTTCAATTTTTAACCTAGATATAGTACTATTCAAGTTATTTCTTCTTGAGTGAGGCTAGCTTATGTCTTTTGTGGAATTTATTCACTTCATCTAAGTTGTTGAGTTTATCAGAATAAAATTGTTTGTGATAATCCCTTATCATGTTATTTTCTGTAGAATTTATTGTCTATAGAATTAGTGGGTGATTCTACAGACGACAACACGATGATAAGGGATTCATTCTATTCTCATTCCTGGTATTGGTCATTTATATCTCTTCCTTTTTTAGCTAGAAATTTTTCAGTTTTATTGATCAGCCCAAAGAGCCAGCTTTTGGTTTTACTGATTTTGTTTATTATTTTTCTGCATTCCATTTCATTAATTTCTGTCTTATCTTTATTATTAATTATCTTCTGATTAGGAGCATGTTTTTAGTTTCCAAAGCAGCTCTAGGGATTTTTCAGGTGTCTTTCTGTTATAGATTTCTAATTCAATTCCGTTGTGATCAACAACATATTTTTATGATTTGAATATTTAAAATTTATTGAGACATTTTATAGTGCTATCTTAGTAAATGTTCTATAAGTACTTAAAAATAATGTGTATTTTGTTCTTACTGACTTCTATAAAAATCAGTTAGAGCAAGTGGGCTGATACTATTGTTCAAGTCTCCTATACCTTTTTATATTTTCACTCAGTCCTGGAGTGGTCACTCTCAACTCCAGGCAGGGCATTTCCCTCACTTGATGTCTCCCCTGATTGGTGGTCCATCCCTTGAGGCTCTGGTGTCCTCCCATGGAATAGTAGAAACCTCTCTTTTCAAACTTCAATGTGAAAATAGATGATCCAGAACGTTACTGAGACCTTCATTTAGATCCGAAGCAATTTTTTTTCAAGTATTGCTCTTTAAAACATTATTAATTTAGGAGAAAAACTCTGTAGAAGTTTAACTAGGGCTCATGAATCAATAGAATATGAGCCATCAGTATGATTTGGCTCCAGGTATATTTCCTATAGTCCTATAGCTCCAATATACCTCCTATACTTAAAATATAGGAAGAACTTAGAGTATGGAAAGAGGGCAGGGGAACTTGAAGCTGCACTGGCACCACTGACACAGTGTTTTTACTTAGCCTATATGCTCATTCAGAGTATCTTGAGTTGGGGGATTGGTGCGGATTAAAGGAAGCTAAATTAGTACCCCCAGGATATCTCTTGGTAGCACTACAGTCTTACTAGTACAGTTGTAGTCTACATTAGTAGAAGTCTATTGCCCAAAAGGAAAAGATGTTCCATTGCCCCCTGGGCACCTGGTTTTAGATGAGATAGATTAACCATAGTTTGCCTGGAGAAGAAGGGAGAGAATAGAAAAAGGATGGAAGCTCTGTCAAAATATTAGGGGACCAAATACATCTACAGAACTGAGTATATTAAATTTGGAGAGGAAGCACAGCATCTCCCCAGTGTGAATTTCCACATTGTAAAGATAACTTTAAAAACATGCATTATTTTGAGAGAAAAAGAAATGGATGCAAAAGGTTCACAGACACTACCAAGAAAACCCTGTACCTTCTGTTTAACATCAAGCACATTGTCTCTGTCTGAGAGGCAGTGCAGTACAGTGGTTGATAGCTTGAGACCTAGAGCCAGAATGCTTGGGTTTGAATCCTGACAAAGCCTCTTACTGGCTCTCGAAGAAGCCTCTTATTTCCTCTACATGCCTCAGTTTCCTCATCTGTATAATGAAGGTTACAAATAGTTTCTACCTAATAGAGATGTTGTGAAGAGGTAAGCCTGGTAAAGTGGCTACCTGGCCCAGAGTAAGTGCTCAATAAATGTTAGCTCTTGTTTTCTCAAGTAATCAAAGAGTTTCTTTGATTACTCCTTGTGTATCAAGGGACAGGATTGCCCATTCAATGACCCCGGAGGTTCTATCTGGGTTGCCAGGCAACAAGCAATCTGGGATCAGTGGCTTACCCTCCTTGAGCAGGAGGAGCTATACAAGATTTCAGCTCCCCAAGGGCACTGGGTGTTAGAAACTGACATTCCAAGACTGCTCCCTGGAATAGCTGGCTCCCTGGCCCTATTGTTTATAAGGCAAGCTCTCATCTTCGCCCTATGAAAAGGTAGAGCGATAAGGGGTGGGATTCTTTCCTGGATCCTGCATGCTGCTTGGTGGAAGGGATGAAAAGGTGGGACTGTGTATCTCATCTTGTTGACTGAATTTCTCCAAGGAAGCCTGCTCTGTTCCCGCATTACATGTCATGGCATTTACTGTCACCTACTATCCCACATTCTTCTCTGAACTGTCTCACTCCTCTTCACCTTCATTCCCTGAAAACATACCCTCAGGGCAAGTCCCTTGCCTGCTTCTAGAGCTGGGTATACTCTCTCTCTCCCATGATGTCTGCTCCTGGGGTTTCAGACATCACCTTTGCACCGAAGACTCCTGTCCACACCTTGTCCTCAAGTTCAAGTCTTGGCTGGGCATTGTCAGTTAGACCTGACATCTTCAACTTTCAAAATATTTACAATTGAATTGCGTTTTAGATTTTCTTCCTCATTAGCCATTAAAACAAACAAACAAACTAAAAACTCAAACCCTTGCTCCTCCTATGCTATTAACTTAATACCCTTTACTGTCATCTATCTTGTCCTCCCTCATGGTCAGGCAGCTGGCACAAGCATCTTGGAATCACACCGCATTGCCCTCACCTCCTTCCTGGCTCAGTGCCTCTTCCCCACCAGGATCAGATCTTGTTTTTCTCCATTCCACCTTGCACATTCTATCCAGTTATTCTTCTTCCCTGCTAAAACACCTTCAATGCCTTCTTATTATCTAAATACGCTAGAACTCCTCACTCTGGCATTTGAGGCTCTCCACAAATGTCTGTCTAAGATTCAGTTGCTGCTGCTCCACTCCCTATACTCCATGTCCAGTCAATTGGGTAATTCATACTTCCTCACACTTTCTAGTTGCCATCGAGCTGCCTGTGCTGTCTCCCCGACTTCAAACACCCTCCAAAACCAGGTTCACCTGTCAAAATCCTACACACCTGTCAGGCGCATCCATCTCAGATGGTTCTCTCTCAGGAAGCCTTTCTGTGAGCTTGCTTCATTCACGTCCTCAGAGCAGAGGCATGTTTCTGGTTTATGGCACTTGTTATGTTGTATTGCATTATTATTGCATGGACACTCATCCAATTCTCCTGCCAAAGAGCAAATATGCTCTTGAGACTATAGTCCTATAGTCTATTTGGTTAGAAGCAGTTTACACAAAATACACTGCATTCATCCTTGGAACATGTCTGCCAGTTGAATTGCACGGGGGCTGATCTACCTGGAGTAAAGAAAACTCAGAGAATAAGGGGACTGGATTCATGTGCCTGGAGGGCTGTTTGCAGTGGAAACTCAGTATGTCCCAGGGAAACAGAGCTCACACCAACATCTCTGCCTCCTGAGGGTGTCCTGGATGCTCTCACAGTGAGGAATATTTCTAGGGATATTACTATGAGCTTTCTATCACCCATACAGGGTTTAGATAATTCACCATATCCTGCTTGGGCTCTTCTCCCTTCAACCCTATGGCTTTCTAAGTGCCAGGCCTGCGTACAGATGATGTGCAGCCCTCTCCGAAAAGCACATGTTGGACATTTGCTGCCATCTAGTGAAGGCAGAGTGGTCCAACCTCTTGATAAAGCTAAGCAGATCTTGTTCTCTCCCTAGGAGGTGGCCCCTGGAAACCAGCCCGGGTTAAACAGAAGCATGTCAGGGTATACAGGTGTGTATGGAAGGGAGGAGGGTGAAGCCTATTTTATTATTATTATTATTTTGTTCCACAGGTTCTGAGGGTGAAGCTTCTATACAAAACAGATCACACTCAAGCTCCTGCATGGTAGTCTGGAATGGGCAAGACCATATCCTTCCAGATCCTTCCCCTACCTCTAGCCAAAAGGTACCTTTCTTGAAATGATGACCAGCCATCTTTTTTTTTTTTAGAAACTTGATAGGGAATCTATAAAACACCTAAAGTTCATAATCAGAGCTTCTTTTAAAAGAGCCATAGGTTACTGTGGGCGGCAAGCCACCCAGGTGCCGAGGCAAGAGACTGAGGACACGAGCTGTTCCAGTATAATAAAATATAAAACAAAAAAAAGTTATACCAGATATAGATCTTAGAGATGATTATATATAAATATCATTAATTAGTTGGTAGCAATTACTCTTTATTCCAATATTATAATAATGCTCGCTCTATAATAATAACCAAAGAAAAAACAGGCCATACAGAGATAGGAAATGAGGGGACATAGTGAGGCGTGACCAGAAGACAAGAGTGCGAGCCTTCTGTTATGCCCAGACAGGGCCACCAGAAGGGTTCCTTGGTCTAGCGGTAACGCCAGCGTCTGGGAAGATGCCCGTTGCTGAGTGGACAGTGGTCTATTGGTAGCCTCAGTGTCAAGGAAAAACACCGGCTACTTAGCAGACCAGGAAAGGGAGTCTCCCTTTCTCCGGGGGGAGTTTAGAGAAGACTCTGCTCCTCCACCTCTTGTGGAGGGCCTGACATTAGTCAGGCTCGCCCGCAGTTATCCGGAGGTCTAACCTCCTCCCTGTGATGCTGTGATTCAGTGGTCACGCTCCTAGTCTGCCTTCATGTTCCATCCTGTACACCTGGCTCTGCCTTCTAGATAGCAGTGGTAAATTAGTGAAAATACTAAAAGTCTCTGATACGCAAAAATAATGGCATAAGCTGTCTTTCTCTTTGTCTCCTCTCTCTCTCTGCCTCGGCTGCCAGGCAGGGAAGGGCCCCCTATCCAGTGGACACGTGACCCACATGACCTTACCTATCATTGGAGATGACTAACACTCTTTACCCTGCCCCTTTTGCTTTGTATCCAATAAATAACAGCGCAGCCAGACATTCGGGGCCACTATCAGTCTCCGCACATTGGTGGTAGTGGTCCCCCGGGCCCAGCTGTCTTTTCTTTTATCTCTTTGTCTTGTGTCTTTATTTCTACACTCTCTCGTCGCTGCACACGGGGAGAGACCCACCGACCCTGTGGGGCTGATCCCTGCAGGTTACTTTCAGTACCTCAAGGAGAATGTGGCCATGACTTTGTAACTAGTGATTTCCACGAGGCCCTCCCAGTCCTGCACAGGAGCCCTGGTAGCCCATCTCAAAGCTTCCCTGGTCCTAAGCCCACCCACTTCCCCTTCCCAGCATGGCACACAGGCTCAGGCTCCACCAGGTGCATGATTGTATGCAGGTCACTCAACTTCTCTGAGCCTCAGTTTTCTCCTTTTTAAATGGGGTATATCTTCCTCATTGGGTTGGTATGAGGTACAAAAGAGATCATTCATGACAAATACTTAGCCAGTGCCTGATACACAGCAACCACTAAATAAATATTAGATAATGATATTATCACTATTTTTACCAATGCTTCAGAGCACAAGGCTGCCTATAAAACTCAGGCCCTTGAAATGAATACATCAAGTCATGGTAAGATCTTACACACTGAAAATAATCACCTCTCAGCCCACCACAGGATCCAGTGCTGCCATTCCCTTTGCTGGGCAGTGTGGGGCAGGTCAGAGGGCCCAACCTCAGACTCCAGGCTGCTGACAGACACATCAGTTCTTCTCACCTGTCTGAGATACAGGGTTCCAGGGCTATTTCTATGAGGTTTTCCTCCACTCCTCAATGATCACAATGTAGGTTCTTTGTCCCTCGCCCAGCCTTTTGGGGGACTGAAAACCTAATGCCTGTTTGACCTCTTGGCATCTCCAGTTTTTAGGGAACTCCTGGGCTCCTCCTGCTCCCAAGCCCTTTTGATAGGTCTGGGTGTTTCTTTGAAACAGACATTCAGCCAAAACTATATGTAGGGCTCATCAAATGGCTAAGATCACTGGTTAAGCAGTATGTCTATGGATCTCTTACCCTGTGCCCCAGGTGTTGCTAAAAGGGTACTCTCTCTGCCCAAGGTGCCCACTGCAAATATCTTAACCAGCCAAGTGGGGCTCTCTTTTCAGTTTCAGCAAGTGATGTGCTGCAGTCAGCTTGAGCCAGCTCTCAAGAACTTATTACGAGCATCTCTTCTCAACTCCACGTCCAGTAACATTATGTTGATAGCTTGAAATCAGCCATAATGGGAGTACTCACACCACAGAGATTAGTGAATGCTATAAAGCATGGCTTTCTTTTTTCCTGAAGAGTCAGTTAAACACTTGTCAGATACACCACGCTCTAGTCTTTAATTGCAAGCAAAGCACCACATTTAAACCACTACTCACACAACCACTGAACAAAAGGGGAATATTAGTGTACTATCTGAAAGAAACACAAACAGAAAGTTTTATTGAATTTATATATATATATATATATATATCTGAGATGGTAGCTTGTGAAAGGGTAGTAATTGACAAGTCAAGATTGTGCCTCTAGGTTTTAAACAAACCCAAAATAATTAATGTTGGTAAAAAAATGTCTGCAATAAGCTATTCATTTATATTGGCAAGTTTTGAATTTTCGTTTAGCATGCAAAAGAGCTACACGTGATAAATCACATACGTGCATCAGGAAAATATCAAACAAAAATGATGTACCTAGAAACATAGAAAATACAACTTAAAATTTTAATGTGTTTTTTGTTTCTTATTCTTTTTTGTTTAGATATAATTTGAACCATGTTTCTTTTTTTTTTTTTTTTTTTTGAGACAGATTCTCACTCTGTTGCCAGGCTGGAGTGCAGTGGCATGATCTTGGCTCACTGCAACCTCCGTCTCCCAGGTTTAAGCGATTCTCCTGCCTCAGCCTCCCGAGTAGCTGGGACTACAGGCGCATGCCACCATGCCCAGCTAATTTTTGTATTTTTAGTAGAGACGGAGTTTCATCATGTTGGCCAGGATGGTCTCGATCTCTTGACCTCGTGATCCACCCGCCTCGGCCTCAAAGTGCTGGGATTATAGGCATGAGCCACTGCGCCCAGCCTGAACTATTTCAATCCTAACATTGGTATGTCCTTTTACGGTCCTTCCTAGTGTCTTCTTCCTTATTAAAATAGTACCAGTGGTTGTCAAGCAGCCTTATCTTATATGTCTGTAAGTATCATTTAAAATGAAATTGAAATATCACTTATTTTAGCCAGAAAAGAAAATGGAATGGCTAATTTGGTGAATCCACTACCTGTTCATACACTAAGCTGCTGACCCCTGGAGCTCAGAGGCTGGAGGCAAGGCTGTGAAGCTGTGAGGTAGGCATGGAGGTGAGGGCTCAGTCACAGTGGACCTTGCCCTTGGCCACCCCAAAGCTAGACAAGTCTCCATTGCAAAGAGTCTGGAGTGGTGAATGAGGCCTGTTTTCCAAGTCATTTTGGTCACCTTGGTCACCCTTGGTCACTTTCATCATGTACTTTCGAAAGGCCTTTTGAATAATAGCAGCGCCTCTTTCCTCTTCCTTTCTCTTGGTGGTGGTGACTATGGGTTCATACAACTTCTTGAGAGGATTGGCTTCCATGAACTTCTCTTCCATCATTGCTTTCATGCTATCCAGGCCATCAGAGCCACCGAGTACCCTAGCGGTGAAGGCGAAAAGAATATCCATGCAGTGGAGGCGATCCTCACTCACCATGGGCAAGTCCATTACCAGAAATTGATATTTATTTGGCTTTGCAACACGTAAAGGCTCAGGCAAGGCATCAGCAAAGTCAGAAAGGGCAGAATATTTAATAAATTGTGTTGCTTCTGGGTCAAACTTTTCCCACACTTCATAAAATATGTCAAAGTCATCTTCACCCAAAGGGTCCTCACTTTCTTCAGTGGCTGTATTGAAGTTCTCTAAAATCACAGCAATGTACATGTTGACAACAATGAGAAAAGAGATGATAATGTAACTGACAAAGTAGGATGTGGCTATGCCAGGGAGGTGGCAGTTTTCTGAGGAAGAGTTACATGATTCTTTTGATCGCAGCATGGGGCTGAGCAGGGAATCCCAACCTGCTGATGTGCTTATCTGGAAGAGACAGAGCATGCTGCTGGCAAAAGTCTTGAAGTTGAATATATCATCAATTCCTGACTCTGGATTCACTTTGGAAAACCAGTTCATACCCAAAATGGCATAGATAAACATAATCAGAAAGAGTAGAAGACCAATGTTGAACAGAGAAGGAAGCGACATCATCAGAGCAAAGAGGAGAGTCCTGATTCCTCGTGCAGCCCGGACAAGCCTCAGGATTCGGCCAATACGAGCCAAGCGGACAATTCTGAAGAGCGTCGGAGGGAAAGGAATGTGCTCCTGATTTTCCAAGGTAGAAATCATTGTACCTCAGGAGAAGGAGAAAAGTAAATAAGTTCCAGAAGGCACACTGGTTTCAGATCCAGCCTGTCTCCTGCCTCAGAATCCTATGGGGGCCAACTTTTTATCAATATTTTGTAGCTCATGTACAAAACTAAGAATTTCTTTTACCACTATCAGGGAAAATACCTATATGTGTCTTAATTTGGAAAATAGCTTTCAAGGGCCATACAGTTCTTCTACATTTGTGTGTAGAAGAATTTAAATACAGCCCTACTACAGGTGTAGAAGGGCTGTATTTATTTGTGTAGAAGAATTAAATACAGCCCTACTACAAGTGAGGACAGCTTATCTGCTGAAAGAGCCACAATGTATGTAGGGCTACAGGGAAATGGTAGCATTGGAATGCTCACCTTTAGGCTGAAGCTGCCCATGGATCTTTCATATTTGTCATCCTCATTCCAAGGACTTCTGAGATCCAAACTCAAAAAGCTCAAGGGACACAATTTGGAGATACTTTCTCTGTTGCTGCAAACCCCATAAATATCATCTCAGAGGTTTGATCAAACAGCTGAATATTTGACCTAAAATGTCGCCCTGTTCTTCCATTGCCTGATCTGCAGGCAACTGATGCAAGGATTTAAGACAATTCACATTTTGGCCTAAACATTATAGAATGGTTGGAACATGCTTGTCTTGTGTAGACATGGCCTTGTTCTTGCTTTGAGAGTCTTCTAGGTTTGTTAGGGCTCATGGGCAGTCTTTGAGTGCCCATGACCCCTAATGACCTTGAGTGTCCTCTAAGGTCATTAGGGGTCTATTAGAGTTCATGGGCAGCAGAATGCTCTGCTGTCACCTAATGGCTAAAGAGAACTAGTTGATTATATACTTCACTGACTACCCAATTGTGCCAAAGAAGTTTAATTCATACTTTAATTGGGAAGTCAACCCTGGAAAGATGTAAAATTTATTAAGTGCCAATTCAGCAACAACTGGAGGAGGCCCATCATTTAAGATCTACCTCCTCTATGAATATTTCTTGGGCTGATCAAGCCCATAGTAATCTGTTCTTTCTCTGAGCTCATTTCTGCTTTGCACCATGTGATTTGGTGTTCAATTAATTTCCCTATCTTTTTTTGGCACTTTAAGATGAGTAAGCCATAATACCTCAACTAGATTGTTAACTCCTAGAGAGATTCATTTCAACTCACACTCATTTTGCGTTTCTCCGAAAACTTAGGAAAGAGCTTGGAAAAGTATTGAGGCTAAGCGTTGGATGGCAGAAATATTGGCAAAAGCATATAAAACTCTGTCCACATTAGTGAGTAGGATTAATATATGGATTAATCCTACCACTGAGTATTATTTGGCTTAATATGTGAATTTTCTCCTCCACTGGGGCAAATGCCATACAGCATGTATAACTGCAATTGCCTAGCAGTTGTTCAAAGGACAAAAGTCAGAAACATTTCCACAAAGTGCATGATGCCTGGCACTGCATGGAAGGAGCTGTGGAATGAATGAGCTGCTCTTTTCTCATTAGAGGAAGGGCTCTTTGAGTTCTTAGAGGGCTTCCCCAGACATCCGACCACTATTTTCTAGCTTTTTTTTTTTTTTTTTTTTTTTTTTGCTGCTGTCAATTTCACCAAGACTTGTGATTGGAATTGACTAATAAAAATTAAAGGTCTACTTGACTGTAAACTCATGAAAGAATCTATTGCTAAGCTTTATCTACATTAACATCATGGCTTAGAAACCAGAGCACACTATGAACTGTAGCATATTTGTTGTTGTTCTCTGAAACATCTGCAATGCTGCAGTAGCATTAGGAACCAAAATATCTTGATCCAATATATCTGTTTGATGCATTCATTCTGAGATCGCACAAAAGCTTTCCCTTGGAAAATCAGTTTTCTTTGTCTTCATTGCGTTTTGAACTACGAGAAGGGCTCCTGGACAGTTTTACATAATTATAAAAAGTCAAGTTAACAGTTTAATTAAAACCAGACTTCAAAAACCCAGAGTAAGCACTTATGGTTTAGCCATAAAGAATTTAATTTTAAAGTTAATGTGTGTATGTGTGTGTTTTATAAGAAGGTGTATGGCAATAACCTTCTTACTTTTGTATTCTTTTATAAACCTTTTAGTTAACCCTGCCTGTGATTAGGAAAAATATACTGATTAGAGAATGAGGCTGGTTCGTAAGTGGGGTCAAAGAATCTGAGACAAGCACAGTTCACACTGTGGTTTAAGTTAACATGGGATATAGAATAGAAAAAAAGCTTTGATTGTCTGAATGATATACTCTTGGAAGCCCAATCTAGAGTGGGCCATGGGGCCTTGTATAGGGGTTGAAAGGGGGCACAATAATTGTGATCAGGCATCCATGTGGATTTTGAACAAAGGAAAAACATGGATAGTAAATCCTTAAAACTAAAAAATGCTCATAGGGCTTATAGTTGCACAGGAAAGGTAGCACTTTGACTCAATTATCTGAATAAATCAGGTTACCACAACAAAAACTTCTGAGTCATTTTAATTTTGTCTATTTCCATTGAATACATTAGCTGCATAATTATTGAATTCTATTTCAGTTGTGTAGTGAGTTAAGGGAGTGGAAATTACTCTCTATCTCCTAGCAACTTCCCAGTAGAGAATGGCATTAGTACCCCTGTCTATTCTTTCAGAAACTACACTTGGCCCAGTTTTCTGCTTTGTGGATAGTTTGAACAAACTTCAAAAAATGATAAGATTTACAAACTTATTTCTGGTTCTTAAAGTCCCTCTGACTGCTGATTTTACTTACTAACAATGGAAAGAAGCACGACCACACAGTCAAATAAATTCCAGCCATTGGTGAAGTAGTATTGCCTCAAAGCAAAGATTTTGATGAGACATTCTAATGTAAAGATGACCACAAAGACCCAGTTGAGATGGTCAAGGGTGGATTTCATGGCTTTGGGTTGGTTGTATGATTCAGCCATCATGCTAATCATGTTTAGGATAATGAGACTTATGATGACGATGTCAAAGATCTGGCTTGTGACTACATCGAACACAAGACCTTGACATTTGTTCTGAGAAAAAAAAGAAATTATAAATCATTTTGAATGCAAGAATAAAATTACATACAATAAAAAGAACATAAATACAACAGAATTTGTTTTTCCTTACAATTAAAGCAGTTCCTTGAAAAATACATAGATCCTTTTCAAAGGGCAAGAAATTCTTATAAATCCTCAGGGTTGCCTTATATATTTTCATTCAAATGTAATTAGTAACTGGTTTTAAGTGCTTAGGCTTATAGCTTTAATTCCATTTTAAAACAAAAAATATTAAAAAGTCTTAGTAACAACATAACTTTGATGTGATTGATGATGTGCTTTGCTGAAATAAAACAGTGCATGTTGGATTTAATAATAAAAAGATGAATCTTGGTCTCTATATTTTATCTCTTTCTGTATTCTTACTTCAACAATATTAGTGCAGAGAATACCTGCTCACATAAGTATGTTGGACAAAATGGAATTAGTATCTTCAATGCTCCATTTGCCAATTCACAATAATCAGAACTTAACCAAAATTCTGTATTCAAATAATTCTTCAATGCCAATTTTAAAATTCTTGTTCACTTGAAGATAAAGCTAATAGACGAGATTATAATCCAATAATTACTAAAACTGAAAACAGAAAAAAATGATTAATACTATAACTGTGGGTGAATTTACATGTGGTTTATATATAGATGGCCATACTGCCCAAAAAGTGAGTATATGCTGATTGTTCTGGTACAGGTCCTAACTCAAGTTTGCATGCCAAGTCTACCATATGCAGTGAAATTACTCAATTATTCCATGATTTTCTTTAATACAACTGCTGTGAAGCACTACTTTGTTCTTCACTTTGTGGAAAACTATTCCTAAATACAAATTCAGACAATGAAATTTTATAGCATTCTTGACTATACGTTGGTTGCTTTACAATCTGTGTACATATTGTTTTATATTATATTATCACCTAATCAAAGTGGCATACACTATTATCTTTAGAGAACTCACATACTCCTAAGAATACATCTTTAGACACCCAAGGGATCTGTTATGTAATCCAGGCAAAGATGATGTTGGCTTGTGGTGGTGACAGCAGATAAAGATAAAAGCATATAGGCTTAAGAGCTAATGTGAGGTGGAAGCAAGAACCGTCAGAGAATTCAAATGTAGTGGGCTTTCAGAAAGTTAAGACTGAGAATATAGTTTCTGGTTGATAAAACCATTTAACCAGCCAGAGAACAGAGGATGAGGAATATTAAAGGGAGATGATGAGATCTGACCTGAGCAGGTTGAGTTGAGGTGCCAGTGGGGGATCCAAGGGCAATGGGCAGGTAGAAGTATGAGTTTGGAGTGCAGGTACAGAAGCTAGAATACAGATGACATTAATACTGATATGAATTAAAACCATGGGAGTGAATTATATATCACTTGGGGAGAGCAAGGGCAATGAGAGGAAGGAGGGTAGGGACAACACTGGAGGACACTACATTTCAATTGTGACTTTCGAACCATGTGCTGGGAGCCCCAAGGCTTTTATCAAAGAGCCAGGAGAAGACACTAGAAAGTCAACTGCCTTTCCTATTTAAGCATGAATTTGGGAAGTCAGAAAGGAGCTGTAGAAAAGACACTTTCAAGGGTGCACTCCAGGGAAGCGGAATGAAGGGCAAAAAGAAATATGAGGGAGGGTGAGTATTGGTTTTATAGTTAACTCTAACATCTAGACAAATAGAGGAGATTAAGAGCATAAATTACCTAAAGTGTTGGATTACCTAAAGTGTTGGATGATCAAAAAGCATTCTATGTCACTTCAGAATGTAGAGTGACTCCTATACCTCAGTATGAATTTTAAACCAAGAAATGAAGCCACCCTGTGAAGATGCTTCAGGAGAAATCAGAAGTGATTCCAAACCCCTTGTTCTATTACTAGAAATGAAATGCATCAATGCTCAGGCTAAAACAGCTATGTTTTCCTCCTATGCAATTGCTCTTCGTTTGTTTTGAGGGTCAAAAGCTAATACTTGGATTTTAGAGATGGAAAAAAAAATCTCTGGGGAGATAAAGTTGTGGGTCAATGGCTAACTGTTGATTTGAAGTCTAAGCCCAGACTCAGGGACTTCTGGTGATATGATGTTGGATTTCTCTCAGGCGACACTACTCTGGAATATAAAAGTCAAGATAAACGTGCAGTGTTAAGTGGTGAGATTGTATTTGATTACCAGAATCATTCATTTAAGGCTTGATTGGTGAGTTGTAGCTACACAGGGAGAACTGTGACTTCGCACCTACTCCCAGATAAGCCATGTGATAAGCATGCTATAAAAGATGGTTAAGGAATGGAGGTGACAGCTTTCGTATGTTAATGTTGTCTGCACCCGCTTTCAGTTCATCTCTTGCAGCCTAGCATGCTCTGTGCAGTGCATCTATGTGTTGCAACTCTGTTGGACTGTGTGCTGTGTTGCTTGAAATAAACTGATAAATATGTCAGAACATATTGTGTCTTGTGACTCTTTTAGTTAATGCCAAACCCAAGACCAACTGGTAATGAGTCAGTGGTTGTACAGCATGCAAAACAAAATTCTCTCTTTTCTTCTTGTTGGCTCAAGTTCAAGTAAGAATTTTAAAGTGAAATTGGTACTAGAAAGTGAGATTGGTATTTAAAAGCTAGATTCAATTTAGGTAAACTGAAGTCCCATAAACCGCTGGCAGATTAAACCTCCCCAAATATAATTTTATCATTAACCCTGTGGTCAAAAATCTCTCACTATATAAAAGATAAATTCTAAATCCTTGGCCCTGACATTCATTGACATTTTTAGTGCATCAAAAATACTTCATTTTAGTGTGATGGACTCTGTTTGTGCCTTAAAACATATTTTTTTATTCAATAAATAATTACTGAGAACACATTTTATGCCAGGCCCTATTTTGAGTGCTGAGAATAGCAGTAAGTGGACTGCATTCATCATTTGGGATCTCATGTTCAAGTGGAAATCTCCAAATTATCTGCATGCTTCTGATTGCAAGCCCCTCTTTCATCCTGCTTTCCCTGACTTTTCAGCCTCCACTGACCTGCTCTGCTATGGAGCATTCAAACTCACTTGTCAAGAGCTACCAACTCTGTTGTGCCTGTTGTACTACTTTATAATCCAATGCTCTAAAGTATGTATACAACATCTCAGCTCCTCAATTAGACTGCAAGCACAGAGCTGCCCTGGATGCTACTTCTATCTTGCCCCATAGTACCTGAAAAAGCAGGATTCATAGAGCACAGGGATCAGCAAACCATGACCTATAGGACAAATCCAGTGACCTATCTGTTATTGTACAGCCCAGGAGCTCAGAATGGGTTTTAAATTTTTAAATGTTTGGTGAAAAAAAAAATCAAAAGAAGAATAAAGTTTTGCGACATATGATAACTATATAAAATCCAAATTTCCATGTCCCTAAATAAAGTTGTGTTGGAATACAGGCATGTTCATTTGCTTTATATTGTCTATGGCTGCTTCTGTGCCACAATGGCCGAGTTGAGTACTATGACAGAGACATATAGCCAGCAAAGATGAAAATATTTACTATATGGGCCTTTAAGGAAAAGTCTGTCAATCCCTGATATACAAAGTTTATCATAAATACTTGTAAAGTGGAAGTAAGTATGCATGACCTTAACCTCACACTAATAAAAACTGGTAAAAAGTATTACAAGTACATTTTAAACTCATCAAAATTGAAAAAAGCAAAAACAGGAAGATGGCAGATAGGAGGCAGGGCTAACGTGCATCTCCCACTTGGACGGACAGAACAGTGTGTGGAGACTCACACTGTGGACTTTTGCTTCAAGAACCACCGCAGGAACGTAACAGGAAAACCAGAAGAATTCACAGATCCTTTGAAAGAAGTGACATGCCACTGCAGACTGCACAAGACAGGTGAAAAGCCGTGAGTTCCCAAAGTGTGAGTGAGAGGGGGGAAATCCTGCCTCCAAACACACATCCCCACTGGGGAATCTGAAAATCCAGATCACAAGAGAAGGATGTAACCTTACCTAGAGCTGAAATGACTTTAGGGAGCTGCATGAAGTGCAAAAGTAGAAGAAGCAACAGGAACCTTGAAGGCACTCCCAGTCTCCAGCTTGAGCTCTGGAATGCCATTCCTGACTGTATCTCACAGGGGCCTTCTGAGAAGGCAGCCAGCCAAATAAAAGGAGGGGCCATAGGGTGAAAGAAACTTCCAACTAGATTTTGTGATAATTTCGACTGGGCACAAACTTCCTTGAGCAGAATCCAGGGGGCTAACAGGAGTTGCTGCAGATACGAGTGCAGGAGCTGCTGACATCGTGGGCAGACAGGGAGGGATGTCACCTGAAAGCCATGCTTGCTTTGTCAGCAGGGAAGCTTACGGCCTGGGGCAGGTCTGAGATCCCTGAGTAGGCTTCCTGGATCTAAACTTGGTGCAGTTAGTACGGCACTGCAGGAGCAAGACCAGCCTTACCAACTGTGTGGGAGCTGGGTGAGGCCTTTCACTACTGGCTATCCCTCACTTCTCTGGTGATATATACTGCACAGCAGAGGTAGCCATAATCCCCTCTGGAACATAACCCCATTGGCCTGAGGACCACTTCCTCATCCCCCACAGTGGTTATGGCAAGCCCCACTCAAGGAGAGTCTGCACTTGGACCTGCCTAACCCTGCCCTCACCTGATGGTTTTTCTCTACCTGTCCTAGTAGCTGAACACAAAAGACATAAACCCTTGGGAGTTTTATGGCTCTGCCTATCACCTGAAAAGTCAGAATACTTCCCCTGGCCAACTTAGAGCAAACGTATATCCCACTGCCAATAGCATGGTGGTGCTCTCTTGAAAGCACCACCTCCTGGCTGGAGGTCAACCAACTCTGGACATGACTGCAATTCATGACAGAATAGCCCTGATCCCAGGAAGGAGAAAACAACAGCTAATTCTACTGCCTGCAACATCCTGACTAACCAGAGGTCCTGAGTCTGTCCACGTGACAACTTCACTGCTAGCATAACCAGCATTTGAGAAAGCCAGCATACTAAATGTATCTACAGCCAAGGACTCTCACAGAGTCTACTTCACTCTCCTGCCACTTCCACCAGAGCAGGTGCTGGTATCCACAGCTGGGAAACCTGAAAACAGATCACATCACAGGACTCTTTGCAAACATTCCCCAGCACCACCCCAGAGCCTAGTAGCCCTGCCAGGTGGCTACACCCAGAAGAGCAATAACAATACTGCAGTCTGGCTTTCAGGAAGCCCCATCCCTAGGGAAGGGGGAGTGCACCACATCAGGGGATCACTCTGTGGGACAAAAGAATCTGAAGAGCAGGACTTGAGTTACAGATCTTTCTGCTGGTGTGTAGTTTCTCACAGCAGAAACACAATTGCAGTGCTGGCACAGTAGGGAAAGTCTGCACCTCTAGCCCAGTGGGCAGGCATCCTCTGTGATTGTGAAGGGCCTTAGAGAAGAGGTCCTTGTTTTCCCCTGGCACTCCACTGCAGACACAGCTGGGGCTTCCCCCACAGTAACACAGTATGGAGGCATCTATAGACAGCCTGTCTAGAACAATCCAGGGTGAGTGCGGCCCCAGAGAAGGAGCACACCCTAGATTCAGGCTGTGTGAGAGGCAGAGTCACAGTTCCTCCCTACTTGGAACATCAACATTCCTACAGATGAAAAGAGGTGGCTGTCTGATCTGAACAGCCAAAACACTGGGACAGGAGTGAGACTGTGAGGTGAATAGCTTTCTGGCTGACCTGGCAGAGGAGCTGAGGTAGCTTCTACTCTTCACCCTGATAAAACCTCAGTGCATCTAACTGAGAGGTCTCCCAGCCACCTTCATCAAGGCTGGGACCTCAGCCCACTGTTGGGTATTACATTTACCCACCTGCCTTAGCCATAGCCAGTGCCTACTCAGGGATACCTTCCCTATTGGCCTGAAGCCTGAATCATCAAGTCAGTAAATAAAACACTGGGAAAAAATTAAATAAATAAATAAATAAATAAAAATGTACAACATGAGAGAACCAGATAAGCTGCAAGAGATCCCTGCCATTCCAATTCCATAGGAGACAGTGAACTTGCCAGCACACTAAGACAATAACTACTACAACCAGCATCAGGGAAAGCCAGTGCACAATGACTCTCTATAACTAAGGATCTCATACAGAGTCTTTACTCCTACAAGCACCAATAATCAAATTAGGCTAAAATACACACTGTCCTGATGTTAAAGAGGGAAAATATTTTAAGTTAAAAAAAAACACACAGTCCAATTAAAAATAAATCCAAGAACAATTTTTAAGTAATAGTCTACCCAAGTGAAAAGGAACAAGAAAAGTAATTCTGGTAATATGACAAAACAGGTTCTATAACACTTCCAAAAGATCATACTAGCTTCTCAGCAATGGATCCAAACCAAGAAGAAATCTCTGAATTTCCAGATAAAGAATTCAGAAGATTTATTATTAAGCTAACCAAGAAGATACCAAAGAAAGGTGAAAACCCACTTAAAGAAATTTAAACAACAATACAAGATATGGATAAAAAAATTTTCCAGAGAAATAGATATCATAAAGAAAAAATACTCACAACTTCTGGAAATGAAAGAAACACCTAGGGAAATGCAAAGTGCCATGGTAAGTTTCAACAATAGACAAGGATAAGTAGAAGAACTTTAGAGCTCAAAGACAAGGCTTTTGAATTAAAAGCCAATCAGACAAAGACAAAGAAAAAAGTTTAAAAAATGAATGAAGCCTCCAGTAAATCTGGGATTATGTTAAATGGCTAAACCTAAGAATAATTGGTCTTCCTGATGAAGAAATCTAAAGTTCATAAAACTTATTTGAAGAAATAATTGAGGAAAACTTTCCTGGTCTTGTTAGAAATCTAGACAACCAAATAAGAAGCTCAAAGAACTTCTGGGAAGTTCATCACAAAAAGATTATCACCTAGGCACATAGTCATCAAGTTATCTAAAGTCAAGATGAAGGAAAGCATCTTAAGAGCTGTGAGACAAAAGAATTAGATAACCTATAAAGGAAAACCTATCAGATTAACAGTTAACTTCTCAGCAGAAACCTTACCAGCCGGAAGGAATTGGGGTCCTATCTTTAGCCTCCAAAACAATATAATTGTCAGCCAAGAATTTTGTGTCCAGTGAAACTAAGCTTCATAAATGAGGGAGAGATAAAGTCTTTTTCAGACAAATAAATGCTGAGAGAATTCATCACCACCAAACCAACACTACAAGAAATGCAAAAAGGAGTTCTAAATTATGAAACAAAACCTTGAAATACACCAAAACAAAACAAAACAAACAAACAAAAAAAACCTCCTTAAAGCATAATTCTCAAGGGGCCTATAAAACAACAACATAATTTTTAAAAACCCAACAAAGTATTTAGGCAACAACTAACATGATGAATAGAATAGTACTTCACATCTCAATACTAATGTAGAATGTAAATGGCCTAAATCCTCCATTTAAAAGATAGAGAATTGTAGAATGGATACAAACCAAGCATCTACTGTCTTCAAGAGACTCACCTAACCCATAAGGACTCATATAACTTAAGCTAAAGGGTGGAAAAAGATATTCTATGCAAATGGAAATGAAAAGTGAGCAAGAGTAGCTATTTTTATATCAGACAAAACAGACTTTAAAGCAACAAAAGTTAAAAAAGACAAAGAGGGACATTATATAATGATAAAATGATTAGTCCAACAGGAAAACATCACAGTCCTAAATATATGTGTACCTAACACTGGAGCTCCCAAATTCATAAAACAATCACTATTAGACCTAAGTAATGAGGCAACACAATAATACTGGGAGACTTCAGTATTCCACTGACAGCACTAGACAGATAATCAAGACAGAAATTAAACAAAGAAACAATGGACTTAAACTATACCCTAGAACAAATGAAATTAACAGATATTTACAGAACATTCTACCCAACAACTGCAGAATATACATTCTATTCATCAGCACATGGAGCATTCTCCATATCATATGGAGATAGACCATATGATAGATCACAAAACAAGTCATAATAAATTCAAGAAAATCGAAATCATATCAAGTATCCTCTCAGACCACAGTGGAAAAAAACTGGAAATTAACTCCAAAAGGAACCTTCAAAACTATACAAATACACGGAAATTAAATAATCTCCTCTTGAATGATCTTTGGGTTAACAATGAAATCAAGATGGAAATTTAAAAATTCTTTGAACTGAATGATAACAGTGACACAACTTATGAAAACCACTGAGATACAGCAAAAGTGGTGCTAAGAGGAAAGTTTATAGCATTAAATGTGTACATCATAATGTCTGAAACAGCACTCACAGACAATCTAAGGTCAGATCTCAAGGAATTAGAGAAAGAAAAACAAACCAAAGGCAAATCCAAACCCAGCAGAAGAAAATAAATAACAAAGATCAAGCAGAAATAAATGAAAGTATAACCAAAAAAAAATACAAAAGGTAAATGAAACAAAAAGCTGGTTATTTGAAAAGATAAAAATGATAGACCATTAGTGAGATTAACCAAGAAAAGAAGAGAGAAGATAAAAATAAGCTCAATTAAAAATGATACAGGAGATAGTACAACTGATACCACAGAAATACAAAAGATCATTCAAGGCTACTACAAACACATACATGCACAAATTAGAAAATCCAGAGGAAATGGATAAATTCCTGGAAATATACCACCATCCTAGATTAAATCAGGAAGAAATAGAAACTCTGAACAGACCAATAAAAAGTAGCAAGATTGAAACAGTAATAAAAAAATTGCCAACCAAAAAAAGTCCAGGACCAGATGGATTAACAGCTGAATTCTATTAGACATTTAAAGAAGTATTGGTACCAGTCCTACTTATGGAACCACATTTGCAAAATTATAACTGAGGAAATTATGATAGTGAAAGAAATCACACCTAATGGACTCCATCTGCTTCTAACTTTTAAGCTGTCCTTGTTCATTCCTGGGCATAGGCTGAACTAACTTTGGGAAGGAATTCAGTTCATGGCTTGACTTTGAAACAAAGTTGATAATAGATCTTTCCCAAAAAGACCCCTCCTCTTGCCTGGGGACCAGTCTGCCTTTGCAGGACTAACAAATTAGCTACAAGATTAGAAATTAAGGTTTAGGGGTCATGCAGCCCCTGGGCTCCAAGAGTCTGAACCTCCTCAAATTGCTCCTGGGGATAACATCAGTATTGTAAAACCTAAGATCAGTGCTTGAGATATTTTGCAGATCCTGCACTGGATGGATCAGCTGACACCACCCAGACCCATAATCTGCCTCAACCAGTTCTGCCATTCCACCCAGGAACAGAAGACAGCAAGAAAACCTCACTTCAACCCCCTATGATTCCATATCAAACCTGACCAATTAGCACTCCCCATTTCCCTAGCCCCTACCCACCAAATTATCTTTAAAAACCTCTGATCCCTGAATGCTCCAGGAGACTGATTTGAGTAATAATAAAACTCCCATCTTGCACACAGCAAGCTCTGTGTGAATTACTCTTTGTCCATTGCAATTCCCCCATCTTGATAAATTGGCTCTGACTAGGCAGGGGGCAAGGGTGGTTACACTAACACTAAAAGATAGAGAAAGAGGGAATCCTCTCTAAATCATTCTATGAAGCCAGTTTCACCCTAATACCAAAACCAGGAAAGGACACAACAAAAAAGAAAACTGCAGACCAATATTCCTGATGACCATAGGTGCAAAAATACTCAAAAAATACTAGCTAACTAAATCCAACAGCATATCAAAAAGAAAATCCACCATGATCAAGTGGGTTTTATACCAGGAATGCAGGGATGGTTTAACATATGCAAGTCAATAAATGTGATACATCACATAAACAGAATTAAAAACAAAAATTATATGATCATCTCAACAGACACAGAAAAAGCATTTGACAAAATTCAGCATCTCTTTATGATAAAACCCTCAGCAAAATTGGCATAGAAGGAACATAGCACAAGGTAGTAAAAGCCATCTATGACAAACCCACAGCCAACATCATACTGAACAGGTAATGGTTGAAAGCATTCCCCATGACAACTGGGACAAGATAAGGATGCCCACTTTCACCACTTCTATTCAACATAGCACTCGGAAGTCCTAGCCAGAGCAATCAGATAAGAGAAAGAAATAAAGAGCATTCAAATTGGAAAAGAGGAAGTCAAACTATTGCTATTTGCCAAGGCTATGACTGTACACTTAGAAAACCCTAAAGACTCATCCAAAAAGCTCCTAGATCTGATAAATGAATTCAGTAAAGTTTCAGGATACAAAATCAATGTACATAAATCAGTAGCACTGCTATACACCAACAACAACCAAGCTGAGAAACAAATCAAGAATTCAATTTATTTTACAACAGCTGCAGAAAAAAATAAAATACTTAAAAATATACCCAACCAAGGAGATGAAAGATCTCTACAGGGAAAAACTATAAAACACTGCTGAAAAAAATCATTAATGACACAAACAAATGGATACACATCCCCTGCTCATGGATAGGTAGAATTAACATTGTGAAAATGACCATGCTGTTAAAAGCAATCTACAGACTCAGTGCAATTCCCAACAAAATACCACCATCATCCTTCACAGGACTAGAAAAAAAAAAATCTTAAAATTCATATGGAACCAAAAAAGAGCCTGCATAGCCAAAGCAAGACTAAGCAAAAAGAACAAATTTGGAGGCATCACATTACCTGACTTTAAACTATACTACAAGGCCATAGTTACTGAAACAGCATGGTACTGGTATAAAAACAGGCATGTAGACCAATGGAACAGAATAGAGAACCCCCCAAAAAAGCCAAATAGTTACAGCCAATTGATCTTTGGCAAAGCAAACAAACATAAATTGGGGAAAGGGCACCCTATCCCACAAATTGTGTTGAGATAATTGGCAATTTGCATGTAGAAGAATGAAGCTAGATCTTCATCTCTCACCTGGTACAAAAATCAACTCAAGATGGATCAGACTTAAATCTAAGACCTGAAACCATACAAATTATAGAATATAACATCAAGAAAACTCTTCCAGATGTTGGCTTACGCAAAGAATTCATGACCGAGAACCCAAATGCAAATGCAACAAAAACAAAAATAAATAAATGAGACCTAATTAAACTAAAAATCTTCTGCACGGCAAAATAAATAATCAGCAGAGTAAAGAGACAACTCACCAAGTGGGAGAAAATATTCACAAACTATGCATCTGACAAAAGACTAATTTTCAGGATCTACAAGGAACTCAAACAAATCATCAAGACAAAAACAATTCTATCCAAAAGTAGGCAAAGGACATAATCAGACAATTCTCAAAAGAAGATTTACAAATGGCCAAGAAACATAGAAAAAAAATGCTCAACATCACTAATTATCAGGGAAATGCAAATTAAAACCACAATGGGATGCCACTTTACTCCTGCAAGAATGATCATAATTTAAAAATCAAAAAAATAATAAATGTTGGCATGGATGTGGTGAAAAGGGAACACTTTTACACTGTTGGTGGGAATGTAAACTAGTATAACCACTATGAAAACCAGTATGGAAATTCCTTAAAGATCCAAAATAGAACTACTATTCGATTCAGCAATCTCACTACTAGGTACCTACCCAAAGGAAAAGAAGTTATTATATGAAAAAGACACTTACACATACCACATGTTTGTAGCAGCACAATTCACAATGTCAAAAATGTGAAACCAACCTAAATGCCTGCCAACCAAAGAACAGATAAAGAAAATGTGATATATCTACACCATGGAATACTAGTCAGCCATAAAAAGGAATGAAATAATGGCCTTTGCAGCAACCTGGATGGAGTTGGAGACCCTTATTCTAAGTGAAGTAACTCAGGAATGGAAAATCAAGTATTGTATGTTCTCACTTATAAGTAGGACCTAAGCTGTGAGGACATAAAGGCATAAGAATGATATAATGGACTTTGGAGAATCAAGGAGATGGGTGGGAAGAGGGTGAGGAATACAAGACTACACACTGGGTACAGTGTACACTGCTTGGGTGACAGGTGCACCAAAATCTCAGAAATCACCACTAAAGAACTTACACATGGAACTAAAAACCACCTGTTCCCCAAAAACTACTGAAATAAAATAAAATAAAACTGGTCAAAATTAAGTTCAAACAAACCACTAAGTTCACATGGTTGCAATAAGTATTTACTTAAGCACATATTGCCTGGCTCACTAAAAAATAAATTTAAGTTGTTGTCCAGGCTCTTACTTTTGAATTTGAGTATCTAATTTTCCTAAGTGTTTGAATATGTCTTGACTTCTGCTGCGTCCTTAATGTCTGCAAATTTTAAAAATAAAGAAGGATGGCTTTGCGGAAATTTGAGTTCCTCACAGTAACTCAACTGTTCTACATATTTACAGTCATTCAATTGCTCTCACCAGAGGCCGTGGAATGGGTTTTTGAGGTTTTTTGGATCCTAATTTTTTCATTGCATTATAGTATTTCTTCTGTTCTTCTGTCATAAAAATGTCTTGGCCACCTAAGTACATGGAGAAGATAAGAGCTAATTACATTTAACAGTTTTTTTTTGGAATATAGTTCTGAAGTTTTTGACACAATTTTAAAGTTACATTACATTACTGTTAACAGTTTTTAAAATTTCAATGGTAAGCTTAAGAGGCTGGACCATAGCGAAATGCTGTAAAGAAACAAGATTTAAGTTAAGGTGTACAGGAGAAATAAAGTTACCTTTATCAGTTATTTTTCACTTTTTAGAACAGAAAGGTTACAAATCTTTGCAAATATACACAGAATCTTTACAAAAATTTGATATATTTCAGCTTGCATAAATCAAACCATGATGCAACAAAAATAGAAATTAGTACAAAAATTTAGACAAACATCTCATAAAGGGCAATTGAATTTCTCTCAAATAATGAATACACATAACACTACTAACAAAGCTGCATAAAATCTGTTCAGAGCCACTCTCAGGGGAAAAAAAAAGTTCTAACTATTTTCACTACTGAGCAAGAAAGAATAGAAAAATGAACTAGGATTCTCATATCTGGAAATTTGGGGGCAAAATATTTAGAAAGGCTAGATAAACTAGAACAGAATTCTTTTAAAATGTAAAGCTGAACTTGCATAAAAGTAAGAAAAAAATTGGGGGTCTGAAAATAGAGAGATCAAAAAGATAGACTAGTAAATTAGCCCAAAGCCATGGCTGGTCTTAGAACATTACTAATCTCTGTAAACTAGAATCTCAGTTTTTAGTAAATGTAAGGGGGTAATGGGAAATAAGGCCTATGCAAAGACAGGAGAGGAACAGACGTCTTTGCAAGAATATGGGACTATCCAAAGGCGGCCAACAGAAGGGTAAAGAAAAAAACCCGAATCTGTCTGTTGGCAATGGAAGACAACCAGAAAATTGTCTCAATCCAGACTATGAGTAAAAAGCCAGTCTTCCCTGATCATTTGTGACTCCAGGCTTACTTTGATGAGGGTTTGGGGTTTGACTTTACTCCACCAGCACAGATAAAAATATGTAGCCCTAGAAGTCAACCTAAAAATTAATCAAGTTGTTCTGGGTTGCTGGGAAGAAATTAGTCTTTTAGTAATCATATATGTCATAATAGTATTAATACCAGTATTTTGAGACTGTAGTGCATGTATGTGTGTTGTGAGATAAAGAAAATGAGTAATTGTGGAAATTTTAAATTCTGTCATCTTTGCCTTTGAGAGTAAGGTTTCTTAGTGTGGAAAAGGGGAGATATAGATGTTAAGTGAAAACTTTGTAGTCCTGAATTTGAGTTATCAGTATGCAAATTTCCACTTATATATTTCCTTGTAGTCCTGAATTTTAAGCAACTCTGTCCACTTGAAAGGCTTGGAAACAACGACAATGAGCATTCTAGATTGTGGTCTTGGAAACCGTTTCCCACAAAGAAACAGTTTTTAGAGAAATGGCTGATTACAGATCTAGGGCAGGAAGGGTACAACCTAAACTTGGAACATCGTGGCATTTCAGAGAACAAGAAAGTTGTCAAATGGAAAGACCTTATGTATTTGAATCCTGATTTGAAAACAAACAAACAAAAAGCTTCAACAGAAACAAATAAACAAATGAAACACAGAATTAATAAATAAACATTTTTCTTTTAAATTAAAGGCTCAGACCAATTTGAAAATAGACTGGGTATTTGATGAATTTAAAGAACTCACATTAAATTTTTTGATGTGCTAATGGAATTGTGGTTATGTTTAAAAAGAGATATGTTCTAAAATATTTATGAATCAAATGATGTGATGTCTGTGGTTTGCTCCATAAAAAAAATCTGGTGGCAGAGTTGAGTAAGGGCATATATGGCTTAGAACAAGCACATTCTTAAGTCAATAAATGTTGTGCTGGGTGATGGGTATTTTAGGTTAATTCTAGTACACTCTTGTGCATGTTTGAGATTTTCTGTAATAAAAAGTAAAACAAGACAAAACAAAAGTATATAGTGGATTGATCAAAACAATGATTTCTAATGTAAGCTTAAATCTAAAATCACAAAGGCTGACATCCAAATTGCAGGTATTGATAGCAATCAAGATGCATATTACAGAGAGGATGCTACATCACACACTCCTGAGCAGCAGAAGCAATACAGTTTGTGTAACAACAGGGGACAACTTTCCCAGCAGATGCTAAGAAGGCTAATTGGTATCAAGGTACATTTTGCTGAATTATGAGAGTCCAGAGGAAAAATAAAAGAAAGCCATAAAACAATTAGGAAAACCAAAGGAGAATATTTAGTTACTTGATTTGGGGATTGAGAAATGCCTTTAGTTCATAAGTACAATTAAAAAAAAAGCCCAAAACAACAAGATTGGGAGTTTGACTCTGAAAAATACTAATGTCTATAAGTTAAATATGTTATTACAAAAATATAAGATGCATGTCACAAATTGGACTTACTATATAAAAATGCATACAAAAAAGATGGCAATCTCAGACTTTAGACAAATGATATAAATAAAAAACTCCTAAAGGAGAAATACTTGTGGCCATCAACCTGTGAAAAAGTGTGTAACCTCACTAATGATCAAATAAATAAATATAAAACAATGAGATAACACTTTTCCCCATAAGTCTAAAAAAGATAATAAAAGTATAACAATTAGAATGATATCTCAGTAACCATGCATTTTCATATTCTGCAGAATAAGGGTACCTAGCACAGCATTTCTGGAAGGTATTTTGACAATATGTCTTCAATGCTTTTAATATTCTAATTTTAGGAATTTATGCTGAAGAAATAATCAAAAGATACACAGAATTTTAAAAATGATCATAATTGTTGTAGAAGAGCAAGAAATTTAAAAACAACCTATAAATGTCCAGAGGGGAATGATCAGGATAAATTATGGTCTATCCATAATATGCAATGTAATTCAGCCCTGAGAATTCTTTTTTTTTTTTCTTTTTTTTCTTTTTTGAGATGGAGTCTCGCTCTGTTGCCCAGGCTGGAATGCAGTGGAGCGATCTCGGCTTACTGTAACCTCCGCCTCCCGGGTTCAAGCAATTCTCCTGCTTCAGCCTCCCAAGTAGCTGGGATTACAGGTGTGTACCACCACAGCTGGTTAATTTTTTTGTATTTTTAGTAGAAACTTGGTTTCACCAGGTTGGCCAGGCTGGTCTCAAACTCCTGACCTCAAGTGATCTCCCCGCCTCGGCCTCCCAAAGTGCTGGGATTACAGGCATGAGCCACCACGCCCTGCCAGGGGCTCTCAGAATTCTTATAGCAAAGATAATTTTTTGACATAAGCTTATAACTAATGAGGTAAAAACTACAAAATTAAAAATATAAGGTAATCCTAACTGTGTAAAAGTAATACAAAGTGACTGGAATGGATTATACCAAAATCATAAGAGGCATTGTCGAAAGTGGTTATCATTTGGTGGCCACCTTTGGGTGATTTAAATTTTCTTTTTATCTTCCTTAATTTTCCACATTCACTACAAAGCTCCTGTGGATTTTAGAATCAGCAAAATAAATATGTGTTTATTATAGCGCATGGGGAAGAAAACCTCCTTAGCCCTGCCTCTTCCCCAATCATCTTCTTTCCAAGTAGGGTGGATAGATCTGCTGAGGCTTGGGTGCTGGGGGCCAGAACACACTGGCTGAAAAAGGAGAGTATATTATTTTTATAGTGGATAATAAAGTGTATTGGAAAGGTTATTAAAATATGACCCTAGTGTCATATTTAATAAATACTAATCCTGGCGGTTGTTGTTCTATTAGGGTTCAGTTATTAATGGGTTTCATCTCAATAGTAGCAATGTCCACTGATTAAGAAGGTAAAAGAGAATAAAAGTAATGACTTAATTAAACCCAGATGTTTTCAGTCTTCTTTCAGGCTCATCTTTGAGGATCATCTCCAGGCAGACATGGGAGGCTCCCTCGTTGTTATTGTGCAGATTGTAAAGGCTACTTTGTATAATATTCTAGGCCAGAATTATGTTTTATTAATGCATTTAGAGGACAGAGATAAAATTACCAAATCAAGACAACCCAGATACTTATCTTTTTCTGCTGTTGGTTGAAGTTGTCAATAATAACACCAATGAAGAGATTCAGAGTGAAGAATGAGCCAAAGATGATAAAGACTACGAAGTAAATGTAACCGAGTGAATTGCTCTCAAACTCTGGCTGTTGTTCTTTCTGTTAGAATTTTTTTTTAATAAGAGAAAAAAACAATTACTGGAGAAAAATATAAGCATTCTAACTACCTTGTCTAGAAGGCCAAGTTGTTTCTTAGCAGCAACATTGACTACATAGCCTCTTCCTAACAGCCATGGCCCCTGTTGGGACCCTGTCTTTCAGTTTTCCTAGCTCACCTTGAGTGATGGCATGTGGTGGGGACCTGGGGTGATGGAAAATCAGGCTTTTTATTCTAAGCAAAGGAGAATCATTGAGGGATTTTAAGGGAGAGGAGTGGTATGATCTCATTTGTCTTTTTAAAAAGGCATCCATATGGAATGTCCATATGGGTATGTAATTGGAGGGAAACTGACTGGAGGTGAGGCCACCAGAGGAGGGGCACGTTCACCTCGGGCAGAGGTGACTAAACTACTAAGTGTTCTTGAACTACTATGACCCCCATACAGAGCCCACTGCTTTACTTAATATGTGGTTATGTCCTTTCACTCTTAACTTCCTAGTGCCTAGCATACCTTCTGATATGTACATTTTTGATACACTTGGAATAAATATCTAAATGAATGAATGAATGATCGAGCTCTAAAATGGACACAGACTGACTCCAACCAAGCTCTCCTAGCCCAAGGTACAACCCAAATCATCTGAGAGCCCTTTCATCCAAGTCCTTTGCATTGTTATTGGCTTCAAGCACTTTTAGGCAGGTGGCAAAAAGATTTCACTTTTTTTCTCTCTATCACATCAAAGATATAAGTGCTGATAGCTCTGACTAATGTTGAATGCATTTATGGTATTTGTTATTCAACACTCACAATGTAGACTAGTGTAATGAAGGTAATTATTTGAAAATATTTCTCTCTTTTGCTACAAAAACTACCTGACCTTAGTCCAGGTTTGCTTGAGGCATCCATTTATTTGAACAAAAAGTAGACATTAGTACAAAAACAATGTACTGGAAAGAATATTCAGCATTGGACATTTAAAATAAAATTGCCAAGTGGGCTAATAGTCTTGCATGTTAGGTTACTGCTTTGAGATATAGGAATGTCTGTACTCCTTCATGTCTGTCTTTGTTAGATCAAAGGTTTGAAGGTGGAGAGTTCTATTGGAGGGATATTTACACAAGAAGATGAAATTATCAAAGCTCACCCAATTTGTCCATAGGAAATGTAGGAAAAATAAACAGACACAGAAAATCAGAGCTACAAGATGTGTGTCCTGATTATCCCTCTTTGGGTCTGGAAAGGGGGGTTGGAATGCGGTAAATTGAGGGAAACATGGAAGGCAAAGAGAGTTATTCTTGCTTTACTTCTGCATTTTCTGGAAGGAATTACTACTGGGAAGGCCTGAGATATATTAGGCAGGCAGGCTGACTTAAGAGATTTGAGTAACATAACTGAACAGAGAGAAGACTCTTGAACCTCTCAGTTCTCATGTGGCTTGGACGTGGAGTTGATAGCCATGGGCCTGTCATGTTGGGCCTTGTAGCAAGGGATGGGAGTAGACTGCCAGGGACCATGTGGAGGATATGGCAGAGAACCAGTATTTAAGGCCAGGAGGAGATGATGGGGAGAATGCCCACATCATCAACAACCACAACTTCAATATTTGAGGCCAGCAGGGTGCTGGGTGACTACATAGACAAGAGTCATCAAGCTAGAAGCCAGCATACAACAACCAGTACATATCAGGACCGGCATCAAAACAGGCACCCCTCCACACACTTCCACCCACCTGTCACTCACTCTGGGAGTATCTGCAAACCACACACCTTGTCTGCTACACATCTGCAAAACCTTTCCTCCCTACTCCCCATGTCCACCTCCGTGCAGATGGATGTCAAAGCCAAACTAGAGTGAAGGTCATGTACTCAAAAAGACAAAAGAAATGAGTACATTAGTACTTTTAAAATATTTCCTTTGCTATAAATTGTAATTATAAAATTATGTTGTATATATAATTATAAAATTACATTGTATACATAAGTATTACAATGTAAACTATAATTGTTACAAACAGTTAAGTATCTCCTGTTAGCTTTGCCTTTCCAGAAAGTTGATTTTATTAACACACCCAGAAGTAAGCAAACTCAGATTTCTTGTTATACATCATCTGTATATTAACTTATAATGACAATCTGTGAATTTATAATGACAACTGGAATGGCCATAAAGATTAATTCTCATCCCTCGGTGCTGCTATAACACTACTCAAACCACCTCTACTGCTACTACAGGTTGAACATCTCTAATCTGAAAATCCGAAGTCTCAAGTGCTCCAAAATCTGAAACTTTTTGAGTGCTGACATAACATGTAAAGGTCATGCTTAAAGAAAATGTTCACTGTGGCGTTTTGTATTTTCAGATCAGGGATGCTCAACTGTAAGTATTATGCAAATACCCCCAAATCTTACAAACTCCAAAATCCGAAACACTTCTGGTCCCAAGCATTTCAGATAAGGGATACTCAGTCTGTACCAGCTCACAGGTATTGAATACTTTTTAGGTGTTAGGCATCAACTCTGCAGACTCACAAATAGGTCAAAACACACACATGTGCTATAATAGAAAACAACAATTTCTGCCATTGACTCCATTCTTGAGCCAACCATCTGCTCACTCTATGGCTTTGGGAAACTCTTTCTTTTTATCCCTCAACTTTCCAAGCTGGAAAATAGAAATTAGGCTAGATTACTGAGTACACTTCCAACTTTGGGAATCCGTGATTATGTTTTCTTTAACTAAAATTCAACAGCTGGCCATCACTAGAAACTCTAAAATTCAACAGTTGGCCATCACTAGGGAGTCTGGAGCCATGCGAGGGTCTCCCTTGCAAATTTAGTGCAGTCTTAAGGTTTCCCACAATCTAAAACAGATACTCTTTGAAATTTGGTTTCTGCCTATCCAACCATTTGGAGAAGAGGTAAGAAGAAAATCAAGGCATCCTGTGATTCTGCCACTTCTGGCTCCATCTCCTGTATGAGTGGTCTTTCCTTGGCCACCATGGAGAAAGAAGACTGGACTTTAGAGAATACTGGGGTATCAGATACTCACTAGAGGATGCATAAGAATCCTTTGTATTAGGCAGTGGTATCTCATAGTGTTTTGTTCCAAAGAAAACAAGGCAGAGAACTGTGGCTGCTGGAACTATGATGCCAGTTCTGGACTGTCCATGTAGTCATGATATCTCTGACTTGACCCTAACACTGCAGAACATGGTAGAACACTGACTCACCTCTCTGGAATCAACAGCTGCATATATAATATCCATCCAGCCCTTAAATGTTGCCTGCAACAAAAGCAGAAAAACATGAATAATACAAATGTAGACTTGCCATCAACAGATACATGGCATGGAAAAGCAGGTGAGGCCCAGTGGGCTGAATATATAAGATGATACCCCAACCTTCTAGGACAGGATGCTCAATTAAAAGAACAGTAGAAGGGAACTCAAGGATGTGTGTCTTGGATTTTTTTCTTCTTCATTTGTACAAGATACAAAGTTTAAAAACAAGAATTTTCCACCTTAAAAGTTACCAGAGAAGCTGAAGCTGTGGCCCAACAGCTGAAAAGAGACTGGCTAAGGGTTCTTTTCCGATGCCATATTTATTTGCACTGCCTGTTCAAGACCTGGCAACTGTGCTTTAAACAGGGAACTGTTCAAAGTGTCATGACCTACACCGAGGCTCCACTCCTCTCTGCCTGGAGATGTGGAGAGCCAGCAAGGTGCCACACAGGACAAGGTGAGATGCACAGATCCTTAAAGGGACATCACTAGGAAGCTGAGGCTCAGCAGTCAATGAAGTTGCAGATGCTCAGTACAGGACAATTCCAGAAGGCATTGGCTTTCATATAAGGAATTAGGATTTGCTTCTATTATCACAATGGAGTCACTGCATTTTTATTAGCTGAGAAACAATTCATGATTCTCTGAAGTTTTTTCTCCTCAGAGTGAAAAACATACTGACTGTACTTACCACTTGCAGCAGAGCGAGGTAAGCATTTCCCACATTGTCAAAGTTGACTTTCTGGTTGATCCAAGAGAAATTGCCACTTTCACATTGACTTTTATTTGTAATGATGGTATAATTTATAACTGAGTCTGTTCCATTAATGCATTTCCCAAATTTTCCAGAAAAGAAGTGTACTCCCAGAATACAAAATATGAGCCAGAAAATGAGGCAGACAAGCAAAACATTCAGAATGGCAGGTATGGCACCTATGAGAGCATTGACCACCACCTTATGGAAACAAAAGCAAAGAAAACCATAACAGATGGGTAGGATGCACCAGGCTCTTCGACTTCTCAGCATGGGCCTGATGTGCAGGGCTTGATCTCTTGGAACTCTGTCTTTAATCTCCACATACATGTGCCCCATCCCCATGACAAGCCCTGCTCTCAGCTCCCTACATAATGGGTCCTCTCTGTTGCCACTGAGGATACCTTGAGAAGTGCCCTGGTGATGAGTGTTAGAGACTTATGGACACCTACCCCAGGATTCTGAGGGGAAGCTAGAGCTCATTTTGGCTGTGACAGAAGCTTTTGGGGTAGAAAGGGTATCTTAGGCTTTTCTCTGCCTCTCAAATTCTAAGCACTGGGCAGGCTGGGAAGTAACCCAGGAAAAGCTTGGCAATTTAAGGAAATCTCAGCCCAAAAAGAACTGTTGGTCTTTCCACCTTTCCCTGTTAACTGAACTTCTACACATTCTTCTGCAGAATGTACCTTCATTCCTTCAAACTGGGACAGCGCGCGAAGAGGCCTCAGTGCTCGTAGAGTCCGGAAGGACTTCAATTCCTTTAAGTTAATGAGGGTGGTCACAGAGACCTGATGGGAAGAGAAGCCACAGATAATGCACCTGACTTGGTGTCCAGCTGGAAAGTCCATTTTTCTCCTTATCTACCAAAGCTACAGTCCATAAACATGGGAACAATGCACTCACATTATTTGTTTAGTGAAAGACAAAGAAAATCTGAGAAATTGTTGTGAATTAATTGTTGTGAAACCAAAGAGATATAACAATCATATGTAATATGGGGTGCTGAATTGGATCCTGGATTGGAGTGGGGGCAGGAGGTGGATGCATAAAGGAAATTAACCACAAAGAATCTTGTTATGGCAGTCAATTGAAATTTATTATGACAGTCAACTGCCATAACAAAGCTCTTTATGGTGAATTTGAAAAATTTGAAAATGGATGTGGATTTTAATTGAATCAATACTAAATTTCCTAACTTTGATCACTGTATTGTAATCATGTGAGACATTGTCCTTGATAGGAAATATACATTGACATGTTTAGGGGTAATAGGTTTGATGCTTGCAACTTAATCTCAAGCAGTTTAGGGAGAAAAAAAGAGAGAAAAAATGACAAAGCAGAGGGATGACAATAATTGGTGAAACTGAAGAAAGAATATGTGGATTTCATTATACTATTTCCTGCAACATTTTTCTTAGTTTGAAATGATATCAAAATAAAAAGTTACACGGAAAAAGTAAATTATTTGCTAATATTTCCCCTAATGCAAATAGCTCCTTATTGGGGAATTAAATGCTATTTTCTCTCCCAATATACTTCTCAATAGGACAGAACTGAGTATCAGAAAGCTCTGTTAAGTATACCAAATTAAATCTTAACAATATTTACAGATACTCAGTAGAGGACAATTCTAGAAGGTATTGGCCTTCATATGAGGAATTACAATTTGCTTCTATTATCACAATGGAATCAATGCTGAGCTCGAGTTGAGACTGCTTGCTGCAGATCTTCAGCCATTCTTATTATGGAGAGTTTTCAGAGGCTCAACTTGGAAGAAGAGTTGCTCAGCTGGATAGGAAGTGAATCAGGATAGTCCTGACTAAGCTGATGTCAGAGTTCACTATTACCTAAAAACATTCCTCACAAATCTTGCCAACCTCATTGTAGTAGTGAAGAGAAATTGAGTTAATATGACAGAATATTAAGATTTTGAAATTTATAATCAATTTACAGTGTATTTATAATGTTTTTAATGGGCTTTTTGTTTACAATGGCACCACTTTTGGAGAGTTATTTAAGTTATTAAGTTATTAAGTAGCTTTCTTGCAAATACTCCACTTATTCCTAGCCAGATGAAAACAGATGGCAAAGTTTAGCAATTCTTCTGTTTTACCAAATCACTGTCATAGTTGGTGAGAAGAGATGTTCCTACAGAGACCTTATACACCTCTTTACCTTAAATCTTACCCCAGTTTCTGTTCCATCAGACTTGCAGGTATCAGTGAGACACATAGAAGCACCCACATTCTTTCCCACCATACTGTACTCTTCAAGTGAGAAGTCTTCTACTAGTTTTATCTTATTTTTTAAATCTAACTTGCATTTATTACTCTGCACTGTTTTTGAAATCATCATGTTGATTATATTCTTATGGTTTGCTCCTTGTAACTGTTGAGGAATAGTACAGCATATAAATCTTCATGTTTTATGGATCCATTCCTCCTTGGTGAATACCTAGTTTATTTCCATTTCTTTGCTATTATGCAAAACAGTACACTGGACAGTATTATGCACAACAGTACACTGGGCAAATGTGTGCATTTTTCTTGGGTACATATGCAAGAGTTCTCCTTGGATCTATAACAAGTGATATTTGTGGATTGTGAGTTGGGTCATTTGTGATTTTTACTTAATAGTGCAAAATGTTCCCTACAGTGGCTGTACCAATTAAATTATCAGCAGTGGTTTGAGATCGCATTTTCCTATATCCTTCTAAATATCGATGTTATCCAACTTTAAAATTTTTGCCATGGCTGGGCACAGTTGCTCAAGCCTGTAATCCCAGCACTTTGGGAGGCTGAGGCAGGAGGACAGCTTGAGCTCAGGAGTTCGAGACCAGCCTGGGCAACATGGTAAAACCCTGTCTCCACAAAAAATACAAAAATTAGCTGGGCATGGTGGTGGGTGCCTGTAGTCCCAGCTACTTAGGAGTCTGAGGCAAAAGGATCAATTGAGCCTGGGAGGCAGAGGTTGCCACTGCACTCCAGCCTGCGTGACAGAGTGAGACCATGTTTCAAAACAATATATTTTGTTTTCCAATCTAATGAGTAAAAAGAGGCCTCTCATTTTAATATGCACTTCTGTGCTAATTGGTGATAGAACTATGTATATTTCATCATACATTTATTCGTTTTGTGAATTGGCTGTTTGTATACTTCTCCCATTCTTACTCTGGGTTGTTTTTTTCCTGTGAAACTGTAGGAAACTTTTATATGTTGTGAATAATAATGATCTGTTGTGGCAAATACTGTCTCCCAGGTTCTAGTTGGTTTGTAACTGTAATTAGAGTATTGTTGAATAGAAAAATAAAAGTTTTACTACATTTTGATGTAGTTGAATTGTGTATCTTTTTGTGGTTTATGCTTTTCTAAGAAAAATTATGATGGTAATTTTATATAATCTTGATTGACAATAAATATTATAGAATTGTTCACATACATTCTCTCATTTAATGTGTATAAGAATATCCCAAGCTAAGCAGCACTTTGCAACATCTACCATATTATAGATGAGGAAACTTGAAGCTCAAAGGATCAGCAACTTGTTTCAGGTCATACAGCTAATAAGTGGTGAATTTCAGATTCATACCACAGTCTGCATGATGTCAAGGCTAATAATAGTAATAGTAAACCACATTTGTTGAGTGCTTTATCTGTGATTTGTAAAGATATATAATTGTAAGATTATTTTCTTTTCTTATTTGATTCACTTCTCTTTTATTCATTTTATTATCAATATTATGTTTATCTCATTAAATAAATTTGCAAGCTTTCCCTTTTTTTGTCTATTCTTTGTAACAATTTGAATAAGATGAGATTAATTCTTCCTTGGAAGTTTGGTAAAACTTACCTGCAAAACCATCTGGGCCTCTTGATGATATGATTGTATACATAGAAAATCCTAAAGAGTCATCCAAAAAACTCCTAGAACTGGCAAATGAATTCAGCAAAGTTTCAGGATACAAAATCCATGTACACAAATCAGTAGCACTGTGATACACCAAGAGTGACCAAGCTGAGAAACAAGTCAAGAACTCAACCCCTTTTACACTAGCTGAAAATAAAATAAAATACTTAGGAATATACCTAACCAAGGAAGTGAAAGACCTCTACAAAGAAAACTATAAAACACTGCTGAAAGAAATCATCAATGACACAAACAAATGAAAACACATCTCATGTTCACGGATGGGTAGAATCAACATTGTGAAAATGACCCTACTACCAAAAGCAATTTACAAATTCAATACAATTCCCATCAAAATACCACTATCATTCTTCACAGAACTAGAAAAAACAATCTTAAAATTTACATGGAACCGAAAAAGAGCCTGCATACCCAAAGCAAGACTAACCAAAAAGAACAAATCTGGAGACATCACATTTTCAGACTTCAAACTGTAGTATAAGGCCATAGGCACCAAAACAGCAGGGTACTGGTATAAAAATAGGCACACAGACCAATTGAACAGAATAAAGAACCCAGAAATAAAGCCAAATACCTAGAGCCAACCGATCTTCGACAAAGCAAACAAAAACATAAATTGGGAAAAGAGCACCCTATTCAATAAATGGTGCTGGGATAACTGGCTAGCTGCAGGTAAGAGAATGAAACTGGATCCTCATCTCTCATCTTATACAAAAATCAATTCAAGATGGATCCGAGATTTAAGTCTAAGACCTGAAACCATACAAATTCTAGAAGATAACATAGGAAAAACTCTTCTAGACATTGGCTTAGGCAAAGACTTCATGACCAAGAACCCAAAAGCAAATGCAACAAAAACAAAGATGAATAGATGGAACTTAGTTAAACTAAAAAGCTTCTACACGGCAAAAGAAACAATCAGCACAGTAAACAGACATCCACAGAGTGGGTGAAAATCTTTGCAATCTATACATCTAAGGACTAATATCCAGAATCTACAAAGAACTCAATCCAATCAGCAAGTAAAAAAACAAATAATCCTATCCAAAAGTGGGCAAAGGACATGAATGGACAATTCTCAAAAGAAGATTTACAAATGGCCAACAAACACAGGAAAAAATGTTCAACATCACTAATTATCAGGTAAATACAAATCATAACCACAATGTGATACCACTTTACTCCTGCAAAAATGGCCCTAATCAAAAAATGATAGATGTTGGCGTGGATGTGGTGAAAAGAGAACACTTCTACACTGCTGGTGGGAATGTAAACTAGTACAACCATGATGGAAAACAATATGGAGATTACTTAAAGAACTAAAAGTAGATCTGTCATTTGATCCAGCAATCCCACTAATGTGTATCTACCCAGAAGAAAGGAAATCATTATATGAAAAAGACACTTGTACACACGTTTATAGCAGCACAATTTGCAATTGCAAAAATATGGATTCAGCCCAAATACCCATCAATCAACTAGTGGATAAAGAAAATGTGATATATATATATGTAGAGAGAGAGACATATGGTATATACATATGGTATATATATGGTGTATACATATGGTATATATAGTATATACCATATATATATATACCATATATAGTATATGTATATGGTATATACTGTATACATACACCATGGAATACTACTCAGCCATAAAAAGGACCAAAATAATGGCATTCACAGCAACCTGGATGGAATCGGAGACTATTATTCTAAGTGAAGTAACTCAGGAATGGAGAACCAAACATTGTATGTTCTCACTCATAAGAGGGACCTAAGCTAAGAGGACACAAAGGCATAAGAATAATACAATGGACTCTGGGGACTCAGGGGAAATGAGGGTGTGAGGGATAAAAGACTACATTAGGTACAGTGTACACTGATCAGGCGATGGGGCACCAAAATCTCAGAAATCACCGCTAAATAACTTATTCCGGTAACCAAACACCACCTGTTCCCTGAAAGCCTATTGAAATATAATAAATAAATAAATAAATAAACCCACCCATCTGGGCCTGGTACCCTTTTCTGACAGTGTGGCTTTGGACTACTGTTTTTGATATTTTTAATGGCGATCACTAGATTTCTAGTGAAACTATCACTAGTTTTCTATTACGTATTCAGTGAATTTGGGCAATTTATAGTCCACATCCTCATTTTTACCTGTGAGAAAATTATTGTCAAAGAGGGGAAATGTTTTGCTTAAGGTTACACAAAAAAAGGGTAGACCAATTAGTTTTAGGACCCAGGCTCCTAAGTGTAGGGCTTGTACCCGGTAAAACAGAGGTCCCTATAATGGAGATAACAATCATCTGTTCACACAGTTTATAGGGTTTTCTTTTTACTATAATCTATTAAGATAATAGGTACAGAGTTATTTGCTCTCTAGAAATTAATAGGACTGACAAATGTGGATGTTTTTATTCCCATCTTTGAATCCTGTTGTAGTTTCTATGGCATTTATACCTTTCTAAAATGCCTGAACCACAATGAGCTTCTGTTTCCTTGCCTCTGAGCTTCTGGTTTTCTTGTTAGCAATGTGGTAGATGTCATGTAACACTAATTAACTCAGAATATTGATGTCCATATTAAATGAACACATGATCTATTTGTGCTAACCAACAACATTATGGTTCTCCAGTGGGGTTTGTTGACCACATGGTTTATGCTCAGGTATTTGTCTTATCTACTTCCTTGCATAGCAAGGACAAAGTTTAACTAATTATATCATGAAGGAAAGAAGGTAATGTTAAAATCAATGGCCCTGGAGTGAGACTTACTAGGTTCCACCAGTTTTAATTATATAAAAGTATTACATAATCACATGTATCCTGAAAATATGTCCATCTACTATGTATCAGTAAACATAAAGTTAATCTTAAAAAAAAGGATGTAATGTTAAATCAAGAGCTTTGGAGTGAGGCTTACTAGGTTTGTATCTCACCTCCACCACTTCTAGCTGGGCAATCTTGAACATGTTTCTTAGCCTCTCTATGACTTACTTTCTTTCTCTGAATATACAAAAATAGTAGCACCTGCCACAGAGTGGCTATGATAACTAAAAGAGAGAAGGCATTTGGAGCATATGGAAGAGTACTTGATACAGAGAAAGCACTCAATAAATGTGATCCACTAATACTATTATTAGCTTTTGTGTCATACAGCTAGACACGTGAATCCCAATTTCACCACTTATCAGCTCTATGACCTGAAACAAATTGCTAATCCTCTGAGCTTCAGGTTTCCTTGTATACAGTGTGGGAGCTGTCATACAATGCTGCTTAATTCAGAACATTGTCTTGCATATTAAATGAGAGACTGTATGTGAACAATCCTCTTATGTTGCTTGACAATTAAGATGGATATTAGCCTAGTCTATTGGCTGCTGACCAGCTTTGAGAAGTCTTGAAAAGAAATAGAAAGTTGTAAGAAGAAAAAATCGAGGATACTGAAAGTTATTCTAGGTACATATTATACATAAACAGTGCTTATGGAGAGAAGTGAATGAATCCCATCATGGGAAAGGTTGTAGTGGTGAGCATATAAAGTGTAGTGTATGAGGAGTGGGACCTAGGAAAGGCTAAACTGCTTATAGACAAATGACAACTACTTACAAGTACTGTGAAGAGGCAATGATAACAAGAAAAACTATTCTAGACAGACATCCATATGAGGCACACAGGAAAAGCAGCCTCCATATGATCCCTGCCTTAACCACTATCCCAGCCTGTGTGGGACACAGAGATGGTAAACTTACAATCACAATGATGAAATCAAGGCAGCACCAGGCACTGGTGAAATACTTTCCAAATCCGAAGGCTACCCATTTTAGTACCATCTCCAGGATAAAAATATTTGTAAAAATAATGTCAGTACAATTTAGTAATTCTTGGATTTTGGGTTGGTTCTCAAGGTGAACATCTTCAAATATCTGAAATGAAAAAGCATAGCCATAGGCCAGGTTGAATATTTGCAAAGAACTCCTTGGTAACTTTACTTTTTGTTTTTCTTCCTTATATGAATAAAAACTGGTATCTGTCTTGGTAATGAGGTTTTGCTCAAAAGATATTAAGGCTAAACTCTTCCAATAGAATCCATTCCTTGAGTAAGTAAAAATGGAAGAAGGAAAATCCTCTTTCTTCTGTTGTCACAATAGTTCCTCAACTTCTTATTACTGGTCCCCTGAATATTAAAGCATCTTCCTAATGGATCACCACATTATTTCCTGGGCTTGCTCATCCTTTCAACTCCTGCCAAATATGTCTTGTCAACATTCCCAGGACAACCCAGTGGCATAGATCATCTCTCATCCTCCCAATTGCCTTGTGGATTAATTCAGTGTCTCTTTATTGCTTATAACATTAAGTCCAAGTGCCTTAGCCCATCCTCTAAATCCTGCCAACCCTGATGCCCCTCATCTACCCCTACAAACAGCCTTTATCCGTTTACCTTACCATTCCCTACAAATAGTGTCATTTTGTATGTGTGCCATGACATTAACAAAATTTGGAACACTCTGGGCTAAAGCTCCCAGTGTAAATTAGTTTGAATATTAAATATTGTTATTTGTAATTATGAAAAAGAGATCCCGGCTTTCAGAGAGACCCTTTTTAATGCTACATCCAAACACTTCCCTCACCCAAACTGTATGTGATTCTACAGGGTCTATATAACTAGCGTATAAGCTGTCCTTTTGGCCTTTACAGAGTTACAGAGAATGAAAGAAAAGAAGAGGGCCTGTTACTAAAGCTGCCCATGAAATTTACGCCAACATTGAAGGCAGGAAGGGAATCATCCTTGCTGTTGGGGACTAGGGTAAGCCCACAGCTCCAAAGTCCTGGGGTGAAAAAAAGAATGCAAAAGAGTAAAACAGTCTCATTTCCAACTGCCAAGTTGGTTTTTGGCTGAAGAAGGCCCTCTATCTCATCCTCTGCTCTTTCAGCTCTTCTTCAGCTCTAAGATTTCAGCTTAGCTGATATTTTCTATAGGAAACTGTCCTGTTCCAGCAGGATTGGGTTAGGTTCCCATCCTACATGCTCCCATGCCACCCACTGCTTCCCTGAGTAGGCCACTTAATTGCTCTATCTATCTTGATCTATACTTTCTGGTCTATAATCACTCCAGCTATCTTTCCTACTAGACTTCAGGCTCCTGGAGGTCAGGGACTTCGTTTGTTTGCCTCTTGAGGATAAACAAATCTGAATGGTATTGGGTGATCATTTCCTCCCTTATTTGGGAAGCTTACCAGTAAGCTGGTTCAGCAGATCTGAGTTAGCTCAATGGATGAGCAGGCTTATACCTGCAATTGAGCTTCAGAGGCTTCCACATTATATCTAGGCCATTTTCTGACACAGGAAGCTCTTATTATTACATAGTTGCCTAGACCAGAGTTTCTCAAACTCTAATGAACCCCAAATCACCTAGGGAACTTGTTACAATGGACTGCTTGTTACAACGTAATACTCTGCGTTTCTAACAAGCTTCCAGGTGATGCTGCTGCTGCTGATAGACACATATAGTGGCAAACGACTTGATGTCTCTTGTTATCATTCTCTACAAATATGTACAGAGAAACACGGGCTGGGTCCTTCTCCTGGCACCCTCTGCATTGTGTGTTCAGCTTTGCTCTGCCGAGCCTACACCTGCCTTTCTGAAGGCAGGTAAGAACTGGGGTTGTGTGCCCTCTGCTACATTTCTGATCATAAATTTTCTTTTTATGGCACCATGGGGCATTTTTGCTGTGGCCTTTTGGCACTGTCACTGTTTTCCCACTGCCTATATAAGTATCATTTGTGGAATAAATACAAGAAACCCTACTACTTGAATAAGAGTAGACAGCCAGTGAAAATGCAGTCACCAGAAAGTCTACAGGTAACCCTAGACCCAAGATTAACAATAAAAATTGATCAAGGGAATTCTCTGGGATGGTTTTAGAGAAATCTGCTTTTCTATTTGAAGAATAATTTACACTGTAGTAAGTAGACAAGCGGAGATGTATGTTGATCACAGTCCCCGGTGGGCTCTGGTATGTATTCATCTCTTTTCACCTAGAGATCACACAAGTGTAAAACACTAACCAGAAGCTATGGGGTGTAGGAGCAAGACATTTCCTTGTCTTTTTCCACTTGCTAGTGATTCGCTGTGAAATGTTCTGTCACTCTTAGCAGGGGAGAACCCAAGACTCCTGGGTTTAGTAATATGGAACCAAACTCTCATAACAAACTCATAACTGTTTGTTATGTCAAACAGTAAGAGAGTTTGGTTCCATATTATTTAGCTCCACATTACTGTATGATCATTTTAAGGGAAGATGCATGATAGAAAAAAGCAGAAAATAGAAAAGGAGAGGGAGAAATATGCAGGTGATTAGAGAAAAGATACTATCCCCCCTAGCAGGGAGGGGAAAGGGAGACAAGAAGGACCAGAAGGTGCGGAGAGAGAGCATAAAGGAGTGGATAGCTCTATGGCTATGGAAGCTGATGAGTTCAGAGTTATTTCTAAACCTCATTGGGACTCATACCACACTTTGACCATGCATATAAAGCAACATCTCCTTGTCCTTTCTTTCAAGGGATCATAAATGACAGAAAATACCAAGGCAACTTATTATATCCTAATCTGGTCCCTGTAACTCCCTCCCATAATATTTTACCTTTCAGAAAACAGCACTATGGCTTATGGTAACAGGGAGAGTAGAAGCATTGCTGTCTAGAGGAAGAACTATGTAGGGTACAGTGAAAATGTCTAGAAATCCCCCAAAAATGAGAGGTAGATGATCAAGGACCAGACTCTAGTGGCCACTTTAAAGTGCTGGTTTTAGTTACTATTCCACACAGATAAAGCATCTTTGCTTGGGGATATCCCAGTTGAGCACGACTTCAGAAGTTGTGCAAAACCCTGCCCACTGCGGGAACCAGCAGCACCAGAGACCACTTCTGTCTGGTCTCCCATATTCACAGTCCCATGAGAAGCCAAGTCAGAGTGCAGCTTCCCCAGCTGCCCTGATGCCCAATGTCTCCACAAGACCATGATGATTTACCAGTGCCCCACTGCTCAGCAGAATCACAAAGATAATAAAGCTCTCAAACCAGCTGTGTTTCACTATTTGGTAGCAGGTTTTCCGCAGGTTCCACCAAATGACCCAGGGAGGCTTTCTCTTGTCCACGCTACAGCATGGAAAGCAGCAACCAAAGCCTGAAAGGAATTAATGGTAGCACTATCATTAGTGTCTGTAATAAACTGCATTAAAATGCAACTCTTCACCCCTTTCTGTGTTCATGCCCCTTGCCATGTGACCTGCAGTTGCTCCCATTAAAGAAGTAGAGCATCTTTTTCTAACCTCTTAAATCTGGTCCCGGCCATGTGACTTGCTTTGGCCAATAGAGTGGAATGGAAGTCACATTGTGCCAGTTCTGAGCCCAGGTCTTGAAAAGCCTTGCATGCTTCCACTTGCTGTCTTGTGCCATCTCCATAAAAAAAGGCAAATTCAGGCTACCCCATTGGGTCTGGAAGGAGGATGATAGACATGTGGAGCAGAGCCATGTTGCCCTGTTGAGCCCAGGCTAGATAACACTTGCATGAATGAAGCCAACCAAGATCAGCTGAATCCTGCAGGCACATGTTTATTATTTTATGCCACTGAGGTTTTGTAGTTGTTTGTTATGCAGCAATTTTTTTGGTAATCATAAAGAGATCATGTCTGGAGGACTCCAGGGAATGAGGTAGGATGGCCACAGGCTTTGTGAACCTCTCAGGTCATACATGAAAGAATTTGATCAAATGTCAAGATGTTTACAAAGAGACGAGCATTTGTTCTGAACACACACAGGCCTTCAGTATAGACCACATTGCCCTTTCCACCTTTTCTCCTCCTCCCCTTGTACAAATTCTGCTGATCCTTACTTCATGATGATTATAACATTCTGCTCCTTTCCTCATCTCCTTAAACCACTATGGGCTCTCTTCACTCTGCCTCTTTTCTTCTTCCAAGAACATCAGTAGGTTCATCTTCCGAAAAGACTACACTTTTTTCTTGGCTTTTATCCCACTCCTCCCTTCTTTGATAAAACCACCTTTCTTTCTCATCTCCACTGTTGACATCATATGCACACCTCAAGGACCAGTGCAAACGTAAATCAGGAGAACTGCAATCTACTGGAAATCCTTAATCCAACTCCTGTCCAGCTTTGGAGCTGTTAAGCAACCTGGAATGTGAGTTTGAAACCTGTTACTTGTGTTCTTTCTGGACCCAATTTAGTCCTAAACTTATAGATAATTTTTTTGGATTCATTCATTACTTTGTTGTCACTTATTTATTTATCAACATTTGTTGAACCCATTTCTGGGCCGGCTTCTATTCTTACACTAGAGATACAATGCTGATAAAGTCACTGCCTTTGTTTTTAAGGACCTCATGGGGGAAACCAGTGCAAATAAGTTCACTACAATGAATATAAGAAATAGTAAAGGCCTATAGGAAAAAGCCACTACATCCACTCAAGGAATTAGGAAAGCCTGCATTTATTGATTGCTTATTTTTGTTCCAGATGCTCTTCTAAGTGATTTATATTCACTCATTTAATACTCACAACAACTCTTTGCTTTGGGTACTATTATTACCCTCATTTTAGAAATAAAGCACAGAGAGGTTAACTAAATTGAACAAGTCACACAGCTCATAAGTGGCAAGGCCAGAATTTGAGCTCAGGCAGTCTGGCTCCTAAGCTAAAGATCCTGACTACAATGTCTAAACTCTTTTCTTGGTCTTTCATCTCAAATACGCCCTGACATTGAATGCCCTGGGAACCATAGAAAGTGGCAGACATATTGGTCCAGTAGGCTTTCTAAGAGAGTTTTCTGGAGTGTTTACCTGGCATGTTGGGCTGTGTGAGAGGAGCCCAATTAAAGCAAGAATTTCCTGAAATCCCCTCTGCCTAGACCCGACAATCACCCCAAGAATCTACAGGTGCCCTCTCATTGCTTTTGTCTCCAATCGAAGTAGAAAGATGATATCTACTAAAACCACAGCGCTTCAAAGAAGAACAGAAACCCCTCCCAAAGATTCTGTGAACTGGATGCAGAAATACTGCCACTTACCTTTGGGCAAACATCTCTCTGGTTGCTTTTTGGGAACCATCTCAGGTAACCATCCAAAGCCATCCTGAAGATCAATGGTGCTACATTCTGATAGTATACTGGTAACATCAGACTTCTGCACATCAGAACAAAAGGAAGGGGGTGCCTTTTACTAAGACCTTCTTTCACCATGGTAGTACGGAGTTTCTCATTGTCTGATTTTTTAAGGATGAAATGAACTAGGCAAAGGTTTCTAGGATGAGAGGTGTCAAGAAACACCCCTCCTACTGGGTCCTTTTCTAAGTGCTATGACCAGCCTGACTTCAGAAGAGAACTCTCTAGCTCATCTCTACAGCTGAGGAATAGCAATGCATATGAAGATACAGTACCTCCACGTTTTCTCCCTACAGATCATAACCCTGATAGGCTGCCTAACTCCAATCATGTGATGAGAAGAAGGCTACTTTACTGAGACTATAATTTTCCACTGTCTAACCTCCTGGAATAATAGGCCTAGACCAGTGGTTCTTATTTCTTTGGCCCTCCAGGAGACATTTTGGCAATGTCTAAAGACATTTTTCATTATCTTAACTGGCGGATGCTACTGGCATCAAATGCATAGAGGCCAAGGATATGGATAAACATCTTATAATTCACAGAAAAGCTCACCACGACAAATAATTGTCCTGCTTCAAATGTCATACTAGTAAAGTTGAGAAATCTGGCCTAGACTTTTGCTCAAAACTCGATTCTTGCAATTTTCTCTGCATTAATTGTGCCATTTTTCCATAATAACTATCCTGGAGAAGGTGTGTGGATGAGCCACAAGTTCCTCTGACAGCATCCTAGGAAAATTACCTTTTGGGGATCCTGTATGGTCAGATGAAGCTCATCTTCAGAGAACATGTCAATTTCCATACTTTGAACTCTCTGGCTGGTGGGCTTCTTGTTCTCCTGATGGAGCTCATAGGCCTAACACAGAGAGCCCAGAACAGAATTAATATTCCTCCTGGACATGTCACTTAAGATGAAAGAAGTTTGAATGCTATTTGGTTTTCTCTTTGTCATGAGAATAAGCCTTTGACATTATTACTCTTTTTTCTCTTTAGAAACCACTCCTGGAAAAACTCAACATAATATAATTCTGGGAAAACTACTAGAGGAAACAGATACTGAACTTGTTGCAAAGATACATAATCAAAACAGTATGGTTCTGGTACAAAATTCTGCAAGTAATTCAGAAATAAAACTTACATGGGGATTTAATATAATTTATATGGGGATTTAATATATTTTAAATGTGCTCTTTCAATTCAATGGCTAAATAATAAATTATTTAATAAACGGTACACAATGCCATAATATAGTAAAAATAAAACATACAATCTTATGATATTCTGATATAAAAATAAATGGGTAAACATTTTAAAAGAAAAATTTGAAAAATAACTTGCTATCATGTGGGGTACAGAGAGTTTCCTTAGCAAAACAGGAAACTAAAAGACATAAAGAAAAATAATAAAATATATCACTACATAAAACTGAAAACTAAATTTGTTCTGATGACCTACAGGAATATCTAATAAGGATGTGTACAGTCATGTAACCAAGCAGCTTGGCAGCTGAGCCTCAAACTGTGTTTTAAACATTTTTTTCGTCTTTTCCTCTTCCTCTTTCCCCTCCAAGTCTCAAGATACAACTTTGAGACAAACTGCATATGTGTTACCTCTTATCTTGAAATACAGGCTTGGAATGTGCTGTGAGCCTCCACTGCCTTTCCTTTCCCATACTATATTCCCATACCTTATGCACATTTATTTACCTAAATGCTTTTTAAGTACACATCATGTTCTTTTATGTGGTGTTATGTTTTCTTAGAAGCTTCAAGAGTCAGATCCTGATAGGGACCAGGTACCTCTAGAATTCTTTCCCCAACAAGACTACTTCAAGAACAGAACCTACCTCAGGCTGTAGAGTGACTACAAGATTGACTGCAACTAATTTATAACCTGGCAGGATCCATGATGGCACCAGTCCCTTCACCACACGGGACAATAATTCAAGAGGGGCCACTGGAACAAGTCACACCACCTGGCATCTCCTAGCCCCTCTTGCCTATTCTGCATCTCAAACCCCTTCTTTAAAAACCCCCATATTCCGGGACTGTTGTGGGGTGGGGGGAGGGGGAAGGATAGCATTAGGAGATATACCTAATGCTAAATGACGAGTTAATGGGTGCAGCACACCAACATGGCACATGTATACATATGTAACAAATCTCCACGTTGTGCACATGTACCCTAAAACTTAAAGTATGATAATGATAAAAAAACACCCCCGCATTCCTTCCACAAATCGAAGAGTAGAATGGGTCTCTGCTCTTCCCCTTGCTGGCACAGATAATAAGAGAATATTGCTCTTTCTTATCATAATTTGTTATTATTTTGAATTCTTTTCATAAGCAGCTAGCAGCCGGACGGACCCTTTTGCCTGTTACAGTCATATCTTGGGTGAATGTTTTATCCTAACATCTATGTGAAGACTCTTGCAACTCTGACATTATAAGGTCGTGATTCAGGAACATTTCTCCACACATGTAATAGCATATGTAAAAATACACACACATACAAATATAGCCACAAATATGCCTCACAAACATACGCATACAAAAAGGGGTAACCTGTTTGTGGACTAGACACAGAAAAGAAATACAAAGTAGTAAGAATTTAAATAAGATAGCAGGTAATGATGTCTAAAAGTACCCTAGATGAGGAAGGGAACCAGAGCTATATTTAAGGCTTGAAACTGTGGGCTGAGGTAAAGTTTTTGCACTTAAGAGAGAAAGCCAAAAAAAACAAATGCTGTAGCAAATGCTTATGATTACAATTGTACAAAGCTGCATACGTAGGGAGACAGGAAGAAGTACAACCTCAGAAATAGGACCTGGGCAAAGGTACTCACTGGTTCAGTGACTGGATCTCCAATATGACTTGTATCATTATTAGAAAACAACCCAAAGTTGGCAATAGAAGACATGGATGTGAAACGGTTGCCACAGAAGGATTTATTACAGACAATCATAGAACTTAGACTGCAAAGAGAATGATAGATCCTCCCACTAAAGATGAGCTTTTAAGCTAACATTCCAAAATATATGAGGAAACAAACATGAAATCAGTAGACTTCCTAAAATTAACAACTAGGAGGTGAATTCACTTGAGAAAAAGATGAAAGTAACATAATAATCTGAAAATGTCTTTAAATTAATACATTTAGAATTTAATAAAGAAGTCACATAGAGTTTCACTTCCTGGATGATAGCATGATAATCTCTGTGGACGTTCTCCCTAGGGAACTAAGCATAAGTGGTGAAAACTGTTTTAAAAATAATTTAAAGTCTCTGGAAATTATTCTGAGAGTGCACAGCAAATGAAGAAACATTTGTTCAAGAAAATCTACTAAAATTCAATAAGAACAGTAGACATTGATGACACTTAACACATGATCTGACCTCTCCCCCTGGCCCTTCCAGCCAAGTTTTATGGAGGCTCCACTCTAGACTGAGGTGGCCAAGAAGATAGGGCTCCCTCTGCCCTAGCTCTCAATCAAGGGATGTGGTGATGGGTGCACCAAAATCTCACAAATCACTGCTAAAGAACTTATCCATGTAACCAAAAACCACTTATTCCCCAAAAACTACTGAAATTAAATTTTTTAAATGAAATTGAAAAAAAGATATTGAGCCTTTTGAATGGAAAGGCACATCAATGATATCTGCATAAAGGGAAAATCTTTTTAAATGCTTACATTTAAAAAAATACAGCCTACATGTTAAATTACCTATTGCAGGCCAGGCACGGTGGCTTATGCCTGTAATTCCTGCACTTTGGGAGGCCGAGGTGGGCGGATCACCTGAGGTCCGGAGTTCAAGACCAGGCTGGCCAATATGGTGAAACCCCATCTCTACTACAAATAACAAAATTAGCCAGGCGTGGTGGCGCACACCTGTAATCCCAGCTATTTGGGAGGCTGAGGCAAGAGAATTGCTTGAACTCGGCAAGCAGAGGTTGCAGCGAGATGAGATTGTGCCATTGCACTCCAGCCTGGGTGGCAAGGGCAAAACTCTGCCTCAAAAAAAAAAAAAAATTACTTATTGCATACTTATTTTATTTTAGTGCAAGTCCTGTCACATGGTGGTCATTCAATGCATCTGAAATAAAGTAATGCTGGCCGGGCGCGGTGGCTCACGCCTGTAATCCCAACACTTTGGGAGGCCGAGGCGAGCAGATCGCGAGGTCAAGAGATCGAGACCATCCTGGCTAACATGGTGAAACCCCATCTTTACTAAAAATACAAAAAAATTAGCTGGGTGTGGTGGCAGGCGCCTGTAGTCGCAGCTACTCGGGAGGCTGAGGCAGGAGAATGGCGGCAACCCGGGAGGCGGAGCTTGCAGTGAGCCGAGATCGCGCCACTGCACTCCAGCCTGGGCGACAGAGCAAGACTCCATTCCCCCCCAAAAAAATAAAATAAAATAAAATAAAGAAATAAAGAAATGCTGTTTAGTATCACCAAAAATAATCCCATTTTCCAATACATAAATGATTACACCACTATGAAATGCCTACCAATAAAAATGCATGAGTTACCAGAAAAAAAAAAAAAAAAAAAAAAAAGCAGCAGCAGCTGCAGGCCACCAGCATTTCTTATCTCTTCCAACTCTGAGTTAAGGCCTCTAAATTTCTAGTGAGTGTGGCCAAAAAGTTGCCTCCCTTTTTCCATCTAGCCCTCCACTCATAGGGCAGAGACTTTATCCCAGAAGCGGCAGCCCAAGAATACTAGAATCACCCTCATTCCAGCTTACTTGTAGGGCAAAAGCTCTGAGGGTGGGGAGGGTTAAGGAAGAAGGAAACTGACAAGTTGAGAGGCTACTGCCCCTGCCCAAGTGCCTGGAATTGTGCTTAAGAGAGTTTTCCCAGAGTGGGAGGTAATTCATAAGAAAAAAGAGCTCTGAAGCTCTCCATAGAACTGACTTTATTTGAAACAAAGTGGTGTGGGGAAGTAAAAGTCTAAGAGTGCTCTTGAAAACAATGGATATTGGATATTTTGATCATAAGCAAATAAGAAGAGACTGGTAGCTCTCCTTCATTAAAGGCAACAAACTAAAACATAGGTCAGCAAATTTACCACAAATAACTACGGAAAGTGATGGCTAAGGAGAGTCCCCCTGGGGTCAAAACAAATCTCAAAGACTGCGCTTAAAAGCTATCACTTCCTGAATTTAATTGAATCAGACAGTTGAGCAATGTATGCCCCATGGCATTGTCAAGGAAAATAGAGCAATTATCTAGCAATTAGTTGAGCCTAAAATCGAAGTGTAATACCAAAAGAGGCAGACAGCTTAACAGAGAGATCGCAGAAGGAGACAAAGATAGCCTTGCTGAAACAACAGTCATCCTAGACTGACTGTGTGCACATCCAAGGATGTACTCTCCTAGGAGTGACACCAAAGCTTTCACATTGTATGTGAATGGAGGGGGATGGGTTGGAGAGGGAGCAGATTCCACTAAAATAGTCTAGCCAGATTACCATTTAATAAAGAAGCTTCAGAGAGGAGAAAAGTGGATCAGTTATAGAGTTTCCACAATATGTTACTTAAAATGTCCAATTCAAAACAAAACAAAAAGAAATTATGAAACGTGCAAAAAACAAGAAAGCGTGACTCACACAGGGGAAAACAGTCAGTAACAGAAACTGCACATGAAAGGGTCAAGATGTCAGAGCTAATAGAAAAAGAATGCAAAGAAGCCATTATAAATGTATTTAAAGAATTAAAAGGTACAATGCTTAAGGAAATAAAAGATACTATGACAATGTACAATCAAATACAAAATATCAATAGAAATTATATTTTAAAAAGAACCAAATAGAAACTTTGGAGTTGAAAATTATCATAACTGAAATGAAAAAGTCACTAGAGAGACCAACAGTACATTTGAAGAAAGAACCAGTGAATTTAAAGATGAATCAACAGAGACCATGCAATCTAAAGAGCACAGAGAAAACAAAAGAAAGAAAAATAAAAAGAGCCTCAGAGAAATGTGGTGCACCATTAAGCACACCAACCAGAAAGGAAAGAGAGAGAAAGGAACAGAAAAAATTCCTAAATAAGTAATGGCTGAAGACTCCTCAAAATTGATAAAAAACATTAATCTACACGTCTTAGTCCAGTTTATGCTGCTATAATAGAATTCCTGAAATTAGTAATTTATAAAGAACAGATATGTATTTCCTACAGTTCTGGAGGCTGGGAAGACCAAGATCAACAGGCCAGTATCTTGTGAAGGACTTCTTGCTGCATCATAACATGGCAGAAGGCATCACACAGCAAGAAAGAGAAAGGAGGGAAGGCAGCAAACTCATTCTTTTATTAGGAACCCACTTCCACAGTAACTAAACTACTCCCACAATAACAGCATTAATCCATTCATGAGACCAGAGCCCTCGTAATCTAATCACCTATTAAAAGTCTTACCTCTCAACATTGTTACTTTGGGAATTAATTCTCCAACATATAAACTTTAGAGGACACATTCAAATCCTAGCACTCCACATCTAAGAAGCTCAATGAAACCCCAAGTAGAAAAAACACAAAGAGATCCACACCTAGACATATCATAGTAAAAGTGCTGAAAGACAAAGAAAAGAGAAAATCTTGAAAGTAGCAAGAGAAAAGTGGTTCATCATGTACAAGGTGACATTGATAAAATTAACACTGACCTTGCATTAGAAATAATGGAGACCAAAAGGCAGTGATATGGTATATTCAAAGTGCTGAAAGAAAAAACAACAGTGAACCAAGATTTTTATATCTAGTGAGGCTATCTTTCAAAAATGAAGATGAAATAATCACATTTCCAGATAAACACAGAGAGTTCTTTGGTAGTTGGCCTACCTTATAAAGAATACTAAAGGACATCCTCCAGGCTAAAAACAAGTGACCCTAAATGGTAATACAACACCCCTCAACACACACACACACACACAAGTATGGTAAAAAATATATATTTCTTTTCCTTTCTTCTTTTAGCTGATTTCAAAAGCAATTGTGTAAAACAATATGTTTAAAATTGTGTTGCTGGGTATGTAACATATAGAAATAAAATATATTTGCTAATAAGAGCACAAAGGATATGGGTGGGAGCAAAGTTGCATTGGAGTAAGAAAATCACACCTGCAGGTAATTCACATTCACAGGAACAAATGAAGACAGCCAAGAGTAACTAAGAAGATTATTAAAATAAATCTTATAAATATACACTTATTTTCTTTCATTTTCTCAGCTCCTTTAGTAGACATCTAGTTATATTAAGCAATAATAAAAAAATGTTTTTTGGGTTTTAACATATATGAATATAATATGTAGAATTAAAAACAATACAAAAAGAGGAGAGAGGAAATAGCTATATATGAGTAATATTTCTATAGCTCACTGGAATTAATATAAATCTGAGATTCTGATGAGTTAGATGTATATGTCAAATTTTAGAGTACCCAAATAAGGAAATAATTCAAAAAGATTTTGAAAAAACTAAAGTTATTAAAATGTTATACTAGAAAGTATTTACTTAATGCAAATGAAGCAGTAGAGAAATAATAAAGGAAAAAATATGAAAGACATATAGAAGACAAAGAGGAAAATATAAGAAGCAAATAAACTGAATTAACAATAGCATTAAATATGAATGGGTTAACCAATCCAATCAGAAGGCAGAGATTGCCAGAATAGATAAGAAAACAAGATCCAATTACACACTGTCTGCAGAGGACACATTTTAGGTTCAAAGATATAAATAGATTGAAAATAAAAGGATGGAAAAAGACATGTTATGCAAACAGCAACCATAAAAGAAGCTGGGATGACTCTATTAACATCAGACAAAATAGATTTAAAAACAAAAAACTTACTAGAGATAAAGAGGGACATTTTATAATGATAAAAGAGCCAAAATATTGGGAAGACATAGCATTTATAAACATATACACACCTAACAGAAGAGCCCAAATATTGATGTAACTGTTGGAAGAAACAGACAATTCAACAATAAACATTGGAGATCTCAATACCTCATTTTCAGAAATGAATGAATAACAACTAGATAGAAGATCAACAGGGAAATGGAAGATTTGAACAAAACTATAAGCCAGTTAAATCTAGCAGACATCTATAGAACACTTAATTCCAAATGGCAGAATACACATTCTTCTCAGGTACACATGGAACATTTCTAGGATAGACAATACACTATGCCACAAAACAAGCCTCAAACATTTAAAAGGGCTGAAATTGTACACAGTATGTTCTCTGATCACAATGGAGTGAAATTAGAAATTAATAACTAATAGAAATTTGAGATATTTATAAATATTAAACAACACATTTTTAAATAAGCAGTGGGTCAAAGAAGAAATCATAAGAAGAATTAGAAAATAAGATAAAATAAAATATAATTAAATATATAGAAAATAAAAATGAAAACAAAATGTATTTGATACAGCTAAACACTGGTTAGAGAGAAATTTATAGCTATCAAATATGAGTCAGCAAACAGGCCCTCCTCAGACATCAAATCTGTCACTGCCTTGATCTGAAACTTCCCAGGCTTCAGAGCTGCGAGAAATAAATTTCTGTTGTTTAGAAGTTACCCAGTCTATGATATTTTGTTATAGCAGCCTGAACAGACTAATACAATATCCATTACCCTCACACTCCCTGACAGCCCTCAACTCCCACCACTCCTCACTCACAAGATTGGTCTCTGCAGAAACTGAGTTTGTTCCCAGCATTGCCTTTTTTTTCTAAAACAAACAAACCAACAAACAAACAAAACATGCTATTCAGTTTGTTTCCCAATCCCCTTTTCCTCACTTTTCAGCCGGTCCAAATTCTACACTTCTTGTAGAGTTCAACCAAAGGAATTCCCCCTGTCATCCCAGCCCGCTCTGATTTTGCTCCGCTCTGAACTCTTCTGACACCTCCTATCTGTGCCACACCTGCAGGACCACAATAAAGAACCTGTCCTGAGATGTGCACATGGGTATCAAAGGGCAGCCACATTTTATACCCTTACTATCCTTGCATAGTGCCTAGAAAAGGGCAGGCTACCAGTGCCCTGTGGTAACTGCAGCTTTGTATGACCTTTAAGTCTATGTGTGAACCTTCATACCTGTTGTTCAGCCTCAGGTTGTGTGATGCGCTGTGCATTATCTTCACCAGAAAATTCAACATCATCTTCCTCTTCTGCAAGTGGTGCCAACCAAGTCCAATCATGCCTGACGCCCAGGGTCTTTGGTACAGAGGTTAGTATACCAAGCTCCTCCTGGCTCTCTGAGCCCCTTTTCATCTCCGTGACCAGGGGAATGATGTCTTTGCTTTGTACAGCACAGCCTCCTGTCACCTCTTTTTGCTGTGGTAAGTTTTGCTTCCTGTACCACTTGTGACAGAAATGCTCAAGAGTGTGTCTCACAAAACAAAAAGCCTGGCAGAATCGATCCAGTGCTAACTGGACCTTAGTTTTCCTGGCCTCTCCTTCTAAGTTTCCATTTCTTTCCTCATTGCTAAAGGAATTGAGCAGTAAGGCAATGAAGAGGTTGAGCACCTGGGAATAGGGTGGGTAGCAAGAAGAAAGGAAAGTTTAGCAAAGGAAAAGATATAGTGGGTTTCCAGGACAACTTTTCCCCAAGACTAAAAACAGAATCAGATGAGAGTTTTATGTCCCACTGTCTCCTAAGAAAGTTCATCTATCCAATAAATAAAAGATTGAGAAAGAAATAGAAACAGTAAGACAGAATAAAAATTGAAATTAAAGGGTGCAAATAGCCAAGTCCACTTTCCCTACATATAAAGAACATGGATGAGTAGACACTCACCAGGGTAACACAGAATGGGATAACCATATGGCAAAATTAAGAGTGCATTTCTTGAGGAACAGCTGGATAGTGAGCTTTGATTTTTGCTGGAATTTCCCACAAGGATATGAATCTGGTATTCAAGCCCAATGTACAGTCTTTTCTTATTTGCATATTTGTGAGATGATGTACTTTACAGTTTCTTTAGGCCCTGTTGCCCTAACCTTAGTAACGTATTGGGGCCAAGCCAAGGGCATTGGACCAAATATGCAACTCTTCCATTGAACCACATATCACTTCAAATTCACATAATCCCAATAGCTTCCTACCTGGGTTCTTTGCTCATAATTACACACTCTCTAATTCATCGTCTTTACCTCCTCAAATTCCTTTGTTTGTGGCTCTCTTCAGCTCGACAATAGCCTTTGGAGAGAAGTGCCTGGTGGGTGTGAATGGGTCTAGTCACAGTTCCTCAGCTGCACTGTGAGAATTCCCACCTCTGGATCTTTGCTTAAGCTCTCCTCTATCTGTCTAAGTCCTCCTTACCGTATAAGTGGTCTTCTCAAGTTCTGTAATCTTCCACAAATCCTTTCTCAGTGCTCTCCTCCCACTCCCACTGGTGATGCCCTGTTCTTCTGAGCTTTTGTATGTATCAGTTACTGTCTAGGTACACCATTTATTAGGTACTTAGGATAAAGCTATCATGTGTAGAGAGTTAATTATATTGCACTATAGCCCCAACTTGATCCTGAAGATCTTGTGCAGTAAGGCAATGAAGTGCACTTAATTAGCCTCCTCATAAATATCTATGCTTCCAGCTGCAAGTAACAGACTCAAGCCAGCTTATACAACAAAAAACTGTAGCATAACAAGAAGTTCGAAAATAGAACAGCAGGCCAATTATGACATGAATACAGGTTTGTTCTCTCTTCATTCTACCTGCCTCAGTGTTGGCTTTGTTTTAGGCTGGCTCTTCTCATGGTTGCATAATGTTTGCAGGTTTGGTCTAAACCCCTCTGGCTAGGCACCAATACCTCATTGAAGTTAGGGGAACAGGGACCTAAAGAAACTGCACAAAGTACACCATCTCTCAATTCGTTCAAACAGGAGAGGACTGCACAGCAGTCCTGGATGTCAGATCCATATTCCTGTGGGCAATTCCACCACAGCTCCAAGCTCATGATCTGGCTTTTCCAGGGGTCACAGTCATAAAAAAGCCCAGAGGAAGTAAAACGATCATTTTTTAAAAACACGTATTTCTTAAGAACAAAAGATTGTTCCCAAATTTCTCCAGTGGACATCCCTTTACATCCTATTGACCAAATTAACTCACAAACTCTTATTTCAGCCAATCACTGGGGAAGAGAATAGTATTGTCTCAGAATAATCATCTGGAATAAAATAAATTTGGGGGCATCAGTCAAATGAGTAATATGTGTCAAAGAGGTTTTTTTCATGCTTATCATACTTTTCTCAAACAAAATTTGAATGAATATTTCAAATATTTATTTGGCATTATATTTAGAATAATAATTTTTACTAGTAAAGTTTTGCAAATGAAGTAATGCATTTGAGAGGCATATAGGATCTTTTTTTTTTAAAAAAAATCTAAGACACATACCACAAGTTTTCCTATCACCGTGATCAATATGAAGACAATAACACACAATGATGATGATGCATTCGCTTCTTGCATACATTCCCACATATTTTCGATCCATTCCCCGCAGAGGATGCGGAATACCACTAGGAAGGAGTGCCAGAAATCCCCCATGTGCCAGTGCCGTAAACATGATACTGTCGGGCCTGTCAGGTTACAGAGTTTAGCACTCTTTTGGGAATTGAAGCTATGGCCAAAAAGCTGCATGCCAACTACTGAGAAAATAAAGATCACAATGACCAGGACCACAGTCAGGCTTCCAAGGGCTCCGACAGAGTTGCCGATTATCTTAATTAGTGTGTTCAAAGTTGGCCAGGATTTGGCTAACTTGAAGACCCTGAGCTGTAGAAAAAGACAACAAACAAAAATGGAAGAAAAACCAGTTAAGGACAAACTCCATCTGCTCATCTATAAAGCAAATGACATATACCCAAACTTATGACATCCAAAACTCTCTTCAAAGTTAAATCCATCCTGAACATAGCCATCAAATCTCTGTCATAATCTAATGCTCACCTGTATCTACTTTCTTATTTGAAAATGGAAATATTGGCCGGGCACAGTGGCTCACGCCTGTAATCCCAGCACTTTGGGAGGCCAAGGCGGGTGGATCACAAGGTCAGGAGATTGAGACCATCCTGGCCAACATGGTGAAACCCCGTCTCTACTAAAATACAAAAAAATTAGCTGGACATGGTGACGCATGCCTGTAATCCCAGCTACTCGGGAGGCTGAGGCAGGGGAATCGCTTGAACCCAGGAGTCAGAGGTTGCAGTGAGCTGAGATTGCGCCATTGCACTCCAGCCTGGAGACAGAGCAAGACTCCATCTCATTAAAAAAAAAAAAAAAAAAAAAAGGAAATGTTTTGTTTTAGTTTTTTAATCATAAGGACTTTGGGATCAGCATGGTGACTGAGCTACATAATTATTATATAAAATGAATATTTTAGAATTCTGTGTAATATACCAAGTGTCAGCAAACTCTGGCCTGAGAGCCAAATCCAGTCCATTGCCTATTTTTGTATGAGCTCAGAGACAAGAATACTTTTCCACATTTAAATGATTGAAAAATAATCAGGCCAGGCACAGTGGCTCTCATCTGTAATCCCAGCACTTTGGGAGACTGAGGTGTGTGATCGCTTGAGCACAGGAGAGTTCAAGACCAGCCTGGGCAACATGGTGAAACCCCATCTCTACAAAAAATACAAAACTTAGCCAGGCGTGGTGGTGTGCGTCTGTAGTCCCAGCTACTCAGGAGGCTGAGGAGGGAGGATGGCTTGAGCCTGAGAGGCAGAGGTTGCAGTGAGCTGAGATCACGCCACTGTACTCCAGCCTGGGAGACAGAGCCAAACTCTGTCTCAAAAAAGAAAATAACAATAATCAAAAGGATATTTCATGATGCATTAAAATCATATGAAGTTCAATTTTCAGCATCCATAAATAAAGTTTATTGGAACATAGCCATGCTCATTGGTTTTTGAAAGTCTATGGCTTCTTTTGTGCTACAATGGCTAAGTTTAATGGTTGCCACACAGACCACACAGCCTGTAAGGCTGAAAACATTTACCATGTGGCCCTTTATAGAAAAAGTTTGCTAACTTCTGCATTATATAATTCAGACCACGAGTTTGAATCTAAGCCTCATAAGAATGATTAGAGTAATATGGCATTTGTAGTCAGGAGAGAAAAGGCAACCAGCTATTCAAGACTTGTATAATTTTTCCAAAGAGAAATTTTATCCTAGATCTTCACAGACTTTATAGGAAACAACCTTAGAGAAAACATAGCAACTTGTTTTATAGGTTGTTTCTTATATTAACTTTTGATATAAACTGACAGTTTTACTCCAAAGTACAATTTTGTTAAGCACATCCCCTATTTGGGGATGGAAATATTGCAGGTCAGTAAGGCTTCTGCTTGAAGAGGACTGTCATTGTCTACTCAAAGGGGAGCTAGGAGCATCCCAGGAAAAAACTGTGGTTCCATTCTCATACAGAGACAATGCCACAGATTTCCGTGCATTAGAGCCTGGCTGTAATAAGCCTAAACAATGATAAAGCAAATGTAGTTTTGCTTACCTGAATGCTAATAAAACATTAGTAGAAAAGCTTAATAACACCTGACTTTGAGCAGTGTAACCTCTTGCTATATCCCAAGTATAAAAAATATAAAATGTACATTTAGGTAACTGAATGAAGTGTCTTACTCTATAGGCTTAAAAATCCTATCTGAAAAAAAAAAAGGTAAATATCTTTGAAAGGGGACAAAATCCCACCTTGGAGTTTTTCTAGTTCCCCTTCTCAGATTGGATTTCTCTGTAGTCCTCTGTCTATACCTTTCCTGGGCTCTGTTACACTGTACTGTGCATGTAGCCCAGTCTTGTATCACTTCTGTGCTGCAAACTTCTCAAAGACAGTGATTTCCTCATCTTTGTGCCTTCCCTCATGTCAGTTTATATTAGGTACTCTGTAAAGGTTTCCAGAATGCTTCCAAACTGGATAGTGGGCAAAGACTACAGGACAGGAATGTAGCACTGGCAGCAGTGAGAAGGAAACTTGTGAGATAGATAGCACCTGCCGTCAGCTCCCCTGCACTCCTCCCCGGCATTCTATAGTCTTCACCCCCCTTGGCGAGCCCAATATGACCTGAGAGATAGGAATATTTTCCCTTATTTATTTATTTATTGCTTCAGAGCTCCAAGGGGAAAAAGAGTGTTGGAAGGGTTGTGCACAGAGCAAGGAGCAGAGTCCTCACACTGGGAGACACAATTTTGTACCCGGTTGCCTAAAGGGTCATCTCTGGCAGGAAGGGACTGAGGGTATAAGGGTTCAGTTAAGCGAAGACCCCCCAGGGACTTGCAAGGATTAAAGACCTGTGCAGGAAGAGGAGTGCAGTTTTGGTTCTGGGGTTAAGGTAAGATAAATTGAAGTTTAGTACAAGATAACCATTGAACTCGCTCAAAATGTTTTTTCCACTTAGGCAGCTACGTTTAGGCAGTAAAATAAGAAAGTGCCTTACCACTCTGAAGGAACGCAAGAACGGCCAGCTTCTCTTTTGAAATATACAGCTCATTACATCTGCAAAACTCAGAAGAGCAACAATGCTGTCAAAAATGTTCCAGCCTCGGCGAAAGTAGTGGTAGGGATCGAGCGCAATGATTTTTAGGCACATTTCTGCTATAAAAATGCTAGTGAAAACCTAGAGTAGGACAAAGAAGAATGAGAGAAGGAAGCTGCGGGGATACACTTTTAAGAATGGCCCAAGGGAAGTACAGAGGTTACAATGAAATGAAAAGTATTCTCATGATTGATACACTATACCCTAAAGTCCATGCGATAGAAACATTTACTATTGTAGCATGAACCTCACTATGATTTTGCTCCTCTCTCCATCCCTCTCCATAGTGCCCAGAGCAATGTAACCAAGCTCACAGACACCAGAATGGAAAATGAATATTATTTCTCATTCTGTTGAAGATAAAGCAAAATGGTATTACTGGTAGATGGCAGGGTGACAGAAAGTGTCAGGCAATTTCTCCTCTGAATTCTCTTTAGAATACCAATTAAAACAATTAAAATAGGGAGAGAAGGAATGTAAACAATAGCCCTGAAAACTAAGGATAAATATCCCCCATAAACTAGAATCCAGGAGGAGTTCACCTGACCACCTAATTTCAATTTCAACACCTTGATCAGAAAAATTAAAAATAAAAACAAAAAAGGGGCACAGATCACAGAATTAGAAAACACTTCCAGAGGCAAAAAAAAAAAAAAATGTCTTTGAGCAACTCAATATATGGGATAAGCCTTAAATTGGTTACAGTTGAAAGGAGAATTAGTGAATCAGAATATAATCCTAAAAACTCATTCAGAATGCAGGGCTCACACTTCCAGAACAAAATATCAAAGAATAAAAAGGAGAGGCAGGAATTACAAAAAGTACTGAATTTTGTATTTTCCATGGGCAAAATAGTTTTGTCTTTGTCTTCAATAATCAGATAAATACAGGCTTAAGAAATATGTAAAAATGTTGAATGTAGTAGCCAATTAAAAACTAAATCTGTCTTCCATATCTTTGCAAAAAATAAAGCAAATAATTTCTTCACAGCAAATAGCGCAGTCTTATCACATACAAACACAAATAAACAGAAATGAAAAAATCAAGAATATAAAAATAATAAGGTAATATTAAAAGGATTAAAGGCTTTACAAGGATTGTTATAAAACTGTCTACTACAATTCTGGGGGGAACCTATAAATGACTAAATTTGATTATTAAAAATAATGGATTATCTATTTTTATAAATGATTCAATGATTTACTATTTATTTTTTAAAATGCCTGAAATAAAATGGCACAAGTTAAAGACAAAAGGATAGCAAAGATAAATCCAGGGTAGAAAAATAAAAATAAATCAAGAGTTACAAAGAAAATTCAAGTATATTTTCATACTCCTCCTTTAAATACTGCCCTCTACTCCTGCTCAGTGTCACCACCAGTATCTAAAAGCATACAGTGATGCCTGTCCTAGATAATTGTGTAGTCGTCCCCACCTCTTTTGACTCACTCCTCCTTCTTGTATCTCCTTTAGGCTTTAGGCATCAAGCTCTACAGCATCCCCAGATACCTTGGGACCATTAGTTTTGTCAATTCAATCCAACTTTTCTTTATGGCTTCTTGGCATTCAGTGTATCCCTCTGATTAGAGCAATCTCTATCCTAGAGAGTTAATTTTCTAGTCCAGTCCTGCAGAACTCCACAGAGTGGCTTAATCCTGGCCCATACATCAGAGGAGGGAAGTTTTGATGTGCCCCTTGGAACTCAAGACTCCAAGGCTTCTCACCACCACTACTACCATGGGAGCAGTAAATAGTGTGGCTGCCATTTTGGTATTGTATGTCCAGGTAGTAGGCCCATGGAATGGAAACACAAGTTATGTGTATGGTTCTACATATTTCCTGCCAATTTTTAGGAGCTAGGGTGCAGCTGCTGCCTGTGTACTTGGAAAACAGCAACGTCCCTGTGGCCCTGTGGCTCCTCCTGCTCTGGAGGAAGTGAAGAAGAATGTCAATCGCTCAGTTTCCAACTGCAAAATGTAGCTTCACCTCCACACTCAGGATGTCTAGTCAGTGGGAAATCTGAGATGGGGTCTTTTCTCATTTTCTAAATTTGGACCAGCAGATGAAAACAGATCACCTTTGCAATTGGGAAGCCCTGTCCACAGAGATGACTCTGGGTTTTTGAGTATTCTCTAGAAATTATTCAGTAACTCCATTCCACCAGGAGGTGCTAAAAGGTGGAGTCTGCTGACCATGCCCCTATAGACACAGCTTTCTGCCTTCAACTGAAACAATTTCAGCTCATTTCTGGGATGTCTCAGCAGAGGATAGCTGAATACATGGCCAGGAGACCCTGATCTGTTACCAGCAACTATGTGTTAGGTTTGTCAAGCAGCATGGAATCTAGTCTAACCCATTCACACCCACAAGGCATTTATTCCCAAAGGCAGCATGGAGAAAGGAATTTATGTGCTATGTGCAGACTGCCTGTGAGGAGAACCACCCTGGTTTTATACTACAGTTCCACGGTATCACTGCTCCTTGTGGAGGTTGTGGAACTGAGGATGACAGGTACCTGTCTCTAGTGCAGTGGGTTCTTTTTTTTTTTTTTTTTTTTGAGATGGAGTCTCACTTTGTCACCCAGGCTGGAGTGCAGTGGCACGATCTTGGCTCACTGCAAGATCCGCCTCCTGGGTTCACACCATTCTCCAGCCTCAGCCTCCTGAGTAGTTGGGACTACAGGCGCCCGCCACCATGCCCGGCTAATTTTTTGTATTTTTAGTAGAGATGGGGTTTCACCGTGTTAGCCAGGATGGTCTTGATCTGACCTCGTGATCTGCCTGCCTCGGCCTCTCAAAGTGTTGGGATTACAGGCGTGAGCCACTGTGCCAGGCTGCAGTGGGTTCTTAACAATGTAAAACAAATTTTTTAAAGACATGTAAAAAGACATCACAAACGAAAAATATGCCAAAAAAAGAGAAAAAAAAACCTAAATAAAAATACATACATACATACATGCTTACATATTGCTTGGAAATATTCTGCAGTGCTAAAAATGATCATCTTTGTCAGTAGGTACATGGGACATGAATTTCTTCTATTTCCCTTATTTATATTTTTCCTTATTTTTTAAAAATAAAACAGCATTTGTTATTTTTTAAATTAGAAAGATAAAACAAAAGTTTAAGAAGAAAAGGCTAGACATTCTGGTAAGGTTTTTAGCTCATTAACCCATCAGCTAATTAGGGTAGATCATCCCATGGGCAATTATTTGTTGTTTCTGGTATTCGAGGGACTAATTTTTCCTTGAGAAAAATGCCTTCCACAAGAACCATAAACTGAAGTGAACAGTCCTTGAAAAGTCTGCTCCCCTTAGTTTTCCCAGTTTAACTGAGACTAGATCTATCCAATGAGAAACATACTGAAGCAGGCTCAAGTCTGGAAATTCACCCCACCCCAGCCTGACCAACCCCCAAACAACCCCTCCCAAAAAAGTGAACGTTCCACAGCTGCCAGGCCCTGATTCATCTTTCCAGGGAGAATAACACCTAGTAAGAGTAGTCACATTATTTTGTGACAAATGATGTCATGAATATCACTGGGACCACAGCAGTCATTACCATGGTTCTCTGGATATGGTTAACATTTTCTTGATTATCTCAGAGAGCTGACATTTTAGGATGTCTGCTTGTATCTGGCTTACCACTGAATGGCTAAAGAGATACCTGAACATACCAGAGGGCCAACTCAGGACATGTGGACAATTTCTGAAATGAACCAGGTAAAAGTAAAACCGTAACAGCCATCTTTTCCCTCACTCCACTGAAGGGGACCAAAAACCTAGGTTAGGTTAGGTCATTCACAAAATATTTAGACTTTGAAAGAGTTATACTTTAAAGTTTGAAATATGTTTTTTATTTTTAAAAAGCATAATGTTACCAAATTCCCTATATTCAACATCTTCTCGAAACTGGCCTCCATCTTGTGATGCTCCATGGCCAAGAAGACCGTGTTGATGATGATGCAGATGGTGATGGCCAGCTCAGTAAACGGGTCAGTCATCACAGTTCTCAGGACCTTCTTAATGCACAGCCACTGGGGGCAACAGTTCCACACGAGGTACTTGGATGCCAGGTTTTCTCCGCAAGGGAGACAAGGCTCTTGTGATTTTTCTTGTTCTGGAGGAGAATGAGCGAGAGGTTGAGGAGTTAGCTCTGAAGCAACCCAGATGCCCTTTGCCTGAGTGCATTCCTTCCTCCCTCTTCCCCAGGGCCTCCTGATACATGATCAGTTGTGAAAGGTTTTGATTTGTGTAGCCAGAAAGGTTTTTCCACCAATCCTAGTGCAGAAGAGACAATGTTCCACATACAACTAGCATGCGGCACAGACAAGTCCAGCAAATATTTACACTTTTACTGAGCATCCAGGAGCTGGGCTTTGCTGTTAGATATATAGATGTGGAAATCAACATTGGCTAGCTGTGAATCCAAGAGAGAGATAGATACAGGCCCAAGTTATATCCACTCAAGACAGACCATAAGGTCAGCTGTAACAGAGGCAAAAGGGGAAACCAGGGCTCAAGGGAAGGGGCATCTATAAGCACTGAAACAGTAAAAGGGACTCTATCCACTAGTTGAGTTCAGACCACCCCTGATTTCCCTGGCAGCACTGATTTCCCTGGCACCACTGCAGGGACACATGGAGGGCAAACAAGATGATGCAGTTAGGCTTAAAAGTGCTAGAGTGGACCCAGTATTTGACCCCCCCTTGCAGGGAGTAAATCCTGCTCCAGAACACCAACCCCTGGGGTGGGGTCCTGTTACCTGCTATTAATCTGGTCCATAAGATGGTTCCAGCCTTTCTACACAGGTCTTCTATTGCCCATGTGGGGTTTCTGACTCTAACTTCAATAACAACTGCCACCTCCTGGAGACTTCAAAGTCTTCTGTTCTTTGACTGACTATTGTTGTCACTTGGATCTCTTGTGACTCCCAGGCCTGGTTGTGAGGCCCTGTTTATGCATTTGGTCTGAAGTCCCATCTCAAGTCTAGCCAGCTTCCATCTCTACCCAAGTGCCAGTTTAGAGTGGGCCCACAGGGAAGGTCTGCTTCTTGTGAGCCACTTTGTTTACATGCTCCAAAGAGGCAAAGGAAGTCACTCTTTGCAGGATGGTACAGTGAGTTGGTTCCAAAACAGCCTCCTTTGCAGAGGGCTTCTAGGGGATTGGGAAGAAGAAGAATGGAAGGACATCATTGAAGTAAGCTTTCCCTTGGATTAGGAGGTGGAACTTACCTTTCATGGTGATGGTGAGGATGCTGACAGCACTCAGTGCTCTCTGCCTTTGGAGAGGATCTCCATGCTCATCAAAGTGGTCCAGTGATAGATTCTGGGACAGTCGTTTGGTTTGCTCTAGGAGCTGTGGCTGTAAGAGAAGGCATGGGGTACCTTCTAAATACAGGGGCTGCCTCTCCTCAAAACTTAACAAACTACTTTCCAATGCTACATGGAATGAAAGTGCTCAACATTTTCTATAGGTCTACTCACCTCATCTTTACAGCATGCCAAATATTCAGTTTTCTTATTTCATGTTTAACAAATAAGAGAAATCTGGTTTGATCATTCATATTTCCTATGCATGCACATTTCTAGAGTCCTACCTACAGACATTTTACTTTCTCTGTGTTTTATTCACTACCAACAAAGAGCAAACAAAATTTTACAAAAACTAGTAAGCAATGGTTCCGGGTAGGAAAGCAATATAAAATCCAATTTGAAAACAATGTTTAAAGGGAAGAAGTGGAGTATAAATTTAGAAATGTGGACTGGAGCCAGATTGTGAAGTGCTGGCTCCAGTTGTGAAGTGAACAACTGCCTATACTGTTTTTAAAACGGTCAGTAACTAAAAAGAACAGCCCCACTAAATATCACAAAATCTAGATCCTAAACCTCAAGTACACTCTCAAGCTGGGCTCAAGGGCTAGCTCACTCTCTCACATCTACCTACAATTCTAAAGTTACTGGAATTAAAGAGTGCAAACTTCCAGCTATCCAGAAAATTTGGGTTTTCCTAGTGGCTTATTTTCCAAGGGTTCTGACTGACCAGGGCCCCAGAGGGAACTATCCTTTTGTGATAAGCCAATCTAGATAGTCTTTCTTTGAGATCTCTCCCTATTACTACAGCAGAGAACTGATCATAGCAGTGGATGGGATCCTTCTACCTACTTCTGCAAAGGCCCCTTGATTCCCTTTCCCTTCTGCATTATCAGGCATACATATCCACCTTCTACCTACTACATCTCCCTCTATCTCAGAAAAGTGGTTCTTGCCATCTTTACCTGTATCTTTAGCATCTTCCTCTCTTCTGACTTTTCTGTGGAAAATTAAAATATGTCTGAACATCCCCCACCTTAATGATAAGAATAACTTTTTCTGCTGCCCATCCCTCCCCCCCACCTCCACCCCTCACCAACTTCATTTCTGCACATCATGCTGCCTAATCAACATCCCTGCTTGGAGGTCCCATAAGCATCTGGAAATTGGCACATTCAAAACTGAATGAGCCATCTTTCCACTCCCAAAATGTGTACCTTTCCTGTCTCCATAAATTACCCTCCATCAAATTAGCTAATCATGTCGGAAACCAGGCCTTATCCCCACACTGTCCATCAACTCAACTGCTAAATTTTATCTTCTGCAGATCACGGTCGTCTGTTAATTGCTCTTCATCCTCACTTTCCTAACCCTGGTTTAAGCCACAGGCACCTCTTACTTGGTTACTGCAACAACCTCTTAACTGGTTGCCTCCAGTCTTGCCCTCCTGCAATCCCCTGTCTTCAATGCATCCAGGATTTCATAAATCCAGTCATATCCCTCTCTTATATAAACCTTTCAATGCTCTTTATCCCTAGCCCTCATTGAAAAGGGTAAACTCTCTAGCTTTGTTTTCGAGGTCTTTTGTGAGCCCCCACTGATCACTATAGCCTTGTGCCACCCACCCTCCCCCAGCCTCATCACACATGTGCATGCATGAGCGTGCGTGCACACGCATACACACACACTGGCAAGTTTTCTAATGGGTCACGTTCTCCTGCTTGCCTTTGCTTCTAGGCTTTTGCACGTTCTGTTCTCTCTGCAGGTAATGCTCTCTTTTTCCTTTTACTGGTGAATTCATCCTTTCAGCTGACATACTGCATCTTCTGGGGACCCTTTTCTTATCCACTGCTTTTCCCCCAGGCCCCATGAATTCTGGATGCTGTTGGTTTTCCCACCCACATGTCCTTACTTGAGGACTTTCTCTGATGACTCAAATCCCGTCTTCCTTACTACACAGCAAGTAGGAAATTAGAGGGAAATTATTGTCTTCTGTCTTCAGCAATCTTTAATCTATGATGGACCAAAGTTGGTATATATACCAACATATATATATGTGTGTGTGTGTGTGTGTGTATATATATATACACACACACACACTTTGATGCCCTTACTTCGGAAGGATTAAACTCCAACTACCTGGCTTCAGTGGTAACTGGCTTGATAATGCATCTTCATTGGTTACCTTCCATTCCATATAGCACTTCTTCCCTCCTTTCCCAGTGCTTCCTGGGATCACTTCCCAAATACTCTACTTGCATTGTAATGTCTTTGGGTTTGCTTCAGAGGGAGCCCACACTGACACATAGTTCCTCCTCTGTTCTCCCACAGCGATCAGCACATCAGTCATCACATTGACTCGTAACTGCCTTCTTATCAGTATATCTTCGTCATTAGCGGTACACTCTGTAGAGTATAAATCATGTATCCCTAGTACCTATCCCAGTGCCAAGAAGATAGTAAACACTGTAAACACTCTAAATTGATGTTTACAAATAAATGGATAATTGAAAAGACACATGGATGCATGAAAGTATGTGCAAATTGATAAATGAATAAATGAGTAACTGAATAAATGAATTCTTTCAATTTGATTGGCAATTGGACCTGGCCCCCTGGACAGCACTATGGTATCATTAATTCCCTGGAAAAGACTTACCTTTTTTTTGGAATCTTCATCAGAATCTGACCCTGGAGGCTGGTCTTTCCCGGACTCTCTCAAAAAGAAGGACTTCCTTTTCTTATTACCAAAGAGCTTTCTCTTTTTGGGGGTAAAATATGATGTTTCAAGGGAAGTAAGTGAACTTCTGTCAATTCCCATGGCAACCAGAGCCTTCAAATTGAACAAAAGCAATTAAAGAACAGATTACACGTCCTCATGAAACATTGCAAATGACCCCGACCTGAGAGTGATGAAAATCTCTCTTCTGGTAGCTCTGTATGATTTAAATTGCTCATCATCTACCTGGACTGTGCTAGCTCTGTTATTATTTATCTGGGGAAATATGTCCTGTTTTTGCACAGAAATTGCAGCCACCAAAAGCAGCATTGACTCTTTCCTATCTCTGTGTCACTGCCCCTTAGCACGGTGTCCAGTATGCACTAGGCATTCAATAAATACTTACGCCTGATAGTGCAGATGTTAAGCACTTATGATGGGCATCCTTCTGACAAATCTTATAGAGGATCAGTGCGAGTATAAAACATGGTCCCTGTCCTGAAAATCTGAGACTTGAGCTGGAAGAATGTAAAGATTCCAAGGAAACTATTAGAATGGCCTATAAATAAGACAAGGATTGCAGACAGGGAGAGGTGAACATTGTTCTAGAGTCCACCTCAAGCAAAGGCCCCGAACACAAACATCTCCAGATTTCCACAAGAAAGCCTGGAGCACAGCCTGGATTTACGTATACTTATGTTGTATCGTCTAGTCAGTAATTTGGGGCATGTCTTAGAAGGCTTAGACTTCAGAAGGTCAAAAGGCATCATGACCAAGCATTCCCTGTTTTGAAGGGCTTGGTGCCTGGACAATTTTGTGAAATATAGCAGCACAGCCATTCTTCAAGGGACTTATATTCTCAGAAAAGCACCAGCAGAGAAAGGGCTGAGACCAGGCCAAGGGTGGCAGCCTTGAGTCTCAGGTCACATTGCCTCTGGGGACCCCTTCCCCTCCCCAAACCAGATCCCACTCTCTGACCCCATGTCCCTACCTCCTTTTCCTCCTTTAACAGCTGCTGGGCTTCCTGAAACATCTTTTCCTTGGCCTCTATCTCTGCAGTGACATTCTTGTTCTGCTCCTCATACGCCATGGTAACAACAGCCAGGGTTAAGTTAATCAGGTAGAAGGAGCCCAGGAAAATGACCACGATGAAGAAGAAGACTGAGTAGAGCCCAGTAGTACGCAGGGTCTGCAAAGGACAGAGCATGTTCTTGAATCTCAAACCTTCTTCCACAGGAGAGTGACCATCACCTCAAGCAAAGACCACACAGTAGCAGACTAGCAGACAATTGGTCTTCCCCCAGCACTGGTGGGCTCAGTTGACCACAGAATCATCCATAGCTTCCCTAATACTCCAGGGATTCCTGATGCCCTGTCTCTCAGTGGGGAGATACTATCCACACCTTCACATGGAAGTTTCAGTGACTTTACTATCTATAACTCTCTCAAGAGTATCTGCATTTTTAAAACAAAAGTGGCAAGAGAGATAGTGCTAGTGGTAAAACTTCAGACAGTAGGGAATCTGGAGGGGGCTAATATTTCTAGGAAGAGGAGAGGTTCTTTGGGGTCTTCTTCCAAATATTGCATTTAAATTTTTCTTGAAGTTTCTTTTTTTTTTTTTTTTTTTTTGAGACAGAGTTTCACTCTGTCACCCAGGCTGGAGTGCAGTGGTGTGATCTCGGCTCACTGCAACCTCCGCCTCCTAGGTTCAAGTGATTCTCCTGCCTCATCTTTCCAAGTAGCGGGGATTACAGGCACCTGTCACCATGCCCCGCTAATTTTTGTATTTTTAGTAGAGTTGGGGTTTCACCATGTTGGCCAGGCTGGTCTCGAACTCCTGACCTCAAGCCTCAGCCTCCCAAAGTGCTAGGATTACAGGCATGAGTCAGCGTGCCTGGCCAATTTTCTTGACGTTTCTAACAGAATTAGTAAGGCAGAATTTAACAGTACAACTGTTAAAGATGAGACAGATGATAAAAGTGGGGGATGAATGGTAGTTATAAATAAATGGTAAATAAATAGGTAAGTGATAGAAGGGGAACGAAAAGGATGGAGGGAGGGAGAGAGGAAAAAGACTATAAATAGACAACCTGTTGATAAAGCTTCTCCCAGGAATCTTGGGTCATCAGCCGGAACATGGCAAGAAAAGACCAGCCAAAGTTGTCAAAATTCGTATAATTATAGTCAGGATTAATTTTGGTGTGCTTACATTCATATTGTATGGAACAGGTGCTAGATATTGGAAACAAACAGAGAAATAATTATATATGCCACAGCCAAGCTTCTCTTTCCTTCAAATGACACTGGTTTTTCCGAGGGCCGTGGGCTCACACCAGGAGCCCTAGAGGAAGGGAGTATTTGTAAAGTGGCCACTGCCCTGTCTGACAAGACTCTTTTGGTAATGAACTGCTAATAAATTCGTATAAGATAGTTCTTCATTGAAAAATTGAGTACAGTGACACGTGAACAATGAATAGTAAAAAAGCACATACAATGAACATTAAGTCCTCCTCTCTTCCCAGTCTCCTGATCCCACTTCCTAGAGGCAATAGTTAACAGTTACTTTTGTAAATTTCCAGAAGTTTGCTATGACTATACAGCACATCTATATCTATACACAACTTTTATAATACACAAAAATGGGAACATGCTTTGCACAGTCTCCTGCACCTTGCTTTTTTTAATGGGACAATATAGTTTAGAGCTCTTTTCATATCACCATACAGGGAGATATCTTATTTCTTTTCATGTCTATAGTTCTACGATTTATTTAACTGCTGTGCTAATGATGAATATTTAGGTTTCAGTAATTGACAGCCCTTCACTCTTACAAACATTTGGGCAATGAATATCTTTGAACATAGGTCTTTTCACATATTACCAAAACACACATTATTGAGTGTATCTATAAGATGTACTAAAAAAAAAAAAAAAAAAAAAAAAGATGTACTAAGGGTACGTATTTCTTAGTTTTTTTATAAATAGTATTTTAATCAAAGTAATACATGCACATGGCTTAAAAATTACATGCAACAAAAAGCTTATAATGAAATCAATTGTATAATTCTTTAACTGTCATTTATACACCCCAAATTCAACAACTGCTAACTCTTCTACCTCCGTATGTCTAAATAGTGCTTACACTGATATTTGATTTATTAATTGTAGTTCATGTTGATTAACTTCTTGCTATAGTAGACATTTTTTCTTGGCTTTTTCATGTTGCTTTTTCATGTTTTACTCCCTCATTCTTCTGGAGCACCTCTCAATTAGCTTCTTAAGAAGATTGTGTAACCTTTGCATATATGAATATATATTTATTCCATTTTCACAATCAATTGGTAGTTTGGCCAGAAATAGAATTCTGAGTTGAAAGTTTTTCTTTAGCAATATGAAAGCACTGCTCACTTATTATCCTGTGTTGCTATTAAGAATTCTTATGCCAGTTTGATTTTTGTTCTTTTGTGGGTGACCTTCTTTTGCCCATTAGTTTTAAAATCTTTTTCCAAAAAGTTCTGAAATGCCATGATAATGTCCTTGGCATGGTCTTTTCTCGTTCACTGTGTTGGATACTTTCTGGAGCACTCAGGGACTTGCATCTTTAGTCCCAGGTAAATTCTCTGCATCATTTCTTCACTAATTTCCTCCCTTTTGTTTAATCAGTGCTCTAGTTGTAGAATTCCTACTTAGTCAAAAGTTGGGACTTTTGAGCTGACATTTACTCTCAGATTTTCTGTTCTCTTTTTCCTACTTTTGGGGCTATTTTGTCAACTTTATCTTTTAGTTCTAATATTGATTTTTGTGTAACAATGTTTAATTTCTAGTAAGTTTCTTTTTTTTTGCTGTTCTTTTTTCACAACAAGCTGCTTTTTGTTTTATGTATATAATATCTCTTTTAATTTCACCAAGAACACTATTCAAAGTTTTCAGAGCCCTTTCTGGTTCTCTTGTTTTGTTCATGGCCACATTTTCTGTGGCTTTATCTTGGCTTCCTTTTTACCAAAGATTTTCTTCGGATGCCTGATGAGCCTGAGCTGTTCATGTGTTTTAATCAGAGGACCTGACAAGCTGATTGGGATTTGCCTGGTGGGCAGAGTGAGAATTTGTGAGTGGTAGGTTTTGCTTTAGGGTGACTGAGGAGGAGGGCATCCATTGCGCCCTCTTTCTCACCAGACCTGGAGGAAATTCTGTGAAGTCCCAGTGCCCTCTAACTTCCAGGAGTCTGTTGAGGATGGACCTACCATATTTAATCTCCCTCATTTCTTGGTCACCATTCAAAATATAAGCCTGTTTTGTTCAATCTCCTCCTCTCTGGGTGCACCCTCTCATCACCTTATACAGGTGATTAAGCCTCTCCGCCAGCATCCCCATCTCAGCTAATGACATTATCACTCACTCACACTGATACGAGAAACATCTGTAACGGTTTTCTCTCCTTTGCACTTCCCATCACTCTCTTACACATGGCTTTGTACACACAAATACACACCAACATCCCCTCTTCAATCTCCAAATTTTTTCTTTCTATTTATTTATTTTTACCTATTATTTTAGGTTCTGGGGTACATGTGCAGGTTTGTTATATAGGTAAACTCATGTCACAGGGGTTTGTTGTACAGATTATTTCATCACCTAGGTACTAAGCCTAGTACCTAACAATTATTTTTTCTGCTCCTCTTGCTGCTTCTCCCTTCATCCTCAAGTAGGCCCCAGTAACTGTTGTTCTTTTCTATGTCCGTGAGTTCTCATCATTTAACTCCCACTTACAAGTGAGAACATGCAGTATTTGGTTTTCTGTTTCCTGCTTTCATTTGCTAAGGCTAATGGCCTCTAACTCCATCCATGTTCCCGCAAAAGACATAATCTTGTGCTTTTTTATGGCTGCATAGTATTCCATCGTGTATGTGTACCACATTTTCTTTATGCAGTTTGTCACTGATGCGCATTCAGGTTGCTTCCATGTCTTTGCTATAGTGAACAGTGCTGCAATGAACATGCATGTGTGTGTATCTTTACAGTAGAATGATTTATATTCCTCTGGGTACCTACCTAGTAATGCGATTGCGGGGATGAATCCAGCAACAGTAGTTCTGTTTTAGGTCTTTGAGGAATTGCCACACTGCTTTCCACAATGGTTGAACTAATTTACACTTCTACTAACAGTATATGTGTTCCCTTTTCTCCACAACATTGCCAGTGTCTGTTATTTTTTGACTCTCTAATGATAGCCATTCTGACTGGTGTGAAATAGTATCTTATTGTGGTTTTGATTTGCATTTGTCTAATGGTCAGTGATGTTGAGCTTTTTTTCATATGCTCGTTGGCTGCATGTAAGTCTTCTTTAAAAAAAAAGAGTCTATTCATGTCCTTTGCCCACTTTTCAATGGAGTTGTTTTCTTATTGTAAATTTAATTTCCTTATAGATGCTGAATACTAGACCTTTAACAGATGCATAGTTTGCAAATATTTTCTCCCATTCTGTAGGTTGTCTGTTTACTCTGTTAATAGTTTTTTGTTTTTTGTTTTTGTTTTTGATTTCTGTGCAGAAGTTCTTAAGTTTAGTTAGATCCCATTTGTCAAATTTTGGTTTCATTCTGATTGCTTTTGGCACCTTCATCATGAAATATTTGCCCTTTTCTATGTCCAGAATGGTATTGCATAGGTTGTCTTCCAGAGTTTTTATAGTTTGGGGATTTACATTTAAGTCTTTAATCCATCTTGAGTTGATTTGTGTATATGGTGTAAGAAAGGAGTCCAGTTCAATCTTCTGCATATAGCTAGCCAGTTATTCCAGCACCATTTATTGAATAGGGTGTTTTCCCCATTGCTTGTTTCGTCAGCTTTGTTCAAGATCAGATGGTTGTAGGTGTGCAGCCTTATTTCTGGGCTCTGTATTCTGTACATTGATCTATATGACTGTTTTTGTATCAGTACCCTGCTGTTTTGGTTACTGTAGCCCTGTTGTATATTTTGAAGTTGGGAAATGTGATGTCTCCAGCTTCATACTTTTTACTTAGGATTGCCTTGGGTATTTGGGCTCTTTCTTGATTCCATATAAATTTTAAAATAGCATTTTTTTAATTCTGTCAAGAATGTCGTCGATAATTTCATACGAATAGCACTGAATCTGTAAATTGCTTTAGGCAGTATATCCATCTTAATGATATTGATTCTTCCTATCCACGAGCATGAGATGTTTTTCCATTTGTTTGTGTCATTTTTAATTTCTTTGAACTGCGTTTTGCAATTCTCATTGTAGAGATCTTTCACCTCCCTGTTGGCTGTATTCCTATGTATTTTATTTTTTTGTCACAATCGTGAATAGGATTGCATTCCTGATTTGGCTCTCGGCTTGGCTGTTGGTATACAGGAATGCTAGTGGTTTTTGTACATTGATTTTGTATCTTGAAACTTTGCTGAAGTTGTTTATCAGCTGAAGGAGCTTTTGAGCTGAGACTACGGGGTTTTCTAGATATAGAGTCATGTTATCTGCAAACAGGAATAGTTTGACTTCTTCTCTTCCTATTTGGATGCTCTTTATTTCTTTTTCTTCCTGATTGCTCTGTCCAGGACTCCCAATACTATGTTGAATAGGAGTGGTGAGAGAGGGTATCCTGTCTTGTGCTACTTTTCAAGGAGAATGCTTCCAGCTTTTCCCCATTCAGTATGATGTTGGCTGTGGGTTTGTCATAGATGACTCTTATTATTTTGAGGTATGTTCCTTCAATATCTAGTGTATTGAGAGTTTTGAACATGAACAGATGTTGAATTTATCAAAAGCCTTTTCTGCAACTATTGAAATATTCATGCATTTTTTGACTTTAGTTCTGATGAATCACATTTATTGATTTGCATATGTTGAACCAACCATGTATCCCAAGGATGAAGCCTACTTGATTGTGGTGGATTAGCTTTTTAATGTGCTGCTGGATTAGGTTTGCAAGTATTTTGTTGAGGATTTTTGCATCAATGTTCATCAAGGATATTGACCTAAAGTTTTCTGTTTTTGTTGTGCCTCTGCCAGGTTTTGGTATCAGGATGATGCTGGTCTCATTGAATGATTTGGGGAGGAGTCCCTGCTCCTCAGTTTTTTGGAATAGTTTCTGTAGGAATGGTACCTGCTCTTCTTTGTACATCTAGTAGAATTCAGCTATGGATCCATCTGGTCTTGGGATTTTTTTGGTTGGTAGGCTATTTATTATAGATTCAATTTTGGAGCTTGTTATTGGCCTATTCAGGGAATCAGTTTCTTCCTGGTTCAGTCTTGACAGGGTGTTTGTGTCCAGGTATTTTTAGTTTGTGTGCTTAAAGGTGTTTTTAGTAGTTTTTGATGGTTATTTTTATTTCTGTGGGGTCAGTGATAACATCCCCTTTGTCATTTCTAATTGTGTTTATTTGGATTTCCTTATGTTTTGTCTTCTGCTAGCTTTGCTCTTGCTTCTCTAACTCTTTCCATTTTGATGTGATGTTGTTAAGTTATTTCTAAGTTTTTGATGTGGGCATTTAGTGCTATGAATTTTCTCTTAACACTGCCTTAGCTGTGTTCCAGAGATTCTGGTATGTTGTATCTTTGTTCTCATTAGTTCCAAAAAACTTCTTGGTTTCTGCTTTAATTTCATTATTTACCCAAAAGTCATTCAGAGGCATGTTGTTTAATTTCCATGTAATTGCATGGTTTTGAGTGATTTTTTTAGTCTTTTCTTCTATTTTTATTGTGCTGTGGTCTGAGAGTGTGTTTGGTAAAATTTTGGTTCTTTTGCATTTGCTGAGGCTTGTTTTATGTTCCATTATGTGGTCAGTTTTAGAATATGTGCCATGTGGTGATGAGAAGAATGTATATTCTGTTGTTTTGGGGTGGAGAGTTCTGCAGAGGTCTAACAGGTCCATTTGGTCCAATGTTGACTTCAGGTCCTGAATATCTTTGTTAATTTTCTGCCCCAATGATCTGTCTAATACTGTCAGTGCTGTGTTGAAGTCTCCCACTATTATTGCGTGGGAGTCTAAGTCTCTTTGTAGGTCTCTAAGAACTTGCCTTATGAATCTGGGTGCTCCTGTCTTGGGTGCATATACCTTTAGATTAGTTAGGTCTTCTTGTTGAATTGAACCTTTTACCATTATGTAATGCCCTTCTTTGTCTATTTTTTATCTTTCTTGGTTTAAAGTCTGTTTTGTCTGAAATTAAGATTGCAACTCCTGCTTTTTTTCTGATTTCCATTTGCTTGGTATATTTTCCTCCATTCCTTTTATTTTGAGCCTATAGGTGTCATTACATGTAAGACGAGTCTTTTGAAGACAGCATACCATTGGGTTTTGCTTTTTTATCCAGCTTGCCACTGTGTGCCTTTTAAGTGAGGAATTTAGCCCATTTACATTCAAGGCTAATATTGATATGTCCTGTTCTTTCTGTCTCCTAAACATCTCTGGAATGCATCCATCCAGCTTTCTTCATCACCACTGTACATCTTCATGATCCTTATTCTTTCTACCACAGTCCTGTAATTGGCTTCCTCATCTATTCTATGCATCCATTCTCTACACAGAAGCCACAGTGGCTTTTAAAATATGTCTAATCAGCCCAGTCATCTGCCTGCCCTAAAACCTTTCCATGTCTCCTGCTTCCTTTGTGATGAAGACCAAAATCGTTGGCTCTGATGAGCTATTGGGTCCTTCATGGTTGGCTCTTGTCTCTGTTCCTGCCTGCTCTCTTGCCTGTCTGCCCAAAAAGTTGCTGGGCTTCTTATCATTCCCTACATGCTCTTGTGCTCCAAGGCCTTATGCTCACCCTTGCTGTGCCTACTGTCTGGAATTGTTCATTCTTTCTCTTTATCTACTGGAACCTCTTACTTAGACTTCAGATCTGAGTTGTAGTCACTGTGAATTAGTCAGCAGGGGAGGAAGCAGTGACTGGAGGGTGAAGACTAGCCTGGGCCCAGAACAGACCAAAGCCTGCCTGGGAAGACGATCACAGACCTGCCTTCTCAGAGTGCCATCTCTTCAGAAGCGAGCATGTTGTGATCAGTGTGGAATGCTGTGTACTAGGAGTTGGTTTACCATAAAACTCTGGAGCATTTATATTGTACCTAGACTGAGAGGATGTGCCTGGCAAGATCCTTTATAGAGACAAGAGCCCTATAAAGACCAGTTGTACATCATTGATCATTAGAGAAATACAAATCAAAACCACAATTAGATACCATCTCACACCAGTCAGAATGGCTATTACTAAAACGTCAAAAAATAACAGATGCTGGCACGGATGAGGAGAAAAAGGAACATTTATCCACTGTTAGTGGGAGTGTAAATTAGTTCAACTATTGTGGAAAACTGTGGCAATTCCTCAAAGACCTAAAAACAGAACTACCATTTGACCTGGCAAGCCCGTTACTGGGTATATACCCAAAGGAATATAAATCATTGTATCATAAAGACACATGCAAGTGAATGTTCATTGCCACACTATTCACAATAGCAAAGACATGGAGGCAACCTGAATGCCCATCAATGACAGACTGGATAAAGATAATGTGGTGCATATATGCCATGGAATACTATGCAGCCATAAAAAGAATGAGTTCCATTACTTTGCAAGAACATGGATGGAGCTGGAGGCCATTAACCTTAACAAACTAATGCGGGAACAGAAAAACCAAATACTACATGTTCTTAGTTGTAAATGAGAGATAAATGATGAGAACACATGGACATACAGTGAAGAACAATAGATACTGGGACCTATTGGATGGTGGAGGTTGAGAGAAGGAAGAGAATTAGGAAAAATAACTAATGGGTACTAGATTTAATACCTGGGTGATGAAATAATCTGTACACAAATTTATCTATATAACAAACCTGCACATGTACCCCTGAACTTAAAATAAAAGCTAAAAAGAAGACCAGTTCGTGCACCAAAATCTCAGAAATCACCACTAAAGAACTTATTCATGTAACAAACTACCCCTGTTCCCCCAAAATCTATTGAAATAAAAAAACACCCAAGTTTGACTGCTGCTAAGCATGGCATGTGTCCTCTGCCTGTCTACTTTCCCCACCACTCTCTATTGTCATACACACATCACACTTGATTCATTTTGTGCCTGATGTTATTTGAGTTTTCAACAGCTAAAATAGTTTTTTGGACTTTTTATAGCAGTATAGTATTGTAATAAGAGACTTTGGAGGCAAAAGACTTGGGAAAAAAAAAAGGACTAGTTGGAAACAAGGCTGCTGCTTCTGCATGTCTAGGTTATACACCCCACGTTGGATTTTGCCTATGGTAACCACACCTGTCTGCCTGTGTGAGGGGTAAAAGAAGTGCTATATGCAGCAGCTGTCAGGCTCCCTTTAAGACAGGGGTCCCCAAACCTGGGCCCCAGACCAGCACTGGTTCACGGCCTGTTAGCAACTGGGCTGTACAGCAAGCGAGCAGTGGGCAAGTGAGCATTACCGCCTGAGCTCCAGTGGTGAGCATTAGATTCTCATAAGAGTGTGAACCCCATTGTGAACTGCACATGCAAGGGATCTCGGTTGCATGCTCCTTATGAGCAACTAATGCCTGATGATCTGAGGTAGAACAGTTTCATCCCAAAACCACCCCCACTTCCTGCCCATGAAAAAAATTATCTTCCATGAAATTGGTCCCTGGTGCCAAAATGTTGGGGACCTTTCGGGCAACAGGGACCGGTTTCATGGAAGACAGTTTTTCTTTCTAGAATGATCCTCAACAAGATCAATGCAGTGTGTTCTGTTGAGAATCATTCTAGAAAGCTCAGTAAGCCTCATATTAGATTAAAGCCTATTGTGTCTTGCAAATGGAATGAGAGAAGCCTTCCCTAATTCTCCAGACAAGGTCACACCCCCATCATACCTCTCAGCACCTGCACATCATCCTTATAACACTCATCACACTTTCTAGTAGTCATGCATTCCTTAACAGCAGGAATACATTCTGAGAAATGTGTAGTTAGGCAATTTTGTTGGGTAAACATCATAGAGTGTACACACAAGCCTAGATGGTATAGCCTATTACACACCTAGACTATGTGGCATAACATATGGTTCCTAGGCTACAAACCTGTACAGTGTGTTACTGTACTGAATACTGTAGGCAACTGTAACACAATGGTAAGAATTTGCATATCTAAACACAGAAAAGGCACCATAAAAATACAGTATTATAATTTTATGGGGCCAGTGTCATATATGTCATCCATTATCAACCTAAATATCATTATGCAACACATAACTGCATTTTCTATGCATCTGTCTTCCCTAGAAGACATCATCAAATCCAAAAGCCTGGAGCTGCCTTGTTCATAATTGCTTTCCTTCAGGCTAACTCAAGGCTTGGCACTCTGTAGATTCTTGTTATCTATTTGTAATTTAGGAATGAATGTCATCTATTTCATCAGAATACCTTGCATATTATCTTAATTTGAAATACACTCAATAAATCTTCACTGAATTGAATCTTTCACAACAGAAAGCACTGCTGTCCTGAAAGAAAAAAAAGTTTCCCTGTAGGAGCAGAGGATCAGCAGCTGTTGGGGCCAGTGTAAGTGGATGTACGTTCAACTGTGTTTGTAATTAGAGGCAATAGTTGTCAACAGGTCAACAAAGAGAAGAAGCATGCTCAGATACTCTTGCAGCAGGGCAATGCCACTGAGCAGGAAACAAGGGCCTCACAGGGCTCTCAGTCATAACATCCCTTCTCAGCTTTGAAAGTCTTGAATAGCTACTCCATAAAGTTAAAATATCACTGTTTCAGTAGGTTTCTTATAAGCTTCCAATTTAACATAACTAGGTAGGAAAGCTGCCTTAAACACCAGGAAATGATTTTTTAATTTAATAACACAAGTTCCAACCTGTTTAGACACATGAAATAATTATGTGAGAACTATCATCACTGTGTCCACCAGTCATTAAAGACTGTTTGCCACACCATTCTAAAAGGTCTAGAGGTACTCTTCTTGGGAGAAAAATGAAAATTATAAACCTCTTACCTGTTACCCATCCAGGTGCCACACATTTTTAATTCAGTCGAATTTTCTTTCTTTTCAAAGCAATGGTCTGAGAGAGGAAAATGTCATAAATTCAGATTTAAAAAAAAACATCAAAAGGAAAGAGAATAGTAAGTATGCAGATTATGCTTGAAAATGGATGTTTCTACATCTTCTAAAATGATTAGAGGAAGTGTGCCCAGAGAGAAACTGGGGCCCAAGACCTCTAGAAGGAGCAAGAAAAAAGGAGGGAAAAGAAGAAGGAAGGAGAAGTTGGAGGAGGAAGCAGTGACATCACCACCACCACTTTGCCTCTCTTAAATAATACTGAACCGAAGATCCTCCCTGGGGGAAGCTGGACACAGACTCATCCCATGAAAGACATCAAGAGAGTGTAGTCATATGAGATTCATAACACATGGAGTAGGTGTAGGGTCAACCTCAGCATGGAGAGGGTGGGCACTGAAAGAAGTGTTGTTGGCCGGGCATGGTGGCTCACACCTGTAATCCCAGCACTTTGGGAGGCTGAGGTGGGGAGATCATGAGGTCAGGAGATGGAGATCATCCTGGCCAACATGGTGAAACCTCGTCTCTACTAAAAATACAAAAATTAGCTGGATGTGGTGGCATATGCCTGTAATCCCAGCTACTCGAGAGGCTGAGTTAGGGGAATCACTTGAGCTTGGGAGGCAGAGGTTGCAGTGAGGCGATGTCGTGCCACTGCACTCCGGCCTGGTGACAGAGCTAGACTCCATCTCAAAAAAAAAAAAAAAGATGTGTCATTGGAGAAATACTTGAGGAGTGGGGCTGGGAAGCTGCTGATTGTCGTTAGCCAAATCCAAGCATTCTGAAAACTTCTGCAAATCATTACAAAGAAGTGGGCAGAGATCTAAAGGCAAAGGGATGGGACAGCATAGAATTGCTCTTGTGGATGTGGTTTCAAGACTTTCCTTCTCCATAGCAACCCAAAGAATGAGGCAATTCTCTAGGAAATGCATCTGCCCACAGGAGCACCATGGATGGATGAAGTCCTCCCTTACTGCTAAGAGACTCTGTAAGGGAAGTGTGAAGACAGGACAAGTGAGGATAAGGAAAAGTTAACCATGCAAAAACCAAGGAGTGAAAGAAAGGTTGGGTATTTACCATAAGCTTCCGGGTTACTGATATTTTTACAGTCCCTCGAGATGCATTTCAGGTTCAGACTTCCCATGAAGAGCTGCTGACCTACCAGGGCAAAGATGCTGAGGCAAAAGAAGGTGAGGATAATCACGTTGACCAGCTTCTTCACAGAGCGCAGCAAGGCCCCCACGATGACCTTCAGACCTGAGAAAGAGGACAGGCTTGGGGAGAAGCCCATCCCCCTCGCCAGACACTCACAAAGGCCAAGTAAGGAGCAACTGAAGTCTCGGAAACTGTCAAATTGCAGGCTGGAACTGGACTCCAGCCTAGCCTATGATTCCAATGCCTTGAGTTTGTGCTCCAACTCTGTGCCTTGGAAGCTGAGTGTCATCAAAGCAGTCAACAAGTTTGAGACTCAGTCTCTCTATTCCTGCCCTATGCCTGCCTCAGTGCTGCTATGAGGAGAAAGCAAGGAGGCTTTGAATAGAAACATGCCACATGGACTCAAGGCATAGGTTGAGGACAGTTGCAAAGTCACCACCTAAGCTGGGGCCACACTACAGAATGAGATAGACCTGTATTTAACATTTAGTAGATACTGTCTACTGTCAAAGTACATGAGTACCATGAGACACAGCTAAATTGTGGGGTATAGGGGATGAAGAAGAAGATTTGTCTATACCCAAATTATGAGGATATCCTGGGAGGGAAAACTCAGATTACCAGTTAGAATAGGGTGTTTTCATTCATTCAAAAAGTATTTATTAAGCACCTACTATGTCCATGGCACACTGTTAAGCTGCCAAAGTTACAAAATAAATAATCTTGTAGCATGCTAGTAAATGTTTAAAACTGGCTCTTCAAGCAGGAGGCAGGAGAGCCCTGATCTATAGCATTTACAGGTTTCCTTGTTTTCTGAATTCTGTGTTATAGATCCTGATCCCCACTCACCACCATGGTAGATTTCAAGCTGCCAATATGATGTCACTGGACAGAGCTGGAAGAAGAACAAGTCAACTTCAGCAATCCACTGAGTCTCAAGATAGCTGGAGAGATAAACTCCCAGATGTGATTGAAATGCATGGAATGACACTAAGTGACAAAATTTCAATTGATCAGTGTAGAGGTGAGAGCACATGGCAGCATACAGTGGGAGGCCAAGTCCTCAGTGGATGGCCTTCCCACAAAGTATGACACCAGATAGCAGGAACCTGGAGGCCAAGCTGGGACACTTACTATATCACCAATTGAAGGCAAACCAGAGGTTACTATGGTGTCACCCAAGGCAGATTAATCTATAACAAGAGGCTTCTCCAAAGCAACAAATGTGGATGAGTGATGATTGTGATTCCTGGGTCATTTTTTCATAGTCTCATAAAAGATTGTACCTTGCACCCTTACTTCCAAAAAGCATCCAGCCATCTCAGTGCATTTAATGGGCCAAAATAGAGAACATATTCACCTGTGTGGAGATGAAGAAGGGGACATGAAAGCTGCTAAATGACTGCCTGAATGTGTATTTACTTACGTGAAAACAAAAGGGGCTCAGCTCATGCAGAAAGCTCCTAAATCTACCTGGGAAAACAAAGTTCTACTTGAAAAGAAGAAGAAGGAAAAGGAGGGGGAGGACGAGGAGGAGGAGGAGGAGAAGGAGAAGAGATATTATACATAAAGTGTCCTCTAACTACCAGTTTCTTTATCACTATTCAGTTGCTTTTCTGAAGTTTCAAAAAATAACCTACTGCTTCTGTTTGAAAGGACTGGAGTTTAGGTATTGGGGCCATATGGTATAGTGTATGTCTATATCATCAGCACAACTAAATAGTTCCCATGTCTTTTCATAGTTTGCCAAAGCCACTGATAGAAGAGAAAAGAAGGGAAGGGGAGAAGGTAGGGGGAAAGGAGTCCAGAGAAGGAAGATAATAAACTGTTTTATTTGTTTGTTTTAGTAAAGAAAAGAGAGGAAAGGGGAAGGAGAGGAAAAGGGTGTGCTATAATAGCCTTATTTTTAATAAACTGAAATTCATATTCACACCTAACCTTGGCTTCATCCTGATCTGAAGGGCTGACGTGACTTCCTCACCTGGCTTCCAGGAGACCACCTTTGGTTCCCCTCCTACTTCACAGTGGCTGCTGCTCATCTCCTTCCCTGGTTTCTCCTCTTCTCCCTTTCATGTTTCAGTGCCTTGGGGCTCAGACCTTGGTCCTCTTCTATTCTCCATCAATGCTCATTCCCTTGGTGATCTCTTCAGATCTCACGGCTTTAAATACCTATAGACCCTTGATTCCTGAAATGGTATCTCTAGCTCTGACTTCTCCCTGGACTCCTGGACTCATATATACCTAACTTCCTACTGCATCCTTTCCCTTGGTGGTCTCACAGCCATCTCAAACACAACATGTTCAAAGCTAGCTTGTAATCTGACCCCAAGGCCTGCTCCTCTCACAGCCTTCTCTGTCTCAATCAGTGACATCAGACATAAAAGTCATTTTTGACTCCTCTCTTTTGTTCACACCATGTATACAATTGATCAGTCAGGAAATGCTATTGTTTCTACCTTCAAATTGACACAGAATCAGACCAGTGTCTACCAACGCCACTACCACTACCTGATCAGAGAGCACTGCCATCCCTTGCTTGGATTATGGTCTCTTGTGTCAGTTTGGGTTTTGAGGAGCAGACATTCTGAGATCAGATGTGCAAGAGATTTGTGGCGGTTGGGAGGATGCCTGTGAAAGATGATTTGGGGGAGCAGGAGTGGGCAGGGAGAAACTTCAGACTGCAGCTCAGGTTTGACGTCTGAGAGAGAGACAAGGGTGGAGGACTGGATAGGAAGAACCTCAGACTGCAGCGCAGCTGTTGGAGTCTCAGGCAGGTCGCTGGAGAGTCCCTGAGCCAAAGTTTCCTATTAGAAGAATCCCATATGCTTCAGGAATGGGCCAGCACTAGAACCCACACACACTGTGCAGGGCAGGAACGATCTTGGCATGTGGATGAATGCAGTGGGGAATCCAGAGAGGTAGAAGCCGGGATCTTTAGTCCACCGTGCTCCCTGTAGCAGGAGGTCTTCCTGCTTCTCCCATCTCCCCTACATTCCATTCTCCACACAACAGCTCCCATTTCTTCAGAGTGAAGCCCAGATCCTCCCTGTGCCTACAAGACTCCCCTTCAGTTCTTCTTTTTTTTTTTTTTTAGACCTTAGGCTGGAGTGCAATGGCATAATCTTGGCTCACTGCAGCCTGCAGACTCTGCCTTCCAGGTTGCAGCAATTCTCCTGCCTCAGCCTCTCGAGTAGCTGGGATTAAAGGTACCCACCACCACACCTGACTAATTTTTTTTTTCTCTGAGATGGAGTTTTGCTTTTGTTGCCCAGGCTGGAGTGCAATGGGGCGATCCAGGCTCACCGCAACCTCCCTCTCCCGGGTTCAAGTGATTCTTCCGCCTCAGCCTCCTAAGTAGCTGGGATTACAGGTATGCACCACCACACCTGATTACTTTTGTATTTTTAGTAGAGATGGGGTTTCTCCATGTTGATCAGGCTGGTACCAAACTTCTGACCTCAGGTGATCCACCTGCCTCAGCCTTCCAAAGTGTTGGGATTACAGGAGTGAGCCACCGCACCTGGCCTTAACTTTTGTATTTTTGTAGAGACGAGGCTTTACCATATTGGCCAGGCTGGTCTCAAACTCCTGGCCTCAAGTTATCTCCCCTCCTTGGCCTCCCAAAGTGCTAGAATCACTGGCATGAGCGACTGTACCCGGCCCCCCTTCACTTCTATGATCCCACCTCTACCTGGCCCCTCACCCTCTCCTTTCCAGTCCCATCCTCATCCTTGCTACTCGTCAGTCTCTGTGCTGGCTGTTTCCCACACTCAGAATACTCTTTCCCATATATCTGCTTGTGTCACTCCCTTGCCACCTTCAAATCTCTGCCACCTCTCACCTCAATGACAACTATCCTGATCACTCTGTTTAAAACTGCAACCTACTTCCCCTATACCCTGTGACTTCCCATAGCCTCCACGGTGTCTACTTTTTCTTTATATTTTCCCTGGCACATAGCACTTGCTCACATGCTACATAATGTACTTATTTATTATAGTCGTTGCTTCGTGTCTGTCTCCCCACCCCCTACCCTAGAAGGTAAAACTCCATGAGTCTGTATATATTTGCTTACTACTAGATCTCAAGCAGTTAGCACAGTGCCTGGACATATTAGGTGTTCAATAATTATCAGTTGGACCATCAAATAAATTTGTAAAGCAGGGTTTGTTTGTTTTTGGTTTACATGATGACATTTTGAAAAAATTTAAATATAAATTAACATTCTTTCTAGATAGGAGCCAGTGTGGAAAGTGAGAGTGACTTACGTGAAACTACTGAAATGGCTTTCAAAGCTCTGAACACACGGAAGGTACGCAGGGGCAACAGTTTGATGGTGATTCCTGGAATACATGACACAATCCTACAAGACAAAGCACAGGGAAAGCATGGGCTTGCTCAGTCCTGCAGCTGCACTGCACATCTCCACAAAAGCCACAAGTAAGCTCAGCCTGGGGCCTGTGACCTCCAAGGTGAAATCGACAGCCTCACCTTTCCAGCCCACCTTTATCTTAGGATCTGGCAATACCACTGTTCTTGCTATGAACTGCAGAGGAGGCTGTTCTCAGTTCACCTTCATACGTGGACACAGATGAAGACTCCTTGAAATAGTTCATGTAGTTGTGGCTACATCCATAAATAATAGAAGTCCTCTCAAATATTTACTGAGTGGCTGACAAGTTCCATGCCCCAAGCCACTTCACTAAAGTCTCCTGCCACTACGAGGTCAAGCCTGAATGTGTAGCCAGGCAGTGTAGCTCCAGAGCCATACTCTAAACCACTGTGCTTCACCACCTTTCAATAACGAAGAGCACACAATCTTTGAACTTCAAATGTAAAACTCTGAAATTACTAGCACCTACCTCCAAGGGCTTTTGTGAATATCAAATAGGAAAAAATATGCAAAGTGCTTAACATAATGCCTGGTACAAATTGAATGATACTAGGTTTACTATTGTTGCGCTGGCAATGTGTCACTGCATTTCTTATTTTTTTCTTTTGCGACTCCATTTCATCATTCAGATTCCAAATCAGTGTCTTTCCTTCAGGAAGAGCTTCAACCTTCACATTACACCATACATAATAATTAACTCAAAAGGGACCATGGACTGAAACATAAAAGCCAAAACTACAGAACTTCTAGAAGTAAACAGGAGTAAAGCTCTTTGTAACCCTGTAGTAGCCAAAGATTTTTTAGACTGCTTTGTTCTTCCTATATTCTCTGACAGCTTAATACATGTATAACCACTATCCTGGTACTCATCATACCATATTTTCAGGGCCATTAATTGTCACTCTTCCCCTCTGGACTGTGAGCTTCATAAGATTGAAAACCATGTCTTTTTTTTTTTTTTTTTCATTGGCACACCCCTGTATCTTGCATAGAGCCTGGCCCATAACAGGCCAGTGTTGGTGAGTAAATGGCTGAAGGAACAAGAACTTGAGTGTTGACCTAGAAATGGCTTTGTGTGTGGAGGCCTCTGGCCAACGGGCCGCATGTGCTGTTCAGGGCCAACCAACACAGCACTCAGAGCTCTAGGCATTACTAGGCCATACCCAGCCACTCAAATGGATCCACACAGAGCTCTGATGGAAGCAAAGGGGCTTCTTTCCCACTCCAAGTCTCTTCAAATACATCTTTAACATTCTTACGCTATTCCAATGACAATGGAGTCCAGCCAGTTCCATGGATCTCGAAGGAAAGAAAACTCATCCAGAATGAAACCTCTTGCCAATATTTTAATCAAAGCTTCAAAAATATAAATCCCAGTGAAGACACACCTAAAAAGCAAATCATTTACAACAGGAAGAAACATGATAAACAATGTGAAAAGCAAAGAGCCCTTCTATCTTACTGGCCTTGATTTTTTTTTTCCATTCCAATGTGACATTTAACATTCTGGTCTTCAGCAAACCAGAGTTCAAAAATGCAAGCTTTTTAAGCAAGTTCTTGTATTCAGAATTTCAGAGAAACAGGCCTAGAGATAAATTGTGAAGCTGCATTTCAAGGCCTAGCTTTATGTCCATACTCTTGAGAATAGTTTCAGACCCAAGCACTGGAGGTTGTACTTTGTCACCACCATTCTAGAGCTGTCACTCTGATGTACAGAAGGAGACAATGGTGACAGAACAATGAAGAGAGTAAATGACAAGCAAATAGCTGAATTTTTTCATACCAGTGTTCATGGATTGGAAGGTTTAATATTGTTAAGATATCATACTACCCAGGGTGATCTACAGATTCAGTGCTATCCTTATCAAACTCCCAATGACATTTTTTACAAAAATATAAAAATCCATTCTAAAATTCATATGGAATTTCAAGTGACCCCAAATAGCCAAAACAATCTTGAAAAAAAAACAAATTGTGAGGTCTCACACTTCCTGATATCGAAATTTATTACAAAGCTACAGTAATCAAAATAGGGTAATTTATCATGGAAAGAGATTTAATTGACTCACAGTTCAGTTCAGCATGGCTGGGGAGGCCTCAGAAAAATTACCATTATGGTGGAAGGGGAAGCAAACATATCCTTCTTCATACGGCAGCAGGAAGGAGAAGAATAAGAGTGAAGCAAAGGGGAAAGCCCTTAATGAAACTATCAGATCTCATGAGAACTTACTATTATGAGAATAGCATGGGGGAAACCATCACCATGACTCAATTATCTCCCACCAGGGCCCTCCACCACACATTAGGATTATGGGTACTACAACTCAAGATGAGATTTGGGTGGGGACACAGACAAACCATATCAAGGTGGTACTAGCATAAAGACACATATAGACCAATGGAATAGAATAGAGAGCCCAGAAGTAAACTTTTGCATATATGGCCAAATTATTTTCCACAAGGGTGACAAGACTATGGAATAGTCTTGGCAATGTCCTTGGAAAAAGGACAGTCTTTTCAACAAATGGTAAAGGGAAAACTGAATCTCCACTTACAAAAAATGAAGTTAGAATCTTTACTTATACCATATAAAAAATTAACTCAATATGGATTAAAGTCCTAAATGTAAGACCTGAAAAACATAAAACTCATAGAAGAAAAATTTGAAAGTCATATACCTAACAAGGGGTTAAAATCCAGAATATGTAAATAACTCTGACAACAGAAAACCAAACACTGCATGTTCTCACATGCAGTTGAACAGTAAGTGCGAGCTGAACAATAAGAACACATGGGGAGGGGAACAACACACACTGGGGCCTGTTGGGGGTGGGGGGCAAGGGGAGGGAGAGGATTAGGACAAATACCTAATGCATGTGGGGTTAAAACCTAGATAATGCGTTGATGGAGCAGCAAACCACCATGGCACACATACAGCTGTGTAACAAACCTGCATGTTCTGCACATGTATCCCAGAACGTACAGTAAAATAAAATAAAATTAAATAATAAAATAGAACTCCTACAACTGAACAATAAAAAATTAAATGACCTAATTAAAAAATGACCAAAGGATTTGAATAGATATTTCTCCAAAGATGAAATACAAATGGCCAACGAGCATATGAAAAGATGCTCAACATCACTAATCATTAGAAAAATGCAAATCAAAACCACAAAGAGATGACCTCATGCCCATTAGGATGGCTACTATTTTTTTAAAAACCTAAAATAATAAGTGTTGATGAAGGTGTGGAGAAATGGGAACACTTGTGCACTGTTGATGAGATTGTAAAATAGTGCAATCCCTATGGAAAACAGTATGAAGACTCCTCAAAAATTAAAAACAGACCTGCTATATGATCCAGCAAAGCCACTTCTAGGTATATGTATAAAAGAATTGAAAGCAGGTTCTCAAGAACTTATTTGCCTACCCATGTTCATAGCAGCACTGTTCACAATAGCCAAGAGGTGAAAGCAACCCAAATGCCCTTTGCCAGATAAGTAGACAATCTCCTAAAAAAAGAAAATAGCTTATATCTTTTTTATATTCCCACGCTGTCAAAAATACTGGGTCTGCACACACACACACACACACACACACACACACACACACAGACAGACACATATGTTTGGGACTGAAACACGTAATTGAGTCAAACAACCTGTCAGTTCAGAGTAAAATGTGGTATATACATGTGATGGAATATTAATCAGCCTTAAAAAGGAAGAAAATTTTGCCACATTCTACAACATGTATAAACCTTGAAATCATTACGCAAGGTGAAACAATCCAGTCATAAAAAGACAAATACTGTGTGATCCACTTATATGAGGCAGGGGCTGAAGGGAAGATTGAAATGGGGAGTTGGTATTTCATGGATATAGAGTTTCAGTTTTGCAAGATGAAAAGAGTTCTGGAGATGAATAATGATAATGTTGTGCAACACTGTGAATGTACTTAATTCCACTGAACTTAAAATAGTTAAGATGGTATCTTTTAGGTTATATGTACTTTGTCACAATTTTAATAAAAACTGGGCCCTTCCTTTTTCTTCCCTGAATCTTCCATCATATTCTATCCTTGCTATGATTTGAATGTTCCCTCCAAAAGTCATGTCGAAATTTAATTGGCATTATTATGGTATTAAGACGTGGGACCCTTAGGAGATGATTAAGCCATGAAGATACTTCCTTTGTGATGTATTAAAGCCAATATCTCAGGAGTGGGTTCCTGTTAAAAGGTGAGTTCAGGCCTCTTTACCCTTGCTCTCTCATGTGCACATTTTTGCCCTCTGCCTTCTGCCATGGGATGATGCAGCAAGAAGACCCTCACCAGATGCAGACCCTTTGATCTTGGACTTCCCAGCCTCCAGAACTGTAAGAAATACATCTATATTCTTCACAAATTATCCAGTCTGTGGTATTTTGTTATCACAACATAAAATTGACTAAGACAATTCTCTAATTTATTTCCCTTTTTCTCTGCTGTCTCAAAAAAAAATCTGGTATCTTTTGTTATAATCCCAAGCTGCAAAAATACTGAGTCTGCAAGCACAAACACATACACACACTCACTTGGGACAGAAACAAGCAATTCAGTTAAACAACTTATCAGTTCAGAGTAAAAGAAATGGACCTTTTCTGGTAAACTATCCAGTCATAGTAGCCCTGAAAGCTAAAGAACAAAGGCCTTAAGGACTTGAAAAAACTCAAAGCAGCCAAGTCCAGGAGCAGAAATCGTCATGAGGCTGCTACAGGCAAGAGCTCCTCCTTGCTTCAGGCTTTTTTCTGAGCTGCTCACTTTTTGTGTGACAAATGAGCATATCAGATTAAATATTGTCTGTCCTAAAATATGTGTGTGTGAATGTAGGGTTGCAGGAGGTTGTTAAAAATGTCCTTATATAAACAGGCATTAAAAGAGTTTAAAAATGCAACATGTTTTAATATCAGTTTTAAATTATAAAGTTATAGATGCTTTGATAAAAATCTGCAATTGCAGATTTGTGGGATTTTTCAAGTCTTCATACAGATCTTAAGCAAATGAGACAGCAGACTGTCGCTGCTATTTCTGCCTGACATTCTAGTCTCCCACCTCTTACTTCCACCATTCTCTCTTTTCCATCTGAAGCCTGACCATTGATGGGACAGGCAGATCAAAATGACATCTGATGTGGAGTAAAGCCATGCCCACCAGGAGGAAATTACATGCCTCCTTGTATGAAGACATTTTTAACAGCCTCCTCCCACCCCACATTCATGTATCCACTGTTCATCCAAAACTTCCAGGGGAGAGCAACAGCTTTCCCTACCCTTGCCTCCTGCCTCTCTGCTTAAAGAGGGGTTTTCCTCCCTGCCTTATGGGTATTTTAATAGTGAAAATGGCCTCAGAGAAAATTAACTTCCCATAATAGAGAAAGAAGGCTCCTTGCATCTCACCGCAAGGGCTAGGCAGAGCAAACCGCTGCTGTGGAAACAATGCACTCTCCTGATCTGTCTCCTCCCTGGGTCCTGCCCTCCTGATCAAAGGCTTCCAGGGAAGCTGCAGTAAGCAACGAGTAGCAACCCCTGCACTCAGTTAGCACCTCATGCAACAGCCAAATCTCCAAAGGGGAGACCACATTCCCCAGGGACAATGCCAGGATGGCACCTATTCCTGGGGCTACCTGTGCCCTCCTCAAGGCACAGCCCCTCCGCTGGCCAGCCTTAACCAGGTTCCAGGTTCCACCCAGCAACAGAGACAGATGGTCCCTACAAAGACACCACCTAGGAGGGAGAAAAATTCTCCAGAGACAAATAGACCAAATCAGACCTTGTAGTCAAAGAAAGGGCAGTTTTCAAAGTCTGACCTCTAACCGGTGTCCCAGAAACCACTAGAGCCAAGTAAAGGAGAATAGATGTGTATACGATTTAGAGAACACTTCCAGGAAAAAGGTAGGGTGGAAGTGACTGGAGACTGCCTTCCCAAATTCCCATTTAAAATCTATGAAAACATTTGAAAATAAAAACATGTTCTAAAGAAGCATGACGAGAGTGGGCATCGCCCAGATTCCAGGAGGAAAGCCTCCCATGGTCATCAGTCCATCTTTCCTTGGAGCATCCAACCTTGTTCACGTAGCCCCTTTCCTGATGATGTTATATTCCCTAATAAGTGCCTGCAAGATCTGGGAGTCCCCAGTCCTACTCCCCACCAGAGGCACAAACAGCTGCTAGCCAGCTTTCACCAACATACCTCTAGCAGGAGTGATTTTTTGCCTGTGTGCCTAAGTCCCTCAAGCCTTAGAAACAGTAAGTCATTGCTCCAGTCATTTTAGAAATATTAGATAAGCCATTCCATTCACAAGAAGCTTCTTACATTTGCCTGAACCTGAGTGGGTCTCTTTGAATTACTAGAGGATCTGAAAGGAAATGTACAGCTACAAGGGAAACTAATGTGGGAAATGTAGTACAATACTTGCAACTTGCCAAGTCAGATACCACAAATGTTACTATAAACATCCTTAAAGAAGAATCTGCAAGAAACTGAACCAAAGAGGAAGGGAAAATAAGAATACAAAAGACATTTAGAAAATATTAAAAATTGAAATGCCACATATTAAAACCTACAAGACAGAGACAAAGCTGTACCCCTAAGCATTGTCCCTATAAATATTTTTATTATTTACACCAAGAAGGAAAATGCATGAACTAAACATTCAAATTCGTATTTTAGAAAACGTTATGTCCTATTGAATGTATAATGAAGAAAATAAAAGAAGGTAGAAGGAAAAATATTATATATATATATTTTTTGTTTGTTTGTTTGTTTGTTTTGGAGACGGAGTTTCGCTCTTGTTGCCCAGGCTGGAGTTCAATGGCATGATCTCGGCTCTCCGCAACCTCTGCCCCCAGTTTCAAGCGATTCTCCTGCCTCAGCCTCCTGAGTAGCTGGGATTACAGGCATGTGCTACCACGCCCTGCTAATTTTGTATTCTTAGTAGAGACAGGGTTTCTCCATGTTGGTCAGGCTGGTCTCGAACTCCCAACCTCAGGTTATCTGTCCACCTCGGCCTCCCAAAGCGCTGGGATTACAGGCGGTGAGCCATGGCACCCGGCCAAAAATATTATATTTTTAAATAGAATTTAAGGCCAGGTGCCGTGGCTCACGCCTGTAATCTCAGCACTTTGGGAGGCTGAGGCAGGCGGATCACTTGAGTCCAGGAGTTCAAGACCTGGGCAACATGGCAAAACCCCATCTCTACTAAAAATACAAAAATTAGCCAGGCGTGGCGGTGTGTGTCTGTAATCCCAGTCACTTGGGAGGCTGAGACACAAGAATCGCCTGAATCCAGGAGGCGAAGGTTGTAGTGAGTGGAGATTGCTCCACTGCATTCCAGCCTGGGCAAGAAAGTGAGATTCTGTCTCAAAAATAATAATAAAATAAAAATAGAATTTAATACATAAATAGAATTTAAGATATAGTTTTAGAAAAATGTAGAATTTAAGACAAATAGAATTTAAGACATAGTTTTAGAAAAACTATAGAATAGTTTTTAAAATAGAATTTAAGACATGGTTTTAAAAAAACATAAAAATAGGCAAGCCTCTGGCAAATCTAATCACAGAAAAAAGAAAACATATGAACAAAATGATAAATGAGAAGAAGAATATAGCAAAATATTCAGAGAAATTTTAAAACTGAAAAAGATTACCAATGAAAAATGAAAAAGCTATTAATAAATGGATTCCTTCCCATTTCACTAATTCCTTATATCCGTCTCCAAAAGATTTGCAGATATAAATCACTTTACTGGATAATTCTCTCTTTCTTTCTCTCAGAATACCTCATTTCCATGCTATTAAAAACATTTCAAGGCCGGGCGCGGTGGCTCATGCCTGTAATCCCAGCACTTTGGGAGGTCAAGGCGGGTGGATCATCTGAGGTCGGGAGTTAGAGACCAGCTTGACCAACATGGAGAAACCCCATCTCTACTAAAAATACAAAATTAGCCAGGTGTGGTGGCGCATGCCTGTAATCCCAGCTACTCCGGAGGCTGAGTCAGGAGAATCATTTGAATCCGGGAGGAGGAGGTTGTGGTGAGCCGAGATCGCGCCATTGCTCTCCAGCCTGAGCGACAAGAGTGAAACTCCATCTCAAAAAAAAAAAAAAAAAAAAAAATTCAATACATGGGAAAGATGGGGGGGAGCCATACAAGTCATCAAAAGAGTAAACAAATGCTGACAATAAATTTTATCAAAGATAGCACAAAATTTTATATATATATAAAATATTGATATGTATAATACTGATGTACATACATATATATATATAGTTTTATATAACAAGGCAACTAGTTACAAGGTATAATGAAAGAAAAGACTACATTTATAACGGCAACAAAAAACAGTAAAATTCACAAACAAATTTAACTAGAATTGTGGAAGATCTGTATGAAGAAAACTTTAAAGCAATTAGAGGAACACAAAAGAAGATTTTAACAAATGAAAAATATGACATGTTCTCAATGAGTTCCAACCTCATAAAGATGTCAGTTTCCTCTAGGTTAATTTATAAATCCTTTCATCGTGTCAATAAAACTAACCAAGTTGACTATAAAATTTACATGAAAAAATAAACCAACAAGAGCCATAAAAATTCTCAAAAGGAACCTCTAGCACTCCTAGACATTACAACACTAGACAATCTTGATAGTTAAAAAGTGTGGTTCTGGCATATGAAAACGCAGACCAATGGAAGAGAAAAGAAAGTCCAGAAATAGATCTGAATACCTAAGTAACATTTCACATCAGAGGATAAGAGGTGGACTATTTAACAAATGGTGTTGGGACAAATGGATAGACATCTGGGACGGAACTATGAAGTCAGATCTATTTATGACACCCTACCCTTGAATGAATTCCAAATTATTCAAGGATTTAAATTTTTTAAAAAGGAAACTATAAAAGCACTGTAAGAAAATATGAGAGAGTCCTTTTATAATTCAAGGCTAGAGAAAGTGTTTCTAACTATAAATCAAAATCCACGGGCATTGAGGAAAGTTTGTTAAATTTAATACAGGAAAAGAAAAAAATAATAAGCAAAATTAAGAGACCATTGACGCCTGCTTCAATTGTGATGAAGACATGAAGTAGTTGGGCAAACCCTCCCACAGATTATGAGTATTAAACTGGAAAAAAATATTTATAAGGACAATTATTTGAAGGCCCTGGAAGGTGAACAAAAGGAGGCAGAAACTGGGGCAGAGTTTCCTCTTAAAAGAAGTTACCTGCAATGCATAAGAATTATGAAAATGTTTAACTGTTTTTGTCTGAGAGTGTTTTCCAACTTCCCCACTCCCACCCCAAGACTGGCAAATGGCTGCAGTCCTGAAGATTTAAGGTGGCTGAGGGTGGGGTTCAGAGCTGGCAGAACAGCTGGAAATTTAGGGAGGAAATCCTGGAAGCACGCAAGAGAGAGCTAAGCAACAGGAGGCATAAAACAGGGAAATGACATACTTAAAGTGCTAGATAAACAAATTGTCAAGCACTGATTCTATATACAATGAAACTCTACTTCAAAAATGAGTATGAAATAAAGACATTTTCATATCAATATACACTGAGAATGTGTTGCCAACAGAACTGAACCACAAGATATATTAAAGGAAGTTGTTCAGGCTTAAAAGAAATACTACCAAAAAATAACTTGGATCTACAGGAAAAAAATGTCTTTAAAAGGTATGTGCCCATTAAAAGCAAAAATGATAAACTGTATTGTTGGGTTTATTGTGTACATTAGCATAACTATATGACAAAAAACAAACGGGACTAAACTGTGGCATGGTTCCTGTTTTACTTGAAGGAATTCAACGTTAACCCTATTGTGCCAATTTAACAATGCATTGTTTAATATCTGAAGAAACCACTAAAAATTGCAAATAAGTAAAGCTAAAAGGCCAGTACAGGATTAAAATGAAATACTAAATATACATGATTAACACAAAAGGAAGCAGGAATGGAGAAATAATGGAGTAGCAAAGGAACAACAACAATGACAAAAAAAAAAAAACAGATGAGATTAATAGAAAACCAATAGAAAAATAGCAGAGCAAAATCCAATTATATAACTATATTAAATGTAAATGAACTTTAGTCCATCAAAAGTCAGAGACTGGATTGATAGACTGCATAAAAAGCAAAAACCAACTATATGTTGTTTATAAGATGTATGCTACAAATACTAAGACACAAAAGGGTTGAGAGTAAAAGAATGGAAAAAGATATACCATGCAAACAAATAGAATAAGAAAGCTGGAGTAGCTATATTAATATTAGATGAAACAAATATTTAAATGAGTATTAGTAGAGTCAAAGAAGACATTCCATAATAATAAAAGAATGAATACATCAGGAGGATAATAATAATCATCATAAATATGTATGTACCTGATAATAGTGCTTCAAAATACACTAAGCCAAATTTGACAAAAAGAGAGAAAGAACAGACGAATCCACAATCATAGATAGAGATTTCAAGCCTCTCTTTCAGTAATTCACAAAAATGCTAGGCAAAAATCAGTAAAGGTACAAAAGATCTAAATGACACTATCAACCACCTTAACTTAACTGACCTTTTAAGGAGTATTTAAGAATGTGGCAGAATCCACATTCTTTCCAAGTACATGTGAAACATTTCCCAAGACAGACTATAAAAGATGTTTCTCTTTATTTCAAAAGACTGAAGTTTTACAGAGTATATTCTCTGATCATAACTGAACTGAAATTAGATAATAATCAGACAACCAGAAAACAACTAGAAAAGTATAAAATATTTGGAAATATTAAAAAACACACTTCTAAATGACACATAGGACAAAGAAGAAATCATGAGAAAATGTAGGGAATATTTTGAACCAAAAGGTAATAAAAACACAGTGTATTGACATCTGTGGAATGCAGCTAAAGCAGTTCTTGGACAGAAATGTATAGCTTTATACAATTGTATAAGAAGAAAAATCTAAAACCAACTGTTTAAGCTTCCAACTTAAGAAGCTAGAAATAGAAGAGCAAATTAAAATCAAAGCAAATTGAATGAAAAAATTAATAAAGGCTTTGAAACTTTCATATATTGCTGATATGAATGTAAAATTATGCTGTCAATTTGAAAAAGGTTTAGCAGTTTATTAGAAAGTTACATATACACTTTACGCAGGGCCCAGCAATTACACCTAGGTATTTATCCCAGAGAAATGCAAAAATATCCACAAAAGATTTTTATATGGAAATGTTCGCAGCAACTTTATTCATAATAGCCCTAAACTGGAAACAACACAAATGTGCATCAATAGATAAATGGGAAAACAAAATGTGGTATATCCATTCAATGGACTCCAACTTAGCAATAAAAAGAAAAAAAAAATGTAGAAATATACACAACAACATGGATGCATCTCAAAGCATTATGCTAAATGAAAGAAACCAGATACAAAAATATAGTATCATACATAGCATATGAAATGTATACGAAATTCTTAAAAAAGGCAAAACAAGTCTAGAATGACAGAAATGAGATCGATATTTGCCTAGGGTTGGGAGTGGGAGTCGGGGATTAACTGCAAAGAGGCATGAGATGTTTTGGGGGGTAATTGAAATGGTCTATATATTGATTGCAGTGGTTTATATTGCATAATTAAATAGGAGTTAGAAAAAATGGTCTCATTTATTCAATTTGCATTCTATTTGCTTTCAATATGTTCCTGAAAGATTAAAGCAGTAATTATGTTAAACTAGAAAAGCTGAACTTTTGATAAGAAAATATTTATATAAATACAGGACTTTTAAGTTAAAACATTAATTCATATGTCTGAAAAGCCAACACAAATGATAAAAAATGAATATTTTAGTTATACAGAGAACTCAAACTGATTAGAAAAGAAATAAAAATGATACAGAAGCAAAGATGGAAACACACAATTCAGAAACGAAAACATTAAAAGAGTCTAAATCAAATATTTCATGCTGTCATTCATACATGGGAACTGAAAAAGTGGATCACATGGAGGTAGAGAATGGAATGGTGGTTACCAGAGATGGGGAAAGATTGGGTGAGAGGTGAGGAATGGAGAGAAGTTGATTAATGAGTACAAAAAACAGATAGAAGGAATGAATTCTAGTGTTCAATAGCACAGTAGGGTGACTATTTAGTTAACAATAATTTATTGCATATTTCAAAATAGCTAGAAGAGAAGATTTGAAATGTTTCCAACACAAGGAAATAATAAATGTCCAATTGGGATTGATATCCCAATTACCTTTAAGTGATCATTACACAGTGTATGCATGTATCAAAATATCACATGTACCCTGTAAATGTGTGCGATTATTATGTGTCAATTCAAATTGTTTTAAGTCTAACCCATCTGGAAATTAAAGAAATGCTAATATTTTGAACTCCATAAATTAGAGAAGAAAAAATTTAATGCTAGCAAGAATGTGATATAATTGGTTATTAGAATACACTGCTGATGGCAGAGCAAATTGATACAAACTTTTTGGAAAATATTTTGTCTATATATATCATTAAAAGCATTAAAATGTACCTTTTTATCTAGAAAATCCATTTTTTTTTTTTTTTGAGACGGAGTTCTCACTCTGTCACCCAGGCTGGAATGCAGTGGCTCACTGGGCTCACTGCAAGCTCCTCCTCCCAGGTTCATGCCGTTCTCCTGCCGCAGCCTCCCGAGTAGCTGGGACTACAGGCGCCCGCCACCACGCCTGGCTAATTTTTTGTATTTTTAGTAGAGATGGGGTTTCACCATGTTAGCCAGAATGGTCTTGATCTCCTGACCTCATGATCCACCTGCCTCGGCCTCCCAAAGTGCTGGGATTACAGGCATGAACCACCACCCCCAGCCTAGAAAATCCATTTCTAAGAGTGTATCTCAAGAAAATAATAATTTAAGAACAGGGCTGCGTGCAGTGGCTCACGCTTGTAATCCCAACACTTTGGGAGGCCAAGGTGGGCAGATCACCTGAGGTCAAGAGTTCAAGACCAGCCTGGCCAACATGGTGAAACCCTGTCTCTACTAAAAATACAAAAAAATTAGCTGGGCACGGTGGCAGGCACCTGTAATCCCAGCTACTTGAGAGGCTGAGGGAAGAGAATCGCTTGAACCTGGGAGGCAGAGGTTGCAGTGAGCTGAGATAGCACCATTGCACTCCAGCCTGGGCAACAAGAGCAAAACCCTGTCTCAAAAAATAAAAAAAATTTAAAAATGAATAGCTTTATTTTTGGCATAGTGAACTGGTATAACAATTTTTTACAGACAAAAACAAAGAATAAGTAAATACATAAATATAGCTTTATGCAAAAAGATTTTTATGACAATGTTATAATCTACTAAAATGCTAAAGTGGTTAAGTACATTATGGTTTATTCACCTGATAAAATATTATATAACCATCAAAATGGATACCTATAAAACTTATGTAAACACAAAGAAAACCACTTAAAATGTGAACATAACATATGTGTGCTTTTCATTACAAATTGTAAAAAAATAAAGGTCAAAAATAAAACTGATTCTGCCAACATATGTGTTAGAATTGTTAGTGACTTTTTCTTTCTCTCCAGTGTAATCATTAACTGTCTTAGGTATATTTGTTTAAAAACTCAGGACAGGTGAGTGAAGGAAAAATACTTACTCTGCAATGTCAGTATTGTTGCTGTTGCTGTTTTTAGCAGGCCCTGTAGCCATGAACACACAGTTGATGATAACGGTGCTGATAATGAACATGCTGAACAATGTGGCCAGCATCCATTAAGGCAGATACGTTGCAGGATGGCATGCATCATTAGCTACCGGGTAAGATTGGGGGTGCCCCTGATGGTCCCCTTTTCTGCAGGTGCATCTAACTTCTGATTGAGTGTTGGCTGAGAACAACTCACAACTGTCCCCTCCTGTGGAGAACTGTCCCCTGCTGAATGGCAGCCTCCTCACTTGGAGAGCTACACACCCCCTTCTACATGTCTGACTGACTTAGGCCCTTGCTTCAAAGTGGGACAATTCTGTGGTGGAATTCATGCTCCAGAGTTCCTCGTGGGATCAGGATGAAGCTGACTCAGCTGAGACCATATCCTTGCTTGGCTCTTTGTTTTCTCCCCTTCTGCTTCCCTTTCTCCTTCTCCAGAAAGCACTCCTCTGTTAAATCACTTAAATAAGAATGCCCATATCAGGCTCTGCTTCTAGGGAACCAAACCCAAGTAGTTATTCATTGCCATTCTCCTCAATATTTTAGTAAATCTACCAACCCATATCTTTTTCTCATTTCCCTGTCTAAAACTTCCTAGTGTCTCCCCCAACCCTTGCATACATCAGAAATGCTTAATAATTCCTACCTGCCTTTATGCTTTAAGACTGACATTGCAAACCCTAAGTTTTAAGAGCCTGAAAAGGCATATAAATGGGTAAAATGGGGTGGTGTTCAGCCACAAGAGGGGTGCAGAGGTGGTGAGACAGAGCTTACATGCCCCCTCCAAAGAGGCAGCAATTCCTTACTCTACCAATTTTTGTCGGGTATTAACAGAAATGGGAACCTACCCTTGCCAGTTTCCATCTTTCAAGAAAAGCTGGAAATCTGGAGTATTCACATTAGAAAGTGTTTTTCAAAGTTTTAAGTACTGTGTAGGTCCAACACAACACATTATCAACTCAATATAGTGCACAGGTTGCCAGTTTACAACTCTTTAGGTGTCAGCTTAGATGCACCTTCCTCTAAGAAGCCATCCTTGATGCCTCTAAAGCACAGCAGTGCCTCTCCCTGCTACCACTTTCACACGACCAATCTCACTAAAGAAATTGCCTGCCTTTTAGTCTATGCCCTTCTGAGGCCATAGGACCCCAGAGAAGATGACATCTTGCTCACATCCAGCACAGTCCCTGCCTGCAGCAGTAGGCACTCAGCCAGTAATTGTAGAAAGAATTAGCTATTTGCTTCCATTCAATAACATGAACACCGTGGGGCACGTGCACTTTTCAAATGATCTGGACTTAGTAAAAGGTGCAATGAAAGGATATGAATGGACTGAGACTCTAATGGCTAAACTTCTGATTGAATTGAAAGGCCCAAAAATGAACAAGGCACGCTTGGCACTGAAGCGGTAGATTGTCCTCTTTTTGTTTAACACCATAAATGTCTGCAAAACAAAACAAAACAATACAAGAAAACACACACATACACAACAAGAATTAAATGCAGTGACAAAACAATATTTATCATGAATCCATTTAGAGAAAATTATAACATAACTGTTGGGCTGTGGAATATTTACCCAATGGGATACTCTAGAGGAATCAGAGATGGAAAACACGGGACCTGAAAATACCAAAATTAGGAGTATAGAGGAATAACTGGGGAAAACAAAACCCTTAATATTGTACTCCATGGTATGTATCAACGGGGAAAGGGACTAGGAGAGAACTTGAAGAGACAGAAATTGAGCTTGGACATTTAGATTCAGCAGATTATTTTAAATTATTTTGATTATTAACAAAAACTTTGTAATGAATCTTAGAATAAGTGACCTAAAGGGTCCATGTTTGCTATGCCACAGGTCTGAGAAGCACTGTGTGAAATAACCAGTCAATTCTAACCTTGAAGATCTTCAAGAAAAAAGTCACCAAGTTTCCTGGATTTGCTCTTTCTTTACCTCTATGGACATAGGGGCATATCTCCCCATGGTTCTTAACCAGCAGGGGAGGTGGACATTGCCCCTACAGAGGCATTTGGAAATGTGTGTGGGTATTTTTGGTTGTGTGCTGTAATGACTATGGGCTCTACTGGCCTTTACTGGGAAGACCCAGAGATGCCAAACAGGACAAACTTGCCAATGGTACATTATGCCCCCCCACAAAGTGCCCAATGGAGTCCCATTAAAGAACACTGAACCTCTGCCCATTTTCTCCTAGCATGACTCCCTGGGCACTGGGAATGAAGCAGCCACTGGACAACAACCTGTCACTAACATGCTTCTAACATCCACCTCCAGACCTCCCTCTTTCCATGTAACTGTAATCTAGCTATCCCCATATCTGTGCCCATGGCTGTCAGTTACAAAAGCCTTCAGAAAGTAAGCGTCATTCCTTTCTCCCCAACTCATGGCTCCTTTCAGATTTGCAAAAAATACTACTTGGCCATGTAATACAGCATGTTCTCAGGCAGGAGAGACAGACCTCGGCAACCAGGCCCAACGTCAGCACTATGAGTGCTACCTTGGCTCAGGTGCCAGAACGTCAGCCACTGCCAACCATCAACCTTCCTTTAATGAGCTGCTGGGATTGACTGGTCTGATGGTTATCTGGCTGCAGGGAAAACTGTGCTAGGATATTTTTCTTTGCCCCCATAATAATGAAATGAGCCACGGGGTTTTTTAAAAATATGAGCCAGGAGCCCAAGACCTGCTTTGGAAATTCTGTGCCTTTCCTTTGAACAGACAGACAATTTTAAGGTAGAAACAAACCTCTCTTTGAGGTGAGTCACCCCACATTAATAAGTGGTACAATATGGCTCTCCTTCTGTGCCCTTTGATTTTGATATTTTATTGATGCCTCTTCTTACTGCTTTAAATATTTTAACTAATGGTGTATTTAGCTCTACGTGCCAGGGTTTTAAGGATTAAAATGATAGGTACTAGCTCCCCCTGCCTACTTGCTGACACTTCTCTACTTCTTTCCCCTGTTGCTCTTCAAAATGGGGCTTCCAAAAAGAAGTAGCCTGTGATGATAAAAAGCACCCTTGGGTTTGCATCCTAGCTCCACCACTCACTGGCTGCTTGACCTGGCTTAAGCCACTTTCCCAGCTAGGCTCTGGTTTCCTCATCTGTAAGGTGGAGTGCTAATCATGATCACACATATCTCACATGACTGTTGAGGGCACTGGTCATGTGAGATCATGGGTGTGCAGAGCTCTAAACAGATATCATGTCTTCTTATTTAAAGGGAGGACCCAGGCTGAGAAGTGGTGGTCCTAGAATTACCACCCAGGCTGGAATAATCCTGTTCTCCCAGGACTGTCAGCTGCACACCAAACTGCTGCCTGACTCATGGGTCTCCTCTCCAGCATTGAAGCAGAAGGAGACCTCTACAGTTAACTCACCTCCAAAAACTATACCTCCAAGAAGGCCCTGGAATCCTGGGGCATCAGAAAAAGGAGAAACATTGGAGTGTTTTTGCTCCTTCACTTCTTTCACCCTTGCTTGTCCTTCCTACTTATACTCTACTTTCCTCTGTATATGTGGTCCTCATTTGGCCTGACAACCCTAAGTCTGTCCCAATTGAAGGACATGCAAATCAGGCAATCTTTCTTTGAAAGGTCAGTTTCTTATGGATGCCAGCCAAAGATGCTCTCAGCATCCCATATTTTCTAGGGCTTCCCCAAACCTGCCAGCCTGCTAGGCCTCTAACCTCAGTATGGCAAGGTGGGGTTTCCAACCTCTGCTGGATCGCACTGCGAGGTGATGATGGCAAAATCTTCTGAGCCTTTCCTGAAAGGACCAAGTGCACTCACAGCCTCGGGCTCTAGAGCAGTCATGTGGGAGCTCAAAGTTTACATTTCCTCACTTGGGAGCTCCTTCAAGAAACCTTTACTAGAATTTCCCTGCAAGAACTGCATCCAGGCAGATAAAATAGCAAGGCTTTCACATATTTGCATTGAGTTTACATAGAATCTGCATGTGCCCCTTGGTTACCATTTTCTTAGGTTTCATTTATCGAGCTCCTACTATGCATCAAGTGTTGTTTGAACCCTGTTAGTCTCATTTAATAGCCTAGAAAGCCTATTATCGAAGAGTTTTTAAGGTAAAATCTTGTTGCTATAATGAGCATTTCTGGACCATGATATTAATCCTTTGTATCAGTATAATGCATCAAAGTGATAAAGTGCTTTCCCAGCATGTCTATGCTCTAAGGTAGGAACATCAGGCATTATTTCTACTATACAGATTTTAAAAGTGAAGATTAGTAAAGTGACTTGCCCAGAGTCATAAAGCCAATCACTTGAAATGGCCTGTATCTAACTTCTGGGACTACTAATCCAGTCCTCTTTCCGGACTTCATTTTGTGTTTTCTCTGTTTTCCTTTTATCCTTTTGCAGTCCCTCATCCTCATCCTCTCCTCTAATACATGCATTGCAGAGAAAAAATGAGGACTGAAAGGAGTTTTCAGGACTATCAAGGCAATGCCAGGGGATGACAGCAAAGAAGAGGCACAGCCTGCCTGCTATAAACCCCAAGATTGGTGTTTGGAGAACCTGTAACACCAGTTCTAACTGCATGGTTAGAACACCCCCACCTCCTCATGAAGTACCTTATGATTTCGGTAGAATGGGTCCAAGTCTTCCAGAGGCTTTCCTATGAGCTCACGAGGAATGTCGCCATAGAGCTTGGGCAACTTCCTGGAGGCCTTTAGGTCAAGCTGAGGCCGAGGCTGGGGTACTTCCCCTGTCTGGTCTTTAGACTTCTTTTTCTCCTTTTGGATGGCAATCCGCTTCTCAATTGCAGCCAGAGAGTCAGAAGTAAAGGGGCGGAAATTCCGCTCATCTGGAAAGATGACTGGGTAGCATCTGTCATCCATCTTCACCCTCAGGACAGAGACAAGCCACAGATCCTCAGAAAGGCCTCAGGAGGCAGGAATAAAACAGCCTGCCCTAGGATTCCAGTCTTAAAGGATGGTGTCATAAGGATCTACAAGAGCTGAGCTGAGGTCAGGGGGCTTGGGAGCTGATTGGCTGTGAAGATCAGAAGAGATGACCACCACTGTGGGTATAGCAGGAACTTTTGGCATAGACAAAACCAAAGCAGGGCATCATTCCTGGAGGACCTGGCAAGAGGCGGGAAGTTGAGTTCAAGAACAAGTGAGCAGAAGAAGCCCAGTCTCTAAAGCTGAGACCTAGACATTAAGCAAGACAATAAGGCTAAGCTGGCTGAACTGCTGAAGTGGGATCTGCAAGTAGCAGGCAAGTGGCCACCATGGCCCAAACAAGAGAAAAAGGAATAGGGAATTGACTGGGCCATAGTTATGGGTTGCAAAAGCAAAATTGAAAGTGCATGGGTCTTTTCTCACATCTAGTCAGTAAAGTTCTTAAAATGTGATGAAATGGGAACAAAAGAGCCATAAACATAGGCATGAACTGCGACCCCATGCCAGCTCGCTCACTTCTAGGACTTTGGCCCTAAGAAAGCAGAAAGGGTTTGTTAATAGGGTTACTCTACCATTGGATAATAGCTTCTTCGAGGACTTTCTCTACAGTCCCAGGGTTCAAGCTAGACACTGAAAAGAAGCAGTAGTGTTCAGGTTGAATGCCTATATTCCCCATGCCCGCCATCCTCTTTCTTTCTAATTTACTGGATGCTAATCTAGGGCTGACTCTTATACCCACTCCAGGAAATTATACTAAGAAACCCAACATATCACTGGTTTGTTCGTTCAACAATTATATGCCCTGTGTCTGTTCTAGGCATGGTGCTAGGCACTAACAGTGAAGAAACACAGTCCCTGGCCCAACAGTTATACTGTCCTGGAGTAGTAGAAAAGACGAAGACAGGAAATTAAAATAGAACAAATGCTACTACAGGGAGAAGTAATGGGGCTATGTCTATGCATAGGATAGGCGTCTCATCATAGGATAGGCGTCTCAACAGGGAATCAGGGATTGTTGTCCAAACCTTTAATGTCTAAATTGAGACCTAAAGGAGATGTAAGACTTAGGAAAAGAGAAAAAGGGGGACATTAGGATGCTCCAGGGAGAACAAATAGTGTGTACAGGAACCCTCAGCTGAGAAAGAACATGATGTCCAGCAACTGGTTCTGTTTGCCAGGAATGGGGATTTCATGGAGTTGAATGGCCAATAGGGCTTTACTCAGCAGAGGGAGAGAGCGGGCAGGCCTGTAATCCTTGGTAAAGATCATGGACTTCCCCTGAGGGTAATGGGGAATTACTAAAGGTTTGGGTTTTCATTACTATTATTGTTATTACAGAGGAGAAACACTATCAGATTTTTTTTTTTTTTTTTTTAAAGAAAAGCCACTCTAACTATTGGGAATTGGCAGGAATATGGATGGAGCTGGAAGGCCTTTAGCAAACTAACTCAGGAACAGGAAACCAAATACCACATGTTCTCACTTATAAGTGGGAGCTAAATGATAGGAACTCGTGGACACATACAGGGGGACAACACACACTGAGGCCTATGGGAAGGTGGAGGGTGGAAGGAAGGAAAGGATCAGGAAAAAGAAGTGATGAGTGCTAGGCTTAATACCTGGGTGACGAAATAATCTGTACAATAAACCCCCATGACACAAGTTTACTTATGTAACAAACCTACACGTGTACCCCTGAACTTAAAATACAAGTTAAAAAAAAAAAGTCCCTCTAACTGTTGGGGATTGAAAAGGCTTGAGATAGGAGGATAAAGGGGAAGCTAAAATCAGAGAAGTGAGCTTGGAAACTGTTGCAGTAAATCAAACTGCAGGGGATGATCTAATGACACGGATGGATCTGAGAGTTAATAAATAGCCTTGACATGAGATTAATGGGAAGAGAGAGACTTGAGGGATGGTCCTTACCGAGATTCCTGGCTTGGGCAGACGAGAGGACAGTGTGGCCACTCACTGAGACAGAGAGTGCAAGAAAAGGAGGGCACTGCGAGGGAATAAATTTGGTTTACAACACACGAAGCTGAAGCTGCCTAGGGAACCTGCAAGTGGAGAGAACCAAAAGGCACTCGAATATAGGGAAATCATAGTTCACACATGTCAGGCTCTGAAAACAGCGTGAAAGCAAAGAAATGTAGCCAAAATTTCTCTTGAAACTCCCTCAGGAAGGCACCATACTAAAGAGGCATCCCAACTCATTACTTAAACGAGTTCGATACAACCAGCTTTTCTTCCAGGGCCAGAACCAGGAACTCTTTCTTCAGGTTAGCCCCAAACAAAGTAGTTGGACTGTGTTTCAGGGCCATAATAAAGGCAATGTATGATCCTTCAAGTATACTATGATTAGGGCAAGTAATGATAATACTGTGACAGCCATATGTCAGCTGAAACTGAATGTAGGACTGTAGATTCATCACTTTCTATCCCACATTCATCCAGAGTCAAGCTCATTATTGATAGGTCTGGATGATGGAATTCCCCGCACTATTTCAATTCCCCCCTCCTCACGAACATGTATAATTGAATTTGTATGAATGAAGTGGGCATATAATGAGACTCTGCTGCATTTGACTCTAGAGCTCAAGAAAGACATTTAATTCAGAGCTAAGTCTTTTGCAGTGAACACCATATGGATGCTAGTCAATCCTGTAAAATGGATGCGCTGTGAAAGACCCTGGATGGCAAAACCTGGACCCTATGCTCAGTTACAGCAAGGAGTCCAGTGGCGGGTGCTGCCATTCTAATGGGGCGATTAAAGAAGCAACTGGACACTTTCACCCTGCCATTTGGACTCTGGGAGATATTTTGCCTGGGTTCTTAAGAAAGAGAAACTTGCTAAAAATAAATAACACAAAATAAAACTGACAACCCCTGAAACTGTACACAGTAAAATTTGTTATAGATGATAAAAGAAAAAAAAACCACACACACACACCCCTAAAGAACCACATCTTAAAAGTAACATTGGCCAGGCACAGTGGCTCACATCTGTAATCCTAACACTGTGGGAGGCCAAGGCAGGTGGATTACCTGAAGTCAGGAGTTCGAGACCAGCCTGGCCAACACGGTGAAACCTGTCTCTACTACAAATACAAAAATTGGCTGGGAATGGTGGCATGCACCTGTAATCCCAGCCACTCGGGAGGCTGAGCAGGAGAATCAGTTGAATCCAGGAGGCGGAGGTTGCAGTGAGCCAAGATTGTGCCGCTGCCCTCCAGCCTGGGTATCCCAGCCAGACTCTGTCTCAAAAAAAGAAAAGAAAAGAAAAGTGACATTGAGGCCAGTACAGTGGCTTACACCCACTGGGAGGCCAAGGCAGACAGATTGCTTGATACCAGGAGTTTGAGACCAGCCTGGCCAACATGGTGAAAACCCGTCTCTACTAAAAATGCAAAAATTAGCTGGGTGTGGTGGCGGGTGCCTGTAATCCCGCCTACTCCGGAGGCTGAGGCACGAGAATCGCTTGAACCAGGAGGCAGTGGTTGCAGTGAGCTGAGATCACTCTACTGCACTTGAGCTTGGGCCACAGAATGAGACTCTGTCTCAAAAAAAAAGAAAGTAATATTGAAAACTGCAAAAATTGACCCAGGAAAAGGAAAACTGAATAAAAATTATGAACTCAAATAAATCTGACAAAATAAAACCACATGCAGTATGCAGTAAAATTTCCTTATTAACGGAAAAAACAATTAATGGAAGAATCAAGTATTCTTTAATAAGTAAAATCAGGAAAATTCGACTGTGAAAATCAAGGCTGCATCCACAAAATAGATAAAATTGATAAATTAATAGAAAATCAATATGGCACAAGCTGTAATTGGTAAAATTTGAAATGACTCAAATCCTTATGGTGAAATTTGTACAGAAATACTTAATTCTGAAAATTTTCTGTACAGAAAATAGACTGCATTGCTAGAAAATTGATCAAAGAATTCAACTAGCTAAGTGCAATTATTTTCCAAGTCCTGCTAACAAATTTGAAGATAAAATTTTCAGATTCTGAATGACCCTTTACAAAAAAAATTACTTGAGTATATGCTCCCAAACAATGAAAAGAGAATTCAGAAAAGCAGGATGCATGGAATCCAAGACATTGTGTCCTTAACCAAAGAGCACAATAAAATATTTCTGGTTAACCACATATCATTCGGCTTAAGAAGCAATTGCTCAACCACCATGGCACATGTATACCTAAGTAACAAACCTGCACATTCAGCACAAAAGCCTAGGCATGGTGGCTCACGCCTGTAATCCCAGCACTTTGGGAGGCTGAGGCGGGCAGATCACGAGGTCAGGAGTTTGAGACCAGCCTGGCCAACATGGTGAAACCTCATCTTTACTAAAAATACAAAAATCAGCCAGGTGTGATGGTGCGTGCCTGTAATCCCAGCTACCTGGGAGGCTGCGGCAGCAGAATCGCTTGAACCCTGGAGGTGGAGGTTGCCGTGAGCCACGACTGCGCCATTGCACTCCAGCCTGGGTGACAGAGGGAGACTCTGTCTCAAAAAAAAAGCAAAAAACAAACAAACGAACAAAAAGAAGCAATTGCTCTAACTGACAGAAAAGTCAGAGAATCCTGGGAAAAATATTTAAACTATAAAGAAAATTTTATGTAACAAAAGATATGTTTAAGAAAATGGTTTTTCCACATGTTAAAAGAAAGGTAATGAGAAATTCCATCAAAATAAGACGTACTTCAAAAGTAATGGTTTATAGACAAAGCCAACTAAATGATTTGAGCCCTGATACCCTGCCATTCTGACAGGAACCTTGGTAAGGACCATCCTTCAGTATAATAGGAAAAATAAGATAATTCATTTGATCTTGACATTGAATGTGCAGCAGATAGTCAGTAACATCAGAGTCCATTCCTTTACCTTTATTATGGGTCCAATATAGTACAGTTCTTGGTTCTGGAGAATAGTAGCTACAAAATTATGATATAATTCAGGTTATCTATTAGTTGTTAATTTTCACAATCATCCTAAAGGTAAAGCAGAATTAATTATAATCATAGAGTAGAATACAAATGCTATAAATGTTATAAAATTTTACTGCAAGTTGAAGTCGGAGAGAAAAAGTGAAGGGAAGATTAAGGATACCAATTTTCTCACCTTAAACATTTAGAGAGTCAAGACACTCTATGAAAGGTTGGTCAAGCCATACAAAAATAAGTTTATACCTTAAAATTACACAGATAAGTACAAAACCAAATTTTAAATACAGATAACAAAAACTGGAAGAATCATGGGGAGCCCAGAAGGATTACCATCAATAAGCTAAATTCCTTATCTTCCATAGGGACAATTCAAAAACTTCTACTCAAACTTGATAAATCAAGAAATAGCAGTGTAAGCTAATTTAAAGTTAGAGAGACCCCCTACAAATATATACAATGATTATTTTGTCAATTGAAAATAAAATAGTCCCTGGGCATAGTAGTCCAAAGAAAAAAATAAAACTTAAAAAAATTAAATAAAGAAAGAGAGACAATGACCAGAATTAAAAACTAAAATGGTTAAAAGTGGGACTGAGCATAGGTGAAAGTGGAGACATTTTACTTTTGATGTTATTTCCTTCTCAACATTTTCTCCTTCTGAGCTATTTGAATTATGTGCTTGTTGCAAAAGGATTGTGAAAATCCTTCAGGGGATCAAAACATCTTCTGATTCAAACTAGAGACAAGATATCAAGCACAACGGGCTCCCAGTCCCCTTGGGCCATGAAGGAAACAAGCAGAATCTCAACTTGCATGCAGTCTTAAACTGGGAGGCCGGCCACATGCGGGTTACGACTTGACGTGGGGAATGACAGAGCCTGGGAGAGCAGTGAGGAGGCCCTGCAAGACCTTCATGAGCCGAGGGACCAGTCTTGCAGGGTGGCCAGGGCTGCCTGTCACAGGAAACTCTGCAACTGCTCTTCTGAGGACTGGCCCACTCCCGCTGAATAGACAGAAAGCAAACACTCATCTAGGAGAGAGGACTAAGGCCTCACTTTCCAAAGCTGCAAGCTTTATAGAAGCATTTAGGCCTGACCTCCCATGGTTCATTCATTCATGTGCTGGGCACTGGGGATGCAAAGGGATATAAAACACCAGCCTTCTAGGGTCTTCCAATCTGTGGGGACCGGGTGAAGAAATGACGGAGGATGAAACCACGCCATGTGTACGTCTGCACCAGGGGCAATTGTTGGGTGCTGTGGGAGCCCTGAGAGGGGCATGGTGATGAGGAATCAGAAGTCATTTAGCTGGGAGGAGGGAGGGAGGTGGCCTGGACAATAGGCAACGTAGTGTGAAAGCACTGAGGGTTGCACACGGACTCCTGGCTCTTATTTATGAATTCGCCTGTAGTTATAAAAGTCACATAGCCTCACTGTGCCCTCCAACTCACTCTCCATCCTTCCCCACTCTGCTCAGTGATGCAAAGCTGCCACATGTAGCCCCCCATGGGATCTCTCACACTCTGGCTTATGGCTGGGTTTGGTTGGTGAGAGGCATCCAGCAAGTGACCCGGAATATGATGGGAGAGTGAGGGCAGGGATTTCTCTTCCAGCTTTCCCCTGATAGTGGCCATGGGCCACAGTGCCTGTGAGGTGCCCATCTACAGGGCTCGCGCCTCTCTTCCCTTGCTTCTTCTGATGTAGGGTGTAATGGCACCTCACTCTCACCAACCTGAGAAATGCACCATCACCTGCTTCTGTTACGGTACTCTGCCCACACCTTTGTAAAAAGTCCCTTTAATAAAATCTCCTCACAATGTCCAATTTGAACGTGCCATCTGTTTCCTGCTGGGGCCCTGGCTGATAGAGTCATTCACCAAATACAATTTAGAAATCAAGAAAAGGAAATTATTACCCACAAGCCATAGCCATCTAATACATTCAAGTTTTAACATTTTAGTGTATCTCTTTGCAGTAGTCCTTTTGTGCATATATTTCACATGACTGTCATTGTCCTGTATAACAATTTTAAATGGTGACTTTTTCACTAAACCCTATAACAAGAACATTTTCATAAAGAAAGCTACCATTTCATAGTGTCTATGCTGTTCCAGGTGAAATTTGGAGTGTGTTAACTAACATATATTATCTCATTTAACCCTCAAAACAATTTTATGAGATATATATTATTCTTGGGGATATCTGAAAGAAATGTTCATCTAGAATTAAGGTGGATTATTTATGGCCTTCTCTTTAAGGTCAGAGGCTTTAACCTTATACCTTCCTTGCCTGGTGTTTCTAGCTTTCTCTTTTGGCAAAGAGCAAACTGATGCCCTGATTCTCATACTTTATCCTAACCAGTAAGGGAAATTGCAAGACGTTTGCAACTGCTCACCTGGAACATTTCAGCATAGATCTGGTCCACACAATCTGGAATGCCAGAGGTCCACACTGAGGTTAATAAGAATTATGAATTATGGGCTAAACAAAGGGGTAAATGCTTTAAATGGATTATCTTTCAGAATTTCCCCCAGAAATCTACAAGGTGGGCATGATTACATCATCCCCATTTTGCAGAAGACATTAGGTCTTACAGAAATTGAGAAAACTTGCTTATGATCACATAAGTAAGTGCTGGAAAATCTCAAGCCGAAACAATTCCATTCCAGGACTTGTACTCTTAGCCACCATGCAATTCCACCTACGTGCCTAATTCTTCTTACTTAAAACTAAGATATCCCCAAGGAGATGGGAGAAAGGAGTCAAGAGGAGAAAGCCTCACAAGCTTCCAACTGGGCTGGTATGCGTCTATGGCAGCCTCACTGTGTGTGACGTGGCCTCCCAGGACCTCAACTCGCTGCCACCTCCTCATTCACATGTCAGTCCTACAGGCATTCCACTGGCCTCACCATGACACTCTCACCCACCACCCAAGTCAGACAGCTTAATGGTAGACATGCCCTACAGAAAGCCTCCTCATTCATTTTAGGTGTAACCTGAACAAGTTCTTAACTTTGGTGACACATAATCCATATTTATTAACATAAGTTACAAAAAAAAGATATCTCTTTCCCTCTTCATAGATCCCATAAGAAAATCAGAAAGCAAACAAACGTGATCAGAGTTTAATGAAATTGATCTCAATTCAAAGTCAATCCCAAGATTAGTTTGCTAGCTCTTCAGTAAAGAAATCCTGCATGTGAATTTCTGATTAAATAAATTGGCCAGGGGGAATTCAGAAAATATTTGGAGGATTTTTACCATCGCCTCAGTTGGAGACAAGATTTGAGATGACCTTTTCTAGCAAGGTCCAGTTGCTGACACAAAGTCCAGGGTTGCAAGCGCCTATTAGGCCAGCTGGCCATCTCCTGTCCCTGTGAGCCCATGAGCTCTCAGTGCGTTTGACAGCAGGGAGAACAACCCAATGGACTCCGCCAGCTGAGCCATATATCTCGTACCCACTCTCTGCTTCTAATTTGATCAGGAAATAATCACAAAAGGCCTGTACTCTACCCTGATGAGAAAAACAAACCAAGTTCCAGGTGGCAGGTGCCAGACTTGAAAGAACAGAACAGGCCTGCACCTGGCCCAGAGGACTTACCTGACTTCTTGGTAAGGTGGCTCCAGACAGCAATCCCAGCGATACTTCTTAAAGCTCTCCGCAGAGCAAGTCTCTCAGCAGAGTTAGAGCTTCTGCTCCTGGCAGCTGCCTGGAGCCCTTCTGGGAGGAGCGGCTTGGAAGCTGGGTGGAGAGTGTGGAGGAAGGCAAATGGGAAGAAAGCCAAAGTGATTTTAAAGAATTGTGTAGGAAACCCTGTAACCGGAGAAGTGACTGAGAGGGTACTTACATTTATACTTTGGAAGCATCTGCCTTTAATCAGTGCTTAATCTAACTCTGCAGAAAGCATCATTAATAAAGAAACAGGTTGTTGTTTTTTTTTTCTGTGGCCTGATCCAAGTGGGTGAGGGAATACAGAAAAATCTGCGTAAAAAGCCAGGTTGTGCTTCCGCATTCAGCTTAAGCTGCAGGCCTCCTAACCCAGCATTCTGGGGTCTCACCCCTCACAGGACCCACTGAGGCCCACACAACATGGAATTGCTCACAGGGTGTCCATTCGGCATCTCCTCCTTTCTCTTCTCTTGTGCCATCAACCTTGGGGTTCAGACCTAGAGAAATACTGATAACATGCATGCTTATGTGGTGGCCATAGGGATGCCAAGAGAACTTTTGGTCATCCAGACAACTCCGCAGCAGACCTGTCACCAACCCAAAACTCCCCCAAGTAAGCTCTTAGTGTTTTGTTGTTGTTGTTGTTGTTGTTTGTTTGTTTGTTTGTTTTTTATTCCTGGGGAAAATTTAACTCTCCCTGGAAAGTATCACACCATAAGCTATTGTCACCTTCAAGAGACTAGCTGACAGTCAGCTGAGATAAAGGGTACAGGGTGAGTGTTTACAAGGAAGTAGGTGCTTACGGGAGTGCAGGATGGGAAAGAGGAAATTTTGGTCCCGCCACAAGGAGCGCTGAATACTAGTTTCAGCTCCACCACTTCTCAGCTGCATGTTATTGGAAAGATCACTTAGTTTCCTGAGCCTTAGTTTTCTCCATGTTAAATATGATAATTCTTTCAAATCTTTTTACTGTTAAGAAGCAAATGTGATAATAGCTCTAAAAACACTCAGCAAACACTAAATTGAACTAGCTGTGGATTTTTAAGAGGAAAAAATGCCTGGTTGCTTTTCTCCCCCTACTAAGCCAACACCCAGGTCCTCTGGAGAGGAATTGAAACCACAGACGTGGGATCAGCCCCTGGCCTGGCATGGAGCATATGGCTTGGGTTTTTGAAGCAGAGATCAAAAATTCTAAGCCCTTGCCTGGTTTCACAGTGACTCCCAGAATAAGAGAAGAGCAAAGAATAAGAGAGGTACTTACAGTTAATAAGCACTTTTTACATAAATGCAACGTGTGTGTTTGAAAAGGTAAGAGGACTCTGAATCCATTATCTTAAAGAGCCCTGGCCTTTTGAAATGTAGACTCTTTAAAAATATTATTTTTCTGATAGGATTGTTTGGGTTTTTTTGTTACTGATTTGTTTGAGTTCTTTGTAGATTCTGGATATTAGTCCTTTGTCAAACGTATAGATGGTGAAGATTTTCTCCCACTCTGAGGGTTGTCTGTTTACTCTGCTGAAAAAGCTCTTTAGTTTAATTAGGTCCCAGCTATTTATCTTTGTTTTTATTGCATTTGCTTTTGGGTTTTTGGTCATGAAATTCTTGCCTAAGCCAATGTCTAGAAGGGATTTTCCAATGTTATCTTCTAGAATTTTTATAGTTTCAGGCCTTAGGTTTAAGTCTTTAATCCATCTTGAGTTGATTTTTGCATAAGGCAAGAGATGAGGATCAAGTTTCACTCTTCTACATGTGGCTTGCCAATTATTCCAGCACCATTTGTTGAAAAGGCTGTCGTTTCCCCGCTTTATGTTTTTGTTTGCTTTGTTGAAGATCAGTTGGCTGTAAGTGTTTGGGTTTATTTCTGGGCTCTCTATTCTGTTCCATAGGTATATGTGCTTATTTTATAGCAGTACCACACTGTTTTGGTGACTATGGCCCTATAGTATAATTTGAAATCAGGTAGTGTGATGCCTCCAGATTTGTTCTTTTTTCTTAGTGTTGCTTTGGCTGTGTGGGCTCTTTTTTGGTTCCATATGAATTTTAGAATTGTTTTTTCTAATTCTGTGAAGAACGATGGTGATATTTTGATGGGGATTGTGTTGAATTTGTAGATTGCTTTTGGCAGTATGGTCATTTTCACAATATTGATTCTACCCATCCATGAGCATGGGATGTGTTTCCATTTGTTTGTGTCATCTATGATTTCTTTCAATTCCATCAAAAAGTGGGCTAAGGGCTGGATGCGGTGGCTCACACCTGTAATCCTAGCACTTTGGGAGGCTGAGGCTGATGGATCACCTGAGGTCAGGAGTTCGAGACCTTGGCCAACATGACAAAACCCCGTCTCTACAAAAAACACAAAAATTAGCTGGGCATGGTGGCAGGCACCTATAATCCCAGCTACTCAGGAGGCTGAGGCAGGAGAATCACTTGAACCCAGGGAGCGGAGGTTGCAGTGAGCAGATATCATGCCACTTCACTCAAGCCTGGGCAAAAGAGTGAAACTCCGTCTAAAAATAAAAAATAAAATAATAATAATAATAATAATAATAATAATAGTGGGCTAAGGACATGAATAGACAATTCTCAAAAGATATACAAATGGCCAACAAACATATGAAAAAATGCTCAACATCACTAATGATCAGAAAAATGCAAATCAAAACTACAATGTGATACAACTTTACTCCTGCAAGAATGGCCATAATTAAAAAAATCAAAAAACAGTAGATGTTGGCATGGATGCAGTGAACAGGGAATGCTTCTACACTGCTGGTGGGAATGTAAACTAGTACAGCCACTGTGGAAAACAGTGTGGAAATTCCTTAAAGAACTAAAAGTAGAACTACTATTTGATCTAGCAATCCCACTATTGAGTATCTACCCAGAGGAAAAGAAGTCTTTATTCGAAAAAAAATATCTGCGCATCCATGTTTGTAGCAGCACAGTTCACAACTGCAAAATCATGGAAACAACCTAAATGCCCATCAATCAATAAGTGGATAAAGAAACTATATCTATGTGATGGAGATATATATATATATATATATGATGGAGATATATATATATGATGGAGATATATATATATATGATGGAGATATATATATACATATATAATGGAATACTATGCAGACATAAAAAGGAATGAATTAACAGCATTTGCAGTGACCTGGATAAGATTGGAGGCTATTATTCAAGTGAAGTAACTCAGGAATTGAAAACCGAACATTGTATGTTCTCACTGATATGTGGGAGTAAGCTATGAGGATGCAAAGGCATAAGAATGATACAATGACTTTGGGGAGTCGGAGGGAAGAGTGGGAGAGAGGTGAGGGATTAAAAAACTACTAATATGGTACAGTGTAGACTGCTCGGGTGATATGTGTACCAAAATCTCACAAATCACCACTTAATAACTTACTCATGTAACCAAATATCACCTGTACCCCAATAATTTATGGAAAAATTTTTTAAAATTGAACAATTTTTTCTAAACAATTAAGTCACATTTAAGTCACCTTCAGACTTCCTGAAGTTTCAAAGAATCTTTCTAGCTTCATCTTTAAGGTAAATGCAAATGATTCCAAGTGTAAAGACTTAAGTGACAAAGAATAATACACACACAGGACACTTGAGTGGAGTTTGCATTCAGGACTTTTCTGTCCTGTGGGAAATTAAAACATGTGTTTGACAAATGCAGCAGAGCACCTGTGCTGGGTCCACACTGTAAGAGGATGTCAACATCAGACACGTTCAGGAGGCCCCCCACATTTGCATCCTTGGAGCCACACGGCACATTGCCCTCCCTTGGTGATGGCAGGCAGCAAGACCCTGCCAGTCTCAGTTCTGCCGTCTGATGAGGAGTCTGGCTTCAGCATCAGTGGCCAGGTAAGGTGCATCAGCTTTAGCGGCAGCAACACCTCCCATCTGCTCATTTAGCAAAGATGACATTGAGCCCCCTCTACTGCAGAACACCATGCTGTGTCCTGAAAACATTAAAACAAGACCTTAGCTCTTTAGGAGCATGCAGTCTGCTGCATGAGAAAGAACAGGTGTGCTGAGAAAGAACCATAAAAAAGCAAGAGAGCATCAAGGAGCTGCAAGTAAGATACAGAGGCTTTCACAGCATGGGACAGGGAGCAAGTCATTCTGGGATGGCTTCCGAGAAGAGGTGAGATTTAAACTGAAGCATAGAGGATGACTAAGAACTCAACAGGTGGAGAAAGTGGGGATGGGCTTTCCATGAAAAGCAGGAGCAAGGGCACACAGGCTTGGAGGTACAAGCATGTGTAGACAACCTCTAGTGGTTTCATGGAGATGTGGTATTGCCAACAGGAGGAGCATGGAAGAAGAGGAGGCAAAGTTGAAGGGATGCCTTGAATATCTTTTGCATACCACCAAGGAGTTCAAACCTGAACTTGTATTGATTCACACAGTATCAATACAAGTTCTTGAGACACTGGCACCATCTCAAGCTCTCGATTACTTTAGGCATAACCACCAAGTCTTCTGTTTCCCTGATGTGGGCCACTGCTGACATCCATGCAAATAAGCAGATGTCAATGGGCAACGTTCAGTGTAGGATGAGTGCCGCATAGAAGAGTGAACAGCCAAAGTGAACGGAGCATTGTGTGGGGAAACTGAGAGTAAGCAAACCGAAAGAACTGGCTGTGACTGATTCTGCAGAGACAGCTCTGAGGAAGCACAGAATCCGCGGCTAGGGAGCACTTCCTCCGAGGTTCTAATGGAGACTCCTAGTAGATCCTTACAGAAAGCATGCTCATTGAGAAGAGTTTCATGATCTTGTTCACTGCCATGCCATGAATAAAACAGTGCATGTCACTTAATAGGTGCTTAATAATTGTTTGTGAATAAATAAAATAACTGCTAACCTCCTCATAGTCCTTTCTGAGACCCAGCCCTGGCTCCTCAATCTTATATGTCTGGTCCTGGGAAGGAGGCCCTGCCAGGCCCCTGTAAGACAACGTTTGTAAGGTCTGGTTTCTTCATTCCCATCTTTTGTTTCCAGCTAACTTCTCCCAGTGCAAGCCCTTCTCACCTCTCATCTTGACCATCATGAAGGCCTTCACAATCAACAATCTGCTCCAGTTTCCTCCTGGTAAGCTGTCCCTGTCCTGACCACCCCTGTTCCAGCCACATCTTGTTCTTCTCTGCTCCCTGCCCTGACCAGGCCTTGTGGCCACTCTGAGTCTTGCTAAAGTTGCAGTGCTCTCCTCTTGCCTTTCTTCTCACTGCATTTCCCAATCTCTGAATTTCTGCTGCTTCTATGAAGCCTTTCTTTTTCTTTTCTTTTTTTTTTTTTTTCATATGACAAGGTGTTTATTGGAGTCTTAAGAATTGCAATTTGGAAGACACAGATTTGACTAGAAGTCAACTTGTGTTCCAAAGAAGAGGAGGGGAGCATGCGTTTTTAAAAGGAAGCCGAGGCCTGGGTATGGTGGTGCACACCTGCAATCCCAGCACTTTGGGAGGCTAAGGCAGGAGACTCATGGGAGTCCTGGAGGTGAAGGCTACAGTGAGTTAGGATTGTGCCACTTTACACCACCTTAGGTGACAGAACAAGACCCCGTCCCTTAAAAAAAATTAAAAAAAAAAGAAACTGAGGATGATTATGCAAGTTGTTTTGAAAAAATACATATCATTGGTAGAGGCAGCTGGCTTAGTACCTGAGATCATTGGTTGTTTCTGTTCAGAAGTTGCAGTGCTGGTGAAATTCAGCTGCTTTCTAGAACGTTGCCATCGAGGCTGTTTGGCCCAACCCAAAAATTTGAGGCAAGTTTCTGAGGGTTTTTGTTGTTGTTGTTGCAAGGTTGCAGGTCGTCAGTCCTCCCTAGAATGGCTTCCTGACTTCACTTTAGATATCTGAACCAGAGGGACATCATTTTGTGTATCAGTTTCACATAACAAAGGAAATTAACATTTGTTGATATCATAGTTCATTATTATCATTATAGATCATTCATTCATTACAAAACAAATAAATTATGTAATTTGAGGTAGGAGTATTTTACAAAAAAAGATGAAGCAAGGTAAGAGGAGAGAATATCAATGATTGTACATTTTTATTGCTATACAATATTTTACCTATTTATGGGGTATATTTGATTTTGTTGCATGCATAGAATGTGTAGCAACTAAGTCAGGGTATCTGGGCTGGTATCCATCACCTTGAATATTTATTATTTGTGTGTGTTGGGAACATTTCAAATTCTCTCTTCTAGCTACTTTGAAATATAGAATACATTGTTGTTAACTATAGTCACCCTACTCTGCTATTGAACATTAGAACTTATGCCTTCTACCTAACTGTATGTTTGTACCCACTGACCAATCTCTCTTCCTACCACTGCCCTCCACATCCTTCCCAGCCTCTGGTATCTATTATTCTCCTTGGCTTCTGTGAAGCCTTTCTTGACCATGTTTGTGCAGTGCATTGCATACTTCCATGTTTCAAAATTATTTTAGATATTTCCTTTGTGTTTTGGTTTGGGTTCCCCCAGAAGCATTAGACAAGCACTCCAGTGTGGGAGTTTATTTGGAAAGTGATCTCAGGAAACAGTATTGAGGGAATGAGGAATGGAAAGCTGAGAAGGAGAAGCCAATAAAGGGTGTGCACTTGAGATGATTACTGATATGGCCAACTGTGGCTCAGCCTCTCTAGAGACTGTCTGAGGAACCATGTAGAATGTACTTGAATATTAGGAGGCTGAAACATTTATCCTCTGGCTTACATTCCCTATTGTCAGAGATGTCATGGTAACCAGCCTCCAAGGCAGCCCAATGATCCATATCTCCTGATATTCACTTTCTTGTGTGGTTCTATCCCAAATTGAACAGGGCTGACATGTGTAAACAATAGAATATTGGAGAAGTGACAATGTGTAATTCCTGAGGCTCAGTCATAAAGGGCATTGCAAGTTTTGTCTTGCTGTCTTGGATTGCTCACTCTGGAGGAAGCTAGTTGCCATGCTGTGAGGACACTCAATCAGCCCTACGGAGATTCCACATGGGGAGCATCTGAGGCCTCTTGTCAATAGCCAGCACCAGCTTACCAGCCACATGAGTAAGTCATCTTGGAAGCAGACCCTCTACTTTCAGGGGTTCATTTCCCTCCCATCTCCAAATCCCTGGGCTATGCTTGTTTATGGGCTGAGAGAGCTCCCATGGCTTTGGAGAAAGCACTGAGACAGAAAAGACAAGTGAAGCAAGGCAGACTCTTGAGGTGGGATGCTGTCAGTATGCAAGGGAACTGTCTACCACAGCTTTAGCTGGAATCAGATGTGGGCTGCTGGAATGTGGCAGGGAAGACACAAGCACCTGCTAGACTGAGCAACTTCCTAAAAGATGATTCCTGCATATTCTTATTTCCCCTCCCCAGGGCTCATCAAAGGGCTACTCACACGTGTCAGTATTCAGCAAAGGCATCAACGCCCAACTCATGAGAGCTCCTGCAACAGTGAAAATTGCTCCATCCTCTGACTTCCACTATTCATTCCTTGTACCTATTCTAAGTATTTAGTTCACTCTGCTTCCAATTCTAATATATAGTATTGAGGATTCTTTTGGGACAGAATGCTAACCCTAGCTAGTATAAGTGTAAAAGAAAGCTTACTGGCAGAGAACAGGGGTGTCACACAGAATTCAAGGGGAGAGAAGCTTCTGACCCTCATGGAGTAGAACCGAAGAATGAAGACCTGTAGGAAATACAGGGAGGTCTGTGTCTCCTTGTCTCTTGCAGTTGTTGCTAGTCTACAGCCTCTTTGCTCTTCTTTCTCAGTGTTCACTGGTTTTCTCTGATCCTAGTACACCTGACAGAAAATGGTCACTCTCAACCACCATGTTTACATGCTGCTCTCTCTCATTCACAGATACAAAATTCCTAGGGAAGGGACTGAGTGGCCCCACCTGGCTCAGGGGCCTGACTCTGAACCTCAACAGAGGCCAGAGAGATGGAGGTCAGGCAGCTGCCCCTGCCAACCTGGTGGACCAGGGAGAAGCAATCCCTAAAGAAACCCCCAATGGGGATAGCAACATTATAGCAATGTTTTAAAGATTAAATGGGGCAGTATGCCAAAACTTCCCTTCATACATTCTAAAATGTAATACAAAGGTCCAACTTTATTGTTATTTGGGAACCAGTATAGTGTAGAGGGAAAACACACATGCCTCCCCCCAACACACACGTGCACACACACATGCACACACACACACATGCTTACACATGTGCACACACATACATATATGCAAACACATGCACACAAGCACACACATACACACACACACACGCACACACATATACACGACAGAATCAAAGACCTGGCCTGAAGCTTACCTTGTTCTGCCACCTAATAGCTGTGTGATCTCCTTTTGAACTTTCTGAGCCTCAGTTTCTTCATCTAGAAAATGGCACTGATAACATCTACTACATAAAGTTTTCATGTATTTAAATGATCAGGAGTTAACACTTTATAAACTGTAAAGTACATGCGAAAATAAATGCATATGGTTGTGGTAATAGTATTTATATATGTGGTCTCCCACTAGCTACCATGTCCCTACCCCACACACAGATACAAATACATACACACTCCAATTCTTTATGCCCATCACAGCCCCTACCTACCACATTTGAGCCCCAAGTAGTAGCTGCAGTGGCTTGCTGACTTATTTGTGTAGGAGGGTGCAGGGAAGAGGCCATTGGAGGGAGGAGGGGAAGGAACAAGGCAGGCAGGCAGGCAGGCAGGCATGCTGCCAGACTGAGGCTAGGATAGGTGGCCAAGTCTACATGGAGGCCCAGCGAAGGGACTGGCTGGAAGTCAAAAAGGATATAATTAACTTAAGAATCACCATAAACTTGTTGCCACTCTTAACAGGCTTCAAATATTTTCTCAATTTACCCTGGCTTCATTCTTCTTGGTTTACCCTTACTGGGGAGGAAGGAGGAGAAAAATCTTAAAGGGGCAGCACCACCAAGCACATAAGAGGGAGGAACAGATCTAAGCTTTGAACAAAATCTCAGTGGCCTGCTGTGACATCAGCTGCCTGCACAGCCCCTCCTTAGGGAACACAGGGGGTGAGGGAGTTGAGTTGTAGTGACAGGAAGAAACACACATGCCTGACCTGGCTGTGAAGCTGCCATCCTTGGCCCTGTGGTCTAGGGGCTGCAGTTTAGTGTCCTTTGAAGAGTCAAGGGAGGATTGCCTTGTGATGCTCCCTGTGTTTGGTCATTTCAGCTTGCTTTGTTTTTTCCTGACTAAGCAGAAAGTGCATGTTGGTATTTCTGGAACAAATTTAAAAGCTTCTGGAAACGAATTCACAATGTGCATAAGAAAAGAGACAGTGTCTGATAACCGAAGTTCAAGTTCAGAAGCAGCATGATTGGATATCACAGGATCAGCTCCTCACTCCACCTTAACTGCTTAATGCCAAAGTCTAGTCTTAAGAAGGCTCAGTTCTCTCTCTAAAATTGAGAACACAAACCCCTCCAGTCTACCTCCCACATAAGGTGGCCCAATCAAAGCCTCCAGGCTTGCCTGCCCCTGTGGCCATCTTTTGAATGCTCCCTTTTATCTGCAGCGCAGATGTTAGCTGCCTGTTTCTCTGCTGTCACCTGTATCCACTCCTGCTGCCCCTGGCTTCTGGTCCCCCAAAAAGCCTGCTCTCAGGAAAGCATTAGTGAGCGTCATAGATCTCACTGGTGTTTCTGTAGGGGAGAGAGTGGAGGAGGGTTATACTGCACAGCCTATAGCAAGAGGGGGGATCTCTCTTGGCCTTCTAACCCTACTGGACCCTCGATTGTATCTATTCACCTCAATTTCCTGCCATCTTTCCTCTCAGGAATGAAACAGATTTCAATACTGTTTCCAATCTTAAAGATGCTACCCCCTGTAATTTTTTGCATGCATGCCCTTGGGATCTTACTCTCCATCTCAAGCAATTTACCTGAGTATTTCTTTGAAACAAATAATATGCCCTCTCCAAAATAAATTTTAGTAAAGAAATATGTCACCAGCTCATTAGATTGCCATAATTTGGAATTAAAGGTAACTTTCTCTTTTAGTTTGCTGTCAATTTTATATTTAATCTTAGAAATTAAAAATAGTTGAGGCCTGGCCTTTCAGACACTATTCAAGAGGCCTTGAGGTGAGGGTGCGTGCCTGCTCATAGATGTCTAGAGAGTCAGACCCTCAGGGTCCCTGCTTAGCTCACTCTCCTGGATCATCTGTGACCCATGCTCTGGGCAGTCCAGATTGTTAGCCTCCAGGCTCCTTGGACACCAGCAATACCCCTTCCCTATAACACCCAGCATGATGTTGCCTTCTGAGAAGAGGTCAGCACCATGGGCCTTGAGCGCACCCTGACCGTGAAGGCTTCATTGTGCCCCCAGAGCTTTGGGACTTTGCTCAAAAGGAGGGGCATGTGTGGATGTTCTTTCAGCCCCTCTGAAAGCCCAGACTACCTGATCTCCTAATCCCTAGACCCATCTTCCTCCATCAGGGAGCTTAACAGGCTTTGACCTAGAGGCAGAGCTGCTACCAGAGCCCCAGTGGAGGGTCCAGGGTCTCACAGCCTCAGCAACTCAAAGCTATAGATCCTGCTGCTGTGGCTCAAATCCAGAGACGTAAGTGTCTGATGTGTGTCCCTGAGAGCTCAGCTGTGCATTCACACTCACCCATGCACTTACACACACACATTTTTTTCTTTTCTTTTTCTTGTTTTTTTTTTTTTAAGAGACAGGGTCTCTCTCTGCCGCCCAGGTTGGAGCTCAGTGGTATAATCATAGCTCCCCACAGCCTTGACCTCCTGGGCTCACACACACATACACAGAGCTCAGCAGAAGAGACGCGTGAAAGAAACAGACTCTAAAACCTAAAACGTCACTGAGGACACCACCTAATTTCTTCTGAATGGTTGGACTCCCTTTACCCTAGAGGTAAGGAAAGAGAGGCTCACAGGCCAGGTGATCCCAAAGCGGAGACAAAAGAGCAAGCAGGCAGGTAAAGGGCCTTACTAACTGGGCACTGGCCTGGCTAAGGCTCACTTCTCTGTCCTCGTTTCACCTGCCCTCATGCCAGAGGCTTATTCCCACAGCCATATCTGTGCTCCTGCTGGACCCCTGTATGAGCTGCCCTCTTCTTTACTTCCTTTCCAAATCCACACCAACATTCAGAACTGGTTCAAGTCCTCTTCTTCCAGGGAGCTTTTCTCACAGCAAGATCTGACCTCTCTTGGCCCCCAGTAGCCCAGCCAATGACACTGACAAATAGTATGTGCTCCTTCCTCCCCTCCCTGTTTCTTGGTGAATGAGCCTCATCTCCTGGGTGGGCTGAAAGCTGGTTCAGGGTAAAGACTATCCTACTCTCTGTATGTCTCAACACCCAGCCTGGAGTTCATGCTTATAAAGTAATATTCAATTCCTTATTAACTGAGACAAAAGATGTTGGATGGGAGAAGGCTCAGCTGCTTCCAGAAAGACACTTGTGCTTCAAAGCTTAAGGAAGGCAGGAGGCAGGAGGAAGGAGGGAGGCAGAGAGGGAGGGAGGGGGAGAAAGCACTCACTAAAAGCTTATGGAATACACAGAAGAGCTGAGCATCAGAACAAAGACTCATTTACGAGGGCAAAGGAAACACTAGATGGCTGTTAATGGTGAACTGAATATGATAAATTATTTCTTAAATTACTTGGTTTCACTCCTTGTTTTTATGTACAGTTAATTGGAGGGAACAAAATCCTGCTGCAGAGAAGAGCTCAGAGCTGTGCCTGCCTGGATGGGGGAGTGATGGGGGAGCCTTGGAAGACCCCTTATCATCTCAGATTTTTCATTTCTCCAGGACCACGTAGCCACGATGAAGGGCTGACAAACCACCATTCACTCTCCAGCTTCCTGCAGTGACCCAGGTCCTTTTACCTATGCTCTGGTCCCCTAGCAGGCTTGGGTCATTGGCAGCCCAGGTAGCCCAAGGGAGAGAGAATCAGAGGTGAGCTGAGTGGCCAGAGGTCACCTAAAGGATTCCCCAGACTCTGAACACCAACCAGGCCCCAGCTGTCTCTCACCCGAAAGAAAGCTAGATGGCCTCAACAGCAGATTTAATCTCAGTTCAAAAACTTGGATTGTGACTCTTTTTTCCCTTACGTTTCATATATATGTATACACATACACACATACATATATATGTACACACACACACACACACTGAGACACACTGAGGTACACTGAGTCTTTACCAAATTATAAAGCACTTAGTGGAGAAAGGGGTCAAAGGAGACATACAGAAATGAGTAAGACACAGTTTCTGCCTTCACTTACTTGGGAAGACAGATACAAGTATATTGAATTTATTATGGGCTGCATAGAAAAAAAAAAGTCTAACACTTAATTTAACACAAAGAATCTGTTAGAGTTTGGAATTTTATTAATAATCCTGTGGCCATCTACAACTGTCTGATCTTTGACAAACCTGAGAAACAAGCAGTAGGGAAAGGATTCCCTATTTAATAAATGGTGCTGGGAAAACTGTCTAGCCATATGTAGAAAGCTGAAACTGGATCCCTTCCTTACGCCTTATACAAAAATTAATTCAAGATGGATTAAAGACTTAAACGTTAGACCTAAAACCATAAAAACCCTAGAAGAAAACTTAGGCATTACCATTCAGGACATAGGCATGGGCAAGGACTTCATGTCTAAAACACCAAAAGCAATGGCAACAAAAGCCAAAATTGACAAATGGGATCTAATTAAACTAAAGAGCTTCTGCACAGCAAAAGAAACTACCATCAGAGTGAACAGGCAACCTACAGAATGGGAGAACATTTTCGCAACCTACTCATCTGACAAAGGGCTAATATCCAGACTCTACAATGAACTCCAACAAATTTACAAGAAAAAAACAAACAACCCCATCAAAAAGTGGGCAAAGGATATGAACAGACACTTCTCAAAAGAAGACATTTATGCAGCCAAAAGACACATGAAAAAATGTTCATCATCACTGGCCATCAGAGAAATGCAAATCAAAACCACAATGAGATACCATCTCACACCAGTTAGAATGGCAATCATTAAAAAGTCAGGAAACAACAGGTGCTGGAGAGGATGTGGAGAAATAGGAACACTTTTACACTGTTGGTGGGACTGTAAACTAGTTCAACCATTGTGGAAGTCAGTGTGGCAATTCCTCAGGGATCTAGAACTAGAAATACCATTTGACCCAGCCATCCCATTACTGGGTATATACCCAAAGGACTATAAATCATACTGCTATAAAGACACATGCACACGTTTGTTTATTGCGGCACTATTCACAATAGCAAAGACTTGGAACCAAGCCAAATGTCCAACAATGATAGACTGGATTAAGAAAATGTGGCACATATACACCATGGAATACTATGCAGCCGTAAAAAATGATGAGTTCATGTCCTTTGTAGGGACATGGATGAAATTGGAAATCATCATTCTCAGTAAACTATCGCAAGGACAAAAAACCAAACACCGCATGTTCTCACTCATAGATGGGAATTGAACAATGAGAACACATGGACACAGGAAGGGGAACATCACACTCTGAGGACTGTTGTGGGGTGGGGGGGCAGGGGGAGGGATAGCATTAGGAGATATACCTAATGCTAAATGGTGAGTTAATGGGTGCAGCACACCAGCATGGCACATGTATACATATGTAACTAACCTGCACATTGTGCACATGTACCCTAAAACTTATAATAATAATAAAAAATAACAATAATAATAATCCTGTGGCCAAAGGGAGAAGAGGGAGGCAAAGTGAGCCTGATAACATTGTCAGCAAAGAAAAGAAATTTAGGAACACGTAGAGCTGTGTGACAGACCAGGATTTCACACAAAATGTTTACATGAAAATTAATTAATGAGGCTTGGAGAGTTTTAGTTACATTATATAGGAGACAATATTAAAATGTTGAAGTCCACATGTCTATAAGATAGTTTAATAACTACTATCAAAAGGCATTTTTATAATTATAGAAGTAGAAAAAAGAAAAGATATAAGATGTAGCACAGGTGTAAGTTTGAAGACCATGTCACTTTTTCTAAACAATATTTAAATTTACATTTAATCTTATGTTTAGAAACTATTCTCAACCTTCAGTTTTATCACAAGAAAATGTTTTTAATTGCTATATTTGTTTGAGTAAACTTTTGAATAAATAAATGTTATCTCAGGAGAAAAAGCTTTTTCACAAGTCTGTTAATTAGAGGCTCACAGTCTTTTCTTGCAGTCCGAAGTCAACAGGAACACCATATAAATGGTGTTGAGATACACACACACACACACATATATATAATTATATATAGCAAAATCAAAATGCTAACAAAGAAAGGAATATGAGATAATGGTTTTTATATTAAAAACCTGTGGTGCTTAAAGAAGAGCCTAGAATGACAGTTCTATCAGTATGGATCGTTAGATACCCTGAATAATTCTTGCTAGTGAAACAACTAAAATATTGGATAAAATATTAAAAGTTTAAAAATTAGAATATTTAAAAAGCTCTGATGATTTAAGGACTCTAAAGATAAGTAGAAAACAGAAACCTCTAGATGGAAGAGAGTGTTGGAAGCAGCTTTGACCTGAAGGATCTGTGCCCCACCCTGAAAATCTTAGGCTTCCACTTGGATGACTGCACAGGGTTGAGGCAGGACAGAAAGCCTGGGGACCACCTAAAGTGGAATATTTTAAAGGAGTTCATTGTGTAAAGCTGGAGCATCAAAGGGCTCCACCTACAGTGTAAGGTGAACAAGAAATAAAATCTCTCTTTAGAAGGAGGCTGGCAGATGCCAACACGAATTCTTTCTGAAGGAGTTCTACTGTGACCCAGAGTGCAAGCAATTCCCACAAATAAGATTTTAGTAAAAATATCACCTTACAATCAAAATCATAAAACATACAAGGAAATAAGTCACCATGAGTGAGAGCTAAAGTAATAGACAACACAAAGGCTTAGGAACTGGAATTAACAGATAGAAAATGTAAAAACCAATAGAAAAGCTGAAAAACATGAGGGTACAAGAGATCATAAAGAATAATCTTAGAAAATTTCAAAATTAAACAATTTCTAGAAATAAAAATAATTAGCAACTGGGATTTAGAAATGTAATGCACAAGTTAAACAGATTAGACATATATGAAGAGAAAGTTAGTAAACTAAAAGGTAAATATAACAAAATTAAACCGAAATATGGCACAGGAATACAAAATGATGCAAAATAAGTAAGAAGGGTTGGGACATGGAGAATGAATTAAGAAGGCCTAATTCAAGGCTGGGCGCAGTGGCTCACGCCTGTAATCCCAGCACTTTGGGAGGCCGAGGTGGGCGGATCACGAGGTCAGGAGATCGAGACCATCCTGGCTAACACAGTGAAACCCCGTCTCTACTAAAAATTCAAAAAATTAGCCAGGCGTGGCGGTGGGCGCCTGTGGTCCCAGCTACTCGGGAGGCTGAGGCAGCAGAATGGCGTGAACCCGGGAGGCGGAGGTTGCAGTGAGCCAAGATCGCGCCACTGCACTCCAGCCTGGGGGACAGAGCGAGACTCCGTCTCCAAAAAAAAAAAAAAGAAAAAAGAAAAGAAAAGAAGGCCTAATTCAAGACTAGTTGAATTTCTAAAAGGAAATAATAGAAAAAAATAAGAAAAACAATATTGGAAGTGTATTATAACAATGGAGAAATTTCCAGAATTATTAGGAAATGCCAATCTTTGAATCTAAAAACCTCAATAAATCCAAAGTGAAATAATTTTTAAATCAATAACTACATGCAAAATAGTGAAATTTTGAAACATCAAAGGCACCTAGATTCTGAAAGCTGCCATAGAGAAAATATAATTGTGTACCAATGAATGGCAATTTAATTCTTGGCTGACACCTCAATATCGATAAAAGAATACAGAAATCAGTAGAGTCAAATGTTCAATATATTGAGAGAGGAAAAAACACAAAACTGTCAATTTCAACTTGTATGCTGATAAAAACTCTTTCAAAAAACAACAGTAAAATACAGACAATTTCAGACAAAAACTAAGAAAAGTTTATCATTAAAAGATCCTCACTGAAGAAAATCCTAAAAAATATACTTTAAGCAGAAGAAAAATTGTTCCAAATGCTAAGTCTGAGACACATGAAGGGATGGTGAGTAAAAATGCAGGTGGATATGAATAGGAGGATACAGCTAAGCAAACTCTGACTCTGAAGTTAATAATAACACTAACAATAGTAATAATGTCTAATAGAATAATAGAATAATGTCTAATTCGAGGGGTGAGAAGGTAAGCTGGAAATAAAATATGGGATAACAAAAGCATCTAAGTTGAGAGAGGTTAACAAGAATTAAAGCATTCTCAGATCCTCATACTGGTCTAATTCAGCAGGATTAATATTTGGATTGGTTTTGGTTTAGTGCAGGCATGTTAAAACAACTTGCTCAACAAATTGTTCAACTTCTTTAGCAAGCTGAGCAAGTTGTTCAAGTGGACATAGAGTGGGTAACTTTTTCCAAACAAGTCGAGAAGGAAATTATAGTAAGAAAAGGAAAAGAAGTCAAGAATGAAGATTGTCAAACATTATGTAAAGTGACATAATACGGTCACAAAAAGATAGATATTATATGATTACACTTTTATGAGATACCTACAAATTCATAGAGACAGAAAGTAAAATGGTAGTAGCCAGGGGCCGGGAGGAGGGGAGAAAGAGGAGTTGTTTAATGGATATAGAGTTTCAGTTTGGGAAGATGAAAAAGCTCTGGAGATTGATCTCACAAACGTGAATGTAATTAACACTATATTGAATGGTACACTTTAAAATGGCAGGATGGTAAATTTTATGTTAGGTGTATTTACCACAATATTTTAAAAGGAAAAAAGAGTGGAAATTGTTTAGAATTTTTTTAACCATAAAATGCAGTATAAAGAGAAAACACATAATAAGCATAGTAAGACAGTATAAATATATTTTAATATATCAGTAATCACTTTAAAGTTCAATATACTTAACTCTCCAGTGTCAGTGTTTTCATATTGGATTTAAAATAACAATCCAGTTACATGCTTGTTATGAGACACAATTAAAATATAAGAAGGCAGAAATATTGAAAGTCAAAGAACAGAAATATACATACTGTCATAAACCAAGTTTCCGTACTTACGAGGACTGTTTCTTAGTTTTTACACACTCAAAACATCTACTCACACCTCCCACAAGACGCTTTTGAATGCAGCAGACTTAAGGCCTGGGGAGGTGATGGCAGAAATTGCATTACAGAAATACGAACAATTTCAAATCAAATACAGTTAGAGCATTCATAATCTAAAATATCTGAAGTCAGCAATGCTCCAAAATCTGCAACATTTTGAGCACTGATATGACATTCAAAGGAAATGCTCACTGAAACATTTCAGGTTTCATATTTTCAGATTAGGAATGCTCAACTGGCCTGCAAATATTCCAAAATCTTTAAAAATCTGAAATCCAAGGTACTTCTTGTCCCAAGTATTTTGGATAAGGGATACTCAACCTGTATTGCACACATGATCTTAGCAGTTCTTTGGTCACCCCACTCCAAAGCTCCAGGCATCATATAATCTCATTGGCTTCTCCCTTAACCCTTCCCCTCTCTCTCCCACACTTGCACCCAGGATCTCTAATTCTTCTTGCTCATCATGCCCAGCAATTCAGCTTTCTCCCGTCCCCCTACCCAAACCCAGTCAATATTCAAATCCATGTAGATGCTCTGAATAATGACAGACATTTTACTTAATAAGAGCCTTCCTTCTCAGAAGGTAGTGATTTATTATTACATGTAGAATTAGAAGCAATCAAGAGAATATTTTAATATCAAATACTGCACAGAGTGTGGCTCATTCCAGAGCAGTAGTTTTTAACCAGCAGTGAGCATCCAACTTCTCAAAAGCCTCTCTGCAAATCCTCTTAATCAGACCCTCCTACCATGGATTTGGATCCACAAGTATCTCTGTTAAGCAAAAGAGAAAACAAAAAGAAATTACTATTGCTGAGTACGTTGTGATCACTCAAAAAGAAGAAAGAGTGGGTTTCCACTCCACTCTTGACTTCCTAGTCCAGCCCTCCTAATTTGTCTGAAATGTTGCCATGGTTTCTTCTCTAGCCAGTTGGCCTGCTGTTCCTCCTCCCGCTCCACTGGCCCTGTACACGCCACATCTGAGACCAGGGCTGCTCAGAAGACTTGGAGGGCTCCGCATTAGCACTGGATAAGAATTACATCACCTGAACAAGTCACTTTACCCCTCTGTGCCTCAGTTCCTTCATTTGTAAATTGTAGATGGTAATAATTTGTAGGCAGTCATGAGGTCGATACGGGAATGAAGAGTCAATATTTGAAAACCCTTTAAAATATTGCTTGATACATCATAAGTGCTCAACAAATGCGAGCCATTACCACTGTTAGTGTTGTTTGTGTTTTCTCTTGTTTTGATCACACCTCTTTGCTCTGCAAGTAAAGCTGCAGAATATGGCCCTACCTTCACCTGCCTTTCCAGACTCATTTCCCACTGATACCCAAATTGGAACATCTCCATCACCCAACAACATGCCTTGGAGCTTCCCCTTCTGCGCTTAGCTTACTCTGTAACTTCTACTTGGAATGCATGTTTTTTTTCTCTCTACATATTGATTAATCAGCAGATAAGCCATTCTTTCAAAGGCATAACTCAAGTTTACCTCCTCCATGGACTTTTCTCTTCTTGCCACCATCCCATATTAAATCTGCATCACCTCTCACTAGGAATATTTGAATAGTCAGACCATCTTCAGCCTCTCCCCACCAATATTACTATTCCCAATGCTTTCAGAAAATTATTTTCCTTTTAGAAGAACATACATTCACTGATTGCCTATGATGTGCCAAGCACTGTTGGAACCTTCTGCAATATTTTATTACTCACTGCAACTACCCACATACAACAGGTATTACTATCCCCATTTTACAGACAAGAAAACTGATGCTCAATGCCAAGATTACAGAGCTGGTGGTGGAGAGACCAGGATCCACGACCACATCTGCTTCCTCCAGAACCCACACTCCTTCCACCACAGTCATCTCTGCTCCAGGTTTGCCATTTTTGCCACTTCTACCGAACACCTGTGTAACTATTAACTTACTATTTTTATTTATATCAAGTCCATTTTTATTCTTAGATATATTCTTTTTAAAATCTGTATGTCACTCCTGTTCATTAAAAATGAATAATACTTTTCCTCAGCACGGTAGCTCATACCTATAATCCCAGCACTTTGGGAGGCCCAGGTGGGTGGATCATTTGAGATGAGGAGTTCAAGACCAGCCTGGCCAACATGGTGAAACCCTGTTTCTACTAAAAATACAAAAATTAGCTGGACGTGGCAGCACACGCCTGTAATCCCAGCTACTCGGGAGGCTGAGGCAGGAGAATTGCTTGAGCCTGGGAGGCAGAGGTTGCGGTGAACCTAGATCACGCCACTGCACTACAGTCAGGATGACAGAGTGAGACCCTGTCTCAAAAAAAAATTAATAACTCTTTTCATAAACAGAAAGTAATATAAAGTGAAATGAAGATAACTTGATGTTATTAAATTTAAACATGATAAGGAAGGATAAAGAAAAGCTCCCTAATGTGGTTTGTGGACCCAGCGTGCCTTGGCCCTGTCCCCTCCAGCCTCGGCCCCTCCACTCTCCGCCTTGCCCTTCCACAGCAGCCTTCTTTCTGTCCTTAGTGCTTGCCATGTCACTGCCACAGGGTATTTGCACATGCCATTCCTTGACCTAAAACCCTCTTCCCCATCATGTTTACTTACCTCCTTCCAGCCTTTCAAAGGTCAGCCTCGGGAAACCTTTAAAGACCTTCTAATTGGGCCAAATCCTCTCTACCTCAGGCCTCAGGGCGCCGTGGGTCTCTCCTTCATAGCACTTTTCCCAGGGACAGTTTTGCATTTGTTTGTGAAATTGATTAGCCTCTGTTATATAAATTCACCAGGGCTATGACTATTCCTGGTTTTGCTCACCATTGAATTTCCAGAATTTAGCATGGTGCCTGACACACTGTAGGTATTTAATAGTATTTGCTGAATGAAGAAAAGAGTGAATGAGTGACTGAATGGTTCCCAGATTTTTGAAATCTAAGTAGTAAAGTGCAATTCCTTGTGGACGTAACTTTTTTCTTCCCTAATCAACACCTGTGTTTCTGACTTGATTATGTGGTGTGAGAGATACTGTAAGCTTTCTCTGGTGAGGTCACCACTGCTTCCTTTGACCAAGGAGGCACAGCTGGGTGTAGTGCTCACAAGTTTTGAGAGTCAGTGCTTTCTGAATCTTCTGAGTCCTCCAGATACTGCCATCTCCATGGTCCATCCTTTGCAGATCTGTGTCATCCCATTCACACAAGACTGTGACAGATAGGCAGGGGCTTCCATATGGAAAAATAAAGATATAACTAACAAGGTTTAAAACAGCCTTCCATGATTCTTTTAGACTTCACATTTCATAAAACACCAAAAAAAATTTGATCATTTCTCTGCCAAGTCTGCACAGTGTTTCTCCAAAATCTCTCTATCTCCACTGCCAATCTCTAAGTCACGCTCTTGTCCCTGGCATCTCGACCATTCTAACAGACCCCTCCAGCCTTTGTCTTCTCTAATGGATTCTCTAACAGGCACAGTCCTAAATTCATATATGGGCAGGTTGCCTCTTAGCTGAAAAACTGGGAAGTCTCCCAACTCCCAATTCCCCACAGATCACATCAAGGCTTCCCCAGCAAACATTTAAAACCCCCCTTAGTGCAGACCCCACCCTGCCCATTCAGCTTCTTTGTTCAACAGAAGAGAAAGCCGCTTGCTGTTCTGTGGTCACCCTGAGCTTCAACCTAGGCCTGCATCACACCCACACCAGTACCAGGCCCAGGGGACCAGGCAGAAGGAGAACCTGAGCGACTCAGTGTTAGTCCCCACAGCTGAGGAAGCTCTCAGAGGTGCAGACAACCCTTGCTGCTGGGTGCTTGTAAATGCTGGAGGAGGCATCACTTAGGCACAACTCACAGTAGGTGTGAATGAAAATATCTCTTTCTGCTTTCTTTGAGAAAAAAAAAAAATACCAACTCACATTGAAAGAATAGAATCATTTACATTACATGGATCCTGGGAAAACCATGGAAAACTGCACTCAGGGAAAAGAATGGCAGAAACAAGGGGAATCACCTCCAGAGGCAAATTGGTTTCTAAAACCATCTCTCCAGGAAGGGAAGTTAATGGGGAAGCAATCCAACAAAAGACCCAGAACCACTGCAGGCAACTGTGATTCAGTGATGTCCGTCACGGAGCCGCAGCTGCAATACACTCTTACTGTGGAGCCCAGGCAAGTCACAGAACCTCTCTGAGTCTGTGATACAGAGATGGTAAACTAAACATCATCAGAAAAGTGGGAGGATAAGGAAAGATATGTGAAGAGGTATTATAAACTGTAGCCTGGTTTCAAGTGTATATGAGCTCAAGAGAGGCCTCTGGGGGCTTTTTGGGTTTTCTGGAGGTGGTTGCTTCTGGCAGAGAGGGGATTACAGATAAATCAGGTCAGATCCAGAATTTTGTCCCCACCTTTGATGATTCAGAAACATTTCGTTTATTTAAGAAAATAGTCCTGACTGCTATCCAGGGCAGCTTTTCCCCAACATCACGCTACCAAGGAAACCAAATTAATAACCAGAGATTTACTTACTGGGGGTGGAAGCTGAGCCAAAGGAGACCAGATAGTCAGAGACACACTTTTTTTAAAACCACAACTTACACAGAGCCTGAAATTTCTGATGCAGTGGAGAAATGGTCTATCAAAACCAGGGTGAGATACCCCAGAACACCAGACACAGTATCTCACTCTGTTTATCGGTAGCAGAACAAACCCTGTAATTGGTTTTCTTCAATTTCAGGAGAAATCCTTTGTCTGCCCTTTCTGTAGATGTCTACCCTTCTGTCTGCATTTTCCACTGGTATGACACAGTTTCCAAGGCTACAGTTTATGCTGTGGCTCTTGGTTTTCTTCCTTATCTTCCTAATTCGGAAAAACCCTAATCTGATCAACCACATGTTTAACAAGCCTTCTCTGAGTTGAGCTTTCCATGTATTACGGAAATTCTTATTATCCAGGAATGTCACTTCCTGACCTCTTGGACAAATTCAAAGAGTGCCTTCTTTTGTACTTTAATTACATTTCCAAGTAATTCAGAAAAACAGACCTGGAAAATGGCTTGAAGTTGGCTCCAATATGAACAGAGCACTGTGAGGAGAGAAGGCCTGAAAAAGCAGCAACATTGAGCACCAAGGTGGCCAGTGCCTCCGGGGCCCATCTTCCTGGTACCTTTAGGGATCAGTGTTTCTGCTTTGTGTGTGTGTGCGTGTGTGTGTGTGTGTGTGTGTGTGTGTGTATTCCTCATCCATGGTCTCAGGAAAGAGCAGCAGACATCTGATTTATGGCAAATTTTTTAGACAAAGTGCCATAGTAGCCATCCCAAGGCCAAGCATGAATCTAGCACCAGGGCAATCCACAGGGAGAATTCCAGTTCAGCCTGGCACAATGGCTCACTCCTGTAATCCCAGCACTTTGGGAGGCTGAGGCAGGCGGATCACCTGAGGTCAGGAGTTTGAGACCAGCCTGGCCAACATAGCAAAATCCTGTTCTATTAAAAATATAAAAATTAGCCGGGCATGGTGGCAGGCACCTGTAGTCCCAGCTACTCAGGAGGCTGAGGCATGAGAATCACTTGAACCCAGGAGGCAGAGGTTGCGGTGAGCCAAGATCCCAAGGTCATGCCACTGTGCTCCAACCTGAGCAACAGAGTGAGACTCTGTCTCAAAAAAAAAAAACAAAACAAAAAGAAAAAAGAAAAAAAACAAAAGCAAACAAAACCACAAAGGACAAGTGTGGCCCCATCCAGCCTCAGGTGTTCCAGTGAGCCGAATGAAGCTGACACGTAGTGCAAAAGGAGATGGCATTAACTTAGAACTGTGGGATTGAGCAAAAGATGAAAGTACAACTTGGGCCAACCCTGGCCCATTTGGAGCTGTGAGTACTAAGGGGGAAATGGCAGTCCCTGCTGCCTGCTCTGTGGGACCACATCTGGACCACTACAGGATGCAGAATTCCTGGAACTTTTACTGGGTGTAAAGCGCATTTGTTTCCACAGAGCAAGAGGAAATTAGCTTCATTCCCAACAAAGTGCACAAGTCTTCCTGCCCACTAAGGCATCCTTTTTTCTTAATGGTTTAATGGGCCGTGGGTAAACAGTGGGTGAGCCCCGACTTAAATGGAAAGGTCTGAGATTATGTAATACAGCCCTGCTGAGCTAATAAGGCAGGGTGGAGAGCTGCTTCGGAGCTATTGCTTTTATATGAACAACCCAGTGGATTGTTTTACTGGAACAAGCTTTGACATAGGTTTCATTTACTAAGGGAGGAAAATTTCTCTGAAAGTGGGGAATCAGCAGACATAATACATGAAAGATACAGTGGCGAAGCAGTATATAGTTAGTTAAAATGTGTCATGCTACACAGTGACAATGGTGAGGGCTCAAGGTTGGGGTGGGGGTCAGGAAAGGAAAACCAGGAAGGAAGAACTCTGGACGCAGGGTCAGGATCCTGGGCTGTCATGTAACATCTTCCAATAAATGTGATCTTGGGGGAGACCATTCTGGGCCTTGGTTTCCACATCTGCGAAATGTTATTATAGCCATGAACACTTACTGAAAGCTTACTCCATATGCCAGACACATCTTCCAACTTATGTGAGTTATCTCATTTAATTTTCACAACAATACGAAGTAGGGGGGGAAAATTCTGGCTTCTCTTGAAAACTCAGAAAATCTAACAATGTTGAGTGTGTGTCCAAAATGTCAGCAAGAAGCCAGAGCTGAATAGGGAAGGCTGTTTTAGATGAGACCATTAGCCACAGACCTCACCACTCTTCTTACTGTGCTACTTATTTCCTTTATAGCACCTGAGTGGTTCCTGCTACATGTGGGTTTGTGGCCCCTGCATTAGATGGCCTTCATGATTCCTCTTCACCCCTGAGCTTTGATGTTTTTTGCTCCATGTCACCTTCCCCAGAGTGGTCAGGCCATTCTTCAATATTCAGACCTAGGCAAAAGGTGCATGACTTTGAAATCCCTTAGTTAAGTTAAGGCTCCTAGAAAGAAGAGGCTTTGGGGGCTGAGGAAGGGTGCTCACTGTGCCCTATAAAATAGAGTTTCAATAGACACTGGGTCCTCTGTGGCCTGACCTCCCCTGTGTCGGCAATGTGAGTCTCACTTGAATGGGGAAAGAAAGTAATAGAGAAATGAACAAGGAAATTCTGAAACCCTCAAGACAAACAAGGACCCTCCTATCATAAAGGTAAAGCCAAGTGTCACCTAAGGCAAGTTACTTAATCTCTGTGTCTTAGTTTCCTCATCTATAAGTTAATGACAACCCGTACCCCATAAGGGAGCTTGAAAGAAAATCAAAAAAAGAAAGAAACTCTTTGAGTTGCTAATGACTCTTAAGTTTCTGGTTCTAGTCCTTTGACCATCATGACAGTCCTGTGGTTTTACGAAAGAACTATCTATCTCTATTTAAAAAACAAAAAACACAAAAACCTTTTTTGCTTAAGCTAACTTGTGTTGGGTTTCATCCACCAGGAAGTTAGAAAGAGAAATTACTTAGAGATAAACTTACACATTACAAATCCTTCTGTTCTGTGTGCTTTTAAAAATGTTCTATTTCTAAATGGGCCTCTGGTGAAGATAATGATCACCTCATTGATTTGTTCCCAGGAGAACAGGGTAAAATGAAGTCCTGCTGATCACATTTCTAAATCTTTTTAGTCCCATTGCTTTGGGAAAGTTTCTACACCAGTCATCCTACTACAGGCTCCCTCTTTCCCACTGTTCCTTCTCTGCAACCACCAGGAAAGGAGGAATCCCAGAGCAGTGTTGCTCCATGACCATCAGGTCCTTTTCACTCATAATCCTCTTAGACCACATTCTCTAGGAATGTACTCATTCTTCAGTGGGTCCCTCCATTGAGGAAGGTGCTCTATTCATCTGGAGACCAACATGTTCAGAGCTGCTAGTATCTGCCTCCTTCTGGCTCTTCAACATTGTATTCAATCTAAAGAGCTCCCCCTACCTTCCCATAATTGTTATTTTAGTTTAAATAAGAAAGGGCTGGTTTCTGTTGCTTGCAACCCAAGAACCCTAAATCCAATATGGCACCTTAGTGGTGAGGACAAAGGGGTAGATGGTAAAAGGGAGATATTGATATTGAATTGTCAAGGAAAGCCTTTCTGAGGAGGTGAAATTTGTGCTGAGCTTTTTGTTTTGTTTTGTTTTTTGTTTTTTGTTTTTTGTTTGAGACAAAGTCTCACTCTTGTGCCTCAGGCTGGAGTGCAATGGCATGATCTTGGCTCACTGCAACCTCTGCTTCCCAGGTTCAAGCAATTCTCCAGCCTCAGCCTCCCAAGTAGCTGGGATTACAGGTAGCTGCCACCATGCCCAGCTAATTTTTGTATTTTTAGTAGAGACGGGGTTTCACCATGTTGGCCAGGCTGGTCTCAAACTCCTGACCTCAGGTGATCCACCCACCTTGGCCTCCCAACGTGCTGGGATTACAGGTGTGAGCCATTGTGCCTGGCTGAAATTTGTGTTGAGCTTTCAATGCAGTGTGAAAACAAGGCACGCGAAAGTCTGGGGGAGGGAACATTCCAAGAAAATAAGAGCAAATGCAAAGACCTTGACTCAGAAACATATTTAAGGGCAGTGAGGAGGCCAGTGTGACTAGAGTTGAGTGAATGAGCAAGCACAGTAGGAGATGAGGCAGAGATGTAGGCAGGGGCTGGATTATGTATGGTCACTAGGCTGCAGCAGACTATTTCAGTTTTGTGATACAATGAAAGCCACAGGAGGGCTTGAACAGAGGATGACATATTCGGATTTTTTTTTAAAAAGTCTTTCTGGCTGGCTGTCTTTTTTTTTTTTTTTTTGAGACGGAGTCTCGCTCTGTTGCCCAGGCTGGAGTGCAGTGGCGCAGTCTCAGCTCACTGCAAGCTCTGCCTCCTGGGTTCATGCCATTCTCCTGCCTCAGCCTCCCAAGTAGCTGGGACTACAGGCACCCGCCACTACACCCGGCTAATTTTTTTTTTGTATTTTTAGTAGAGACAGGGTTTCACCGTGTTAGCCAGGATGGTCTCGATCTCCTGACCTCGTGATCCACCCATCTCGGCCTCCCAAAGTGCTGGGATTACAGGCGTGAGCCACCGCACCCGGCCTGCTGGCTGTCTTAAGAATCAACTGTTAGAGACAGGTGTAAAAATGGAAAGAACAGTGGGGACACTGTTGTAGGAGTGCAGGCTGGAGGTGACCATGGCTTGGGTGTGAGCTATGGCAGTGAAAATGGAGAAAGGCAGATAGATTTGTGATACCATTTCAAGGAAAAGGTGTCTTACGTAATTTGCTGATGTGGATTGTGAGAGGAAGAGTATAATCAAGGCTGAGTCTTGGATTTTGGACTGAACAACAGCATAAATGCATTTGCCATTTGCTGGGATGGTGAAAACTAGAAGAGACATGTCATTTAAAGTATTAGTCATCTACTGCTGTGTAAGAAATGACCTCAAAACTTAGTGGCTTAAAATAGCCATAAGCATTTACCATCTCACAGTTTCTATGGGTCATGAATTGCAGAATGGCTTAGCTGGGTTCCTCCAAGTCATGATCTCTCCTGAGGTTGCAGTCAAGATGTTAGCTAGTTGGTCTTGGTTGGGACTAAAGGGTCTGCTTTGCAGGTGGCTCACTCATGAGGTGAGGTTGTACTGGCCATTGGTGGGAAACTGCCATTTCTCCCTACCTGGACCTTTCCACAGTCTGTTTGAGTGTCCTATACAAGTGTTGTAAGAAAGTAAGGCAAAAGCCACAATGTCTAGCCTTGGAAGTCACACTCTTTGATTTGCACAATATCCTGTTAGTTATACAGATCAGCTGCCTTCATTGTGGGAGGAGACTACACAGGGGCATGAATACCAGCAGCTGAGAATCACTAGGGGCCATTTCAATGGACAGTCACCACACCATCCACACTGCTGCCAGAAGGAAGTGCAGACAGAGCCAGCAGGTGCATCAGGGAGGCCAGTCTAATAAAGAGGAACTGAAGAATATGCAGGAATAGGAGTGGAATGATCGGATTCAGAGAGATACAAATGGGTCAAAGGGAATGATTCCAGACACATGGAATGGAGACTTCAGTGGAGCTGGGTGTTCCCTATTAAAGTTTGAGCTGAGCTGGACAGACCCTGCTTCTGCCTTACATACTGAGTGGCCCACCAGGCTTTACGAACGGTGATGCAGTGAGGTGACCACAAGAAAGAAGAGGGAACCCTGAAACTGAAGATGTAAAAAGAAATCAATCCGGGCTGCTAACCAGGTTTAAGATGCAAGTATCTCTCTCTCCCTCCTTCTCTCTCTGTGTGTGTGTGTGTGTGTGTGTGTGTTGTTGTTGTTGTTGTTGTATTGAGTGGGAGTAGAGTTGGGGAATGAGCCAGAGATCAACCATGTTGGAGAGGAACAAACGAAGGACAAGGAGGCATTGAAATATGGGGCAGATCCATACAATACTGATAAAACCAGAGTGGAAGTCTTGCAATTAACCCTGTGATTTTTGCAGCCTGGCCATGCAGAGCACAGCTTTGTGTTTGAGGTTTGTACTGAGTCTCTTGGAGCAAAGATCTATAGAGCCATATGTCATTTTCCAGCTGTGAGACCACTTTCCCCTTGACAGGTCAAGGTGGAATTCAGTCCCCTGCATTTTTGTACCCCTACCCCTTTCTTTCCGCACCTGGACAACTACAGCAAGACCAGTAGAGACACATCCCATTGAGAAACACAAGGCTCTGCCTATCACACACACACAAGTGTTTAATGTGAAACCACCCCAAACACAGTACATGGTGACTAATGCGCAGTAAAAGACAGAAGCTGAGTATCTTTGGAAGAGAGGATGGGAAAATTAACATCACAGGCATTCATCCATCTCTCCTCTTTCCTGTCCTGTCCTCTTTTCATCTCTCCTTTCTCCCTTCTTCCCTCCTCTTTCTTCTTCCTCCCTTTCTCTCCCTCCCAGTGCCTCTCTCTCTCTCTCTCTCTCTCACACACACACACACACACACACACACACACACCTTTCCTGTCCTTTACAGGAGTCACTCATCTTGCAAGGCTGGCTAATGGCACAAGCATGTCTGGGGCCCATATTTCTAGCTCACAGCTTCTTCCACAGGGACAGGGCTCTCTCTCTCTCAGTGCCTGAACCTTCTTAGGGACTCCTCAAGGAATGTGGATCAAGTATCGAGGAAAGTAGTAATCTCCCCAAGACGCTCTGAGATCCAAGAGTTTTCTCCTAAAAGCAGGCATCCCACAAAGGAGACACCATTTGCCCATGTGACCTGAAGGGTTCTAACTTCATCCCTGAGGCGACCTCACACTCGTTCTGGACACTGGCACTTCAGTGAAGCCTAGTTGATCAAATTTGCTGAATCTTACCTTAAAAATGCAAAGAGCAGGCTTTGTGAAGCCACAGAGCCCAGGGCTGCTCTCTCAGGGAGCCAAGGTGCCCTCTTGCTCCAGGTCTAGCCTTGAGGAGAAGTTTTCTTAATAAAGGACCACATCCCAAACTGTCTGGCTTCTCCAGTGGCAGAATATTTCACTGCCCTGTTTCTGCCTCCAGCCCACATTTGCAGAGCTGGCACATAACTCAACTTTGCCATCCTGGGAAGGATTTGAGCACAAAGTCTGCAGTTCAGCCTCAGAATGAAGCGTGAGGGAAACAGTCATACCGTCCTGCCTCCAGGACTAGCTACATAATTTGTGGCACCTGGTGCAAATGGGAATTTGAGGCTCCTTGTCCATAAATAATTAAGAATTTCAGAATGGTGACAAGAGAGCATTAAAGCACTGGGCCTTCTGAATGCAGGGCCCCATGTGACTGCACTAGTCACACACACATAAAGCTGGCCCTGCCTGCCTGTGACTTCCCCTGAGTCCCCAGCCTTGATGCCTGCCCTTAACATCCTTCCAGCCAGTCTCCCTGCATGCCTCTCTAGCCCTGGGCTGAGCCACACAGGGCTCTGAAGGAGAAATACTCTTCCTTCCTTATTTATCACCTATCTCTCATTCTCTGAGCCTAGGCAAATCCATCATTCACCTCCTGGCCAGTACAGACCCTGTGGTCTCCATCACAAGTCTCTGGGCTCCCCCATCCCTCCTTGTTACAGTTCTTTCCCCGTCTGCAGCTCATGCCTGCCCTCCACACACCTTGCAGTCTCTTTCTGTCTCAGGTAGTCCTCACACACATCTTTCCCCTGTCCAGCCCTTACTCCATCTCCCTGCCATCGTTTCTGAAAGCCATTGCCTCATTTATTCGTCTTGTCACCAGGATTCTGCCCAACAAAAGAGTTCCACCATCAGCTTGGGAATATTCCCTCCCCTCATAACAACTCCGTTCAGAGTTTTATAAGACTGCTAGACTTTAAAGATATTTTATAAGTGACAGGAGATATCTAAAAGTTTATTTTTATTACAACTCTGATTTTATAAATGAGGAAATAGGAATGTGGATGGGGTAAGTGGCTTGTCCAAGGTCACATAGCTAGTGAGTGGCAAAGCCAAGACGGGGTTCCAGCACCTGCTGACTCCTACTACAACTCCTAAAGTTGGGACTGATGGGGTCATAGGAGAATAAAAGAATAAGGACATAAAGGAAAAAGGCAGTGTGTGGTTTTTTAAAAACAATGGCTGCATGTTCTTTGGCACCACTGAGAGGTGGGGATCTATGTCCCTTCTCTTGAGTCTGGGCAGATTTGTGACTGCTGCAACCATTAGAGTAAGGTGGAAGTGATGAAGGGTCAACAAAAGTCTGCCTGGTTCTCCTGTGATGCTTACTCTGGGGGAAAGCCAGCCTCCGTATAAGAACTCCAGACATCCTGAGACTGCCGTGCTGGGGAGACCACACGTAGCGCTCTGATCAACAGCCCTAGTTGAGCATCCAGCTAGCGGCCAGCATTAACTCCAGCCATGCAATGAGCAATCTTGGACTTCCAGCCAGTTGGGCCATTAGAAGATTCCAGCCCCTGCCTAAAAGTTTTTTTTAACTGAGGCCCCAGACATCATGGAGCAGAGACCCGCTGCCCTGACTGAATCCCTAACCCACAGATCTGTGAGTATACTAAAATGGTTGTTCAAAGACAGTAAGTTTTGGAGTGAGCTGTTATGCAACAGTAGTAAGCTGGAACAGCTAGGTACAACCCGTGCATCTGTCCACTGATGTTCAAGTCATAAATTTCACATGACTTCCTCTAATTGCTTTTCAGAATTCCTTCAACAGGCAACAAAAAGATGGTGCTTTTGAAGAATGTGCTTAGAAAGAGCAGGGATTCCTCTTCCTCATCCACATGCCTCAGTCCAGCCAGGTCTGCTTTCTGAAAAGAAGTGGAGAGGCTAGGGTTCCAACTCCAGTTCCATGCTTAACTTCTCTGAACTTCAGTTTTTCCTCTGTAAAATGGGAATTAGTGAGTAATTCCACATTGTGGAACTGGTAGGGGATTTTAGGAAAGCAAATATGTGAACATGCTCTAGGAACTTTGCAGCACATTATGAAAATAATCATTAAGGCCCCCTACAATCCGTTCCCCCGTCCACCCCACTCCCTCTCATTTTGTCTTGGTGCCTGGTAGATACAGGGTGACTCTGTCGAAATAATGTTCCCAGTCCAAGCCATTAGCTTTCCAGAGGCTCACACAGCTGTCATCTTTCTCTTCCAGTTTGCACCCTTCCAATAAAAGCATTGCCTCTTTTGATTACAGGAGAATTCACTCTAATTGACTTCCAGGCATTAAAGTTTTACTGAGATGAGCTCAGAGGCTCCCTGGGGATCAGGGGAAGTGCAGAGCATTGCTGCCCTTAGGGCCCTGGTGCTGCCGAGAGTTTCTAAAACAGTTGGCTCTAAATTTTGGCAGAGCAACTTCTGGGGAATATAAAGAGCAGCTCAGAGCAAGGGAGGCACTCCATCTCCACTTACCCAAGGTGCTGGAGGGGAGAAACTGCTGCGCCCCGGGCTCCCTGCTGCATCTCACTCACCTCTGCAATAAGGGGCAGAGACCGAACACAGATATGGAGGCCTTCACATCTGCATTCCTGACCCAAATCTGCCCGCACAATGCCTCTGTGTGGGCACAAAGGAGTGAAAGGCATGGCGCCTGCCCTCAAAAAGTCAGCATTATGCTTGCATGTATGATAGGTGTTGAGATAATGTGAGGCAATATAATTAGGTGCCAATTTAGATGGCATAATTAGCATTAAAAGAGGTAAATTGGAGGAGGAGAGAGGAGAAAAGATTAGGGATGATTGAGAATGGTTTCCTACTAGGAAGGAAACAAGTGCTGGGCCTTTGAGAACAATAATAATAGTAAACACTTACATACCACATGCTCTGTGCCAAATCCTGTGCAAGCCCTTTATATACTTTACCACATTCATTCCTCCCCACAGCCCTTCGAGATAGAGTCTGCTTCCAATCCCCTTTTCACAGATGAGAAAATCATGGCACGAAAAGGTTGAGCAACTCGGCACAGGTCAGAGCTAGTAATTGGTAGAGGCAGGATGTGGAGCCAGAAAGTCTGACTCAGGGGTCTGTGTTCTTCACCACCACACTGTGTGGCTTTCAAGGCAGTAAAGGAGATGAGAAGAAAGGGAAGGACCTTCCAAGAAGGAGACACTGCAGGCACAAATGGACAGAGTGGGGACTCTGCTCCCCATTCAGCTGCCAATCACATCTTTCTTCCGCCTCCTGGAGGAAAAAATAATCATGTATATGGTTTTTTGTGCTTAGGAAATTTCCGGAATGATATGGAAAAATAAATGTTATCAGTGATTACTTCTTAGAAATGGATGGGAGTGAAGTGAAAAAAGTATTTTATACTTTCTAAAAGTTAGAAAGTTTCACCTTGAATCACTTTTACAACTAAATATTGTTTCATAAAAAACAAATTAAGACTATCCTCCCCATGCCCCACCATTTCTCTGAAGGAAACAGTTGCTCAGAAGGAGAAGCAGACCAAGCCAGGGCCAGTCCTTGGGCAGCAGCTGGGTACAGGGAAGATGAGCCTATGGACTCTTTCCTCTGCCCAGAGGGAGCTGGGGACCTGCCCTCCTGCCAGCTCACAGAATCCATCCTTCAGGCTCTGGACACTATGTTCACCCCCACCCTCTCTTCCTTTCTCTCTGAGCTCCCCAACCTTCCTACTCACAACCGTGTGTTTGCGGAGATCACACAGAGATGAAGACCTCTTTGTTTGACCTGATAATGTTGTGCAATTTCCTAAAGTTACTTGAGAGCTTACAAAAATTGACAAAATTTGTATAAAAATTTGGATTTCTGACTTTGGATAAAACCAAAAGATCTGACAATCCTAGGCCTCCATTTTCACTGGACAATTTGGAAGCGGAGTTGATATTAAGGTCAAATGTCATTTACATGGCACCTATGCTGTTGTTTTTCTTGTAACTGGCCTGCTTGCTTAGCTACATTACCTGCTGGGTCCTGGTAAGCAGCTGAATTGGCAGTCTGTGCTTTATTTTTTATTTATTTATTTTATTGTATTTTATTTTTGAAACAGAGTTTCACTCTGTCCCCCAGGCTGGAGTGCAGTGGCATGATCTTGGCTCACTACAACCTCTGCCTCCCGGGTTCAAGTGATTCTCATGCCTCAGTGTCCTGAGTAGCTGGGATTACAGGCATGTGCCACCACGCCCAGCTAATTTTTGTACTTTTAGTAGAGACGGGGTTTTGCCATGTTGGCCAGGCTGGTCTCAAACTCCTGACCTCAGGTGATCTGCCTGCCTCAGCCTCCCAAAGTGCTGGGATTACAGGCATGAGCCACCATGCCTAGCCAGTCTGTTCTTTAGATTGCAAATAACTCCCAGTTGTTTCACACTTCTACTTTCCCAAAGATTCTTGAGTGCAGAAAAGAAGTCCAATACATCCTTTGCATTCCACCTATATTCTAACAGTGAAGCTTTTCATTGAAGGCCTGATGAACTGATGTCATGATTAAGTTACAGAGTAAAGACCTGGATTTCAGTCTATCCAGGATTGGCTATAGCCAAATCATCTGTGCAGCTCAACGCTCAATCCTCCTCAAGAATGCTCTGTGCTTTTATGCCTCGGAATATTGATAGACAACATGCTGCTCTCCCCTAGGCTTATGGTTTTACTAAATATAACTGCTGATTTCTGTTATCTGTCTTTACAAACAACCTGCATCCTCTGGTGGATCTGTCTTCCCTGCCTTGACAGTCAGCTTCCCATTACATCTCTCTTGCTCATGCATATTATATGAATGACTCATGTATCAACAAAAGGAAGAATCCCTTATACCTTTTACCTGATTCATTTCAAATAGTAAAAGAAAATACCCTTACAGCCTGTGTGTCATGCTAAAGCTCCTTCATACCTTTAGTCTCACCAAATACTTTCAGCAACCCCCGGAAGGTGGCATGGTCACCATATTACAGATTAGGAAACCAATGCACAGATAGGTCAAGTAACGTGCCAAGCATCATATCTCCCCGCTGGGACCTGCATCTAATCAAGTGCTTTTTCTTGATACATCAAGGGCAGGTAGAGTTTTACTAGCTACCTTTCCCCTTTCCATTTTGCTTTTGTTCACTGCCTAGGCTTCAGCTGTGGGCCAGGCTGAGAGCTTCCTACGCCACTCTCCTACCTTACCACACACACTTGCCAGCTCAGTCCTAGGTCAGGTACATACATCCCCGATTCTCAGGAGCAATGGCCAATGCTGCACTCTGCCCACTCAGCCCCAGAGAACTGGTCCCTAATGGGTTGCAATAAGAGGAAAAGAATATGTGGTTCTCTCGAGGCATTCCTCTGCCTCAGATTACCTGTGACTATGATTGTTTGAGATGACTGTGACTCCCAAGTGCTTGAGAATCCACCTGGACTCCTCTGGGGTGGCCATGGGAGAAGAATAGTGTCCTTTTTGAAGGGCCTTGTAAGGGACAACATATGCCAGACACTGGAGCACCTCTGGGAGTTTTATTCATTGGAGAATCCAGGATGAAGGCTACTGGGATCAGAAAAAAAAGAGCCCTAACAGAAGCCAATCTCAAATGCCACTGAGAGGCACTGAGCCAAAGCTGGGTCTCACTCTCCTCAGCCAGGTTATGTCGTATAGCAGATGTCTCAGAGTTATGCTAGCCTTGGCTCCCTTCTCCTCCTCTAAAACTTCTAGTTTCCAATCATATACTTTCATACTAAACAGGAGGGAAATTGGTTTTACTATAAGAAACAAATCATGTGTTGATCATAACATCAGGCCAAGAGAAACTTCTGGTCACTGAAATTTCATAAAACTACAGGGAGGCACTGCAAATGCAGAAGAAACAGAGGTCTGAGATAGGAAAATCTACACATTCAAAGAAAGAAACACCCAAGCAGTCTTTTTCATCACTTTTCTCCTGGCCTGTGTGCAACGGTATCAGCTGCTGTTTATGCCCTGTCCAATATCCCACCTATCCCAGCCCACCTAAGTTCCACAGCACTGGAGATGCCTTCCAACCCCTCAAGTGCCTAGTGTCTCTCTTCTTTTCTGCCTCCTGCATGCAGGGAACTTGGAGTAGGGGGCTGCAATTAACACCACTGGGGGCAAGTTCTCCACAAATTACATGGGAAGCAGCCTTGCCTTCCTCTAGTGGGAAGATTTTGCAGCATCTTCCATGCAGTCTCTTAGAGGGTCCCAGTGCGGTGCAGCCCTAGCTGTCCACACAGTAACCATTAATTAGCATACTCTACATGGACTTTTCTCCTTTCCCTGCCTCATTCTCCTCTGTCCTCTACTGGTCTTCCTGGGATCACTCCCCAAATAAATTCTGTGCATCCAAGTCCTTGTTTCAGGGTCTGAAAGAAAGGAATCAAACTAGACACAAGATAAGACTGAAAACTAACTCAATGATATACTTTGATTGCAATTAATCTTATTTTTCTTAATGCTAATTATAAAGTATTCCTATATATTGTCATGGCAGAAGGGTGGACCAGCTAAGCTCCTGTATCCCTGTATAGGAACCTGTAACAGGATGGTAAAATGAGCACCCAAGATACTGAGCGTCACATTTAAGGTGAAGTGCTGGACTAGCATAGGAAATGTTCAGAACATGTTTAGGACATTTCTAGGACTTACATAAAACTGGTTGCAAGACTCCTGGCCACTTTCCAATTTGTTGTTGATGTTTACGAGGCCACAAGCTGGAAAAGAGAAAAAGGATCTCTTTGGAGACAACTGTTGGTAATTATGATTCCTCCCTACTTCTGCCCTCATATCTATCAGAGATAAGCACATAGTTTTACAAGCCCCTACATCAAACCTAGTGAGAGGACATCAAGGAGCACTCCTGAGGAAGTTGGCCTAAGTCCCTTGGAGTCTGCAGTGTCTGTGGATCATGGAGGGGTTTGTCAAGCCAAAGCAAAGGGAGTGTTTCTATGGACGAAGTGGGAGGCAAAAGGGAGAGACAATTTAAATAGACTTGGCCCACAAGAGCCACCTGGAGACAGATGGAAGCTGGAGGGACCTACACTCACAGGGCTCTAGGGGAGAGACTCACATGGCCAGCAGAGGAGCTATTTGTCTGCAGCTGAGAGGCTGCCAGAAATGTGAGGCCAGTCTCTGAAGACCCACAGAAGCCCCATGAAGCCGTCAAGGGAAACGCCCCTGCTTCTCATTCTACCTCCCCACCTCCTCTCATCTACATTCACCCACCCTCCACCTTCAAAGATACAGACACACTTCCTGGGACGCTAACAAGCTTGGCAGGAAAGGATAGAGAAGACATAGTGTGACTTCTAGGCCCCAAATAAGCCCATCTTGGCATACAAGGGAAGCTTTAATTTAAGAACCTTTTTTTTTTTTTTTTTTTTTTGAGATGGAGTCTCCCTCTGTTGCCCAGGCTAGAGTGCAGTGGCGCGATCTCGGCTCACTCCTCCCGGGTTCATACCATTCTCCTGCCTCAGCCTCCCGAGTACCTGGGACTACAGGCACCCACCACCATGCCTGGCTGATTTTTTGTATTTCTAGTAGAGACAGGGTTTCACCATGTTAGCCAGGTTGGTCTCCATCCCCTGACCTTGTGATCCACCTGCCTCGGCCTCCCAAAGTGCTGGGATTACAGGCGTGAGCCATGGCACCCGGCCAATTTAAGAAGTTTAAGAAGAAATGTAAATGGAGTTTCCTGGATGAAATTAGTGTTTGAATTGTGGACTCAGTGGACCACCTTCCTCCATGTTGGGAGGCGGGGAGCATCATTTAATCTGTTGGGGGTCTGAATAGAACAGAAAGGAAGAGGAAGGAGAAATTCCTCTCTTTTCCTTCCCACCTGCCTGTTTGAGCTGGGACCTCAATATTCTCCTGCTCTTGGACTAGAATTTATAGCACTGGCTCCCCTGGTTCTCAGGCCTTTGGGTTTGGACTAGAATGACACCACAGTTTTTCCTGGTTCTCCAGCCTGCAGATGGCAGAATGTGGAACTTCTCAGCCTCCATAATAATGTGAGCCAATTTATCTATCTATCTATCTATCTATCTATCTATCTATCTATCTATCTATCTATCTATATTTTGTTTCTCTGAAGAACCCTGACTAATACAAAGCCGTAACCCCCCAATGTACAGATAAGGATGTATGTAGAGATAAGGACTGTGAATAAGGTCATAAGAATATGGCTCTAATCTGATACAGCTGGTACCCTTGCAAAAGATGAAGAGACACCAGAGCATCAGCGCTCTGTCTCTCTCTTTCTGTGTACTGTGTGAGAACACAGTGAGAAGGTGACCATCTACAAGATAGGAAGAGGGCCCTCACCAGGAATTTAATTGTATGGCAACTTGATCTTGGACTTCCCAGCCTCCAGAACTATAAGAAATAAAATTTTGTTTCAGTCATCCCACCTGTGATATTTTGTCATAGAAGCCCAGTCTTACACACATATAAATGTATGGAAAGAGTGGATGGACATAGGCACCGGTTCACAGAGAAAATACGATCAAAAGACAGAGCCCAGAAGCACCCAAGTAGCATTATCCAGGGCAGGGAGTGCCTAGCAGATAGGTATTTCAATTTGCTTGAAAAGAATGTCCTTTTCAAGGATGAGTGCATCTTGCTGTCAAGATTCATGACATCAACCATCATTTATCCAATTAGCCTCATTTGCAGGAATCCCAGACTTCATGATTAGGTGGCTTCCAGGAAACATTTTTCTAAAGACTCTAGGAAGCTGCCATAAGGCCCCAGTTATTTTGGCAGTGTTGTCTCTTATTGTAAATGAATAAATCAACATCAGCCTTGTGTGGACTTTGAACTTGAGACCCTACTTTTGAGAAGATCAAAGTGCTGAGAAGAGAATGTTCCCATAATACTACAACTGCATTGACCCACCTATTAGCATCTGCATCCATAATCACTGTCTTCCCTCCTGTGGTATATTGCGAAGATGGCAACAAATTCTTCCATGCCCTATAGTTGTGTAAATTTGTAGTTTCTCCCATCAAGAAGGAGAGTCAACTGGACATGGTGGTGCATGCCTGCAGTCCTGGCTACCAAGAGGCTGAGACGGGAGGCTCACTTGAACCCAGGAGTTCAAGGCTGCAGTGAGCAGGCACTTGATCATGCCACGGTACAGGATAAATGTTAATTCTTCCTTCACCGCCAATCACATCTTACTACTTTCTTTGCCTCCTTCTGGGTTTACATGACCATCAGTTCCCCCCTCAGTTACCACAAGTGGCCGCCTAACTGATCCCCCTGCTTCCACCCTTGCCCCCTCTAATCTATTCTCAACATAGCAGTCCAGTGATCTTTTAATAAAGTCGTGTCATGTCACTGCTCTGCTCAAAACCTTCCCATGGTTCTCTGTTTCTCTCCAAGTCTTCGTAGTAACCTCTATGACCTCCAAAGCCCTGTTCTATCTGCTTCACTCCCATTACATCTCTGACCTTGCTTTTGGTCTCTCTTACCTACACTTACTCCACTTCGACGACATTAGTCTTCCTGATGTTCCTAGGACAAAGCAGGATGCTCTCCTCTTAGGGTTTTGGCCCTGGCTGGAGTACTCATCCCCTGCTGGAGTACTCATCCCCAGATGTGAAAATGCCTAGCTCCCTCATCTCCTTGAAGTCTCTGCTCAACTGTCACCTTCTCCATACATCTATACCAGTCACTCTATTTAAATTATAATCCACAAAGAAATCCCAGTCCTCGTGCTATGCTTTATTTTTATTTTTTGTTTCCATAGTACTTATTCTCTTTTAACATCCTATACAACTTATTAGGTTTGATACGTATTCCTCCGCCCCCACTAGAATGTTAGCTACACAAGGGCAAGGATCTGTATCTGTTTTGTTCACTGACAATCTCATGTGCCTAGAACAGGGTATAGAACACAAATGAGACACTTAGTAAATGTTTGTCGAATGGGTAAGTTAGTGCTTGAATAATGGAGATAAATGAATGTGGAATCTCCATGTTCATCTCTAATTTTCCATCTCCAAAGATTCAGAAAGGAGCATAGGCCTTAGACAATGGGGCTTTCCCCACCGTCTGCAGTATCACATAATACCTGTAAGTATTTATCATGAATACCAACCAATGCCTGTTAAGGTACATGTTTATGGATTAATACTTTTAATTCAAGATATCCTCACTTGGGACAATGAAGGTGTATGCTGATAGGAAAGAATCTGATTTTAAAAATAAATATATTAAACATCTATAACTTAAGGATGAGAAGAAAAGGATTTTCATAAACTCTTTCCAAAAACAGAGGGATTCTTTGCTTTAACAACTCCCTCCCATAAAAAAGAAGTCTTGCTTTTTAAACATGGAACTTCTCCCAAAACTGATTAGAATTAGACTCACTTTATAAATATTTACATGTACTGTTTTTCAGAAATATGACTACTGCATTAAGGGAAGGAAGAACAGTTATCTCCGCAATTGAATTTCTCACGAAGTCCAGAGGGCAGCTTTTATGAGCCAGCCCAGCATTTCTATGATTTAAGTTTGAAGCAAGCAGATGTAGCCATCATAGGAAAACCTCATTCCTCTTGGAGGAAGAAGCTGGATGAGTGAGTCTGGAATCGGGTTTGCAATCTCCACTAACCAAACACATAGCAGCACTTCTATGATGCTTTTATGCCTAGTGGGCTCTGTAAGCTTTTATAAGGTAGAATTAAGGAGTTCCTTAGAAAAAGCCTATTTAAGAGGAACACTTTTACACTGTTGGTGGGACTGTAAACTAGTTAAACCATTGTGGAAGTCAGTGTTGTGATACCTCAGGGATCTAGAACTAGAAATACCATTTGACCCAGCCATCCATTACTGGGTATATACCCAAAGGATTATAAATCATGCTGCTATAAAGACACGTGCAAATGTATGTTTATTGCGGCACTATTCACAATAGCAAAGACTTGGAACCAACCCAAATGTCCAACAATGATAGACTGGATTGAGAAAATGTGGCACATATACACCATGGAATACTATGCAGCCATAAAAAATTGATGAGTTCATGTCCCTTGTAGGGACATGGATGAAGCTGGAAACCATCATTCTCAGCAAACTATCGCAAGGACAAAAAACCAAACACCGCATGTTCTCACTCATAGGTGGGAATTGAACAATGAGAACACATGGACACAGGAAGGGGAACATCATACACCGGGGCCTGTTGTGGGGTGGGGGGAGGGGGGAGGGATAGCATTAGGAGACATACCTAATGTCAAATGATGAGTTAATGGGCGCAGCACACCAACATGGCACATATATACATATGTAACTAACCTGCACGTTGTGCACATGTACCCTAAAACTTAAAGTATAATAATAAAAAAAAAAGCCTATTTAAAGATAATTATTCCTGGGAAAAGTCCACTTAACATGAATCCACTGAAATGGGAAGCAACATTTTACAGCAAATAATGGAGGTAAAGGAGAGTGTGGATTGAAGCTTTAGCTTTAAAAGAACTAAAAATTATAATACTACATTTGTTTTCTTTTACATGTAACCACTTTTGATTATAATTGCAACTACAGACGAATTCTTAGGACAGGAAGTTGAATCGAGACTCATTTTGGTGTGCTTTTTTTCTAAAAAACAAAATTGTAAGATGGCAAAATATGGCATCCATCATTTCTCATTTGACCTTCATATCAAGATTTTAAAGAAGGTAGATTTTGCAAAATAATCAAGGACTTCACTTTTCTCCAGGACCTCTCGTAACCCTTTGAATTTCTAATTATCCCCTTTTGAAGACTCTATTATGTCATCATCTTTGTTAATTTTCTCTTCTTCAATTGTAATCAGACAAACTCTGCCAGATCCTCATTTCTTAGAGGCATTCTAATAATTATTCCATCAGTCCTCCTCCACTGCTTTCATTATCTTAGTGAAATCCTTCATGTTTGTGAGATTGGCAGTTTCACCTTGCAATTTGTCAGCATAATAATCACAGTAAAAACACCTGACAATAATAGTGGGTGGGAGTAGATGCCAGTGTTAAGCCAGAGGAGGGTGCGAGTGGGGACTAGCTTTATAAGGTTCTGTTAGTGAACATTTCGTGTTGGGATGACCTTTGCTTCCCAACTTGTAATTATAGGTACTCCAATAGTAAATACTCTGAAAATGAGGTTCCCCTGCACTCAAAAACAGGAATTAGCATTGCAGGTTCTTGGTGAAAGTACTAACTGGAAGAAGTGTGATGATGGATATAGCACCTGGAAAGGTGATCAGCTGTAACCTATGCATGCCGGCTGAGGAACTGACCAATACCCCCTCAGGCTTGGCTCCCAGCTCCTGCAGGTTTGAGCCCTAAGATGTGGTCAACACCTAAAGCTAGAATACTGAAAAGATAAAGTAACACAAATATCTGCTTTGTAGCTACTGCCATCTAGTGAATTTAAGCTTCATTTCCAATTTGATTTTTGTTAACATCGTAACCAACTCTAGGGGGCAATACATTGCATGTAGCCTGCGACTTGGATGGCTTAGCTTAGCTTTGTAAGAGCTGACAAGACTTAAAATCCTTTCCCCCTGTTGGGAGTCTGTTCGGAGGTCTTAGATTTGTGTCTGGGTTGGTGTGGACTGGGTAGAGCTTGGTTCTACAAGTCCTCAAGGTATGCATGATGATTCACTCTTGGAATAAGGCTTGTTCTTTCATCTCCTGACTTTGCACATGTTCTTTACACTGTTGACCTACTCAATCAGCAAACTGTTCTTAAAAATCAAATTCAAATATCCCCTCTAGAAGGGCGTTCTGAACTCCCCCCTCCCCAAACTTGTTCTCACTTTCTTCTGTGCTTTTAGATCAAGTTTTACTCAGTTCTGTTACATTTACCACATGCAACTTAATTATTTAATAGTCCCTTTCTTCCTCTAAACTCAAGATTTTGGGGTGCAACTGTTACGGGTTGATCTTATTAGCATGTATTTCGTTCACTACCTAGCACATTGAAGATAATCACTAAACATTTATTAAATTAATTTTTTTGAATACCATGATTGGCTGGGTGCAGTGGCTCACTCCTGTAATTTCAGCACTTTGGGAGGCCAAGGCAGGTGGATCACTTGAGGCCAGGAGTTTGAGACCAGCCTGAGTAACATGGCGAAATCTTGTCTGTACTGAAAATACAAAAAATAGCTCGGCATGGTGGCTTGCGCCTACAATCCCAGCTACTCAGGTGGCTGAGGCATGAGAATTGCTTGAACCTGGGAGGCAGAGGTTGCAGTGAGCCATGATCATGCTATTGCACTCCAGCCTGAGTGACAGAGCAAGACTCTTTCTCAAAAAACAAAAACAAAAACAAAAACAAAATCCATGATTATGCCAAATGGTTCTTGGTTTCACCAAGGTTACGTCAACCTCCTAAACTCATTTTTTTAGTGAGGCAAAATTCACCATTTTAACCATTTGAAAGTGTACAATTCAGTGGCTTTTGATATATTCACAATATTGTGCAACCATCACCACTATATAATTCCAGAACATATTCATCACCCCTCAAAAAAAACTCCATATCCATTACAAAGCTGATCATTCTCTCCAGTCCCCAGCCCTTGGCAATCACTAAACTACTTTCTGTCTCTATGAATTTGCCTACTCTGGGCAAATAAATGCAATTATATAATATGTGGTCTTTTGGCTTCTTTCACTCAGCAAAATGTTTCTTTTCCAAGGTTTATCCATGTTGTAGCATGTATCAGTATGTCATTCCTTTTTATGGCCAAATAATATTCTATTGGATGTAGGTAACACATTTTGTTTATCCATTCATCAGTTGATGGACATTTGGGTTGTTTCTACTTCTACGTCTATGCTTTCTTCTAAGAGTTTTATAGTTTTTCTTCTTACTTTTACGTCTTTCATCCATTTTGAATTAATTTTTGTGTATGGCGTGAAGTAGGGGCCCAACTTTATTCTTTTGTATGTAGCTGTCTAGTTGTTCCCAGCAGCATTTGTTTAAAAAAAAACAAAAAACAGACAAACAAAAAACTATTATTGGCCGGGCGCGGTGGCTCACGCCTGTAATCCCAGCACTTTGGGAGGCCAAGGCAGGCGGATCACGAGGTCAGGAGATTGAGACCATCCTGGCTAACATGGTGAAACCCCGTCTCTACTACAAAAATACAAAAAATTAGATGGGCGTGGTGGCGGGCGCCTGTAGTCCCAGCTACTCAGGAGGCTGAGGCAGGAGAATGGCGTGAACCCAGGAGGCAGAGCTTGCAGTGAGCCTAGATGGCGCCACTGCACTTCAGCCTGGGCGACAGAGCAAGACTCTGTCTCAAAAAAAAAAAAAAAAACACTATTATTTCCCCATTGAATGGTCTTGGCACACTTGTCAGAAATCAATTGGCCATAGATGTATGAGTTTATTTGTGGACTCTCAATTCTATTCCATTCAGCTATACACCTATCTTTATGCCAGTACCAAACTGTTTGATTACTGTAGTTTATAATAACTTTTGAAATTTGGCCAGTGATTCCTAACCTGAAAAGTACAAAGAAGTCTAAATGAGAAACAAGTATTTTGATTTATTTTGTCTATAATATGACCCACAACCAGTGCTTTAATAAATTCTCCTTACTCACGTGAGCTTTGTGTAAATGGACTATGTTTGTGAAGTAAAAAGAGCTGAGTTTCACCATCTTGAATGATTTATACAAGCAAAGGCCAAAGGCAAAAAGGAACAGGAAAACATACACAGTCCAGGAATTTGCTGGCTTCTACGATGGGATTTGTATTTCTACAAGTTTTGTAACTGAAGGTTCAAAACCATTTTACCCAGATCACACAAACCATGGAGGCTCCAACTGATATCAGGGGTATGTAAGATGTGAGGAGACAGATGTAGTACAATTCTTCACCCTTCCCTGTGTCCATACCCTTTGCCATGTGGCTTTGCAGTTTCTCGCACTCCTTGATTTTGGATTTGGCTTTGTGACTTGCTTTGGCCAGTGGAACAAAGTAGAAGTCATAGTATGTTGGTTGCAAACCTTAAATGCTGTTCTGTAATTTTGTTTGCTTTCTTGAACCTCTGCCTCTGCCAAAGAGAAACATACTTGCATTAGCCTGCTTGGCCAGGAGAAGGATAGGAGACCCATGGAGTCAAGCTGAACTGCTGCAGCTAAGTTCAGTCTAAATCAGCCAACAAGATCATGTTCTCATTCTTTTTTAGGAACTTAATTTAGAAAATTAAAAGTTGTTTATTACAGTGTTTTGCCTACCCAACTAGTATGGAGTAAACTTATTTAGTCTTTGTAGAAAATACTTCTTTTTTAACTTTTATTTTAGGTTCAGAGGTACATGTGAAGGTTTGTTATATAGATAAACCCATGTCATGGGAATTTGTTGTACAGATTATTCGATCACCCAGGTATGAAGTCCAGTACTGAATAGCTATCTTTTCTGCTCCTCTCCCTCTTCCCACCCTCCATCCTCAAGTAGACCCCAGTGTCTATTGTTTTTCTTCTTTGTGTTCATAAGTTCTCATTATTTAGCTTCCACTTATAGGTGAGAACATGCAGTATTTGGTTTTCTGTTTCTGCATTAGTTTACTAGGGATAATGGCCTCCAGCTCCATCCACATTTCTGCAAAAGACATGATCTCATTCCTTTTTAGGACTGCATAGTATTCCATGATGTATATGTACCAGATTTTCTTTATCCAATCTGTCATTGATAGGCATTCGGGTTGATTCCATATCTTTGCTATTGTGAACAGTGCTGCAATGAACATCTGCATGTATGTGTCTTTATGGTAGAATGATTTACATTCCTCTGGGTCTGTACCCACTAATGGGATTGCTGGGTTGAATGGTAGTTCTACTTTTTGCTCTTTGAGGAATCACCATACGGATGTCCACAATGGTTGAACTAATTTACACTCCCACCAACAGTGTATGTGTTCCCTTTTCTCCACAACCTCACCAGCATCTGTTCTTTTTTAACTTTTTAGTAATAGCCATTCTGACTGGTGTGAGATGGTATCTCATTGTGGTTTTTATTTGCATTTCTTTAATGATCTGTGATATTAAACTTTTCTTCATATGTTTGTTGGCCGCATGTATGTCTTCTTTTGAAAAGTGTCTGTTCATGTCCTTTGCCCACTTTTTAATGGTTTTCTTTTTCTTGTATATTTGTTTAAGTTCCTTATAGATGCTGGATATTAGAACTTTGTCAGATGCATAGTTTGCCAATATTTTCTGCTATTCTGTAGGTTGTTTACTCTGTTGATGGTTTGTCTTGCTATGATGAAGCTCTTAAGCTTAATTAGATCCCACTTGTCAAATTTTGCTTTTATTGCAATTGCTTTTGGTGTCTTTGTCATGAAATCTTTGCCTATTCCTATGTCCAGGGTGGTATTGCCTAGGTTGTCTGCCAGGGTTTTTATAGTTTTGGGTTTTACATTTAAGTCTTTAATCCATCTTGAGTTGATTTTTGTATATGGTGTAAGGAAGGGGTCCAGCTTCAATCTTCTGCATATGGCCAGCCAGTTATCCCAGCATCATTTATTGAATAGGGAGTCTTTCTCTCAATCCTTACTTTTGTCAGTTTTGTCAAATAACAGATTGTTGTAGGTGTGCGGCCTTATTTCTGGGCTCTCTATTCTGTTCCACTGGTCTGTGTGCCTGTTTTTGTACTGGTACCATGCTATTTTGGTTACTGTAGTCCTGTAGTATAGTTTGAAGTTGGGTAATGTGACACCTCCAGCTTTCTTCCTTTTACTTAGGATTGTCTTGAGTATTTGGGCTCTTTTTTTATGCCATATGAATTTTAAAATAGTTTTTTCTAGTTCTGTGAAGAATGTAATTGGTAGTTTGATAGGAATAGCATAGAATCTGTAAATTGCTTTGGGCAGTATGGCCATTTTAATGATATTGACTCTTCTTATCCATGAGCAGGGAATTTTTTTTTCCCCATTTGTTTGTGTCTCCTCTGATTTCTTTGTGCAGTGTTTTGTAATTTTCATTGTACAGAATATGAAAATATCTTTATTTTGCCCTCACACTTTAATTATATGTAGAATTCCAGGTCGACAATTTTTTTCTTTCCACTCTTCATACATATAATTCTATGTCTTCTGCTTCAGTTTCAGGTGATACTGTAGCAGGACGAGCTGCAGACAAAACTTCTCAGACACCAAGTTGTAGAAGGAAGGGCTTTATTCAGCTGGGAGCATCGGCAAGCTACTGCCTTAAAATCCGAGCTCCCCGAGTGAGCAATTCCTGTCCATTTTAAGGGCTCACAACTCTAAGGATTTCACATGAAAAGGTCGTGTTTGATTTGAGCAAGCAAGGGGTATGTGACAGGGGCTGCATGCTCTGGTGGTCAGAGAGAAACAGAACATGGCAGGGAGTTTCACAATGTTCTTCTATACAATGTCTGGAATCCATGAATAACATCGGTTTTTAAGTTATGAGTTGATTTTTAACTACTGGATTTAGGCCAGGCAGGCCCAGGCTTGGTTTCGGGCCTGGCGCCGGGCTGCCTGTCTTTGGTTTTACTTCCTTGTTGTTTTTTCTAAAACAGGTACTGAGTATAAAACAATATAAAACAATATGAGAGGGTCTCTCTCTTCCCTCAATACAGGGCTCTGAGCAAAATCTGCCATTCTGTACTAGGATCTCCCCAGACACTGGCAAGTGATTGCAACCCCTGGGAGGGGTAACAGAGCTATCTCAGGGACCAACCTCTTTCCTTTCCTACCTCTGGCTTTGCATAATGAGCCCAGTTCTAGTCTCCTACCACGTGTGAAAGTGTTTGTGGCTCCCGTTCCTGCAAAGGCATTAAGTTCTGGCTCAAAGTGCCCATTTACAGTCCTGGTTCCCCAAGGACCATGTGGCTTCAGCCCCTGTTTGCCATGTGGGCTGTCTTTTTGCTTCACATAAACTTTCCATTAACTTCTAGATCAACTACCCATATATTTTTATTTTAAAATATTGTCTTATCCATTTTTACATATTTGGAGCAAAGGAGAAAGTATTTGGCATGTGCTCACTCTGAGGCTTTGAACAAAATCCTCAATCAGTACTGAAACATAACAATGAGCTTTACTAATTTTTTTCCCCTCATTTTGCTTCCTGCCTCCCACTACCTTTTGGATTTGCTTTTTGTTTTTTTTGTTTTGTTTTGTTTTGTTTTTCTTACCTGAGTACATACTTTAATAATTCCTTCAGAGAAAGTCCAGAGTACTGAGATTTCTAAATCATTATTTTTAAGAAAATAGTTCTCTTTCATCTTCAATGTTGAATGACAGTTTAGCTTGGTATATGTTTCTAAATATAAAGTAATTTTCCCTCAGTACTTTGAAAATTCTGCTCTATTGTCTTTTTTGTTCAATGTTTTTGATAAGAAGGCTTATGACAATCTGAGTATTATTCCTTATTATATAATATGTGTTTTGTCTCTAAAAGATTTTAGGATTTTTCCTTTTATCCTTTACATTCTGATATTCACTATGAAGTCCACACATGGCCTTTGTTTAGTTTTGCATTGTGCATTGTGTTTATCAACATATTTGATCTTTCAGTGCTTCAAGTGACAACCTAAACAACTAATCAGTATCTGGGAATGAAAGAACCTTCTCTTGAGGATCTGACCAGCCCAAGAAGTCCCAATGATACCAACATAAAGGATTCTTTGAAAATAGCCCAGCCAGATCATTGAGCCACATCTGATGCTCAATCAGGATTTGCATACCCCACCACTATATAACCAATCAATGGGGGGAGAGGGGGAATAGCATTAGGAGATATACCTACTGCTAAATGACGAGTTAATGGGTGCAGCACACCAACATAGCACATGTATACATATGTAACAAACCTGCACTTTGTGCACATGTACCCTAAAACATAAAGTATAATAATAATAAAATAAAAAAAAAACAATCAAGAATCAACAGACATCTGAGAGCTTTTTTATGAAAGATGGAGACAAATCAACCAATAGATAAAGCAATCTTGAGGAAACAGATTCTGAAAGGAGGAAAAAAATAAAAAAGAAAAAAACATATTATCGAAGTCTTCAGGGTACTTAGAGAAAATGTTGCAGCCATGAAACTACTTTAGCACAGTGGTCCTTGCGTGTAATCCCTAGCACTTTGGGAGGCCAAGGTGGGAGGATTGCTTGAGCCCAGGGGTTCAAGTTTACAGCAAGCCATGATTGCACCACTGCACTCCATCCTGGGTGACAGAGTGAGACCCTGTCTCAGAAAAACCAAACCAAAACAAAACCTAAATAAACAAACAGGAACATTCAGAGGACTTTAATGTCACTAAAAGAAAAAATTTTTAATTCAATAGAAGAATTGAAAAATAAAATTGAGAAATTGTACAAAAGTAGAACAAAAATAAACAAGACATAGAAAAAAAGTGGTGGTGGAGAGAGGATCTGAATAGTAGTTTCATAGAGAGAGAAAAAAAGAAGAATTTAAGTGAAACTATTATCAAAGGAAAAATTCAAGCAATTTTCCCAGAATGGAAAAACATGAGTTTCCAGATTAAAAAGACCTAGGAAATACCCAGTACAGTGGACTCATACCAAGACATATCACTGGGAGATTTTAGAACACTGGGAAGAAAGAGAAAATACTTGTGATATTGTGATGTAATAAGAAATACACATAAAAGAACAACTCAAATCACTCTAAAAAAATTTTTAAACAATTTTTTAAAGAAATGTCCATTTTATCTTCATCCCCTGTTCCTGGCACAAAGCTCCTAAAACCCTTGTAATTTCCTGAGTGATAAGAGCACCTTTTATTATATAACATTGGGTCTTAGTCCCCAGTTCCTGACATAAGAGCCTCTATGACCCTTGGAATCTCCAGAGTGATAGGAGAGTCTTTTTTCATGGTAATAAGATGACTGGTGGCTGGGTCCCCTGGATAGCCTCAGGATAGGGTCTGGTTGCCAGAAAGACTGAGGCATTTTAGGAGGGGAAAGGAGCTGGAGATTGAGCTATTCACCAATGGCAATAATTTATCAGTTATGCCTACATAAAGGAAACTCCATAAAAACCCTGAATAACACTTAAAAAAGTTTCCAGGTTGGGGAATACATCACTGTGCCAGGAGGCACATCCCAACTCCATCGAGAAAGGAGCTCCTGCACGCAGGACCCTTTCAGACCTTGCCCTATGTACCTCTTCATCTGGCCATTAGTTTGTATTCTTTATAATAAACAAGTAAGTGTAGGTAAAGTGTTTTCCTGAGTTCTGAAAGCCATTATAGCAAATTATCAAACCTGAGGAGAAGGTCATGGAAACCCTAGATTTGTAGCAAAATTGGAGAGAAGTGTGGATGCCCTAAACACCCAATACTTGCAACTGGCATCTGAAATTGGGGGCAGTCTTATGGGACTGAGCCCTTAATCTATGGAGTCTGCATTAACTCTGGACAGTTAGTGTCAGAAGTGAATTAAATTGTAGGACACCCAGTTGGTGTCCAGAGAGAAGTGGAGAATTGCTTGGTTTGGGAAACCTACACATTTGGTGTCAGAAGTGTTTTGAATAGAGGCACAAGTTTTTATTTTAATACTAAAAGTTCTCTGAGTGTAGAGTAACAGGATCAGTAATCACAATGGCTTTTGACTTCTCAATAGCAACACTGGAGTCTAAAATATAATGGAGTAATTCATTCAAAATAATAATGGAAAATCATTTCCAAATTATTATATTAATTCAGCCAAACTCTCAATCAAGTATGAGAGTAGAATAAAGTCATTTTCAGACATGCAAGGTCTGAAAAAATGTGTCCCCATGCATCATTTCACAGAAAGCTACTGCAGGATATATTCCACCAGAACAAGAAAGAGGAAGCCTTAGGATATGGGAAGAGTATATAGCATAGAAGAGAAATCAAGAGAATCCTCTGGATTTTGGTGAAAGGAGACACCTGGATAACTACTGAGCACCAGATATAGAGGGAAACTATTCCAAATGGAGCAGGCAGAAAGATCCAGAAGGGAGTCCTTTTTAAAAGATTAAATTATTAGAACATCCAATGCATCTAAATATATTTGGAGCTGGGCACGGTGGCTCATGCCTGTAATCCCAGCACTTTGGGAGGCCGAGGTGGGTAGATCACCTGAGGTCAGAACTTTGAGACCTGCCTGGCCAACATGGTAAAACCCCATCTCTACTAAAATACAAGGGTGGGTGTGGTGGCATGCACCTATAGTCCCAGCTACTCAGGAGGCTGAGGCAGGAGAATAGCTTGAACCCAGGAGGTAGAGGTTGCAGTGAGCCAAGATTGTGCCATTGCACTCCAGCCTGGGCAACAGAGCAAGACTCCATCTCAAAAAAAAAAAAAAAAGTATGTATATATATTTGGAGCAGTAATTCCCAAAGTCAGGTCCAGTGGCCCTAGGGGTCCCTGAAACCTTATTAGATAATTTGCAAGGTCAAAGCTATTTATGTAATAATACTAGATATTATTTTTCTTTTTCAATCTCCTTCTGTCATAAGTACACAAAAAAGTTTTCCAGAGGCTACATGGTATGTGATATTACAACAGATTGAATGAAAAAGCAGATATGAGAAGTCAGCTGTCTTCCAAGAAGCCAAACATTAAAGAGATTTGAAAATATGTAAAATAATATCATTCTTATTATATTTGTTTTGTTTTAGAAAACATAGTTACATTTCATGAAAAATGTTATGTTAACATAAAATAGGTTTAGTATTTTAATGTATTAATAAATAGATTTTTTTATTTGTAAGTTTTAATTTCAAATACTATAAATGTAGTGGATATGACCCATATAATCAAAAGCCCTTTGGTCCTCTGATCCTGCTTATGCAAAAATAAAAAGTACATATATATATGTGTACACACATATATATATGTGTATATGTGTACACACACGTATATGTGTATATGTGTACACACACGTATATGTGTATGTGTGTACACACACGTATATGTGTATATGTGTACACACACATGTGTGTATGTGTACACACACATATGTGTGTATATGTGTACACACACATGTGTGTATATGTGTACACACATATATGTGTGTATATGTGTACACACATATATGTGTGTATATGTGTACACACATATATGTGTGTATATGTGTACACACATATATGTGTGTATATGTGTGTATATATAAAAGCTCTTTAGGATTCTCCGTCATATTAAGAGTGGAAAGGGCTCTTGAGACCAGAAGGTTTGAGAATTGCTGATTCAGAAAACTAATGGAGAGTTTAGGTTGAATTTTTATTGGGTAGACCAAAGCAAACAAACAATTATAAATTCCAGAGAAAATAGAAAGTTGAACAGAAAAGGAAAACTAAGCATAGCATACTAGATGGCTCAGCTGAGAAGAATGTGTACACAGTCTTTTAAAAATATTTTTTATTTTTATTTTTTGAGACAGGGTCTTATTTTGTCACCCAGGCTGGAGTGCAGTAGCCTGATAATAGCTCATTGCAGCCTTGACCTCTAGAACTCAAGTGATCCTCCCACCTCAGTCTCCTGAGTAGCTGGGACTACAGGTGTGCACCATCATGCTCAGCTAATTTTTTTTTTGGTAAAGATAGGGGTCTCATTATGTTGCCCAGGCTGATCTCGAACTCCTGGGCTCAAGCTATCCTCCTACCTCTGCGTCTCAAAGTGCTGGAATTACAGGTATGAGCCACTGTGCCCAGCCAGGGCATGTACATAGCCATATTAATGTTAAATGATATTGTCTAATCAAAGGTATGACATAACTATATTAGATACTAGGGGCAAGTCTAGTTAAAGGGAAGTTGTCAAAAAAGAGCTAAATTCTCATCTTCCATAGTGAGAAGTCGACAGATAATAACTAATTCTAAAAAGAAGATTTTAAAAGTAAGCATGTCATTTAGAGATATGAAAATAAATCCTAAAAACCCACAAATAAAAGTAGTAGTGGCCTCTAGAAGGGGAAATGAAGAGGGAGATGGCATTTTCCCAACAAGTCCTGTGGAATTATTTGACTCTAATTATGTATAATTTTGTTAAAGATGAAAGGTGAAAATAGAAAAAATTTAGTACAAACAGAAGTTTTAGTATTTCTTTCTTTCTTTTTTTTTTTTTTTTTGAGATAGAGTCTTGCTTTGTTCCCCAAACTGGAGTGCAGTGGCGCATCTCTGCTCACTGCAAGCTCTGCCTCCTGGGTTCACGCCATTCTCCTGCCTCAGCCTCCCGAGTAGCTGGCACTACAGGTGCCCGCCACCACGCCCGGCTAATTTTTTGTATTTTTAGTAGAGATGGGGTTTCACTGTGTTAGCCAGGATGGTCTTGATCTCCTGACCTCGTGATCCACCCGCCTCGGCCTCCCAAAATTCTGGGATTACAGGCGTGAGCCACCACTCCCGGCCCGTGAGCCACCCTGCCTGGCCTAATATTTCTTTTTTCTTGACTTTGCAATAGATAAATTTATGAGATAGCAGCTAAATTTTTTGATTGAGAGACCACCGCGGTAAATTTGGGATTTTAAATTTTGAATTGAGAAATGGAAGATTGTAATACATGTTTCCGAACCGGGGGGTGGAACCTAAAAGAATCACAAGGGTGGGATTGCTGAGGAGGGGTGTGTGGTTTGAAGAAAAACTGCTGTTCATTGAAGAACCATTAATATTTATAAGAAACAGTGAATTCAGAATCAAGAGAGCAGACTGTGGTTCCAGCTCTGCCACTTACTCCCCTTGTTGCCGAACCAACCCTAGGTCTGCTTGCCTGGCGCAGCATAGCCAAACATTCACACTGAGGTTTTGCAGCAGGAGAAAGGAGGGCATTTATTTGCAGGATGCCAAGCAAAGAGACTCAGGCAGCTATGCTTAAGACCCGACCTCCCTGATGGTTTACAGAAAGGGTTTTTAAAGGCAGGGGAGGGGTAAATTTCAGGAAAGTAGAAGTTACAGGCAAAATTATAAATTGATACATGAAGGTTATACACTGGTTTGGCCTAAAAAGGTGGGATATATTTAAGCGAGGGCTTAAAGGCCATAGGTGGATTCAAAGATTCTCTGATTTGCAATTGGTTAAGGAAGTAAGGCTTTACCTAAAAACTTGGGGTCAGCAGAAAGGAATGTTAAGTTCTGGCCTGCAGGCATGTCCCTCTCCAGGGACCTCAGGAAGAAATTTAGAACAAAGAACAGTGGTCAGAGTTTGGTCCTCAGTTCCCTTTTATCTGAGGTCTACGTGCCAGCAGATGGCATTTTGCATTTGGTGGAGGTCCAGGTTTCTGAAAAAACAACTCTGGAAAAGGACATATGATAAGATATTATCTTTAGTTTCTATAGGGAACCAAATATCTTGTGGTTCTAACTTCCTTGTCTACTGTTTTAAGCTAACTTTTTGCTTATCAGGTTGCTCATTTATTTCTCAAGGCTAGCTAGGTGCCTGGAAGTCCCCTTAAAGGAGCTCAAGATTTTCCTATATTTCCATAGTTGGGGGCGGCGGGTTCCTAAAAATGGTCCCTGCTCTGTCTCATCCTAACCAAGTCACTTGCTCTCAATTTCCTGTTAAATAAGAGGAGTGCACTTGATAGTCACTCAGATTACAATTAAGTCAAAAAATTATTGTATGTTCTACCAATAATATTCTGAATTACAAAAAACAGGTCAGACTGATCTGGACAAGGAAACTCTCTTATCTTTAAAATAGAAATAAAAACATTTTAGAAAAGAAAAATAATATTTGATTTGGGCTTTGAGATTTACAAATTAAATAATATGAAATTCTGGGGCCAGGAGCAGTGGCTCATGCCTGTAATCTCAGCACTTTGGGAGGCCAAGGCGGGCAGATCACCTGAGGTCGGAAGTTCGAGACCAGACTGACCAACATGGAGAAACCCCTTCTCTACTAAAAATACAAAATTAGCCGGGCATGGTGGCTCATGCCTGTAATCCCAGCTACTCAGGAGGCTGAGGCAGGAGAATCTCTTGAACCTGGGAGGCAGAGGTTGCAGTGAGTCTAGATTGTGCCATTGCACTCCAGCCTAGGCAACAAGAGTGAAACTCCACCTCAAAAAGAAAAAAAGAAAAGGAAAGAAATTCTGTTGATTGAATAAACTTGGTGTACTGGATCAGCTCCTTCCTTCCTTCCTTTCTTTCTTTCTTCCTCTCTGTCTTTCTCTCTTTTTTTTTTTTTTTTTTTTTTGACAGAATCTTGCTCTGTTGCCCAGGCTGGAGTGCAGTGATGCTATCTTGGCTTACTGAAGCCTCCACCTCCCAGGTTCAAGCAATTCTCCTGCCTCAGCCTCCCAAGCAGCTGGGACTACAGGCACGTGCCACCATACCCAGCTAATTTTTATATTAGAGACAGGATTTCACCATGTTGGCCAGGCTGGTCTCAAACTCCTGACTTCAAGTGATCCACCTGCCTTGGCCTCCCAAAGTGCTGGGATTACAAGCGTGAGCCACTGTGCTCGGCCTGGATCATTTCCTTTACATGAAAACTCCATAGCAGTTTTTCTTTGAGCTCCTTTCCAATAACTTCCTTGCTTCATAAATTCTACTTAAGATGTTGTTTTCTCTTCCTGATCTCTATGTGGGCAGAAAAAAGGTAGCAATGCTTATGTAATAAGCGATTATGCTCATCTTTTACTTTTTCTTATGTTCATTTCTACAGTTTCTACTGCAATTATTTTTTTTAACTGAGGATGGCTAAAAATGTACCTCCAGCTAGAGTTTGTAAATGCAAGATAAATGCTTGATGAGCTGCTATTAGAGGTTCCTGAAAATAAATACCAGGTGACAGTTTGCACTGTTCATCAAAGAGCATTAACAGAGATGAGAGGGTGGCATACCTTTTTATTTTAAAAAACAACCAAATGAAAAAAAGTCATCAATAATGCTACCACTTAGAGATAACAATCTTTAGCAAATTACATCATTAATAGCGTCTTCCAATCCTTTTTCTTGGCAGGTATAACAAACTAAGTGATCCAGAAACACATTTTACATGCTTAGTTCACACAAACTTTCACATACATAAAATTTGTATATGCCATAGTTGGAGCTATGCAGGAGATCCGGTCCCTGCTGGAGATGATGCTAGGACACAGAAAAAGAGGAAGAAATTCTCTGGCTTCTGCCTTTCTTTTTTTTTTTTCTTTTTTTTCCAGTCTCCCAGTAGTGCCTCCCATTGGCTGAACCCAGCCAGAAGTCAGCTGACATAAGATCTTGGAAAATGCAGCCCACAGCGGGGAAGCCCCAGGAAGTCACAGGAAGAAAGGGAGAGGCACAAACAAGCACAGGATCAGCATAGCCCACCCTTTTTGCTATTCAGCATCCATTCTAATCTTTCTGCCCATACTTAATTCTCATAAAACAACCTTATGATTCTACCTAACATAAAAATGTTAGGCGGAAGATCTGTCCTACAAATAAGGATGTTCTTGCTCTCTCCCCAACAAGGGGAAACACAAAATCTCATCTGTCATGTTGTCCACATCAAATCTAAGATCGCCAAGGGATATGCAGCACCAGCAGGTCTGGTTGTGTCTTCTCATACCTGGTTGCCATTGAATTAAAGTTGAGCACCATTGAAAGTCTTTGTGCAAAACCACAGGCAAAAGGTGAAGGGCAGAGACTTGGAATTACTGGTTTAAATACACATAACACTGCAGCCTCAGTCCTCAGCTTCGTATCTGATCATGAAGCCATCGTTGATACTTACCACATCCTTTTTCCATTACCCATTCCATAATACCCTTGCCTTCGAGCAGAATCTTGGCTGGTTGGAATTCTTTACACATTGAGGTGACCCACACCTTCATTCTTTATGGGCTTTAGTCCTTACTCCTTCTGAATTTTTGTGGTCACTCTTACCCCCCTCTTCCACACTGACCTTTTCTATTGAACATGCAAGTATTAAGAGGTGCCCCAGGGAATTCTTGATTCCAGACATGGTCTTCTCAGTCCCCATTGAGTAGAAATGCCCCCAATTCAATGGAACTATTGTGTCTCCTGATGTAAGCATTCTGCTCTTGGGAATTAGGACTTCCAGACCAGAAGTCAAAGTTACAAAGTCAACAAACTCTTGCAAACAGGTTATTAATTGTAAAAAGGAGCCCCTCCCATTTCCATCACTTGGTTTCCAAACAGTGTGCTCTTTCCAGGAGAGAAAATGAAACATATATAAATTATTGGCTCAAAACACATCCTATAAGACAATATCCCAACTTGGTAAAGTATTGTCTCCCAATTATGTCTGCCATAATTGAGTCTTTAGCAGATCATTCTACTATTTTTATCAGGCCAGCTGCTTCTGGATGGTGGGACACATAGTAAGACCAGTTGAATCCCTTGCTGTACTTATTTATGGTAAAATGAGTTCTTTGGTTGGAAGTGATGTTGTGTGGGATACCTTGGGGGTGAATAGGAATCCCATGGATAGTGCTGCTAGTTAAAGCAAGTTGAATAGAAGCAATTATTCATATTCAGAAAAAAAATTCAATGAGATAAAAATGCTGCCCACTTAATGATGGAAGGGCTTCTGTGTAATTGATCTACCATCAGGTGGCTGGCTGGTCTCCCAAGGAAATGATATAGTATGAGGGGCTCATCATCGGCCTTTGTTGTTGGCATATTGTGCACTCAACAGCAGCAGCAGCCAAATCAGTTTTGGTGTGGGAAGGTCCATTCTGTTGAGCTGAGGCATGGCCTACATTTCTGATGTCATGGCCACTGCTGTGGTTTGAATATTTGTTACTCTCCACAACTCATGTTAAAATTTAATTGCCGTTGTAACAATATTAAGAGGTGGAGCTTTTAAGAAGAGAGAGCCTTTAAGGTCAGGGCACTAGGCCTCCACCCTCGTGGGTGTGATTGGTGCTGTTATAAAAGGGCAAATTTAGCCTCTTCTAGCTCTCTTCTTGCCCTTCTACCTTCTGCCATGTGATAGCATAGTAAGAAAGCCCTCGACAGATGCCAGCCTCTTGATCTTGGACTTTTCAGCCTCCAGAACAGTGAGCCAATAAACTTCCACTCATTATAAATTACCCAGTCTCAGGTATTCTGTTATAGGAGCACAAATGGACTAAGACAACTACTTTGGGTTTCTATACACAAACCCACTGAGTAAGCACAGAACGACTGAAAAAAGAGACTGACTTATGGCCATAGGATGATCATCTTGAAGCTTGATTATTGTGAAGCTCCACTGATGTTAATGCCATCTGCTTAGTATTTACATTGGATACAAACATTTGTATACTCTGTGCCTCTCCTAATTCAGGTTTCCCAGAAGCAGAGCCTGAAACAGAGGTTCATATATATGCAAAATTTTTTCCAGTGGCTTAAACAAATAGATGTTTATTTATTTCTCATAGAGACAGTGACTACACTGAAAAGGGTTACTAAGCACTGGATTGTTCTGTCATCACAGGAAAGATGTGACATATATATTTTTTGAGACAGAGTCTTGCTCTGTCTCCCAGGCTGGAGTGCAGTAGCATGATCTTGGGTCACTGCAAATTCCGCCTCCCGGGCTCAAGCGAGTCTCCTGCCTCAGCCTCCCAAGTAGCTGGGATTACAGACACTCACCACCATGCCCGGCTAATTTTTGTATTTTTAGTAGAGACATGGTTTTGCCATTTTGGCCAGGCTGGTCTCGAACTTCTGACCTCAAGTAATCCGCCCAACTCAGCCTCCCAAAATGCTGAGATTACAGGCGTGAGCCACTAGACGTGATATATTTTTAAGGTGCTCTCAGGAGCAACTGATAAGGGAATGAGAGAAGCAGGGTAGGGAAGGAAAAGGAGCTATGTAAGAATGTGGGTTAAGGTGAAGTCTAGCTTCATCTGATCCCACAGGGAACTTTGAAGTATAAATTGTGCCACAGAATCTGTCCCACTTTGAGGCAAGGAAAGGGGCTTTAGTACCCCCATTGCAGATGGTCATTGGCCATGGGCTGCCAGGGTAGGGAAAGCAGTAAAATTCTCAGGTATCTGGGGTAAGATGGCTTTAGTTGTTCAGGGGTGATCCCCCAGAGAAAGTTGCAAGTATGAGGTATTGCCTGAAACACCCTGTCAGCTCAAGCATGTGCATACAAACTAAGGCACTGAAAACAATTCAGTTTCTGATGTTTATTCCTTTGTGTAGATCCATGTTTCCACCTGGCATCATTTTCCTATGGCCTGAAAGACATCCTTTAATAGTTCTTATAGTGCATCATGTAGTAGTGATAAATGTTTTCAGTCTTTGTTAAGTTTGGAACATATTTATTTTGCCTTCATTTTTATTTATTTATTTAACTTCATTTATTTATTTTTTGAGACGGAGTCTTACTCTGTCGCCCAGGCTGGAGTGCAGTGGTGTGATCTTGGCTCACTGCAACCTCCACCTCCTGGGTTCAAACAATTCTTCTGCCTCAGCCTCCCGAGTAGCTGGGATTACAGGCACACACCAACATGCCAGGCTAATTTTTGTATTTTTGGTAGAGACAGGGTTTCATCATGTTGGCCAGGCTGGTCTCAAACTCCTGACCTCAGGCGATCTGCCCATTTCAGCCTTTCAAAGTGCTGGGATTACAGGTGTGAGCCACTGTGCCCAGCCAGACTTCATTTTTGAAAGATATTTTTATTGGTTATAAAATTATAAGTTGATAGTATTTTTATTTTAGCACTTTAAAAATGTTGCTTCACTAGTGCTTGAACTGACTGTTCCCCTCAAATTCATATGTTGAAATCCTAACACCCAGTGTTGTTGATATTGGGAAGTGGGGCTTTTGGGAGGTAATTATATCATGAGAGTGGAGCCCTCAGGAATGAAATTAGAGATCTTATAAAAATACACAAGAGAGCTTGCTTCTTCTCTCTCTGCTCTCTGCCATGTGAGAACACAATAAAAATGATGGCCTTCTGCAAACCAGAAAGTGAGCTCTCATCAGACATCAAGTCTGCCTGCATCTTGCTCTTCGACTTTCCAGTCTCCAGAACCCTGAAAAATGAATGTTTGTTGTTTATGCCACCTAGTCTATGGTAATTTGTTATAGCAGCCCAAGCTGACCAAGACAACTATTTTCTCACTTACATTGTTTCAAACAAGAAATCTAAAGTCATCCTCATCCTTGCTTTTCTGTAATGCCTTTTATTCTCTCTGGCTGCTTTTAAGAGCTTCTCTTTATCACCAGTTTTATGATGTGCCTTAGAGTTGTTTTCTTTGTTTCTGTACTTGAGTATTTTCTGAGGTTCTTGGATCTATAGATTTATAGTTTCCATCAAATTTGGGAAAATTTCAACCGTTATTTTTTCAAGTACTTTTTCTGTCTCTCTCTCTCTTTCCTCTCTTTTGGAAGCTCCAACTGTATTGTTTGAAGTTGTCCTGCAGTTCACTTTTATTACAGTTTTCATGTAAAAGTTCTATGTCTTTTTTTTTTTTACATCTTTTATATCTCTACTCAACTTTGTGAACATATGCATGTAGTTACAACTGTTTTAATGTCCTACTAATTATAACATCTATGTCAGTTCTGCGTGCTTTCGATTGAACAATTTATCTCCTTATTATGGGTCATATTTTCCTACTTCTTTGCATGCCTGGCAATTTTTGTTAGGTAGCAGATATAGTGAAATTTACTTGTTAGGTGTGGGTATTTTGTATTCCTATAAATATTCTTAAACTTTGTTCTGGAACACCATTAATTTATTTGGAAAGAGTTTGTTTCTTTGCGGTCTTACTTTTAAGATTTGTTAGGTAAAACTGCAACAGCATTCATTTGGGGGCTAATTATTTCCCATTATTAAGGCAAGACTCTTCCACAGGGACTATCCAGTGCCCTGGCTGGTGAAATTGGGCCACTATTCCTGGCTTTTTGTGAACCCTGGGCACTGTTACTTCTAATCTTTTTAGAAACTTCTTTTCCTGACCTCAGATTGGTTCTTCACACACATGCACTGATCAGTACTCTGCCAAATACTAGAAAAGAACTCTCTACAGATCTCTGGGTTTCTTTCTGTGTGCAATTCTTTCCTCGTTGGTTGTCTGTCCTGAAAACTCCAGATGTTTTTATTCTCCTTCAGACTCTCAGCTCCTTCTCCTCAACTCAAGGAAGCTACTGTACTCTGCTGGGTTCCCCTTCCTGTTCTAAGACCTGGAAGCTCTCTCAAGATAGGGTTCACCTCCTTTGTTTCCTGTTAAGGAAACTGTCTTTTGTTGTTTGATGTCGAGTGTCTTTAAAAAATCATTGTTTTGGGCCAGGCGCGGTGGCTCAAGCCTGTAATCCCAGCACTTTTGGAGGCTGAGGCGGGTGGATCATAAGGTCAGGAGATCAAGACCAGCCTGGCTAACAAGGTGAAATCTGGTCTCTATTAAAAATACAAAAAATTAGCCAGGTGTGGTGGCGGGCACCTGTAGTCCCAGCTACTTGGGAGGCTGAGGCAGGAGAACGGCGTGAACCCGGGAGGCAGAGCTTGCAGTGAGCCAAGATGGCGCCACTGCACTCCAGCCTGGGCGACAGAGCAAGACTGTGTCTCAAAAAAAATAAATAAAAAAAAATTAAAAAAAATCATTGTTTTGAAACTGCATTTGCAAAAATTATACAACAGTGATAAAGTTATGGCAGTGGGGGAGATCTGATCTAGCCAAATGCTCTTTCTTTTGCCTTTAGCCTTCAAGCTGCCCTCCTAGGCTTAAGCAAGCTAACTTTGGGAGAAATATAGTTTATAATTTACATGATAATAGCCCTTCCCCAAAATTCAACCACCTTTGTAAAGCTAATGAGAGACCACCAGGCTAGGAGGATAGAGGAGCCTGAATTCTGCTAAGGTGTAGACACAAACAATTGCCAGCCATTATTCTGGAGGTCACAAGATATGCAACTTCCCCAATTATTCCTGCAGATAACATTAATATTATAGAGCCTAAGATTGGCCTTTTGAGATATCTTTTCAGTTTTTTTGCATGTCCGATAATGGATGGCTCTACCTGGACCCACCAACCACTCCTGTGACCCCACCCAGAAGTGACTCAGCGCTCAGGAGAATCACTTCCCACACCCTTTTGATTGCACCTCCAACCAATTACCAGCAAGCACTCCTACCCCTTTCCCCAAACTACCTTTGAAAAACCCCTAACCTCTGAGCCTTCAGGGAGATTGACTTGAGTAATAACTCTGTCTCCTGTGTGACGTGGCTGGCCTCACATCAATTAAACTCTTTACTACAGTGCCATGGTCTCCATGAATTGATTTTGTTTGTGCACTGGGCAGGAAGAGTCCATTGAGCAGTTACAGTTTCACATGTTTTGTCTATTTTTTCATTGTTTCAGCAGGAGGATCAATCCAGTTTCTGTTATTCCATCTTTACCTGAAGTCAAAGTCCACTCTGCTGTTATTTTTATGAATCCCTCACTTCCATTTTCCAAAGCTTAATTTGTTCTTTTTATAACCTTTGAGTAGAATGTTTAATTCATGTGTCACTCTTTCTTATTTATAATGATATTCCCTTTTATCACAACTTTATCCATAACCCATACATTTTACTTTATAGGGTTTTTCTTATCATCGCTTTCATTGTCTCATCAAATAAATTTTTTAAATCTCCAAATGGTTGGGGTATTTACTGTTTGATCATTTTGCACCATTGTTATTATAAACTTCTTGTTTTTCCACATTATGAGTAAAGGCTGTGGTGAAGCATACCCCATAGTGGTTAATAGTTTGAATGCTTGAGTCAGAAGGCTGGGGTTTACATCCCTGCTCTGTCTTTTTCTGACTATATGATTTTGGGCAAAGTATTTAACCTAAGGCTCAACTTCTTCATTTGTACAATGGAGATGATAATAATACCTATCTCAAATGGTTGCACCAAGAGTTAAATAAAGATAATAAATATCTGGGAAGCCTTAGCGCATAGTAAGCATTCAACAAATCTCAATTAAAGTTTCTATTTGGGAAAATTTATAGATTTCTTTGTGGTCAAATTTTGATACTCACTGATACTTGAAAGAATAAAAAAGGATATTCTCAATAGGTGTGAAGGTCAATGCTGCAACGGATGTTACTGATCTCCAACTCCATATTCCTTTGTCCCGCCTCAGAGTTTGCTTGAAGCTGCATTGGATAATGTGCCAATAGGACAGTTTCCCTCAAGAACCTGTACATTTCTCTGCTTGTCTACCTGAAGGTGCTCCAGGGACAGTCCAGCAGTGTTTGAGATTTGAAACTCTCAGAGATAATTCTCAATCAGTGAGGAACAGGAAAAAAGGGATACAAACCCCAGCTTTCCTGTCCCTTGAGAGAGAAAATCTAAGGTGTGTTCTATATATTCTTCCTAGAATCCCCAGAAAGACTGAGCTTTGGTCACCCACAGAAGAAACCCACTCATTTTTTATGTACCCTGGATGGGCTTTTTCCTCTTCCTGTATCACAGTTCCCTGCATCACAGTTCCTGCATCACAGTTCCTGCTCTTTCTCTTGGGCTTCCTGAGATTACCTCCTAAATCTGCTTTCTGTAGGAACACACACTAACAGAGACATGTATATGTATTAGATTGTCCTAGCAAATGCACTGTTCACATCCTCTAAGCAGTGGCTCTCAATTCTCATTTCATATTATAATCAACTGGAGAATGCATCAAAATTTCTGGGAATGGTGAAATAAAAAACAAATCCAGATTTAGTAAGGAAAGACTTTACTCAAAAAAAAATATTGCAAAGGGGAGTGGGGAGGAACTATTGCAATAGTGAGAGAAGAGCTATTACAACAGAAAGAACCTTCTGACCATAAGATCTGTTAAAAAAAAATAAGCTTATGCACATTAAAATTTTAATAAGTTTATTTGAGCATTCAGCTATTTGTATGGGGCAGTACCAGACCACAGGTGGTTTAGCGCTCCACCAAGAAGGTAAGGGGAAACTTTTTAAAGGTGTTCATAGAAGTAAGGCAAACTAAATATTTGCTTGGTTAAAATGGAAAATCCCTAGTTAGAGGTTAGTTGGCCATTTCTGATTGGTGAAGTCTCTAGGTAGAGGTTAGTTGGCAGTTTCTGATTGGTTAAGCTTAAGTTTTGCTTTATTGTTTACATTGAGTTGGGTTTAAGTTTGCTTAGGAACTCAAGGTGCTGGAGCTGTATTAGCCTAATGGCTTCCCTATTAATGATTTTGACAGCTCTCAAAGCCAAAAAGGGATTTCTTTTATAGAGAGGGGTAAACAAGACAAGAAAGACCCTGGTGTGGGGAACTGGGATGAAAAGTGGCCTGATGGAATAACAGATCAGAGAATGGTTTGCTCTGAGGCCAGCCTATTCTTGAGGGGCTGCTAAGAAGATGTTGTGGGGACCTGAGTGAAGGAGAGAATCTTAACCGAAGTTAGGTTAACAGGCATTTGTTCTGAGTCCCACCTAAGTCATGTGGGAAAGGATGGTTCTTTGCAATGGGCCTTTTCCAGAACACAAAATGGACGGGCATGGGAAGGATTCTTAACTGTTTCTTTTTTCCACAATGATACGACTCAGGTAAAATTCAATGTTGTGTGGATGGAGCCTGAACAACAACATTTTCTAGAAGCTTCTGTAAACTAAAAATAAAATTCTAAGCCCCTCAACTGACTGCTTGGCCAAGGAGCCCCCAGCATAATCTTGAAAACTGAGTTATTGGCCATGATGGGATTGGGGGTTCAGACACACCTTGTTATACCCCCTCCCTGACTAACCATGATTAGGCTTTCTTCCCTCAGGGCTTAGCAGAAACCAGCCCTTTCAAAAGACTCCACCACTGATATCAATCAACCAAGTGCCTAAGGCTGCCCCTCCTTTTTTGCCTGATAAGAGATCACCACTGGAGTCGTTCTGGCCTGTCTAAGGAGAAGGCACAGTAATGGTTTGTGTGTCCACTGCTTTACCTTTTGATATCAGAGGGCCAAAAACTCCACCCTCAGATCATGCTAACATTGCTATGTTTTGTCCCTGGGACTCATGGAGAGGCGTGACGCTCAATTGTACATGTGCATGTTTCTTCTTTCATAAATATTCATGACTCTTCCTATAGCTTAATAAATATGTATATTTGGCCACTGTGCTCCACATAAATTTCTGCTCCCTTTGCCCCTCCCTTGAAGTGTCTGTTTCTGGCTTCTTACTGGAGGCTGTGCTTCCCAGCCTGTCAGAATGGCCATCCTGCAGGCTGCAACCCTTTATGAGACATAAAGCTTTCCTTCCCACATTTACGAACCTTGTCTTTCTTCAGTTGACACTTCCTAGGTAAAGTGGGTTTGTCATAGACAGCTCTTATTATTTTGAGATATGTCCCATCAATACCTAATTTATTGAGAGTTTTTAGCATGAAGGGTTGTTGAATTTTGTCAAAGGCCTTTTCTGCATCTATTGAGATAATCATGTGGTTTTTGTCTCTGGTTCTGTTTATATGCTGGATTACATTTATTGATTTGCGTATATTGAACCAGCCTTGCATCCCAGGGATGAAGCCCACTTGATCACGGTGGATAAGCTTTTTGATGTGCTGCTGGATTCGGTTTGCCAGTATTTTATTGAGGATTTTTGCATCAATGTTCATCAAGGATATTGGTCTAAAATTCTCTTTTTTGTTCGTGTCTCTGCCCGGCTTTGGTATCAGGATGATGCTGGCCTCATAAAATGAGTTAGGGAGGATTCCCTCTTTTTCTATTGATTGGAATAGTTTCAGAAGGAATGGTACCAGTTCCTCCTTGTACCTCTGGTAGAATTCGGCTGTGAATTCATCTGGTCCTGGACTCTTTTTTTGTTGGTAAGCTATTGATTATTGCCACAATTTTAGAGCCTATTATTGGTCTATTCAGAGATTCAACTTCTTCCTGGTTTAGTCTTGGGTCTCCTCCCATGACTTTTATATTTCTATTCATTTCTACTTGTATTTTCTGCAATGCTTCCTTTATATCTTTTATTGCTTTATTATTTGTCAAAGTAGGTTTATAAAAGGTAACCTTTTTTCTTTAAAAATAATATATGCTTATGGCAAAAGCAAAGAAAAAAATCAAGCAGAATATAAAGGTAGATGATGAAAAATAGACTTGCCTTTCACCTCAGATCCCCAACTTTCTTTTTTTTTTTTGAGACAGAGTCTTGCCCTGTCACCCAGGCTGGAGTGCAATGGCATGATCTCGGCTCACTGCAACCTCTGCCTCCCGGGTTCAAGCGATTCTCCTGCCTCAGCCTCTCGAATAGCTGGGACTACAGGCACCCGCCACCACGCCTGGCTAATTTTTGTATTTTTAGTAGAGGCAGGGTTTTACCATGTTGGCCAGGCTGGTCTCAAACTCCTGACCTCAGGTGATCTGCCCGCCTCGGCCTCCCAAAGTGCTAGGATTACAGGCATTAGCCACCGTGCCTGGCCAAGATCCCCAACTTTCAGTCCTTTCAGTCCCCCTTCCCAATCACCAGGTTTTTCTGTCTCCATGGAGGAGTAGTGACTATGTATATAAACTATAGGGACCTAAAGGTGTGATACCTTTCCTCCCCATCACAAGTGTCACTGCAGATACTCCTATAACAAAAGACAGGTTAACAAGAGAAGAACATAATAGATTCATTTAATCAAAGCTTTACATGCTTCAGAAATGAAGACCCAGGGACCCAGGGAAAATAGTTTGTTTTTATGCTTAGGTTCGATGAAGAATGGATAGCCATGTAGAAATGTGATTAGACAAAAGGGTATGACCTAATATTAGCACATAGACTGGGGAAGCCCAGGAAGGCCTGTCTGTTCAGAATCTTCTTAGCCTCTCTGTTGTAGCATTTATTCCTCCTGGGTATGGGGAGGAATCATCCCTTTGGAATGAGGTAAGGTCTTATGACTTACTATCAGGCAAGGGCAGATCAGAGAACATCTTTATTGCCAGTGTTGGGGCTCAGAAAACAATACCCCCAAAATGAAGCCTCAGAAGCAGCCATAAGAGAAAAAGTTTCTCCCCTGAGACTAGCCATAAAAACTAGAATCCCTCTTCTCCAAGGCAGGTCACGGAAACCAGAACCCCTTTACCCCAAAGCCAGCCATAAAACCTGAACATAATACTGTAACTTTTCCTCTACCTTTCTGTGTAAAACTGGCCATAAAAAAAGATATCTGATCTTCCTTGTTTGACTGTAAGTCATAAGACTCCCATTTCAGAAAGAGTCCTGCCCCATACCCAGAAGGAAGGAATGCATGCTCAGAGAGGGCCAGAAGAGTTTAGACAGACAGGTCTTGCTGGATATCCCCAGTCTATTAGCATTAGATCATACCCTTTCTGTCCAATCACATCTCTACAGGGCTGTCCATATTTTTTTGAACTTAACCATGAAAATGGACAATTTCCCCTGTATCTTTGGGTCTTCCTTCTGAAGGCTCCTGTATATACACATTACATAAATTTGTATGCCTTTTCTCCAGTTAATCTGCCTTTTCCAAGTTGGTTTTTCAGCAAACCCTCAAAGCGCCAAGTGAAACCCCCTGGCCTCTGCACGAGCTCTTAGACAGAAAGGTTGGAGGAAGTTTGGAGTAATAGCTTGCTTTGGATAAAGGGAGTTCTAGCTTCTAAGAGCCCCCCTTAACCCTGGGGGAAGAGGAATTCTTGTTCCTGACTTACTTCAAGAGAGGAGGGATGGGAGACAGGAGAGCAGGAGGTCAGAGAGACCTTGGTTCTGAGGCTGCTTCTGAGACCTTCCAGTCTCCTTTAGTTCAAAGTACTCAGCATGCCAAATTGCCCTCAGAGAGGGTTCTTGTATCTCACACAAGAAAGGATTTGGAGCAACCCCGTAGAGGGAAGTGAAAGCAAGTTTATTAAGAAAGTAAAGGAATAAAAGAATGGCTACTCCCTAGACAGAGGAACAGCACAGGATGCTCAGCTGGTTATAGTTATTGTTACTTCTTGATTATATGCTAAACAAGCGGTGGATTATTCATGAGTTTTCCTGGAAAGGGATGGGAAATTTCTGGAACTAAGGGTTCCTCCCTGTTTTAGACCATATAGGGTAACTTCCTGGCATTGCCATGGCATTTGTAAACTGTCATGGCGCTGGTGGGAGTGTCTTCTAGCATGTTAATGCATTATAATTAGTGTGTAAGGAGCAGTGAGGACAACCAGAGATCACTTTCATCGCCACCTTAGTTTTGGTGGGTTTTGGCTGGCTTCTTTACCACAGGCTGTTTTATCAGCAAGGTTGTCATGACCTGTATGTTGTGCCAACCTCCTAACTCATCCTGTATCTAAGAATGCTTAACCACCTGGCAGTGCAGCCTAGTAGGTCTCAGCCTTATTTTACTCCTCCCCAATTCAAGATGAAGTTTCTCTGGTTCAAACGCTTCTGACAGTTCTATTGCTATTATTTCTTTCTTTTATACCTAAAGCACTAAGTATTTTTATAACTAAAGTGCCTTAGCGCTTTATTTTATTGACAAAAATACTTAAAAGAGTACTTGCTTCAGCAGCACATATACTAAAATTAGAATGATACAGAGAAGATTAACATGGCCCCTGCACAAGAATAACATGCAAATTCATGAAGTGTTCCATATTTTTATTACATTATGTGTCAATTAAAAATAAAATAAAACTTTAAAAAAACATAGAAGAAAATCCTTTCAACCTTAAATATCACATACTGATCTGTCATTAGAGATTGTCTGCAATGATTTCTCAGCTGACAAGTCATTATACAAGGCAGCTATTTATCTTTAAAATAATCCTGTGTTCTTTTTTATGTGTGAAGGTTCACTTTCTGAAAATTCATTAAGCTCTACACTTAAGATGTGTTCACTGTTTTCTACCTAGGATATAATTTAAAAGTGTCTTCTAAACAACTCATTTGGTCACCACGAATTACCTGAACTGCAACCTCGCTGGGTCGTGGGAGCTCTCCCTTCTCCCATCATGATGAAAACCTTTAAGTCCAACTTCCCATGATACCAGTGGTTTTCTCCCAGGTAAAGGGCCTTTAACATCCTGCAGACCCCTGTCAAAGAAAACCACGGCCAGACAGAAGTTAAAGCAGTGAAGACAAATTTTATTCAGAAGCTATTGCAATAGGGAAAGAGAGACCTCAGTTTAGAATGGGCTCCCTTCTGAATACAAGGACAAGTGGGAAATTATGGCCAAGGTGCAGGGTAAGGTCAGTGGATGGAAATTACTAAAAGGGAACATCAGCAATAAGAGGGATTCTAAACTGACTCAGCTTCTAGCTAAAGGCAGCCAGGATAATAAGATACTGAGGAAGAGGGGTTGAGGAATTTCATCAGATATCAAGGGTGGTCAGATGCCAAGGGTGAGGGGATTCTAGTGACACTAACTCAGCAAGATTCTTTCTGAAAGCAGAATAAGCAATCCAAGGACAGAGCCCACGGTCTGGGTCTTCAGGGCTTAGAAGAGCCTTATTAGTGTTAGGTCAGAGACAGTCTGTCGCTCCAGATGTCCCTAAAGCCCCCAGGGGTAGGAGAGCTAACTTTCCTAGACAACTTCTGAAAACAGCTGGCCCTCTAAATCAAGACCATCTGATGCCACTTCCTCCCATGGAGGCCACTTCCAGGAATGAGTCACTCTACTAGAAAAAAAAAATGTCCAGCAGAAGCCCTGGCCCTAGAAACAACTCACATGGAAAGATGGGTAGAATGAGGAACATTGAACATCCCTGTCTTGTTTACCTTGGCATGGGGGGTTTTCCTTTACTCAACAAAGACTATTCCTTACTTAAGTCAGGCTTGCAAAGCCAGTGGCAACCATAAAGGGCCTCATCTGGCAGGATAGATCCTCCTTCAGTTTTATTAAACCATGAGATTTGCAAAAGGATTGTTATTGGGTTTTGGGGGTCATTCACTTACTCAAGGTTGACACCAGTTTTTCAAAAATCCCTGCTTGCTGCCCAGGGGTCAGTGCATGACAGTGAGATTCAGAACACATGGCTTTCTTTTGTAAATCGGAAGCTGAGCTCGAAAGTGTAGGTAAGAAAAGAAGGACCAGCATTGGCACTCAGCTGTGGGCAAATTTCTCAAGCAAATGAACTTTAGGAATAAACACTCGGCTTCTGAAAGTTTAGCCCCTTAAAACTATCACTGCCCCTATCCCTGAAAACATCTCACAAACCCAACTGGGGAGGCTGTTTACCCCCCATTCACAGCTGCTATTTCAGATACTACGAAGGTTGAAGCAAGGATTTGAGAAGTAAGGAGGTAGGAGAGTTCTTCCTTAGCTGGTGGCTTCTCTGGAACTAGCAGATGATTGAAGCTGGCATTTTACCTTCTAGAGCTTTCTTGGGCACTTCTGGGAGCCCCAGCTCTGTGACCCAGCTTCAAGTCTCCTGAAGAGGTGACATATTCTGCTCCTTGGCCTAGCTGCATCCCTCTCAGCCCTGGGTCATGGTGATGCACCCACACATTTTTCATAGTTGAAGACTTCTTTCTCATCTCCCAGGTGGTCCTCTTGAGTGGGACTTAATTCAGTTCAGCCTGGATTTTTCTCCCATCTCCCACACATCCATCTAGTCTACAGAAAACCCTCATCAAACCCTTACCCCCTCCCAAATAAAAAACTTGGGAGTACATTCTGTCAACTAGCACTCTTGTGGATCTACCACCAAAACAACTAGTTGGCCCATCTCTAGCCCTCTAGATTTTGGAGGGTTACACCCCAGGCCACCCAACTGGTCACTTACCAAGCTCTCAGATGCTCTCACTGAAGATCTACCTCATTATATTTGGGATCACAGGATACATCCCCTTGGGGGAGAAGGGATAGAGTTCATAGCACAGATTTTTTCCAAAGAAACCTTTTAACCCCTCTTCCCATGCTCTGACACCGTTAATATCCTTAAACCTGCTAGATGCTTGTAACCAGTTCTCAGGGATATTTCATTTATCAATTGGCACATAGGATCCGTCTTAAACCTATTTGAGATTTTATATGAATTATATTTCTACCTCAGGTCAAACTGAGACAATAAACACTCATGCCATACCATTCTTTAACTGCTGTCTTGTCCTGTTTTCTGTTGTTATAACAGAATGCCTGGGACTGGGTAATTTATAAAGAAAGGAAGTTTATTTGGCTCATAGTTCTGGAGACTGAGAAGTCCAAGGGCATGATGACAGCTTCTGGCAAGAGCTTTGTACTGGATCATAACTTGGCAAATGGCATCACATGGCAAGAGAGCAAGAGTATGCAAAAAAGACAAAACATGAGGGGTGGCCTTGCTTTATAACAATCTACTCTCATGGTAACTAATCCAGTCCCGTTAGAGCAAGAACTCACTGACCCCATCAAGAACTAACCCAGTCCCATGAGAGCAGCATTAATCCCTTCATGAAGGCAAAGCCCTCATGACCCAAACACTTCATAAAGGTCCCACGACTTTTCAACGTCATTACTTTGGGAATCAAATTGCAACATGAGTTTTATAAGGGACAAGTCATATTCAACCCATTAGTAACTGCCTATGCGTGGCAGTATCAGTAACCGTCTGGATGCATCTTTATGGATGTATCAACAATTCATTTAATCTGTCACGGTCATTTACTTCAATAATGCTTTAATAAATATCCCTTTACCTGTGTTTTTAAGTCAACTGTTAATATACCGGTAGGTAAATTTCTAGAAAAAGAGCTAAGTCACTCTCTAAAGAGGTTATACCAATTTACCCTCTCAATCTAAGTGTAAAAAAAGATGGTTTTTCCACATCCTCTGAACACAGTACCTTATTAAACTTTTAAACCTTTTCCAATGTAATAGGTAAAAAATTATATCTATATAAATATGTATTTTCTTGATTATAAATGAAGTTAAATATATTTTTATGCAATTTAAAACCACTTATTTTCTTTTACTATGAGATGCCTGTACACATCCTTTGCCCATTTTGTCCTATTGTGCTTTTGGTATTTTTCATATTAACTTGTAAACACTTCTTGTATTATTAGGGAAACTGGCCCACTGTCATGTGTGTTCCAAACAGATTTTCCCATAGTGGGAAAGGACATAGTGGGCAGGGGCACCCATGAAGAGATGGTTCAAGGCAAACGTAGTACAACTCAGGGCATTTAGAATGTAGCTACATTTGGAACAGCATCTCTCACATCTTCTCATGTCTTCCAGATGTTACTGAGTTGTTACCTTCTCATTCATAGCAGTTCAGCAATAAAGATCTAATTGAAGTGTAAGAAAAAGGGTCCATTGGACAGTCACCATGGCAACTGCCCCTCCCACAGTATTTACCATTCAAAGGCTTCTGCAGGCATTCATGTACAACAAATTAGCAAAGAAAGGTTTCCAGATTCACAACCCTAATTTTGAATGCAGTTTGAAGGTGCTTAGAGACATAAAGAATGCCTGTGGTTTCTATAGGGAGATCTACTAGGAAAAGAATTGTCTTCAGTTCCAGCTTCTGTGGCAAGATGATTTGTTCAGACATTGGAGTATATTTTGTTTTTGGTGTAATTTTTCTTCCATTTCCACCATCTGCTGAGGGTTGCCAGCCCACAGTGCTTGCTGGTCTCAGGAGTGGTTTATATTCCTGGGCATAAAGCAGAAACTGCTTAAAGATCATCTCTGGTCTTGCCCTTAGTGAAAGCTCAAGCTCACTGAAGAGTTTTAAACTATAAATCTAGGTGCAGAGGGGCATGGCGGGGACAAGCCAATTCTCTTTGGAGGCAAGAGGAGGAGTGAGCGAAAGCAGGAGAGGCTCTGCAAAGAGGGCAGACCTGTGACCACTGCTGAAAACATCTAGGTTGGTGACAGAACCTGGTCATGATGGCTGGAGCTCTTCAGGAAGTGCAGCCCTAGGCACTGGGATTCCCAGTCCTAACAAAAAATCCCAGTCCCAACAGCAGAAAAGACCAGTGGCTTGCCCACTTCCAAGGGGCCATAATTCTGACACTCTAAGGCATCTCAGCCCTAACCACTATGGCCTGAGGATCGCTGGTGCTTCCAGGCACATAACCCCTGGGATACATGAGTGACTTTATGGTAAATTAGAGTGTCAGAAGAATCTTAACAGTAACTGAAGTTACATTTTCTATCATTTTAGCTGGCCAAGAGCTCAAAATTATTTTTATTTTTAATAATGTGACATCCAATTTGACACACCAGTTTGTGGATTAAAATTTACATCCAGCGCACGTTTTTAGACTAGTATCGTAAGAAGCCTCAGCCAGTTCAGCTCCTAACAAAAATCCTACCCCCCTCCCCCCACACACATGCACACACACACACACAAAGCACATTTGTGACATGGTTTTTATATTGTTTTTATTTTGCCCACTTAGTATTTTACAAACACATTTTGCTTTATTTCTTTTAATGTATTTTCATGATCAATTATAGCATTTTTATGGGAGAAAATAGGTTTCCTGAAAAGATACTTTGGTTATGACTTTTCCTCAGTAGGGAATAAGTGTTAAGTATTTTGAAGTCTGACTTGTCATATTCGCCAGTTAGTTCAAATCAAGGATGGCCTGGATGGTTCTCTACTGCCCTCCAGTGGGAAAGCTAGATTGAGGTCAAAGCATTTTTGAAATGGAAAATGGACTGGTATATGTGTCTCTAATATTGGGATGTAAAAGATATAGACAGAAGGAGATAAAAAACTGAAGGATGTTTTCTTCTCAGTGTGTTCGGAAATAAGTGAACTGTTGAACAATGAACCATTCGGCACCATGACTTCTTACAACTTCAAAAGGATACTGTAAAGACTGTATTTAAAACTGAGGTCTTGGCCAGGCACGGTGGCTCTTGCTCGCCTATAATCCCAACACTTTGGCGGGCCAAAGCAGGAGGATCACTTGAGGTCAGAAGTTGGAGACCAGCCTGGCCAACATGGTGAAACCCCATCTCTACTAAAAATACAAAAATTAGCTGGGTGTGGTGGCGTGTGATTTTAATCCCAGCTACTTGGGAGGCTGAGGCAGGAGAATAGCTTGAACCTGGGAGGTGGAGGTTGCAATAAGCCAAGATTGCACCAGTGCACTCCAGCCTGGGTGACAGAGCGAGATTCTGTCAAAAAAAAAAAAAGGAAGGAAAAAGAAAAAGAAAGATAAAATGGAGGTCTTTCTGCCAGGACAAAAATAGTACACAACTTTGAACTTAAACATTTTAAGCATTCTGAGTCTCTATGTATACTTATATAATCTTGCTTTACTTCTGCATAATTATTTAATTATGATCTTCTAGTCTATTATATATCATAACACCCTTATTTCTTCAAAGAAGATTATTAAAGGGCTATGAAGAAATTATGCAGCTTCTCAGTTTCTCCGTGAATCTGATTAATATCCATGATAGGCTTGCATTAAAAAGTTTATTTTGTTTACAGAAAAAGTTTGCCAAACCCTGCTAAGTCACAATTCCCACCACATTTGCATCCTGCTTTAACCAACTGATAGATATATTTTATAGTGAAGGAAAAACTTAGAAAAAGTACACTAACATAAAAACAAAAAAAAAAACAAAACAAAAATGGTTATACAAAAGGAGTGGATTAATCTCTGAATACTGACTGACTCTTACGTGCTCATTTCCCCCTGTACTTCTAAATATACTTCTAGAACTGATGTGTTTAAAATAGATTGATGTCTGTGTCAGGAGCAGGGCAATAAAATAAACTCAGTTGCTCAAAAAAATAGTTTATTTAGCATTTCTGCATTATTTAAATGAGTCTTACTCTATTCTTTTAAAAATCTGTCTTTAAAATATCCAAATTAATATATTAATCACTAACAGACAGTGGTGGTTATAAATAAAGGCTCTAATTATGTTGCATTTTAAAATATATTTTCAAAATATATTAATTCCTCTTGAACAAACAAAAGATATGAAAACATTCACCACTCCCCTCTGGTAAACAAGATGCCAACTCTAGGGTACGGTGGAAAGACATACTGGATACTTTCACTGTGTTCAGCAAATGGATTGAACATGGAGCCAGAAACATGTGAAGCACCGGGACAATCTGAAAACAACAACAACAAAAAGAAAAAACAAGCTTTATCATTTCACAAGACCTTTTCCAGGTTGTAAAAGCAAGAGAGGAGGCAAGAAAAACAGAAAATTTCAAACTGATTTGAAAATTTTAAAAAAGTGATAGAGCCTATATTACATAAAACTTATGAGACAGTTGACTCTAGGAAATTATAACACTTTGCCAACGTTTCCTGGGCAAGCTGATCATTAAAAATAATACCTAAAATATAGAGAATATTTCCTGCATACTAAGTGCTATGCTAAGATCATCTCATTTGAATTCGGAAGACCCATATGAAATGGGTACCATTTTTATTACCATTTTACAGATAAAGAAATTGAAGATGAGAGAAACTCGCCAGGCACAGTGGCTCATGCCTGCAATCCCAACACTTTGGGAGGCCGAGGTGGGCAGATCCTTGAGGTCAGGAGTTCGAGACCAGCCTGGCCAATATGGCGAAACCCTGACTCTACTAAAAATACAAAAATTAGCCAAGCCATGGTGGCGGGCGTCCCAGCTACTGGGGAGGCTGAGGCAGGAGAATTGCTTGAACCTGGGAGGTGGAGGTTTCAGTGAGCTGAGATCACACCACTGCACTCCAGGCTGGGTAACAGAAGGAGGTTGCGTCTTGAAAAAAAAAAAGAGAGAGAGAGAGAAAACTTAATTAACTTGCTGAGGTAATTGGCAGAAGAAAGATCAAACTTCAGAGAATGATTTAACAATAGTAAGTCTGGTTTGTTTGGAAGCAGAAGCCTTCTAAAACTCTTATTTACTTTTTATATTTACTACATTTTTGTTTATTATACATGTGAGGTTTCTTTCCAGATGTTAAACTTTTTTCATGTACAATCTACATTTTATTGCACAAAAATGCTTAAAACAAAGATTCGAGACTCAAAGAGAACAGAACTACAATATACCTCAGAAGTACCTTGTGAGAAAAGCATTGTTATTACTATTTTACAGATTAGTTAAGACCTTGGGGGCTTGGAGAAATAATGTGAATTCTCAAAGGGCAAAGGCTGACCTAGAACTTGACCCATATCACGTGAATAACTTCAGGTGTGTAAGATTGACTTGGGAATATTCCTTAGGTCATGGCACATGGCTGTCATTAGGCAGTCACAGGGAATCTGAGAGATTATATGAACAAATCACAGTACAGTTGGCCCTCAATATCCATGGGTTCCACATCTGTGGATTCAGGCAACTGCAAATAAAAAATATTTGAAAAAAACTGAAGAGTTTTTTCTTGTTATTGCCTAAACAATATAGTAGAACTACTATTTACATAGCATTTACATTGTATTGGGTATAAGTAATCTAGAGATAATTAAAAGTATAGGATGGGCGTGGTGGCTCACACCTGTAATCCCAGCACTTTGGGAGGCCAAGGTGGTCAGATCACAAGGTCAGGAGTTTGAGACCAGCCTGGCCAACATAGTGAAACATCATTTCTACTAAAAATACAAAAATTAGCAGGCATGGTGGTGTGCATCTGTAATCCCAGCTACTCAGGAGGCTGAAGTAGGAGAATTGCTTGAACCCAGGAGGCGGAGGTTGCAGTGAGCCGAGATCGCACCACTGCATTCCAGCCTGGACGACAGAGTGAGACTCCATCTCAAAAACAAAACAAAACAAACAAACAAAAAACAAAACAAACAAAAAAACTATACAGGAGGCAACAAAATACCAGCAAATAGAATTCATCAACACATTAAAAAGATCATTCATTACGACCAAGTGGAATTCAGCCCAGAGACGCAAGGACGGTTCAACATATACAAATTAATTAAGGTGATACAACATATTAACAGAATAAAGGACAAAAATCATATGATCATTTCAATTGATGCTGAGAAAGCATTTGATAAAATCCAACATCCCTTCATGATAAAAAAAAAATCCTCAAAGAACTGGACATAGAAGGAACATATCTCAACACAGTAAAAGCCATATACAACAGACCTATGTCAGTATCAGACTAAATGCAGAAGAACTGAAAGTCTTTCCTCGAAGATCTGGAACACAACAAAGATGTCCGCTTTCATCACTGTTATTGAACATTTTAATAGTAATCAGTGTCCTAGCTAGAGCAACCCAGTAAGAGAAATAAATAAAAGGCATACAAATTGGAAAGGAAGAAGTCAAATTATCCTTGTTTGCAGATATCATCTTATATTGGGAAAAACTTAAAGACTCTATCAAAAAACTATTAGAACTGATAAATTCAGTAGAGTTGCAGGATATAAAATCAACATAAAAAATCAGCAGCATTCCTGTATGTCAATAGTGAACAATCTGAAAAAGAAATCAGGAAGGTAATTCCATTTACAATAACAACAAGTCCAATAAAAACCAAGTATAAACTTAATCAAAAAAGTAAAAGATCTCTATAATGAAAACTACAAAACGTTGATAAAGGAAATTGAAGCGGACACACGAAAAATGGAAAAATATACCATGTTCATGGATTGGAAGAATTAATATTGTTAAAATGTCCATACCACCAAAAGCAATCTACAGACTCAATGCAATCCCTACCAAAATAACAATAACATTCTTCACAGAAATAAAATTCCTAAAATTTATATGGAACTATGAAAGGCCCAGAATAGCCAAAGCCATCCTAAGCAGAAAGAACAAAACTGAAGGAATCACATTACCTGACTTCAAATTATATTACAGAGCCATAGTAACAAAAACAGTATGGTACTGACACAAAAACAGACACACAGACCAAGGGAACAGAATAGAGAACCCAGAAGTAAATCCATACATCTACAATGAACTCACTTTTGATAAAGGTGCCAAGTACATACACTGGGGAAAGCACAGTTTCTTCAGTAAATGGTGCTGGGAAAACTGGATATCCATATGCAAAAGAATGAAACTAGGCCCCTATCTCTTGCCGTATATAAAAATCAAATCAAAAGGGATTAAAGACTTAAATCTAAGACCTCAAACTATGAAACAACTAAAGGAAAACACTGAGAAAACTCTCCAGGACACTAGTCTGGGCAAAATTTTTTCTTTTTTCTTTTTTTAGAGATGGGATCTCCCTATGTTGCTCTGGCTGAAGTGCAGTGGCTATTCACAGGTGTGATCCTGGTAGTGATCAACATGGAAGGTTTTTTTTTTTTGAGATGGAGTCTCGCTCTGTCGCCCAGGCTGGAGTGCAGTGGCGCAATCTCAGCTCACTGCAAGCTCCGCCTCCCGGGTTCACGCCATTCTCTTGCCTCAGCCTCCCAAGTAGCTGGGACTACAGGTGCCCACCACCACGCCTGGCTAATTTTTTGTATTTTTAGTAGAGACGGGGTTTCACCATGTTAGCCAGGATGGTCTCGATCTCCTGACCTTGTGATCCGCCCGCCTTGGCCTCCCAAAGTGCTGGGATTACAGGCGTGAGCCACTGCACCCGGCAACATGGAAGTTTTGACTTGCTACATTTCTGACCTGGGCTAGTCCAATCCTCCTTAGGCAACCAGGTGGTCTGGTCCCCTGCTCCTGGGAGGTCACCACATTGATGCCAAATTTAGTGCAGACACCTGATTGGCATAGTGCGTTATAGCCCAGAACTCCTGGACTTAAGCAATCCTCCTGCATCAGCTTTCTGCACTCAGCAGATTTCTTTTTATTTTTTTTTAGAGACACAGTCTCGCTCCGTAGCCCAGGCTGGAGTGCAATGGCACAATATCAGCTCACTGCAACCTCCGCCTCCCAGGTTCAAGAGATTCTTATGCCTCAGGCCTCCCAAGTAGCTGGGATTATAGGCATGCCCCACCACATCTGGCTAATTTATGTATTTTTAGTAGAGATGGGATTTTGCCATGTTGGCCAGGCTGATCTCAAACTCCTGGCCTCAAGTGATCTGCCCGCCTTGGCCTCCTAAAGTGCTGAGATTACAGGCAAGAGCCACCACGCCTGGCCAAGCAGATTTCTTGAGTAATACCCCAAAAGCACAGACAATCAAAGAAAATGGACAAGTGAGATCACGTCAAGTTAAAAAGCTTCTGCAGAGCAAAGGAAATAATCAACAAAGTGAAGAGACAATACATAGAATGGGAAAAAAAAATTTGCAAACTATCCATCTGACAAGTGGTTAATAACCAGAATATATAAGGAACACAAACAACTCTGTAAGAAAAAAATCTAATAATCCAATTAAAAATGGGCAAAAGATCTGAATAGATATTTCTCAAAAGAAGACATATGAATGACAAGGTGCCCAACATCACTGATTATCAAAGAAACGCAAATCAAAACTATATTATCTCACCCCAGTTAAAATGGCTTTTATCCAAAAGACAGGCAATAACAAATGCTAGTGGAGAAAAGGGAACCCTCATATACTGTTAGTGGGAATGTAAATTAGTACAGCCAGTCTGGGGAACAGTATAGAAGTTCCCTCAAGAAACTGAAAATAGAACTACTATACGATCCAGCAATCCCACTGCTAGGTATATAGCCAAAAGAAAGCAAATCAGTATATTGAAGAAATATCTGCACTCTCATGTTTATTGCAGCTCTACTCATAATAGCCAAGATTTGGAATCAACCTAAGTGTTCATCAACAGACAAGTGGATAAAGAAAATGTGGCACGTGTATACGATAGAGTACTATTCAGCTACAAAAAGGAATGAGATCGTGTCATTTGCAACAACGTGGATGGAACTGGAGGACGTTATGTTAAGTGAAATAAGCCAGGCATAGAAAAACAAACTTTGCATGTTATTACTAATTTGTGGGAACTAAAAATTAAAACAATTGAACTTATGGAGATAGAGTAAAATGATGGTTACTAAAAGCTGTGAAGGGTAGTGGTGGGGGTGGGGGAAGTGGGTATCATTAATGGGTACAAAAATATAGTTCGAATGAATAAAACCTAGTATTTGATAGCACAAGAAGGTGACTACAGTCATTTATAATTTGTTGTATGTTTTAGAATAACTAAGGGAGTGCAATTGGAATGTTTGTAACACAAAGAAATATGAATGTTTCAGGTAATAGATAACCCATATACCCTGATGTGATTATTGCACATTGTATGCCTCTATCAAAGTATCTCATGTACCTCATAAATATATATACATCTACTATATACCCATAAAATTAAAAATAAAAAAAATTAAAGTGTACAGGAGGATGTGCTTAGGTTATATGTAAACATTATCCCATTTTATATCAGAGACTAGAGTATACTTGGATTTTGGTATCAGAGGAGGTCCCAGAACAAATCCCCCATAGATATTGAGGGATGACTGTACTTATAATGGGGGATAGAAATGAGAATGGGAGTCAAAAATAAAGAAGGATGTTAAACTTGTCATATTATCTAGGAGTTTTGGCAGAAGTCTTAAAAGCTGAAAACAATATAATAGGTGTCAAGGCTTCTTACATTTTGAATAAAGAAACCAATCTTTTCATACAGAAAATGCTAAAAAGATTGTTAAAGGAATTCTGCCAGGACAAGCCTCCTAGCAATTTTGTAAGAGAAGGCAAAGAATTAAATGGTAGATTGAAGAGGGTGCTGTTAAGAATATCTTTGTGAGAGTTGTGAAGACATTTCCACTCCCCATGAGGAAGAGAAGGTGTATTAGTTATCTATTGTTGCAATGCAAATTATCCCATAATTTAGCCACTTAAAACAATAATAAACATTTATTGTTTCACACAGTTTCTGTAGTTCAGGAATTCAGGAGCAGTTTAGGTGGTTGGTTGTAGCTCAGAGTTTCATGAGGTTGCAGTCAAGATGTTATCTGATTAGTCAAGCTGAGGTTACATGAACATACTTTAACTATAAAGTGAGTAACTATCCTCATTTTCTATAGTGGGAGTACTGCTCACCACAACCAAGACACATACAGTGAGGAATTCCACACACATCGAAAGAGGGCTCAGATGACAGACAGCAGAAAATAAAACCACAAAAATGTCAAACACAAAGTCATCCCTTTGGTTGCCCAACATCAATATAACCATTGCTTCCAATGTTTATATTTCAAAAAAGTGTTGCCACCTAAAATATTGCAATTTTCCTTTATACAATCAAAGATGCACTCACATTGTCACTCTCCAAGGAAGTCAATCCAACGTGTCATCAGTTACCACATCCATCAACCCAATTTCAAGTCTAGAACCACCCATCACCAAGTCTAGTTGGTGGCCATTCTTCTTCAAGTTCTGTACTGATTTCGTATCCACATTCTGATACTTATGGGCTAAATAATGAAGTTTACAACAGTATCACACCCTACATACAATAGTGAAGTATAAAGGCTAAAGAAAGAAAAGTGAAAACACATAAAAGAATACATGAAACATTATAAAATACATAAACAAGATGACAGCTCTCATTTCTTCCCCTGATCATAAGGCCTTCCCTCCATTTATGACTTCCTTTCTCTACCAGCGATTCCATGCTCCTTTTACTTTCAGCCAGTACCTTCATTTCTAAGGGATCCAAGCATTTGGTAGATCTATCTGTTTAAAGATATACCAGCAAAACTATTTTTTTTGCTTGATGATAAGTTTAATAACATCAATCAATACCATAATCTTCTTCCTCTCTGTCACCTTCTTCTTCTCTTGCTTATCCAACGATAGATGACATGGAAAATGGTCAGATGGCAGTCTCAGCTCCAAATCAAAGAAAATCATTGTTTAGCCCTTGCTGGAGGAACTCCTTTCTTTAGAAACAAGTCTCTAAACCACCGAAGCCCAGAATTTCAGAGAATGGAAGTCTAAAAAATTGTTTTAAGTGGGTCATTAGGTATAATATCCCTTTGTTTCTAAATCTATTTATTTTGCCTATGGCAGTGTGATGGTTTTAAAATACATCCACAAACACACAATGAACCCTCTCCCACACACTCCCTGGGACCTAAGCTGTCACGGCATGGTACCATTTTGGGAAAGAAGCCACTGCTGATGTACATCCTGCCCCAGGATCCAATGGCCCCTATGTCTCCAATATCCCTGGGGTCCTGCGGTCATTCCACCATGCCCATACAGAAGACTGAGTGCCAATATCCCAGTCAGACCTAGCAGTAGAGCCATGATTCTAGCACTAAAGCCCACATAGTACTCTATGTTCCAGGAAGCAGGTAGTCCAGCACAGTAAGGAGGTCACCCTCAGGAGTGAGGGAGCCAATGTGCATGGCCAGCCACCTGGTACCCACTGCTGCCAGCAACCCTATCCCCTCCAGTGATGAGGCTGCCTTATGCATGGGCACCCCTAGAGACCAAAGATCAGCCCACCTAGAGGCTGTCACCACTGGAGACCCTGCCCCCTCCAGTGGCAGAGCTACCATGTACCTCAAACAGTCCCCAGGGACCAAGGACTTGCCCACTTAGCACCCACTGCTGCCAGCAACCCTGCCCCATCCAGTGGTGGAGATATAGCATGTGTACATGTCCCCCAAGGGCTGAGGACTGGTCTACCTAGCACACACCACCTCTGCTAACCCCACCCCCTCTAGAGGTAGAGACATCACATGCTGTGTTCCTCAGGGCTGGTGCCCACCTGGTGCCCACCACAGCTGGCAATGGCATCCTATAATCAGTAAAGCTGTTGTTCCAGGCAAGCACCCTCCCATAATCCAAGAACTGGCCACCAATGGACACTTACCACCAGCAAAACTACACTATCGCCTCCATAAATGTCAACAGTCTATGCCACTGTGGCACTCAAATACTGCTGATGCTGTTAAAAATCACACAGAGACTACATAACTGTTATTGCTTCTCAGCCTTTTGTCTAAGATCGAGTGTGGAGACTATACTACTGCATTTACTCAGAACCAAAGCCAAAGCACCTTATGCAATCAACACTACAGGTCACAACTACAGGAAAAAAGTCTTTCCTAATGAAAGCTACTTCATGAAATTGGAAGAGGTGACTATTTCACCAGATGCACAGATATCAACATAGCAACACAAGAAACATAAGAAAACAAGGAAACACGACACTGCCAAAGGAACACAATAATTCTCCAGTAACACATTCCCCAAAATGAAAGCTATCAGATGCCTAAAAAGGAACTGAAACTAATGAGCCTAAGGAACCTCAGCAAGATACACGATAAATACAGACAATTAAATGAAATCAGGAAAACATTAATGCTCTGAATGAGAAATTCAACAAAGAAACATATGTTATTTTTTTAAAAGAACCAAACAGAAATCTTGAAGCTAAAAGATTCTGCTAATGAAATAAAAAATACAATAGAGAGCTTCAACAACAGACTAGATCAAGAAGAAGAAAATAATTTCTGAGGGCCGGGCGTGGTGGCTCACGCCTGTAATCCCAGCACTTTGGGAGGCTGAGGTGGGCGGATCATGAGGTCAGGAGATCGAGACCATCCTGACTAACACGGTGAAACCCCGTCTCTACTAAAAATACAAAAAAAAAATTAGCCGGGCGTGGTGGCGGGTGAGTGGTAGTCCCAGCTACTCGGGAGGCTGAGGCAGGAGAATGGTGTGAACCCAGGAGGTGGAGCTTGCAGTGAGCCGAGAGATAGTGCCACTGCACTCCGGCCTGGGAGAAAGAGCAAGACTCCATCTCAAAAAAGAAAAAAAAAAGGAAAATAATTTCTGAACTTGGAGACAGGTCTTTTGAAATAACCCAGTCAGACTAAAAAAAGAAAAAAGAATTCAAAAAGAATAAAGAAAGCCTACAGTACTTACAGAACACCATTAAGTAAACAAATATTCACATTCTGAATGTTTACGAAGGAAATGAGATGAAAAAGGAATAGAAAACCTATTTGATGAAATAATCTCTGAAACCCTTTTAAGACTTTGAAGACATATGGACATTGACATCCAGGAAGCTTAAAAATCTTCAAATATAGTAAACCCAGAAAAGTCCTCTCTGAAGCACATTATAATTAAACTGTCAAAAGTCAAAGACAAAGAGAGAATTTTTAAAACAGCAAGAAAAAAACGTCAAGTCACATATATGAAAATCCCCATTAGACTAACAGTATTTTTCTCAGCAGAAACCTTACAGGCCAGGAGAGAATGGGATGATAAATTCAAAGTGCTGTAAAAAAAAAAACTGCCAAGCAAGAATATCAAACCCAATAAAACTATCCTTCACAAATGAGGAAGAAACAAAATTTTCCCCAAACTAAAACTGAGGAAATTCATCACCACTAGACCATCCTTACAAGAAATACTTAAGGGAGTCCTACATCTGGAAGCAAAAGGATGATAACTACCATCATGAAAACACAAAAGTACAAAACTAACTGATTGAAAAGATACACAAATGAGAGAGAAAAATAAATCAAACCTTATCACTGCAAAGATAAATGATTAGAGAAAGAAAAGAACAAAGAATTTCGAAACAACTAGAAAACAATTAACAATATGACAGAAAAAATATCATATTTCAATAACCTTGAATGTAAATGGATTAAATTTCCCAATTAAATAATATAGACTGGCTGAATGGATTAAAAAAACAAGACCCAGGCCGGCACAGTGGCTCATGCCTATAATCCCAGCACTTTGGGAGGCTGAGGCAGGAGGATCACTTAAAGTCAGGAGTTTGAGACAAGCCTGGCCAACATGGTGAAACCCTGTCCCCACCAAAAATATAAAAATTATCTGGGCGTGGTGGTAGGCGCCTGTAGTCCCAGGTACTCAGGAAGCCAAGGCAGGAAAATCACTTGAACCCAGCAGGTAGAGGTTGCAGTGAGCCAAGATTGTGCCACTGCACTTTAGCCTGAGAGACAGAGCAAGACTCCATCTCCAAAAAAACCCAAACAAACCAAGAGCCTATTCTGCCTATAAGAAACTCACTTCACTTGTAAAGACACACATAGACTGAAAGTGAAAAAATATAAAAAAGAAATCCCAATGAAATTTCTACAAGAAAACATTGGGAAAACACTCCAGGACATTAATCTGGGCAAAAATTTCTTGAGTAATACCTCACAAGCACAAGTAACCAAAGCAAAAATGAACAAATGGGATCACATCAAGATTCTGCACAGCAAAGGAAAAAATCATCAAAGTGAAGAGACAACACACAGAATGGGAGAAAATATTAGCAAACTATCCACCTAACAAGAAGTTAATAACCAGAACATATAAGGAGCTTAAACACTTCTATAGGGAAAAAAAATCTAATAATCTGATCAAGAAATGAGCAAAAGGTCCGGGTGCAGTGGCTCACACCTGTAATCCCAGCACTTTGGGAGGCCGAGGCAGGAGGATCACCTGAGGTCAGGAGTTCGACACCAGCCTGGCCAACATGGAGAAACCCTGTCTCTACTAAAAATACAAAATTAGCCGGGCTTGGTGGCACATACCTGTAATCCCAACTACTTGGGAGGCTGAGGCAGGAGAATCACTTGAACCCGGAAGGCAGAGTTTGCAGTGAGCCGAGATCATGCCATTGCACTCTAGCCTGGGCAACAAGAGCGAAACTCCATCTCAAAAAAAAAAAAAAGAAAAAGAAAAAAGAAATGAGCAAAAGATCTGACTAGACATTTCTTAAAACAAGACATACAAATGGCAGACAGGCATGTGAAAAAGTGCTCAACATCATTAATTATCAGAGAAATGCAAATCAAAACTACAATGAGATATTATCTCACCCCAGTTAAAATGGCTTTTATCCAAAAGTCAGAAAATAACAAATGCTGGCGAAGATGTGGAGAAGGGAGAACCCTCGTATACTGTTGGTAAGAAGGCACATTTGTACAACCATTATGAAGAATCATTTAGCAGTCTCAAAAAACTAAAAATAGGGCTACCATATGATCCAGCAATCCCATTGCTGGGTATATATCCAAAAGAAATGAAATCAGTATATCAAAGAGACATTTGTACTCTCATGTTTGTTGCAGCGCTGTTCACAATAGCCAAGATTTGGAAGCAACCTAAGTGTCCATCAACAGATGAATGGATAAAGAAAATGTGATACTTATACACAATGAAGTACTATACAGTCAAAAAAAAAAAAAAAAAAAACCAGAATCCTGTCATTTGCAACAACATAGGTGGAACTGGAGGTCATTATATTAAGTGAAATAAGCCAGGCACAGAAAGCAAACATCACATGTTCCCACTTATTTGTGGGATCTAAAAATCAAAGCAACTGAACTCATGGGTATAGAGAATAGAAGAATGGTTACCAGAAACTGGGAAGGGTAGTTGGGGGTAGGGTGGGGGGGAGGTGGAGATGGCTGATGAGTACAAAAAAAATTAGAATGAATAAGACAGTATTTGATAGCACAACAGGGGGACTATAGTCAATAATACTTTAATTGTACATTTAAAAATAATTAAAAGAGTATAATTAGATTGCTTGTAATAAAAAGGATAAATGCAAAAAAAAAGGATTAATGCTTGAGGAGATGGATACCCAATTTTCCATGATGTGATTACCATGCATTGCATGCCTGTACCAAAAGATCTCATGTATCCCATAAATGAATACACCTACTATGTACCCAGGAAAGTTAAAGATAAAAATAATTTTTTAAATGCCAAATGTAAATGCAAACAGAAACCAAAAACAAGCAAGAGTTTTTTACTTTAAGTCAAAAACTGTAGACAGAGAAAAAGAATGTCATTATATAATAATAAAGGGATCAATTCAGTAAGAGGGTATAACAATTTTAAATATATATATACCCAGATATATAAAGCAAATATCATTAGATCTGAAGGGAAGACAGACTCCAATACAATTAAATTGGGGATTTCAATACCTTTGACCAGATAATGTAGACAGAAAATCAACAAAGAAACATCAGATTTAAACGGCAATATAGACCAAATGGACCTAACAGACATTTACAGAACATTTTTTCTAACAGCTGCAGAATACACATTCTTTTCATCAGCTTATAGAACATCCTCCAAGATAGACCATATGTTAGCCCTCAAAACAAGTCTCAACACATTTTTAAAAATCAAAACCATATCAAGTATCTTTTCTGACTACAATGAAATAAAACTAGAAATCAATAATGACAGAAACTTCGGAAACTGTGCAAATACATATAAATTAAATAACATGCTCCTGAATGATAAATATGTCAATGAAGAAATTAAGAAGGACATTTAAAAAGTAATTGAAACAAATGAAAATAGAAACACAACATACCAAAACCAATGGGACACATCAAAAGCATTACTAAGAGGAATGTTTATAACAATAAATGCCTACATCAAAAAAAGCAGAAAGATTACAAATAAACAAACTAATGATGCACGCCAAGGAACTACAAAAACAAGAACCAATGAAACTCAAAATTAGCATAAGTTAAGAAATAATAAAGATTAGAGCAGAAATAATGAAATTGAGACAAAAAAATACAAGTCAACAAAACAAAAAGTTTTTTGAAAAGATAAAATCCACAAACCACTAGCTAGAGTAATTTTAAAAAAAGAGAGCAACAACCCAAATAAATAAAATCGAAAATAAAAAAAACAACTGTTACCACAGGAATACAAAGGATCATTAGAGACTATTATGAACAACTATATGCCAACAAGATGAAAAGGCTGGAGGAAATGAATTCCTGGACACACGCAACCTACCAAAATTGAATCGGGAAGAAATAGAAAATCTGAACAAATCAATAACAGGTAATGAGATTGCGGGAGAAATAAAAAGTCTCCCAACAAAGAAAAGCCTAGGACCATGGCTTCACTGCTGAGTTGCACCAGGCATTTAAATAACTAACACCAATTCCTCTCAAATTATTCCAAAAAATTGAAGGGGAGGGAATTCTTCCAAACTCATTCTACAACCCCAACACTACCCTAATGCCAAAACCAGGCAAAAACACAACAAAAAAAGAAAGCTACAGGCCAATATCCCTGATGAACATAGATGTAAAAATTCTCAACAAAATATTAGCAAACCAGATCCAACAACACATGAACACGATGATCAAGTGGATTTATTTGAGGGATGCAAGGATGATTCAACATATGCAAATCAATAAACAAAAGATACATCACATCAGCAGAATCAAGGACATAAACCAAATGATCATCTTAATGCAGAAAAGGCATTCGATAAAATTCAACATCCTTTCATGATAAAAACTCTCAACAAAGTAAGCACAAAAAGAACATACCTCAACACAATAAAGGCCATATATGACAAACCCACAGCTAGTATCATCTTAAACAGGAGAAAATTGAAAACTTTTCCTCTAAAAACTGGAACAAGACAAAGATACCCACTTCCACCACTCTTATTCAACATAGTATGGAGAATGCTAGCCAGAGCATTTAGGCAAGATTAAAGAATAAAGGGCATCTAAGCTGGAAAGGAAGTGTCAAATTCTCACTGTTTGCAGATGATATGATCTTATATATTGAAAACTTAAAGACTTCATCAAAAAATTCTCAGAACTGATGAAGAAATTCATAAAGTTGTAGGATATAAAATCAATATACAAAAATCAGTAGCAGCTAGGCACAGTGTCTCACTCCTGTAATCCCAACACTTTGGGGGGCCTAAGCAGGAGGAACACTTGAGGCCAAGAGTTCAAGATCAGCCTGGCCAACAGGGCAAAACTCTGTCTGCACTAAAAATACAAAAATTAGCTGGGCGTGGTGGCACAGGCCTGTAATCTCAGCTACTCAGGAAGCTGGGGCATGAGAATCACTTGAATCTGGGAGGTGGAGGTTGCAGTGAGCCGAGATCAGGCCACTGCACTCCAGCCTGGGCAACAGAGTGAGACTCTGTCTCAAAAAGAAAGGAAGGAAGCAAGGAAGGAAGGAAGGGAGGGAGGGAGGGAGGGAGGGAGGGAGGGAGGGAGGGAGGGAATGAAGGAAATTATAAAACTCTGATGAAATAAATTGAAGAGGACATACACAAAAATGGAAAGATATCCATGTTCATATACTGAATTAATATTGTTAAAATGACCAAACTACCCAAAGTGATCTACAGATTAAATGCAATCCCTATCAAAATACCAATGACATTCTTCATAGAAATAGAAAAAATAATCCTAAAATTCATATGAAACTACAAACAACCCCAAATAGCCAAAGCAATCCTGAGCAAAAAGAACGAAGTTGGAGGCATCACACTAACCTCAAAATATATTATACAAAGCTCAGTAAACAAAACAGCATAGTACTGGCATTAAAAAAGACACATCAACCAATGGAACAGAATAGAGAACCCAGAAATAAATCCATGTATTTATAGCCAACTAATTGTTTTTTTGAAACAGGGTCTTGCTCTGTCACCCAGACTGAAGTACAATGATGTGATCTCTGCTCACTGCAGCCTCAACCTCCTAGGCTCAAGCAATCCTCCTACTTTAGCCTCTTGAGTAGCTAGGACTACAGGCGTGCACCACCATGCCTGGTTAATTTTTGTATTTTTTGATAAAGACTGGTTTTGCCATGTTGCCCTGTTTGGTCTTGAACTCCTGGGCTCAAGCGATCCACCCACCTCAGCCTCCCAAAGTGCTGGGATTATAGGTGTGAGCCATTGCACCCAGCCCTCCATCCCCCCCACCTCCACCCCCACCCCCACCCTTTTTTTTTTAAGACTGGGTCTTGCTGTGTTTCCCAGGCTGGAGTGCAGTGACTATTCACAATCGTAGTATACTGCAGGCCTCAAACTCCTGGGCTTAAGCAATCCTCATATATCAGCCTTCCAAGTAGCTAAGACTACAGGCATGTACCACCATGCCTGGCAATTAACTGATTTTTAACAAAGGCCCTAAAACATATTGGGAAAAGAACAGCCTCTTCAATAAATGGTGCTGGGAAAACTGACTACCTATATGAAAAGGAAAGAAACTAGACTCCCTACATCTCACCCTATACAAAAATCAACACGAAATGGATTAAAAACCTAAATATAAAACCCAAAACTATGAAACTACTAAAAGATAATAAGGAGAAATGCTTCAGGACATTGGCCTGGGCAAAGATTTTATGGATAAGCCCTCAAAAGCACAGGCAACAAAACCAAATATAGACAAATTGGATTACATCAAACTAAAAAGCTTCTGCACAGAAAAGGAAACAATCAATAGAGGAATGAGACAGCCTACAGAATGAGAGAAAATATTTGCAAAGTATTCATCCAACAAGGAATTAATATCCAGGAAATACAAAAAACTCAAACAACTCAATAGCAAAAAAACCCAAATAATTTTTAAATGGGCAAATGATCTGAATACACATTTCTCAAAAGAAGACATATAAATAGCCAACAAATACATGAAAAAAATGCTCAACATCACTAATGATCGGGGAAATACAAATCAAAACCACAGTGAGATATCATCTCACTCCAGTTAGAATGGCTATTACGAAAAAGACAAAAACAAATGCAGAGGGTGAGGATGCAGAGAAAAGGGAATTCATATGCTGTTGATAGGAATGTAAATTAGTTCAACCATTATGGAAAACAGTGTGTAGATTTCTCAAAAAACTAAAACTACAACTACCATATGATCCAGCAATCCCACTACTACCCAAAGAACAGGAAATCAGTATGTCAAAGAGATATCTGTCCTCCCATAGTTACTGCAGCACTATTCACAGCGGCCAAGATATGGAGTCGACCTAAGTGTCCATCAAAAGAAGAATGGATAAAGAAAATGTGGTACATATACGCAATGAAATACTATTCAATCATAAAAAAGAATAAAATTATGTCATCTGCAGCAACATGGATAGCACTGGAGGTCATTATCTTAAGTGAAATAAGCCAGGCACAGAAAGATAAATATTGCATGTTCTCACCAATATGTGAAAGATAAATAAGTTGATCTCAGAGAAGTAGAGAACAGAATAGTGGTAACTAGTGGCTGAGAAGGGTAAAGGAGAGGATTATATATAGGGAGGTTGGTTAACACATATAAAATTACAGCTAGGTAGAAGGAATAATTTTTGGTGTTCTATATCACTGTAGGGTGACTATGATTAACAATAATTTATTCTATATTTTCAAATAGCTAAAAGACTGCATACTGAATTTTCCCAAAGCAATTATTACAGATTGTATACAGGTATCAAAATATCACACTGTACCCCATATATATGTACAATTATTATGTGTCAATTAAAAAATACATCCACAAATTTATTGACACTTCATAAAAAAAGGAGTCACCTATTCCCCTCTCCTTAGACACTGACGGCCTTAGTAACTAAGTTCTAATGAATTGACTGTGGCTTAAAGTGACACTGCATGACTTCCACTGTGAGTTTAGAAAAAGCATTATAGCTTCCAACCAGACTTTTCTTCTTTGGGATGCTCATCCTTAGAACCCAGTTAGCATATTGTGAGGAACCAAATAGTAATGTGGAAAGATCGTGAGTAGGTGTTCTAGCCACTGCTTTGGCTAAGAACTAGGCCAACACCACTATCAGTCACCAGACATGTGAGAGAAGGGGTCTTCAGATGATTCCAGCCCCAATCTTTTAGCTGCCCCAGCTGATGTGAAGTGGATAGTGGAACATAGACAATCTGTTCCCACGAAGCTCTGCATAAATTACAGATTTGTAAGTAAAGTAAGTGTTGTAATTGTTTTAAACTATTATATTTTGTGAAAGGTTAAACAGCAATAGATAAAAGGAACAGGAAAAAAGAGTGCTGAATATTGGACAGTAGTTCAGAGCATATACTGCATCCTACAGGACAGTATGAAAAAGGGTTATCTCCCAGAAGGCACCATAACTAAGTCTTCAATATATCCTCAATAAGACAAGATACTTCTCAGTGATTGAGTACACCATTAGACCAATAAATTCCATGGGCAATAGCCCATTGCATTACTTCTTTCATTGTAGAGTGAATTTCTTGGTCAAAAGCAATATAGTGTTAGAGAAAATGATAGTGTCTATAAAGCACTGAGTAATTCCCTAGATGGTGGTGTCGGCGGAAGTACAGTGAGCAGGGGAAGCAAATCTCAATCTAGAATAAACACATTTTAGAGAGGACAAATAAGAACTCCCTCAATGATGGGGGAGGGCCAATGGCCAATGGAATAGACTTGCCTACATGTGACTGGCTGATCCTCCTAGAGCATGGGGTATTGGTCACTGCTTCTGAACACCCAGCAGTGGCTTGGTGATCCCATGCATAGCTCCAATCCTGTTGCCATTGCCATTTATTTCATGATTCTACTGAGCAGGCAGTGAGGCTGAGTTTCATCACAAAGCAGTTCATTTCATCCATATGATTCTTAAGATTTATTCTGAGAAGTCCATCACTATATCCCTTCTGGAGTCTTCCTTGTCACTAGTTCTCCAGTCTTACTCTTTCCATGTCCTTCACAAACTGGCCAAAAAATTATCCTCTGACCCTGAGTTGACCATTTCTCCTTTCAGCCAAAGTGAACATCAAAACATACTGGTGAAAATTCTGCCCACTGAAAGAACTTCACTATTTCAATATTTTTCAGGTCCAAAGCAGGACTACAACATATCAATTTCTAGCAAGTACCAGTATATCGTCCAGAGCAACATACCTGTATTGTATTTTGCACATCATAGGTGCTCAATAGACACTTAAGCAATTTTTAAAATACAGACCATATTATTTCCCTAGCTATATTTCAACAGCTTCCCATTGATCCTGCTGGGTATGGCCTCTGCATACTCCTTTCACTTCTCTGTACTCTAAGCCTTGACCCTCAGTTCCTGTAATGTTCCATGCTCTCTCCTGCTACAAGACCTTTGCTCAGACTGTTCCCTCTCCTTGCCTAGTTAACTCTTGACTCAAGATACTTCCTGTCTTACAATCATCTTTCTTCAGAGTACTTATCTCTGTATTAATTCCTGTCTCATCCTGGGACTCTAAGTTCTATGACTATGTGCACTCACCACTGATTCCCCAACACCAAATATAGTGCCTGGCATATATGATGTGCTAAATAATATTTTGTTAAATGAATGAATACATGAATCAGTGAATGAATAAGCCTGTAATGATGCAGTAATTTACCTATAAGTTATCACTGCCAGTTTTGCTTAAGAAGTTTTCTGCCATCACAATTTTTACTCCACTAATTCACATTTATTAATTTAAGAAGTAGTTGTCAAGACAACCTTTCTAAGCATTACTTATATACTAGCACTATGCAACAGAAATTTGTGACCACATTATGTAATTTAAAATATTCTAATATCCATATGACAAAATTTAATAATAAATTTTATTTAGCCTAATATACCCCCAAACATCATTTCAACATGAAATCAATACAAAAAATTATTAATGAGATATTTTACATTCTTTTCTTCAAACTAGTCTTTGAAATTTGGGGGTAGTTTACAATTACATATCTCAACTGGAACTAGCTATATTTCAAGTGCTCAAGAGCCACAAATGACTAGCAGATACAACATAATATGCTATATCCCACAGTGTAGTTCTATAGGATTCACTTTCCCTAGAGAGGGTCTGATCACCCTCAGCTCTTATAATTAGTGGTCAGGAAAACCACCTTAAGTCGAACCTAACTGTTGCAGTATAAGAGATGATTTAAACTAGAACTGGGTTTTCAGTTCAGGGTTTGGAACTGAGTTGTCTCTGGGAACAATATTAGCTGGTGTACCGTTTTCGCCTTCCTATAACATCTTTCTGTCTTTTTTTTTTTTTTTTAACTTTTAAGTTCAGGGGTACAAGTGCAGGTTTGTTATATAGGTAAACTTGTGTCACGGGGGTTTGCTGTACAGGCTATTTTGTCACCCAGGTATTAAGCCTAGTACCCGTTAGTTATTTTTCCTGATCCTCGCCCTCCTCCCACCCTCCACCCTCCGAAAGGCCCCAGTGTATGTTGTCCCCCTCTTTGTGTCCATGTGTTCTCATCATTTAGCTCCCACTTATAAGTGAGAATGTGCGGTATTTGGTTTTCTGTTCCTTTGTTAGTTTGCTTAAGGATAATGGCCTCCAGCTCCATCATGTCCCTACAAAGGACATGATCTCGTTCTTTTTTATGGCCCCACTTTTTATCCTTTTAATTTAAATGGATTCTTTGCTCCCCCTGAAGATGGAGGCCACCTCCTTTGCAAGGACTTCTATTTCTCCCCCTTTGAAGCCACGATATAATTCTCCGCATTTTTAGGTACTTAATAGTAAATCACTTGGTTCACTTGGTTCCCCTGCCTGCCTAGGAAAGGTCAGGAGATGGTCCAGCGCCATGTCTAGCACTGTTAATTCTTTCAGTGCTTTCGTTTTGCTTGGGCCTCTCGGGGAGGGCCCAGAAAAGAGCGCAAGCCAGGGTCTAGGGCCACACAAGTGGATTCGGATTGCTCCCTCAGCCCTGAAAAGTGGCTCTCTCCCCATCAGCATTACACTTGCACAGCGGTTTTGTTTTTAGGTGTCTCTACCTCATCACATGGCTACCGGCCACACAGCAACGAACAGCACCTAGGAAATACAGACCCTGCCTACCTTCAGCCCCGCCACTAACCCTTGGCCAAAGGGAAAGGGGCAGGACATCCGCCCGCTCTGAGCCACCTCCGGAAGTGACGTAGGAGTGTCAACATGCAAGATGGCGGCCCATCACCGGCAGAACACAGCAGGGCGGAGGAAAGTGCAGGTATGGAAGCCCGGTTCCTCGGTCTTCCGGACGCGGTTGGCAGCTCCGGGCCCACTCCAGTTAGAAGGTGCCCGGGGCCACGGCCAGCTGGGGTAGCAGCATGGGGCGAACGGGGCGGAGCGCGGCCGGCCACGAGGGGTGGGGCCGCGGCGCTAACGGCTTCAGGAAGGGGCGGGGGTCGGCCTGCTTGGCCCTTGGGGCCCAGGCCCGGGACCCTCGCGGGCTGCATTCTGAGCCCAGGATTGCTTGTCGCCGCTCTTCTGTAGGAATGGACTTGCGGGGTCGGGATAGGCTCGTTCCCCGCCCACTTGCCTCCCCCTTGCCCTGCCTTTCTTCGAAGCGCTCTGCCGTCGCTGCGTCGGAGCCGAGGCCTCCAGGGGTTTCCCAGGGGGGTGGGCGTTGGAGGAGTGAGCGGCGTGTGCGGGGGCGTGGCGAGGCGGCGGAGTGCCAACGGCCCTGCGGGGTTTCTGCTGAGGATTCCGCGCTTGGGAGCCCCCAGCCCTCTCTTATGTGGGAGCTGTCCCCTGGGTAGGTGTAAGTGACATGAGAATGTGCGTGGGGAAATTATAATTTTAATTGTTTTGGTATTTAAGTTCCTCTTCACCATTTCTTCATCTTCAGTGTGCATCGCTGAATCTTTATTGTTTGTGTAATTTATTGTCCATGTGGTAAAGAGTTGTCTAATCTTACCGTGTGTGTCTTGTGCCTTATGCCTTTGTGAATTCACTTTTGTTTGCGGTTACGCTTAAGAGTTATTGCCACTTAGGGGAACATCACACACCGGGGTCTGTCGGGGGCTAGGGGGCTGGGGGAGGGATAGCATTAGGAGAAATACCTAATGTAAATGACGAGTTGATGGGTGCAGCAAACCAGCATGGCATACGTATACCTATGTAACAAACCTGCACGTTGTGCACATATATCCTAGAACTTAAAGTATAATAATAAAAAGAGTTATTGCCACTTAATATTTTCAGTGATGCAGGGAATAAAAGCCCTCTTACAGGTGTTTGCATGCAAGTATATTGTATGAGGTAGTGGCAGTTTGGTGCATTTATTCATTAAACATTTACCTAGCACTTAGAGTGGCCCCCAAAGGGGAAAAGGGATTGAAAGAGTGTAGGAATAATTAACACCTAGGCTTTCTTTATAAAACACAGCATTATATGGAGTTCTGCAGGTTGAAATCAAGTGTCAGATAAAGGTAGTTAGATGAAGGGGTCCTTCAGTAAGGTAATCCCAGCAGAAGGTGGTAGGCCATAAAGTCTTCTGATTAGTTCACATCTTGGTTTTATTGATCTCATTGATCAGTACAGTGTCTTAAGCACTCACTGGATGTTTGTTGAAATGAGTGAAATTAATAAGAGTCTAAACTCACCCTATTAGGTGAGTTTTTCAGTGCATTAGTGATAGGATTTAAGTATCACCAGCATCCAAGGCAGGTAGTGAGAATGTCTCCTTGGGACTGAAATATAACTCAAAATGTAACCTGATTGTATTATAGACTCTGTGGTGGTATACATCTTAGGGGAATAAGGGTAGTTAATCAGGCCTTTCAGTTTATTGCATTAAGACTTAAAAGTCCTATTACTGCAGTGTGTTCCCTGCTTGCTTCATTCCCAGGCCTGCCCACTCCCAAAATGCATGCAATAAAGTATATATATTTTAAAAAGACTTACAAGGCAATTGTACTAGTATGGGATGGAGAAAATGTAAATTAACTGCAGCAGGTTTGGAAAAACAATGTTTTAATAGGCTGAATGTGAGCCAGTGCCCGTAGAATGAGGCAGGTGATAGATAATTCCACTTTTCACTGGTCAAAGTACAAAATTAGAGTTTGGTGTTCAGCACTTAGGACCTTGTTTTTCATAGGTAGCAATCAGATTGGTGAATTTCAATTATTTCCTATGAAGAACTTTTGAAAGAGCTAAGATTAACCTGCTGAAGAGAAGATTCAGGGAGCTTTTGGAATTTGTCCCCAAGGTATAGAAGCAGCCTGAGAAGCCACAGGGATTGATTTCATCTGAACCATCGTTGTCTATGAGGTGTTTTTTAAACTAATGCGTGTTCATTGTAAAAATCGCAACAAACAAAAATATGTTAGAGTTGCCCTCCATGCTTCCAAGAAAGCTGCTGCGGGCAATGTCATGTTTTAATCCTAGACCAGGGTTTATCAACCTGAACATTCTTGAAATTTCGTCTGGATAATTCTTCGCTGTGTCTGAGGGAGAGAGCTCTCCTATGCATCACAGGTTCTTTAGCATCATCCCTGGCTTCTGCCAACTAGATGTAGTAGCATCTCCCCAGTTGTGACAACTAAAAATGTCTCCAGACATTTTCAAATGTCCCCTCAAGGGCAAAATTGCCGCTGGTTGAGAACCACTGTTCTGTACCTCTTGCTGTTTGTGTACCTGACTTAACATGATTTTTTTTGCTATAAATGGAGATATAGTATTCACTGTTTTGTGTCTTGCTTTGTCAAATTTTTAAATAAACTTTCCCTTTAGCCCAGAATTCCTTATCTAAAAATATATTCTACAAAATTGCATATGCATATATCTGTTCCTACTTATGCAAGGGTGTTGTGGTAAGCCATTCTTGAATTGCTATAAAGAAATACCTGAGACTGGCTCATTTATAAAGAAAAGAGGCATAATTGGCTCATAGTTCTGCAGGCTTTACAGGAAGTATGGTGCTAGGATCTGCTCGTCTTCCAGGGAGGCTTCAAAGAGAGAGAGAGTCAAAAAAGCAAGTCAACATGGCATATTCCCATTTCCACACAGGAAATATGCATTTTAAAAGTCAGGAAGGGTAATAGCAGTGATTATCCCTTTGGGAATAGATTGTGTGATTATAGATAAGACAGGACATGGGATATCTCTTAGTTTGAAATGTGCACAACTTTTTACCACATTATTTGCTCTTATACATCAAAAAGAAAACTTCTTATCTTGGAAAAAGCATATATGGGTACTTGGAGTAAATATACTTTGTCTCCTGACTGTTTCAGACCAAGAGACAGTAGCCCTGAGCTCCTTGTCAAGTTGTAGGCCAAGACAAACCTTGAGACTTAAAATATTGCTAAATAATCAGTGGAGGCCAGGCGTGGTGGCTCATGCCTGTAATCCCAGCACTTTGGGAGGCCAGGGTGGGCAGATCACTTGAGGTCAGGAGTTCGAGACCAGCCTGGCCAACATGGCAAAATCCCGTCTATACTAAAAATACAAAAATTGCCGGCATGGTGGCGCATGCCTGTAATCCCAGCTACTTGGGAGGCTGAGACAGGGGAATCGCTTGAACCCAGGAGGCGGAGGTTGCAGTGGGCCGAGATTGTACCACTGCACTCCAGCCTGGGCGACAGAGCGAGACTCCATCTCAAAAATAAAATAAAATGATTACTTAAAGAAAATCAGTGGAAAGGGGTCCAAACATACTGCATATTAATTATAGACATAATTTTAAATGAGTCCATGTCCTACCATCTTCAACTTCTAGGAAAACTAGAGATATGAGGGGAGAGGGATGGATTTGTGACTGTCAGAAACATAATCAAATATGTGAATTCAGATACATGATGTAGCATTTTCTCTGGTAACCATGATATCAAAGCAAGTCTTTTCCATCCTTGGCAGTCCCTTGGTGTTAGGATTTTCCAACAACCTGAGTCTGTTGATAGGCTCTCTCTGCCTCCATTTTTCCTCCTGTTATGGCCTCTTCCTTCACTGCTTCACAGTGCTTGGGGAAAAAAAATACTTCGCTTTACTTGCTGCCACTTCTAGTTATGCTCTTTCCTCAGCTAAATGCCAAGGGGACTTTTGTGCTCACTACCATATCCTCAGCATTTAGAATAGTGCCAGGCAACAAGTGGGTGCCTAGTCAATATTCGTTGAAAGAATTAAATCCATTTTCCTCTATTTTTTTATAGCCAGACATTTTAAATTTTTTCTCTGTACTTTAATGCATGCAGGTAACAAGTTTTTAAGGTGACATGTCTTGAAACATATCAGCGTATATAATTTTCATTCTTTAATGACCACATAGAGTGGATGTACCATAATTTGTCTAGCCATTTCCTTATTGAAGATATTGTTTTGATTTTTTTCCATCATACTATAATTTGCTTTGAAAAAACCTCCAGAGTTATAACATAGTAAAGGAAGTGTTACAAAAATAAGTGAAAGGACAAAGATAGATAATACAGAATGCATAAAAGTTGAGGGATCAGTTTGAAAGTTCCAGTATCTGACTCATTTGAGTTCAAGAAAGAGCAAAGAAAGCAGAGATGATGATTAATAATGGATACAAGAAAATTTCCCAGAGCTTTAGTGCCACAAATTTCTAGATCAAAGGGGCTTTCTAAATGCACAGAAAAACTAATGATAGAAAAAACAAACAAGAAATGTCACAACACCAAGGAAAAAGAGAAGATCCTAAAAGCTTAGGGAAGGAGATGACGAGGGAGTGGAGGAAAGAATGAAAATAGGATCCCTTTAAAGCTGTATGAAACAGAATGGCGTTGAAATCAGTGGCAACATTGGATGCTAGAGGAACTTAGAGCAATGCTTTCAAGAGCTGAGAGAATTGCTAAATCAAGTGTAAATGTGGAGGAAAGACCTTTTCAGGCATGCAAGGACTAAGTTGCCACCCATGTGCCTTTTCTTATATTACTTTCTTAAGGTATTGGGGATGTACTTCAGCAAAACTGTAGAGTGAACAAAGAAAGAAGGGGGCATTAGAATTCAGGAAACAATGGCTGTAACCCAGAAAAGCAGTAAAGGAAAACAGCAAAGGTGACAGCTGTGCCAGCAGATCTAGAGGGCAGTCAGCCTAGATTGTAATGAGAAGAAGGAGGGTTTGGAGGGGGAAGCCTTCTGAGAAAATAAAGGGGTTGGGGTGAGTTCTGTGGTACAGCAATTAAAGAAAATTGAAGTTAAAGTGGAGAAAACCATTGAAGAAGGAAAGATTAAAACTCTAGGGAAAACAAAAAGCTCTTTGAGTAAGGAAATGTATTCATAATATAGTACTTAGTAGATAGCCTTACAGTCACAGCAATATAGCGCTGATTATTTGTTCAATTAAAAATAGGGATGTATCTATATTAGAAGAGTAGAGGGAGGAGATATTGAGAGTAGTTTCAGAACTACATCCTAATCTACAGTAGCATGAGTAAATCAATAATGTCTAAAATGGATGAGCCAAAAAGTTATAGGATAAGCACAGTATTTAGAGAAATGCAGTTAACTATCCAGCAGCAACAACTGAGTTGCAATTAGTTACCTTTAGGAATGAAGACTAGGTGTGGGAGTCTTATCCAGACAGTAGAGAGACTGTTTTTCATTACAGTCATTACTATTTCATTTTCTAAATACAAGCAAGAATTACTTGGATAACAAATGATCAGATTTTAAAAACTAAGTAATATATGTTGTTTGTAAAACATTCAGAACACATGAAAGAGACATGAATGAGTGAAAAATCACCATAATCCCATCATTCAGAAATAACTGCTGGTTATTTTATTTTATTTTTATTTTTATTTTTATTTTTATTTTTTGAGACATTGTCTCACTCTGTCTTAAGGCTGGAGTGCAGTGACACCATCTTGGCTCACTGCAACCTCTGCCTCCTGGGTTCAAGCGATTCTCCTACCTCAGCCTCCTGACTAGCTGCGACTACAGGTGCGCACCACCACACCCGTCTAATTTTTGTATTTTTAGTAGAGACGGGGTTTCACCATATTGGCCAGGATGGTCTTGATCTCCTGACCTCGTGATCTGCTCGCCTTGGCCTTCCAAAGCTGGGATTACAGGCGTGAGCCACTGCGCCTGGCCCCTGGTTATTTTTATATATGTATAGTCTTCAAAACTTGTGTATTTATTCTGAAATATTTAATATTTTGAAACATTTTTATAATAATGACTATTGTACATTGCTGTGTTGGACCACACATATTTCACTAAAAATATATCATGGCTTTCCGCCCATGTTTATCAGTCTAGACCTCCATCAACTCTTTCTTATTCTTTAGAGACAGGGGTCTCATGCTGTTGCCCAGGCTGTAGTACAGTGGTGCCATCATAGCTCACTGCAGCCTCAAGCTCCTGGGCTCAAACAGTCCTCCCACCTCAGCCTCCTAAAGCACAGAGATTACAGGCATGAGCCACCACACCTGGCTTACATCAACATTTTAAGTGATTGAATAGTATTGTGTTTTACAGATGTGCGTGCTGGAGTTTATCCAACTAGGATACTTATAATTCTTTTGCATTTTAAAGCACACATCTTTAGGATATACCGTTGAAGAGGTTAGCCCAGACTGGTTTTAACAGTAATTACTTTCCACCTAGAATGAGAATTCTGACATTCAGGTTATTCTTTCACTCTTGCCTTAACCAGTCAGATAATCTCCCAGAAGTCTGGATATCAAGATTTAGATATGCTGCACAGTCTCAGTTAAAGGAGATGTGAGCTAGGTAAGCAGCCCTGGAGCCCCAGAGAAAGAGAGATTGAGAGAGACTGAAGTTGACATTGAAACTAGCTTGGTTCCTGGTGGCTTTGGAAAGCCAATTCATGCAATGATACGTATGTCTTTTATATGCCAGACACTATAATGGGGGCACAGTGGTGGAAGGAACAAGGCAGACAAATCCCTTGCCTTCTTGGAGCTATTATTCTAATGGAGAAGATACACCAAAAAATATGAATGTGGCTGGGCGCGGTGGCTCACACCTGTAATCCCAGCACTTTGGGAGGCCAAGGTGGGTGGATCAGAAGGTCAGGAGTTCAAGACCAGCCTGGCCAAGATGGCGAAACCCTGTCTGTACTAAAAATACAAAAATTAGCTGGGCACCATAGCAGGCACCTGTAATCCAAGCTACTTGGGAGGCTGAGTTGGGAGAATTGCTTGAACCTGGGCAGCAGAGGTTGCAGTGAGCCAAGATCGCACCACTGCACTCCAGCCTGGGCGATACAGTGAGACTCCGTCTCAAAAAAAAAAAAATACGGAATGTGGTAAGAACTGTTAAATAAGTAAGGTAAGTGATAGATAGGGTCATAACCCTGAGGAGAATGAGATCAGAAAGGCCTTTCCAAGGAGACCTTTCTCCTAAGATCTGAAGAGTAAGGGTGAGTTAGACAAGATGAAAGCTGGAGAAAGAGTATTCCTATAGGGATTCGAGGGGTGGTGAATCTTCATGACACTGGCAACAGTAAATGAGAAGGTACTGGGATGGGAAAGAGCTTGATGTGTTTACGAAACAGAAAGGAGTTTGGAATGACTGTCATAAAAGAAGCTGGGGGCAGTCAGTTTGAAATGAGTGTGAGGATGCAGGATTAGAACTAAGCATTTGAGGAGTTTGAACTTTAAATTTTGTGAAAAGCCATTGGAAAGTTTCAGCAGAGAAGTGTCATGATTTGTTTTTTTAAATGCCTCTTATAAATGATGATTGTATTTCCTGACCTTGGGCTCTGTTAAGATATCCTTGTGTTGAAGTCTCCTTTAAAAAACAAACAAACAAACAAAAGCTGGTTTGAGTAGATCTCAGTTACAGTTAATTGCATCCAAGAGACTGGGTTAAAACAACATCCTTGTAGCTATTTGTGTCTGCAGCCCTGGCCCTTTTTAAAGGACAAATTTCTGGAAATTGAATTTTAAAGAACATTTCAAAGAGTTTAAAACTTTTGTCAGAAAGTGTTTATTTATCCTCAGGGGAAACAAAAATGGCAGTTATTTTAAAAAATTCTTGTATTATAGGTAAAATAATCTCATATTAATTTTGTCTTTGATTATTTATGGGGTTTTTGGCCATTTCTTTTTTAAAAAGTTCCTTTTTGTAACTTTGTCCCTCTTTCTGTTGGAAAATTTGACTTTTTCTTATTTTATAAGGAATCTTGTTAAGAGTAAACTTTCTTTCATATTGATTTCATTATTCTCAGTCTTGCTCATGTTCCTTTTTGACATTCAGAAGGTTTAAGAAAATAATAACATTGTGATAAAATTCACATACCATAAAGTGCACCCTTTCAAAGTGTACAATTCAGTGATTTTTTTTGTATATTCAGAAAGTTATTTATTGGTCACCTAACTCCAGAATGTTTAATTACTCTTTGTTCATTAGCAATCACTCCCATTTTTCATTTTTCCCTCCTTCAATCCCCTGGCAATTACTAATCTACTTTCTGTGTGGATTTGTCTATCCTAGACATTATATATAAATAGAGTCATAAAATATGTGGCCTTTTGTAAAATATGTGGCTTCTTTCACTTAGCACATTTTCAAGGTTCATCCATGTTATAGCATGTGTCAGTACAGTGTGTGTGTATATATACACACACATCACATTTTGTTTGTTTTGTCAATTGATGGATATTTGGGTTGTTTCCACTTTTGTGACATTATTGTGAATGCCACAATGCTGTGAACATTCTTGTACATAGAAAAGGTTTTGACTTGTATTTGGCCAGATCACCATTGCTCTTTTCCTTTGTAAAGATTACCATCTTTCTTGGCATGTTGGAAGAGTTTTCTCTGCCAAAGGACTATGTAAATATTCACCTGTCTTTTAAAAATTATTTTTATGCTGGCCAGGTGCAGTGGCTCACACCTGTAATCCCAGCACTTTGGGAGGCTGAGGCGGGTGGACCACTTGAGGCCAGGAGTTCAAGACCAGCCTGGCCAACATGGTGAAACCACCATCTCTACTAAAAATGCAAAAATCAGCTGGGCACAGTGGCACATTCCCGTAATCCCAGCTACTCAGGAGGCTGAGGCACGAGAATTGCTTGAACCTGGGAGGTAGAGGATGTAGTAAGCCAAGATCAGGCCACTGCATTCCAGCCTGGGTGACAGAGCAAGATTCTCTCAAAAAATAAAAACAAAAATTATTTTTATGGTTATTGAATTTCAGTCTTTAATTCGTAGAAAAATTCATTTTTGGTTTAAGATGTGGAGAAAGGATATAATTGTTCATAATAGAATCCATAGGTACTTGAGATAATTTTTTTTAATTATTATACTTCGAGTTCTAGGGTACAGGTGCACAGCGTGCAGGTTTGTTACATAGGTATACATGTGCCATGTTGGTTTGTTGCACCCATCAACTTGTTATTTACATTAGGTATTTCTCCTGATGCTATCCCTCCCCCAGCCCCCCACCCTCTGACATGCCCCAGTGTGTGATGTTCCCTGCCCTGTGTCCATGTGTTCTCATTGTTCAACTCCCACTTATGAGTGAGAACATGTGGTGTTTGGTTTTCTGTCCTTGTGATAGTTTGCTGAGAATGATGGTTTCTGGCTTCATCCATGTCCCTGCAAAGGACATGAACTCATCCTTTTTTATGGCTGCATAGTATTCCATGGTGTATATGTGCCACATTTTCTTAATCCAGTCTATCATTGTTGGATATTTGGGTTGGTTCCAAGTCTTTGCTATTGTGAATAGTGCTGCAATAAACATACATATGTGTGTTTCTTTATAGTAGAATGATTTATAATCCTTTGGGTATATACTCAGTAATGGGATTGCTGGGTCAAATGGTATTTCTAGTTGTAGATCCTTGAGGAATTGCCACACTTTCACAGTGGTTGAACTACTTTACACTCCCAACAGTGTAAAAGCATTCCTATTTCTCCACATCCTCTCCAGCATCTGTTGTTTCCTGACTTTTTAATGACTGCCACTCTAACTGGCATGAGATGGTATCTCATTGTGGTTTTGATTTGCATTTCTCTGATGACCAATGATAATGAGTATTTTTTCATGTGTCTGTTAGCTGCGTAAATGTCTTCTTTTGTGAAGTGTCTGTTCATATCCTTTGCCCACTTTTTGATGGGGTTTTTTTGTTGTTGTTGTTGTACATTTGTTTAAGTTCTTTGTAGATTCTGTATATTAGCCCTTTGTCAGATGGGTAGATTGCAAAAATTTTCTCCCATTCTGTAGGTTGCCTGTTCACTCTGATGATAGTTTCTTTTGCTGTGCATAAGCTCTTTAGTTTAATTAGATCTCATTTGTCAATTTTGGCTTTTGTTGCCATTGCTTTTCATGTTTTAGTCATGAAGTCTTTGCCCATGCCTATGTCCTGAATGGTATTGCCTAGGTTTTCTTCTAGGGTTTTTATGGTTTTAAGTCTTAACGTTTAAGTCTTTAATCCATCTTGAGTTAATTTTTAACTGTTTATTTCATTACATTAGAAAGTTTTACTTCTGGCTGCCAGCCAGCTTATTGACTTTTTCTTAGGTGTAATTGTTTTCAGTTGATCCCCTGTTTTCACAAGGAACAGACAGAGGTCACCAACAGTAACAAAGTAGGGAAAAATGCCCTGAAGAAAAAGTTTAGTATGTCATAGGAGCTCAAAACCTCATTTTGCTTGGCAAGTCAGGGAAGGCCTTCTAAAGGAAATATTGTTTAAATGGAAACCTGAAGGCTGCAACAAGAGTTAGCCAGACAGCTGGGAGGAAGAGCTTCCAAACAGAGAGGACCAGCATGTGTGATGGTCTGGAGAATGCACCAGAACCTGGAGCAGAGATGAGTGGCCAGAAAGACAAACAGGGTACTTGAGACCATGTTAAGGAGTTTACATCCAGTCATGGGTCTAGTAGTCAGCAACTGGAAGTTTTTGAGCAGAGTTGAGATACATTTTTAAATAATTACTCTAGCTGCTTTGTGAAAAATGGATTAAAGACTGGGAAAGGAGTCCAGTTAGTAAGCAGTTATAGTAGTTTAGCAACTTACTCATGTTGGACTAGGCTATCATTGACATCATCCTTCTCTTCAGCCCTTTAGTCTTTAAGGAGTAAAATTTAAATTTGTATTGGATTTAAAAAGTACATATTGGAAAACATGGGATTTTCTGTTTCAGATTGGCCACTAGTAGACTATATTTTATTACTGCATGGCTTGTACTTTATAAAAAGCATATGTTGACACATTTGTCAGGTTTCCTATGTTATTCGAGATGAAGTGGAGAAGTACAACCGAAATGGAGTCAATGCTCTGCAGCTGGATCCAGCACTAAATAGACTTTTCACAGCCGGTCGAGACTCTATCATAAGAATATGGAGTGTCAATCAGCACAAGGTAATGCAGGGATTAAAATCTGTACCCAGCAAATTTTGGACAAATGGCTTTTACTGTCTAATATGACACTTTTCACAGTTTCAGATTTAATCTCTCTGAATACTGTGTTATTTGGTACACTCTATAAAGACATCGCAACCAGAATTCTGTAAGCCTCTGAGAAAAGCCATCCCTAGGAAAGTTTCAGAAGTGTTTTAGCTAAGACAAGGACTCCCTAAACTAGGTTTGCCTTAAAGAGTTCTTTGCCACAAAGGAACAAAGTGATTTGGCTAGTAGGGGGATTACTTTCAACAATTAATTTTTTTGCTTTAAATATGTTTCCCAACAACCTCTTGGTAACCTTACTAAAAAAAGATTGAATATTCTTTTACATTTATAATTAATCTTGAAAAAATATTTTATTTTCCTCACTTAAAAGTAATTAGGGTCCTCACAAACCCCACAGGGCCTAACTAGATAATATAAGGTTAGGCTGGGCATGGTGGCCCACGCCTGCAATCCCAACAATTTCGGAGGCCAAGGTGAAAGGATTCCTTGAGTCCAGGAGTTCGAGACCAGCCTGGGCAATGTGACAATACCCTGTCTCTGCAAAAAAAAAAACTTAAAAATTAGCTGGGCATGATGGCACACACCTGTAGTCCCAGCTACTCGGGAAGCTGAGGTGGGAGGATCACTTGATTGAGTATGGGAGGTTGAGGCTGCAGTGAGCCGTGATCACACCACTGCATTCCAGCTTGGGCAACAGAGGGAGACCTTGTCTCAAATAAATAAATAAAGATAATATAAAATTGGTGTTAAAACTATGAAGACAACATGCTCCCCTTCAAAGATTTCCCTTTCTTAAGCAGGGAACAGGGTTTAAATATATGTAAAGATAACTCCCCAGGCAAAGGGGAACGAGCCCTTTTAGTATTTTGTTGGAACACCTATATTGTGAATGACAGAGAAAAGAAGAATCAGGGAAGAAAAAAAGAGCATTTATTGATCTTCTAATTATGTGCCATATGCGCTTTGCATTTTCATATCCAACGTGATTTAAATTTTCAGTGTCCCTCAAGGTACCTATTAGGATCCCTTTTCTTTTTTCTTTTTTTTTGAGATGGAGTCTCGCTCTGTCACCCAGGCTGGAATGCAGTGGCGCGATCTTGGCTCACTGCAACCTCTGACTCCTGGGTTCAATCAATTTTCCTGCCTCAGCCTCCCGAGCAGCTGGGACTACAGGCACACGCCACCGCGTCCGGCTAATTTTTATAATTTTAGTAGAGACGGGATTTCACCATATTGGTCAGGCTGGTCTCGAACTCCTAGACTCAGGTAATCCAACTGCCTCGGCCTCCCAAAGTGCTGGTATTACAGGCGTGAGCCACCGCGCCTGGCCAGATCCATTTTCATAGATGAGAAAATGGGCTCAGAGAAACCCATGGTTAAGTGGCTAGGAAGTGACAGAGAATTAGTACCCACCCCAACTTGAAAACCCTAGTGCTAGACCTTGTATTTTTAAAAGTTTGTGTCTTTTTAGCAAGTTTTACAAGTCTGATACTCAGTTCAGAAAAAGAACCACTACTTTATGCGCCTATAACTTCAGTCTGGTAGGCTTTGAATTCTTTAGCCAATGGAAGCAGTGGTGGCCAAATGTCAAAAGCATGAAAAGTAAGAAAACTATGTTTGGCTTTGAAACGCTTTTTGGTACTTATAGTTGAATTGGAATGTCTCCTTTCTGAGAACTTACAGTATTTCAAACAAATTAAGAAAAACACCCACAAGAACTAACCTGAAGAATCTGGAAATCTGCCTGTCTTGCCCCAAACATCTTTTTTCTGGTCTTCCTTTTATGACAAGATTAAATAGCATTATTTGTCAAACAGACTTGTACAGAGCTGTTGTATTTGCCCGTAAAGTGTCTCAAACTTGCCTGTTTTAGGTGTAGGATGTAACTAAATACTGTTCTTTAAGAGACCTCTCCTGGTTATTAAGCCAGGTAAGAGAAGTAGAATCTCGAATTACCTAATTGAAATGGTGACACAGGTTGTCCTTTCTCAGCCGTTGGGTTTCCTTTCATCTCTGAAGGCCTGTAGGTACCATGAGGAAAACATTTAATTCAGAGGGTGAACCCAACAGTAGGAAGCTGAAAGCAGAAGTGTTTATCTCCCTCTGCATTCAGACCAGGCTCCTTACCGCACTCATCAGACTCATTGCTGCCCCTGCTGTCTGCTGTTGAGCCTTCACCACCACACATTCAAATCCCCACAGCCTGCAGATTCCTACAAGTCCTGTCCTTTCTAGTGAACCCTTTTTAAAGGGTTTTATGTCACACACAGTGCCTAGTCCAGAGCTTGTTGCCTTCACTTTCACAAGGCAAAAAAAAAATGAAGTATTTATCCTGGAAACCTAAGCTTTCAGTAAGAGTAAAACTGTCCTGAAACAAAACTGTTTACATCTGTTATCTGGAAGCATCACCTATTTGGTGAGATTCTACTCAGAATTCAGGTGTTAGTTTTAATGCCTAGAGCAGTATGTCACATTAATTGAAGAATTTAACCATATCTATCATTTGTAATATATTTCATTCTCTCATATAAACTCTTAGGATTTTTCTTTTAATTTCAGCAAGATCCGTATATAGCATCTATGGAACACCATACTGATTGGGTAAACGACATTGTACTCTGTTGTAATGGGAAAACACGTAAGTATTTCTTTGGATTATTATTGGGCTTCTGATATATTTTTCGTTTTTTATATAAGCTTTTTTATTGAAACATACATACAGAAAAGTACACACACTTCAAGATTGCAGTTCAACACAATTTTAGACAGTGAATACCCAAATCAAGAAACAGAATATTACTAGAAGCCCTCTTGTGCCACCCTTTGCCACCCTTTCAGTTATTCCCTCTTGGCCCAAGGTAACTGCTCTTCTGTCTTCTGAACACCAAAGGGTAGTTTTGCCTTCATTTGAACTATATATAGACTCATACTATATGTATTCTTCTTTTAGCCTTATTAATACTTCTTTTTGTTCCAATTTTGGTGAGATCCATTCCTTGGTTTTGCAGTCTGAGTTACAGGAATTTTTCTCAGTCACATTAGTTGAGCCTTCAACTGGAACATTAAAAACGTTTGCACTGCTTGTTTTAAAAATATATTTTTTTCTTTGAACATGTGTCTTGAGATTTTAAAAAATTGAGGCAATAGGTTCTAGAAAGAGCTTTTAGGTATGTTTGTGTGTGTAAGAGAGAGAACATGTTAGTTTGAAATAATGGTGCATTGTTGTAAGATAAGTGTTCAAAGTTGTAAGTCATACTACTAAGGAGTTTGTTAATTCTTTGCTTCTAGTAATATCTGCTTCTTCTGACACGACAGTAAAAGTATGGAATGCACACAAGGGATTTTGCATGTCAACATTAAGGACACATAAGGTAAAACAATACAGTTCTCAGTGTCTTTAGTGTAATATTGGGATCTCAGTACTTTGTGTGGCTCATTTTATTACTGATCTACAGAATAGATCATAGTATGTCTGTTCTATTACAGGATTACGTAAAGGCCTTAGCATATGCCAAGGATAAAGAACTAGTAGCATCAGCTGGGTTGGACAGACAAATATTCCTTTGGGATGTGAATACTCTAACAGCATTGACTGCCTCAAATAACACTGTCACAAGTAAGGTGTTTAAAAGAAACTTCTTCGAAAGTGATCCAAGTTAACATAAATAAAGAATGGTTTATAAAACATTTTTGATAGGTTTGCATCGAGAGAGTGGTTCATATTTTGAGAGTGCTTCTACCTACAGCGTTCTAGCCCCCAAGAGTATGATTGAACAACAAGGAGCTAGTTCCTCACTGCAGTCTAAAAATGGTAACTTCTCCAGGTGTAACCTGGTTATTTTTTGTACATGTGCATGTCTTAGCTCCCTAGCTAAAATGTAAGTCCCTGCAGGGTAGAGGAGACTGTCTTACTACTTCGTATCTCCCACAGCATTCCCTGGTTCAAATCCATACACTCAGCAGGTGTTATTGAAGGAGGTGGTGATTATCTGACAAAGTAGGCGGTTTTCTGACTTTTTAAAGTGTTAAGAGCTTTTGAGTTAATAGCCAAGATGAAAAATACCCAGGAGAAAGAAAGAAAAGGTTTCCAGTGCCAGTTTATCCAATTTTCTGCCTTTTAGAGCAGCCCTGAGGAATCAAGCCAATTCCAGAAGAGCCAGAACGGTAGAGTGCTTCTAGAGGCAATCCAGAGATGTTCACAGCATGGACGCTTCATCAGCTAAGAGATCTCAGACTACCAAGTCAGGCTCATACAAGTCTAGATTTGAAATTGAGCTTCATGCTTGGCCCAACCTACTAGAGTCCTCTAGGCCAGGTTTCAGAAGGGACTGTTAGGAGCACATTTTTGGCTAAGCCTGACCTGGAAAGTCTACATTGAAGACATGGGCCTGCACTCTCTGGATCCCTACATTGTAGGTCCATTTTATAACGACTCTGTGGAGTGTTCACATTGACATAGACAATACAGTTTTACTAATATAGCCTAGTATGTGCCAAGAAGGGTAAGTTGGGAGACTTGTGTTTATAATCTCTTGATTGTTGTTTTGCCTTGTTTGCCAGGAAATATGTGAAGGTCTCAACATTCTGTTTCCCTTGTTCTTGATTTTTCACCCGTACATTATCTCATTCATCAGCTGGTCCCTGTTGGGGCTGTGATGATACATCATTAGGTTTTAAGTCTGGATGTAAGGCCTGCCTCAAAGAGACACTAATGGGAGGGAACAAAGCAAAAAAAAAAAAGCAGGTTGTCACAAGGTCAGGGCCCAGGCTTAGTGGTTACAGATTCTGCTAATCTTGCTTAGAGTTGTTTAGAGAGGATATCACACTTTTTTTAAATACATAATAATAAAAATAACACTAACAATGGCTAACATGTATTGAGTACTTGCTACAAGTAGACATTTTTCTAAACACTACATGTATTAACTCATTTACTCAACTTTTTAATATGTTTTTAAAATTGGGATCATACTATATAGACAGTTTCATATGCATCTTTTTTCACTTCAGTGATACTGAGAGTATGAACATGATTTTTGCTATAGTCTGAATTCCTTCCTGAAAGGTTGTACCAATTCATCTTCACATAAGTAATATATGAGAGTTCCATTGTACTATTTTCTTTTTAGAATCAAGTATTACCTTGTTTTTTGTCGTGGTGTATGAAACAGTGTTTTTGGTTTGATTTGTGTTCGAAAAATACTGAAATTGAACATTTTTTTCATATTTATGGCACATGAATAGCTTTAAACATGTCATTTAAGCGGATAGCTTTTCAATGGCACTGCAGTTTATCAGATATTGAGCATTTGTGTATATTCAAATCCAGAAAATATGTAAATTTTGATAATAATACTGTTTAGAATTATCTCCATTATAGGTAGATTTCTTTTCCTTAGAGTACTTATAAAGTTAAGATTTTCTAAATTGAATAATTAAACTTGCAGTTTTTGCTGACTAGTTACTAAACAGCTGATGATCTTGTTAACATTTAGCTCCATTTATCCTCAATAGCTTCTTCTTTAAGTGGAAACAAAGATTCCATTTATAGCCTGGCCATGAATCAACTGGGAACAATCATTGTATCAGGGTCCACTGAAAAGGTAAGGAAGAGCTTATTTCTTCTTTATTAAAAAAAAAATTATTTTTCACATACCTTGTCTCCTATTTTTTAAGCAGGTATTTTACGATTAGCTTCTTTATATTTATTTATTTAGAGACCGGGTCTCACTCTGTCACCCAGGCTGGGTTGCAGTGGCATCATGATCCTGGCTCACTGCAGCCTTGACTGCTGAGGCTCTAGCGATCCTTCCGCCTCAATCTCCTGAGTAGCTGGGACCCCAGGCACACACCATCATGTGCATCAGGCCACTCCTTGTCCCATCTGGCTAATTTTTGTATATTTTTGATAGAGACAGGGTTTCGCCATGTTGCCCCTCCAACTCCTTAGTGCAAGCAATTGACCTGCCTCGGCCTCTCAGAGTGCTGAGATTACAGGCATGAGAGCCACCGTGCCCCAATTGGGGGAGCTTAAAGGGTGTTTTGAACATTAGAAAGTAAAGAAACCAAAATAACTTAATCTGTGTAATTATTAAATATATAGACAGTGGTTTTGCCTAGTGGGTGCTAAAGAAAAGGTTTTATTTGAATAAGAGTATAACTATAACTGTTGTGTGTATAGTGTCAAGATAAAGAGGCTGTGCATTTTTGATGTTTGAAAGGCCCAATTCCCTGAGGTTGGGAGGCTTAGACAGTGTCCATTGGCAGAAGCAGTATAGCCTTCTCAGAATTTAATGGTTATCATTTGACTTATGAGAGTTGTCTGTTATTTAAATTTGATACTGATATATTTAGTTTGTGTAATACTCTATTAAAATTCACAGGTGTTAAGGGTATGGGATCCAAGAACATGTGCAAAACTAATGAAGCTTAAAGGGCACACGGATAATGTGAAGGCATTGCTATTAAACAGAGATGGCACGCAAGTATGCAGTTTCATTTGGCTGTTTACCTAATAACCTTGTTAGAAATTTCCGCACTTTGTATACTATTGCATAGGTTGATTTGAACCGAAAGCCACATTTATTATAAATTGTGGTCTAATTAAAAAATTTTAAAATACTAAATTGCACATATAAGCTACATTTTAAAACTATTCTATTTGCATCACTTTTAACGAAACAAAGAATTTCCTTAGAATAATTCTAATGTAGTTGAGTATATGCATTTATGGTTCATAGAGGCTAAAATAACTAAAAATGTTACCTGTGTAAAGCAAAAGGAAGCTTTGATATCAAATGCTTTTTGCCAGTGTATTAAGTGGAAAATTTAATCACAGTGGGTCTGACTTAGGGGCACATTTTGTCAGTTGACTGTGTAGATATAGTTGATAAATTTAGTTTTCTAACATAATGCTCAGAATGAACATTTCAAAGAAAAACATTTTGGTAATGTTATACATTAGCTCTGTTGGCCACATAATTTGTGAATTATAAATCACAATTCTGTTCTGTAGCAATGGAAAATACTTTTTCATCAATGTAGATAATAAAAAACAAAAACTGAGCATCATTTTATGGGTGTGACATATGTCTACCGTGTACCCTTGACTCCCTCAGCCATTTTTTTTCAGAATGCAGTGATAAGTCAGAGATAACTGGAATTGATTGTGATAGGGTTAGGAAAGGGCAAGTAGAAAGATGATGAGGTGAGAAACACCATCAGTTGCTTTTCCTGTGGAAGTTAAGACTTTAGACATGAAATTGCTAAAATTTCATGTCTAAGAAATTGCTTTAGACATGAATCAGAGAAGCCGTTGCCTCCAGAAATGAACAGAAGGTTTGGAAACTAGTCTAAGGAAGGAAATCATTTTTCAGAACCAGGAGAAGAAAGACTTAAAGATACCTGTGGAGGTATTTGGAGATGTGAAGGATCTGATGTACTGCGTGACCTTGAGGATAGGATTTCACTTTAGTCCTTAATTTGCTTATCTGCAAAGTGAGAATCATAATATATAGTTTATATAGTTGGTGAGAGTGTGTGTGTATGTATATATATGTGTTAATAATAAGTATTTTCTTAACTGTAAGCCAGGGCATTTCCTAGAGCTCTCAAGTTCCTTTGTGGCCTCATTTTCACGTGAGTGTAACAGTTACCCAGTGCAGTCAGCTCCTCACTGTTTTGCAGTGTAGCTGTAAGGCTGCACTTGAGATAGTTGCCCGTGTCTCTTCAGTTAGCTTTGCCAGGATTGAGCGGGATCATATCTCCATGGTTTCCAGAAGGGGGCTATGGGCCTGGCAGACCTTCTTGAAGCTCTACCTGTCTGCTCCATCTCTTGTTTCCTATCTATGCAATTATGAATGTGCTTCTATAAAAGATGATTTAAGTATCATGTGTACAGTTAGAAATGCACTTCATCTGAAGTCAGCTACAGTCATTGTAAGCAGAGGAAATATTGTGGTTCTACTTTAAAAACTGCCTGTTAGTCTCAGAGTGCAAACTTGATAGGTATCATTCTTCATCTAGTTTCTCTTCCACCCATTTTCCTTATTGGCAGCTATGGACTAAATGTAAAATTACCACCAACAACCAAGCATATTTATGTTAGTGAATTGATCAACAAAAAACTATAATAACTGCTTATCTGGGAAAAAGAGATGAGAAAAAAAGAAACTCTTACTGATTAATGAATTGACCAACAAAAAACTATAATTACTTATTTGGAAAAATGAGGTGAGGAAAAAAGAAACTTCTACTTACAGATTCTTGAATTCTTGTAATATGGAAGAGGTGGTTATCAGTTACTGGGCCAAAGTTTATATTGCATCCTGCTAAATTGCCCTGTGAGCTTGTAATATAGGGTATCTGGTGGCTCTGTACGTTAGAAATTGGCAGTAAGATACATATCTTATAGGCCAATGAATCCCATGAATATCTGCCTGTTGCCTGATTCTTTTGTTGTAGAATAAGATTCTTATTTACCAAATTTATTTGAGGTTGTCCCTAAGGGAGTTTTGCCCGTAAAGAGATCAGCGTTGCAGTTGCTTTGATTGGTGCTAACATTATTGGGCAGAGCCACCTATCTTTTTATTCCTTTTACTTAGGCAATTCATTGCTTGAGGAGCTGGGACAACCTGCCATCTTGATTTGAGTCAGTCATGTCCTTGTATGTCACTCACAGGGTTCTTTTGGTAATACAAGTCTGTTGATCCTAGCTTATGGGTCTGAGGGTCTTAGAGCATCAGGCCACTTATTGCCCCAACTTATGTCGTCCACTTGGCTGATCTCTGTTGGTACTTGAGGTTGTGTGTTAGTGACCATCCCGGGAACACTCCTGTTGGTCAGCAGCAACTTGGCCTCAGTACACTAGTACTTCCTATCTTCTTCGGCAGAAACAAAGAGCACCTGATTAGAGCTACAGACTCTGTTCCACTAAATCTGATTTAGCAGAATCATTGAAGGACATTCTGTCCTAGTCCCAGGAGTTACCTCATAATGAACATCTTCATGTTTATCTATGTTTTTCTAGTGGAAGGATGGAGGCAGTAGAAATGTTTTGATGACTCCTTCAGCTCCTACAAGATCTCAGGCACTAGAATTCCTATAAAACAGGACGTTCTTTAATTATACTACCAAATGCTGCAAAGAAGTTGGCCAACATAATACTTTTAAAGTGGTTGCTTTGTTGGGGGACCTGCTTTTCTGTAGTCTTAGAATACTGATTACCATCAGAGATTATTTGGCGTTCTATATCAGGGTTGATACAACTGTGTTTCCTTATCTGCTTCCAACTGTGCACCCTTAGTGTGGGACTTATCCTTTCCTGTTACAAGTTGCCCCAGGCCACGAGGACTTCTAACCCATCATATCTTACTTTCCTTGTCCTCTTTAAGTTGTCAGATCTTACTCTGTAGATGCATAGTCTAGGATCTGAGGGATCAAAGCTTTACTAAAAGCTTTGCCACCTCAGAATAACACCTCTTCCTGGAATGGGGAGCCCCTCCTTGGCCCCTACACCATCAGATTGCCACATTTCTCACTTGCATATGTTGCAGATTTGCTTTAACTTTGCTCCTGACGTTTGCTTTATTGGTTAGTTTCTTGGTTCCCTTGTAAACTAGCTGGAATAGGTTATTAAACTACTGATGCTCCTGGCATCTTGTGGGGGAGTTTCCTAGTATGTGTTCATTTAATTAAACATGCTTAGAGTTCTCAAGGGCCCTTAGAGTCATGGGGCAGGCCAGTAAATTTTTATTCCTGAAGGCCTCATGTATTTGGGCACCTTCCAAATCTCCAAGCCCACAACTGTCTTTCCTTCTTTGAAGCTCTTTGCTTACTTAACTTCATACTCCAGCACCAGCAATTGCTTTTTCCTCCGGGCCATTCTTTTTCCTAAGGAAATCAAGTTTTTATACTCTTCTGCAAGTCACCACAGTAACATGCTGAGTGTGGATGCAGGGTGTAATTCAGTCTTTTTCCACCTGAGCACACTCACAGTGTGCTCACCCCTAATTTGTGTGCCAGCAGCTTCTATGTAGTTGACTCTCTTGAGCCATCAGAAATTGTCGGAATTGCCAGTGTTAACTCACTCGAGGCTCATATGGAAAGTGTCCAACACAAAGAGTGAATGGTAAGCCTGAGACTAGATTTTGTTTCTGACTCCCGTCAGTAGAATCCAAGAGACCTGGCCTCATCAGGAATCCAGAGCCATGAGACAGAGGTGTAACCCAGGGCTTCAAAAGGCTTGCTAGCCTAGTGCAGTGTTTGTCAAACATAGTGAACATCGGAATCACGTGGAGAGCCTGTAAAACACCATTTGCTGGGTTCCAACAGAGTTTCTGCCTTGTTAGCTCTGAATGAGACCCAATAATTTATATTTTAACAAGTTCCCAGGGGATGCTGATGCTGCTGGGACCACACTTTGAGACCCATGGGCCTAGTGCAGACTGCTACCTTCGCTTCCACTGCTTTCAAACTCTATCTCCCTTAGTAGTAGATAATGCGAGTAGGGCTTGTCTACAGGATTGACCAGAAATCAACAAGTGGCCAGGTAGAGAGGACAAAGGCAGTTCTGCTCAGAGATTTCTCCTGCTGGAGTATCTCTAAGCATAATTAATAGGTGTCATTCATCTAGTTTCTCTTCTATCCATTTTCCTTATTGGCCACTATAGACTAAATGTAAAATTACCACCAACAACCTAGCATATTTACATGAGTGAATTGATCAACAAAACAACCATAACTACTTATTTAGGAAAAAGAGATGAGAAGAAAAGAAACTTTTACTTACAGATTGGTGAATTGATCAACAAAACTACCCTAATTACATATTTGGGAAAAATAAGTAATTTTCCCAAAATTACGTGAATTTGGTCACTTTAGCCTGTGGTGCATGGTTGTCAAGCCTTTATCAGAGGCAGAAACACAGGTTATTAGAGTCATGTGTTTGACAGTGTGGACTCGGGAGAAGTCAAGTGCAAAGCACAAGAAAGCAGGAACTTTGTGGCAAGTTCTAACTTTATCTTTCTTTTTTGCAGTGCCTTTCAGGCAGTTCTGATGGGACAATTCGCCTTTGGTCCCTTGGCCAGCAGAGATGTATAGCAACATACCGAGTTCATGATGAAGGTGTTTGGGCGTTGCAAGTCAATGATGCCTTCACACATGTGTATTCTGGTGGAAGGGACAGGAAGATTTATTGTACAGACCTAAGAAACCCTGACATTCGGGTGCTAATTTGTGAAGAAAAAGCACCAGTTCTCAAGGTATGTTAATGTTTTAGTTTTATAATTAAGGTTGTTACATGTGTTAGCCAAATAGAGCAAAAGCTATATTAAAACATGACTCAACTGCGGGGTTGGGGGGGAAGGTTTGTAAAAAAGATACTCCATCATGAGCAGAACTTGACAGGGTAAGGAAGAGTAGGCATCTGTCTGGATGGAAGAGTGTCAGTATGAGATACTCTGGGTCAGTTCTGGGGCACTTTTGTGTTTTGCTTTTTTTTTTTTTAACAGTTTTGTAAGTTGCCTGTAGAAGAAAGTGTGACTTCTTGGTACATCAGTGATGCATGGCTCTCCCACTGATGAATTGTAGTGAAATTGTCTCATACTTGCTCCTGAGCTTGCCTGGCTTTCCTGAGCAGTCCTTAGGAAGAGAAATATGAGGAGTTAAGGTTATCTGTGAGCAGACGACAAAGCAGAGGAAGGTCAGGAAATGTGTCCATGGTTTCAGGAGTAAGGAAGTGGAAGAGTACTCTCCTGAAAGAAGAGGGAGCAGGCTGCTTCATACTCCAAACCACCACTGCCTCAGAGCAGCCCTAACCATCAGGATCTGCCATGTGGGTCAAAGGGTTCTTGAGAAAGTCTTTGGAGCCATCCATATGGACACCTGCTGAAAGTGAAGCCTAGACTGAAAAATGGCCAGTCAACATGTTCAACATCACTGATAGTCACAGAATTTCACATTAAAACAACAGTGAGGAAGTTTCCAAAAAAAATTTTTTTTTTTTTGAGACGGAGTCTTGCTCTGTTGCCCAGGCTGGAGTGCAGTGGCGCGATCTCGACTCACTGCAAGCTCTGCCTCCCAGGTTAACGCCATTCTCCTGCCTCAGCCTCCGGAGTAGCTGGGACTGTAGGCGCTCACCACCACGCCCAGCTAATTTTTCTTTGTTTTTTTAGTAGAGACGGGGTTTCACGGTGTTAGCCAGGATGATATTGATTTCCTGACCTGGTGATCCACCCACCTCGGCCTCCCAAAGTGCTGGGATTACAGGCGTGAGCCACCACACCCAGCCGGAAGTTTCCAAGTTTTAAAATGGAGGCAGAAAAATACTACTACTCCCTTTTCTCAGAAATCACCTAAAAGGAAAATGAGAAACAGAACTGCAGATACCCATTCTCTACGAAACTAAGTGACATCTGAAACCTCAGACTTTTGTGTAGGAGGAAGGGCTGAAAAGAGTAATGGAGGTCAAATGCGATGGTTGGGAGGATGTCTGCAGTCTAAGAATTCAGACAAAACTGGCCAAGTATGGTTCTTTAAAATAGATGGCATATCCTAATGGACCGAACCAGTAATCCCTTAGAGAAGCAAGGAGTCAGAACTGAATTAATAATCATACATATACAACACGTGTGCAGGCAGCAGGCTGATGTGATGGGGAGACAAGCTTGGAGGAGAAACACTCTGCATTATGAGTTCTGCAGCTGCCTGGATCTCTTGCCGGGATGTTGGCTGTGGGGAAAAGACTGAAAGAACTTGGCACAAACATAATTATATGTTATAAGGAATATCATCTTGAACTGAGGAGGATTGCTGCTAGCTAGGAGTCCTGCCCTGTTCCCACCACTGCAAACCTGCAGTTTCCTGATGTGGGAAGAATGTAGAGTGATTCCACTTGTGTAATATATACATGCACATAAACATATTCTTATATGTGCAGTATTTTATATACAGAAGAATATACAGTAAGCTATTCCCAGGTGTCCCGTCCTTAGGCGAGGGTTATTTTCACTTTTACTATGTTGTTAGGATGTTTTATACTTCAGACATTTTCAAAGTAAAAAGAAATTTATTTCCTTGTTACTAAAGAAACATAATAACTGGAGTAACAAGAAGAGAAAATTATGGAAAGTCTTTATCCTTTTGACTGTATCCATTCAAGTCCCTCAAATTGACCACACTTAAAATTATTGGCCACTGTTTTAGGTGAGAAATTACCCCATTACACTTTTATAGGGCTATGAATTTATTTAGCAAAGAAAAAGACTCTCTCATTTTTCTGTGCATCCTTAGTTTTTCACACATGCCCAGGTATAGTCACCGCAATTGTTGAATGAAGGAGTTGTTGATGTTAATAACGTATCTAGTCCTGGCAGTTCAGAAGAGTTGACATTCCACAAAGCAATATTTTTGTGCTTTGTTTTCAGATGGAGCTTGATAGATCAGCTGATCCTCCTCCTGCAATTTGGGTTGCAACAACTAAGTCTACAGTAAATAAATGGGTAAGTGAGCTATTAACCTGGCAAAGGTTTATAAACATGTATTTTGTTATCACAGACCTGTAGACACCAGTTGCAAATGCTCAGTGTGGCCCTAACTCTAGCATGCTTTTGGGCAGGGGCAAAAACCTGAAAGCCCTGTGAATGTAGGTAGAATCCTAAAGATCATACTAAAATTAAGATAATAGTCAAAATGACTATTCTGACTTCTTTGTCTGGAGCCAAGATACATGCTCCATGTCCTTAGAATAGACACTGTTGCCTGATAAAACCAGTAAGTCTTAGTACATCTTCTGACCTCATGAAGCTACATTTGAAGATAGGCAGCCCAAGTACCAACAAGGCAGGGAAACTCACCAGGATTCAAATTTGTTTAAACATAAGAGAAAACAGAAAATTGTGCTTTCAAATTAGTTTTCTTTTTCCTCATAGTATGAAGAACAGGGATAGAGATAGAGGATAAACAGTAGTCATCCAAAGTGCACTGTTAATTCTTAAATCCTAATTTAAAAAGACTTAAGTTTTCTTGCTTACCAGACTATCTGTAGGTAACAAAAGAGAAAGTGTTTGCATTTGTTCCTGTTGACATGCAGGTCAAGTGTTCTTTCTGTGTACTTATTTTTTAAATGTTGTATATCTTGTGTTAATTTCATCATGCCAACTTATGACCCATATAATTTTACCTGGAAGAGCACTCCTGCTTTCATGCATAGTTTTCTCTCCCAAAGACAATATTCCCTTCTTAAAATTTGTTTCTTTCTAAACGATGATAGATAATTGTATTGTGACCAAATATTTTTCGGTTGATGTAGTGGTTGTTGAGATTTTCTTGTTTGTTTTTTGACTTTATTTTTCTTGCCACTTTAAACAGGCTGGCAAAGCTTGTAGAACATAAAATGATCAAATAACAAATTTTGTTATTTTAGATTTTGAAAGGAATTCATAATTTTAGAGCCTCTGGAGATTATGACAATGACTGTACAAATCCTATAACACCTCTTTGTACACAGCCTGACCAGGTTATTAAAGGTAAGAAAATGGAAGGTACTGTACCCTTTATTGAAGTTAGCGATAGTTACTTAGAGATTGACAAAAATCAAGACAATGACCTTTCTTTAAATATAATTCTGATGTAAACAAAAGATAATACATTGGTTTATTTTTAATATAAGGAAAAGGTTTTTTTGTTTGTTTGTTTGCTTTTTTTTGTTTGTTTGTTTTTTTGAGATGGAGTCTTGCTCTGTCACCCAGGCTGGACTGCAGTCACGGGATCTTGGCTCACTGCAACCCCTGCCTCCCTGGTTCAAGCCATTATCTTGCCTCATCCTTCTGAGCAGCTGGAATTACAGGTGTGAGCTACCACACCCAGCTACTTTTTATATTTTTAGTAGAGATGGGGTTTCATCTTGTTGGTCAGGCTGGTCTCGAACTCCTGACCTCAACTGATCTGCCCGCCTCAGCCTCCCAAAGTACTGGGATTATGGGCGTGAGCCACCACGCCCAGCCAGAAAATGTTATTTTAAAAAATGCTGTTAGTGACTTTTAAAGTGGACTTTCTTGAGTCAGTTTATTTGCCTAACATCAGAATAGCCATGATAAAGCCAGTAACCACTTCATAAAATACATAGGATTTAATATTGTACTTGGGTATGAGGCAGAAAAGGACAGATATGAACCTCAAATTCTACATGCTGCTGCTGATTATGACAAAAAAGCAGCATATGTTTAATGTCAGAGTTTGGGATTAGAATTTTGTATGGCACATTCATTTGTTCATGCTGTTAAACCTTTAGAATATTCATTCAGGAAGCAAAAGATGGGAAGCAAAAGTTAACACAAAATGAGACTACCACAGAGATTTCCTGTCATCGTTTTGACTTTTCCCAGTGGATAAAGCTGTTGTCTCTCAACAGTTTTCCACTAGTACCCCCTTGACATGAAGAGCCCTTTAATCCATAATGTATTATTAAAATCAGACAGTTTTTCTTTGAATGTTTATAAATGGACATAAATAATTTATGGGACTTGAATTGCTTTAGATATAATTATATAGTCTTTTGGTTTGCCTTTTCCTTTCTGGTAGCTAGTACAGTTTATGTTCCTGTTAGATACCAGTTAACAATTGTTACCACACCATGAATTTAAATGTAGAAAGATTGTTTTACTAATTGAGTTTTTTTTTTTTTCCCATTAGGGGGTGCTAGTATTATTCAGTGCCACATTCTTAATGATAAGAGACATATATTAACCAAAGATACCAATAATAATGTGGCATATTGGGATGTATTGAAGGTGAGTATTTTTTTGGGGCTAAATATAGGTTGTTAGATTGTGTACTCCCTTTATTTTTTATTTTTTGTATGTGATAAGATAATAAATATAAATTAAGATGTAATTGCAGTAATACTTTATGGGGTGGTATATACTTTCTTATATGAATATTAGATAAGATCATAGTTCATCTTTTTAAGTAAATAAACTGTTTAAATGGAATCATTTTCTCTGGTTAGTGTATTGCAGACAATCTTATATGCTGCCTTACCTTAAAAGTCTCATCCTTGTCACTATTGACATCTTAAGCCAGATAATTATTTGGAGGTGGTGGGGGGCAGGTAGGGGGCTATTCCATGCATTTTAGGATGTTCAGAACATCTCTAGCCTCCACCCACTAGTTGCCAGTAATACCCCTCCCTCCCCCCAGGTGTGGCAACCACAGGTGTCTCCACATGTTGCCAGATGTTTGGAGGGAGGAAGAATGGTGTAAAATCACCCTAGATGAGACACACTGGAGTGCACACAATAAGGTTGGCTGTTTCTTAGGATTTATAGACATCACTATGAGCATTAGTTACAACTCTGGGTCATGTTACAATAACTCCTTCTGGGACTGTTGAAATGCATGAAGCTTTTCAATCACATTCCAAATAGCAGTGAAGCATTTGTAGGCAGATTAAAAAGTTAGTCTGCTTTTATCATTCTGACCAGTGTCTCTCTTAGTGTTGTTGGTATACTTGTTCATTTGTTCAACAGATATTTCCTAGATCGAATGACTGTCATGTGCAAAGAACCATGTTTGAGGGTCATAAATGATGAAAAAGTCTTTACCTTGATCCCCTTTGGTAGGAGGGACAAGTGGAATGGAAAAACCTCATAGATAAAGAAGGAACAGATTTCAGGATAGCTTATGGATGAGGGAAGTCAGGAGAGCTTCGTGGTGGAGAAATCATTTGAACAAGGACTTAAAGGTTTCCAGTAGATGCATAATGGGGGTAGGAGGAAGAGCATTTCAGGAAAAGGAAATGAATGGCAGAGGCACAGAAGAAGGATGGTATGTGCTTATTTGGGGCAAGGTGAGCAGTTTTGTTTATTTGGAGACCAGAGTAAATATAAGGAAGTAACAGGGGTGTAAGGTTGAAAAATGACATTTAGGTCATCTCCCAAAGAGCCTTAAGCTGCAGGACCCAAAGTTGGCCTTTCTTTTGCACTCCTAGAAGAACCTTAGATAATTTTAGAGCAGGAAAATCTCATGTTGAGGGCAGTAGTTGTTAGTGTATGTAATGGGAAACTGAAAGCTGAAGGACGTCATGATTGGAGATCTAAAGGAAGAGACATGAGCACCATAGGAAAGGTTAAATAAATAAAAAAATAAAAATAAAGGACGAGACAGATGTTGAGCTTATTATAAAGGAAGAATTGAAAAGAGCTGGTATTTTGGTTAAGCTCCTGGTTATAAAGAAAAGAGATTCACTTACTTAATCTAAAGAATAAGACAGGCAAGTTTCTTGCTAGGAAAAAGGGACTGTCACTGAATAGAAACCTTGGCTTGACTACCATTTTTCCTCCCTGTGGGACATCTATGTGGGAAGTCCATTATGAAACAGTTGTTTGGTGAGCATTGCTTCAGAATGAGAGGCTTTAGTTCTTTCAGTAGAAAGTTTAGTTGCAGCAAGTTTCAAAAATCTGATTAGTTTTTCTCTACAATAGAGAGATGCCTGTTGGGGTTGGAGGTAGAAACTCACGTTGATTTCAGAGAGGGTTCTCTTGGGGACTGGCAGGATCCAGAACAGCCCTAAGAAACTCAGCAGCAGAAATTATTGATTCTTCACTTTGATACTCTGCCACAAATGTGTCCCTAACTCTGTCCTGTGGCTGGACTTCGCCTCATGCTGCCCAGGACCTAATTGTCTCCAGAATACCCAAGAGAATCTGATCAGGCCAGCTACTCTTTGAGAGCTGACCTATCAGTTTTCTGTATATGGGTCTGTTGCCCACTCTTGGTCTGGTTAACTGAGGCCTGAGTAGAGTCCTGCTGTCTGAATGGGAGATCCTTCTACTTAGATGGGGCCAGCATACATCATGATTGGCATTTCTGTGTACCTAGCAGCTTCCCATATCTAGACCTTGAAGTTTTGATATCAGATGATCTTGTGTAATAGACATGGCTAAACAGTGTGGGACAGTCAGGAGTTTTTTAGGAACATTGGCTTGGGGGTTGGACAGAGCTGCATTCTAACCTTGGCTGTGCCAAATACTTGCCAAGTGATCTACGGAATATGCTAGGGAACATCTCTAAAATGGTTTCTTCATTCCTAAAATGTCGGGGGTGCCTATTATTGGTGATGTTGAGAAGCACAGTGTCTGGTACATAATAGGAGGCTGTTGCACTAATACAGGTGAAAGTTGATATTTGTCTAGACTAGGGTGGGAACAAGGGGGATGGAAAAAATAGAATGATTAGGAAAATATTTAGGCCTGTGAACAAGAGTGATACTTTTTTTTTTTTTTTTTTTTTGATATGGAGTCTCATTCTGTCGCCCAAGCTGGAGTGCAGTGGCACGACCTCGGCTCACTGCAACCTCCGACTCCCTGGTTTGAGCGATTCTCCTGCCTCAGCCTCCCGAGTAGCTGGGATTACAGGCATGCACCACCACATCGGGCTAATTTTTGTATTTTTAGTAGAGACAGGGTGTCTCCATGTTGGCCAGGATGGTCTCGATCTCCTGGCCTCGTGATCTGCCCGCCTTGGCCTCCCACAGTGCTGAGATTACAGGCATGAGCAACCGTGCCTGGCCACAGGAGTGATACTTTAATGAAAGGAGTATGAGGAAAGGAAAAAGCAAGAATGAGTCCCAGGTTTCTTGTTGTCCAGTTTGGTGAATGGAAGTGATGTAGGGAATGTAAGATGAAAAACAGGTTATCAGGAGAAAAGGACATGCTGAGAAAGATGTTGAATTTGAGTTTCTGTGGGATATCTGAATAGAGGTGTTTGATGGGCAGACAAGCTGTACAGTCTCATGCACAGTTAAAGAACTGGGTTGGAGAAAAAGGCTCAGCAGTCATCAGCTTGTGGATTACAGTTGATGTCATAGGAAATGTCAGAGTTTCCAAGGGGCATATGTAGACTGAGAAGAAACTAAGTCATCAGTCTTTCAGGGATGTTGGGAAAAGAGGAAGCCACAATAGTGTATGATTTTAAAAAGTTGCGGGGGGAGTAAGAAAACGAAGAGCCAATGGCAGCTCAAGAACTAATTGAGTGTTTCAGGAAGGAGCTTGTGGTTAGTGGCATTAACCTGCTGTGAGTTGATTTAAGATGTGACTGTAACATCATGGATTTAAATAAAGAAGGTGGCCTCTGGGTAGAGTCTTAAGGGCAAAAGCCAGGTAGAGTGAGTTGAGTAGTGATTTGAAGGTGAAGAAACAGAAAATTTGACTGGATAATCTTTGAAGAAATTTGATTGGAGGGGTAGGCAGGAAGCGGCAGAAACTGGAGAAGATGTAGGAGTCAGAGGGCCAAAGGAAGCTTTTGATTTTGTTTGGTTTTGTTTGGATATTTGGGTATTTTTCAGATGTAAGAAATTTGAGCATATTTCATTGCTCGTGGTGAGAAGCCAGTAGAGACATTCATGGGTAGATGACAATACAAGGTCATCCCAAGAAGCAAGAGGTGAGGGGGACCGGAGCACAGTCAGAAGGGACACCATTTTCCTTGCACCAGGGAGAATGATAGAGAAAGTTAAGGGGATTCTGTCAAGGCTTCTCTTTGTTTTGAGAAAAAGGAATGAGAGTCATGTGCTGAGGGTAATGGGGAAGGTGGCAAGGTCAAAGGTAGAAGAGAGATTTAATTGAGATGGACTGCAAGACAGTGAGCCCAAGGCTCAAGTCTCCAGTAAATGAGGGAGAGTGGCAGGTTGCTAGATGGCAGTGAAGGAAAGGTGTACAGTTTACTGCTGCTAAATGACATGGCCTCAGAGAAATAAGTTTTTACATGGAGATGGTAAAGTAATGTTCTCCATGTAGCATCAAGGAACAATGAGATGTGGGAAAATAAGCAGTCCCCCTTTGAGAAGATGGCCGAGAACTGGGACCCTTGAAAGAGCCACGTTGCTGTTAAGATGAGGTGATATATTATATCAATATCAGCACAATTAAATACAGTTTCTTCCCAAATAATATTTTGTGCTTTTTTAATTTAAATTTTTTATAGCAGCAGATTGTTATTTTAAAAAAGGACCACATTCTTTTTGAAATGTATTTTAGACTGTTTCACTTAGACCCGTGAAAATATGTAAAATTTTGAATAGCAAAGTCAGAATCAAGTGAATTCACCACTTAATATTGATCGTTATACTTTCTTTTGATGTATAGGCATGTAAAGTTGAAGATCTGGGCAAAGTGGATTTTGAAGATGAAATTAAGAAAAGATTTAAAATGGTGTATGTGCCAAATTGGTTCTCAGTAGACTTAAAAACAGGGGTAAGTTAGCAATTGATACTTGTATGATTTGGGATTATTGAAGATTTTCATTATAGCTTATAATTACTATTAGTTACAGAGTCCTGTGTTTTTAGGTGTGAAAGAAAAAAAAATTGTGTTAAAACTTAAAATGCAAAACGGAATAAAAAAGAAAAAAACAAAATTAAAAATATTTATATTAAAAAAGAAAAAAATTAAAAAGTTACAAAATGCCTTTGGTATCCCAGGAAACTAAATTGTGTCGTTGCATTGAATCACACAAAACACATTTTGGTTCCTGAATTTATGACTTAGCACTTTAGTCAAATAGTACAAATAAATGAAGGTTTAGAGACTTGTTTGGAGAATATATTCAAATGGAATGCCACTAAGTTTTTTCTTTTGATAGATGTTAACTATTACTTTGGATGAAAGTGATTGTTTTGCTGCCTGGGTTTCTGCAAAAGATGCTGGTTTCAGCAGCCCTGATGGGTCAGATCCAAAATGTGAGTTTAAGTGTCCTTCATTTTTTTCCTCCCTTCTAAAGAGAAGATGAATATGAGCTGTTTTTTGCTAAGTACTTATCTTTGTAAAAGTTCTCTATATTTTGTTGACTGTGTCCTAAAAATATGGTATGTACAAATGCCTAATGTATACAAATCATTTTAGTAATTTCATATGGAAATAGCCCTTTAAAGAATCTGATTTTCGGCCGGGCGCAGTGGCTCACACCTGTAATCCCAGCACTTTGGGAGGCCGAGGTGGGTGGATCACGAGGTCAGGGGATCGAGACCATCCTGGCTAACATGGTGAAACCCCATCTCTACTGAAAATACAAAAAATTAGCCGGGCGTGGTGGCGGGTGCCTGTAGTCCCAGCTACTCGGGAGGCTGAGGCAGGAGAATGGCGTGAACCCGGGAGGCAGAGCTTGCAGTGAGCTGAGAGTGCGCCACTGCGCTCCAGCCTGGGTGACAGAGCGAGACTGTATCTCAAAAAAAAAAAAAAAAAAAAAGAATCTGATTCTCATTTTTGTTTTTAAATAATAGCTATATCTGAACAACCAAGTAGAATATCTCTTTGCTCCATAGCATCATTGCTTTAAACAGTCTAAGATAAAATTTTAAGGGAATTGGCAAAATGACTAAAGTCTTTATTTTAGACATCATTCGCATTGGGTTAAGAATTTAACATCAGAATATGTACAAATTTACAATTTTTATTCTATTTTTAGGTTAAAGCCAATTAACTTGCTTTTCCATTTTATCTCTTTTTAATTAACTTTTTTGCAGTGAATTTAGGAGGACTTTTACTCCAAGCACTCCTGGAATATTGGCCTAGAACACATGTGAATCCAATGGATGAAGAGGAAAATGAAGTAAACCATGGTTAGTTTTTATATTCAGATAGTTGCATAAAAAGTTAGAGGTACTTAAAAGGTACTTACTAAAAGGTACTTGCTTAAACCGTTAGCTAAAATATTTGTGGTGTGCTCAGTTTATTGTCCTCTCTTCCACATCTCAAAGTAGGAACATCCATCCAGTCTTAACTGAGACTGAGATTCCAAAAGAGCAGAACACCTTATGATATGGCTTTTAGTGAGATTGCTCAAGATAAATAAATACCCTATATTTATATTCAGATGACTTTTGTCTTAAAATGAGGCACCTTAACAGACTTATTTCCAAAATATCTTCAAGGTAGCTCTGATCTTTTGGATTAACTTCCAAAGCTAGGTAGCTGGCTGCATCAGAAAGCCAGGTTTGTCATTGCATAGTCACTCTTCATGTTGGGCTGAAATGTTGGTATTTCCTAGTCTCATGGCCTACCTGATTTTGACTCTGTTTCAAAAAAAAAATTCAAATTCCAACTCAGAAGTGACAGGGCATATGCTCAAGCATGTGTAAAGAATTAGTGTCACTGAGGACATCTGAAACGTGTGTGCCATAGGCAGTGGCAGTAACATTCCCTGAGCAGCAGAGGAGAACATGTTTTGAATATATGCATTTGGCTCAGTTTGATCAAAGGAAGGGGAAACAAGAACTTAGAATTTCACATCCTCATGTGTAACCTACAGCTGGTTGAGGAATCATTGAGTCTCATCGACTGAGGCTTACTCTGCTGAAGATTCTCTGCTGGCCACCAGGAGTGAGCAACAATGGCGAGTACCTCCTGCCAGGGACTTTGTTCTGGCTGTCAGATTCACCCATAATGATATGTGGAATTTAAATCTCTCACATGAGGATAACATGCTTCCTTGAAAACCAGTCTTCTGATGTTCTTGTCAGAGAGAGGGTGCCGTTGCCCCACCCATGGTGGCTTTTCTTTTACATCACCTGACACACTTTGATCCCTGTCAGAATTGTACAGTAGACTTTGAGCCAAAGAAACTGATGGAAAAATCTTTCCACAGAGGGTCAAGAAAGCTAGGTTCTGGGGTGGGCTCTGCTGCTTAACAGCTATGTTGCTGTGGGCAAATCATTTCCAGTTAGATGGGATACTCTCAGCGACCCAAATAAGCAATAAGAATTAAGTTATCAAAACAGTGGTATAGTCATGCACCCTTTGGATCTAGGCTTTGGGTGAGGAGTATAAAGAAGACATCACCAGAAATCACGTCATCCTTAACATCAGACTGCATGGGAAAGGCAGGGCAGGGCATGGCTACCTCCTCATCCAGAGCTCAGACCACAGCACCTGCAGCATACTCAGTGGACACTCTGGAGTTGTTCAGATGGTGCTTGGTGAGCAGCTCTACTATTCAGGGGCCCTTACCAAGTTTCAGGCGGGGGTACTAGAGACACATGGGTATGGTCCCTGTCCTTCAGGAGCTGATGTTCTGGTATGGCAGAGCGTTACTTATGGAAAGCATTCTGAGATAGAAGGGTGCTAGGAGAGAGGTTCCACAAATGCCATAGGATTTCAGGGGGTCAGATGCTTCCAGTTTGATGAGGAAAGTGTCATGAATGAATTGGCACTTGAGTTGGTATCACCTGTGCTGGGTCAAAAGTTTATGAAGAAAGCAGAATGGAGCTAGGCGTGGTGGCTCACACCTGTAATCCCAGTGCTTTGGGAGGCCTCTAATATTTGTTGACAGTGATTTTGACGTCTGTGCTTGTTGGGTTATTTACTACTTGATGGCTTATGTTTAGGCTGCCCTGCCAAGCAGCCTTGAAACCAGGAGTTTGAAACCATGCTGGGCAGTATAGCAAGACCCTGTCCCTACAAGAAATGTAAACAATTAGCCAGGTGTGGTGGTGTGTGCCTATAGTTCCAGCTATTCAGGAGGCTGAGGTGGGAGGATCACTTGAGCCAGGGGAGGTTGAGGCTGCAATGATCTGTGATCACGCCACTGCACTCCAGCCTGGGCAACAGAATGAGACCCTGTCTCAGAAAAAACAGCAGTGGAAAGGAAATCTGCAGAGAACAATAAAAGCAAAATTGTGGACTCCTTGAGGATTTTTTCACAAATGCTTCTGTCTTTAGTTATGGTTGCCATTAAATGTAATTTTTTTTTCCTCAAGAAATTTTTCTGAGCTTGTTCTACAAAAAAACAAAAACAAAAACAAAAAAACCCTAGATCATCGTTTATATACAGGCTGTCCTAGACTTCCTTGTGGCTGAAGTAGCTAGTTATGTTTTTGTTCTGAATCTCAAACATTAATCTCTTTTATTAAAATCCTCTAAAATACAGTCATTTTTTTTCATGAAATATACCACAAGTTGCTGTGTTTCTTATTTTCAGAAATTTAACTTGTTTTTAACCTTTATTTCTAACTCTGGTGGACTTAGAGGACATTTGAATTTAATCTTGCAATGTTTGAAGCTTGTGGGAGTAAAATGTTTAGAATCTGTGTTTTTAGCACTAACTTTGATATTAACACCACCTGCATCTTTTCCTAGTAAATGGGGAGCAGGAGAACCGAGTGCAGAAGGGAAATGGATATTTTCAAGTGCCCCCCCACACACCCGTGATCTTTGGTGAAGCTGGAGGTCGCACACTGTTCAGGTATGGGTAAAAAAGACCAGAGGTTCTGCCTGAGAAGGTATCCCATTTGCTAAGAAGTGTCGACTCAAACTCAGTATTTCGATATTAGAAATAGTTTATTATTAAATTCTAGGGATGCCAGGGATTGGAAGCATCCCATGTCCATGAGATAGTGAAATGTCTGCTGCTGTTAGACCACATTCTAATTGGGAGGAGAAACTCTCGTGTTAGAATCAGGTAGAATACTTTGCCTTGAAGCAGCTTCTCTATTCGTTTCTGTAGGAAATTCTCACTTTCCTTCACTTTGCCCGTGTGACTGCAAGGGTCAAGCAACAGATGATACCACTAGAATTCCCTGCCCACAGAAGAGCTTCAGAGTACATTACATTACTTTCCTTAGGCTGGTCCAGCCAAGATGAGCTGGGCTGCTCCTGGGAACTGTTGAGGCTGACACTGACACTGCCTGGGGTGCCAGACAGTTATGTGTGGGGCCCTTCAGGGAAGGGCTGGACTGATTCACCTCCAAGTTGCCAGCAAGGTCCTGGTAGAGCCGGGGTAGAGCTTACTAGTCTATAGGTGCCAGAAGAAAGAAAGAATAAGACATGCTTGTCTTATTCTTGAGTGCAGGATTATCTATCTTTCTGATAGTTTCCTGAGTGGTTACCAGAAATATTTTGACTTCCACTGCCTGTGAAAGTCTCTGCCATGCACTGTGGCGCTAGCTGGGGACCTTTACTGAGTGCTTTGCTTGCACCCAGGTTTCCTATCGTCACCCAAGGACTCCAAGAAGCAGCTGTAGTGTATGCCTGGCCTTGGAATCTGGGGGCCTGATTTTAGGGCCTGCTTTCCCTTTTAGCTGAGTGAGTCATTCTTCCAGGCTGTACTTTATTTCCTCAGCTGTCAAGTGGGGGTTATCCTACATGAAAACCATGAGGGTTCCTCCCGCTAATATTTGTTGACAGTGATTTTGACATCTGTGCTTGTTGGGTTACTTACTACTTGATGGTTTATGTTTAGGCTGCTCTGCCGAGATTCCGGTGGTGAGACTGAGTCTATGCTTCTTAATGAAACAGTGCCACAATGGGTAATTGACATCACTGTGGATGTAAGTATCCTCCACTCCCACTTTGCTCTTTTATTTTTTTGCAACTCATGAAATTAAGAACTGCTTTAGACATTATAATTTTAAACCTTAATAAAACTAGACTCCCAAGTGGAATCCCCATCTGCTTCCTTGCAATTCCAAAGTTGCAGAAATAGTACTGGTAATTATTTATATATCTAGCTTTGTTGGTTTTTAATTATAAAAATAATATATGCTTATTCAATAAAATAATAAATGAATGAAGCTCTCATCTCTTCCCCAAGCATTCATTCTTGCCCATTCACTCCCTATCCTTCCTCCCAGAAGTAACAACTATTAATAAATTAATACATAGTCTTCGGTACTTTTTTTCTTTGCATACAAGCATATATTATTTGTGTACATAGATGTGTCTACAGTTCATTTTATATTGTACAAAATCTCTTATACTGTTCTGCAACTTTTTTTTCACCTAAAAAAATGTATCCTGGACATCTTTTCATGTCTGTACATGTGAATCATTCCTTTTTAATGACTGTGTAAGATTCTACTATATAAATGTACCATAATTTATTTAATCAGTCCCCTATTAATGGACATTTAGGTTGTTTCCAATGTTTTCTATTACAAACAGTGCTGCAGTGAACATCCTTGTACATATATCTTTGTGTGCTTTTTAGGATAAATTCCTAGAAGTGGAATTGCTGGATCCAAGGGTATGCACACTTTAAATTTTGATAGATACTGCCAAATTGCCTGCCACAAAGGCTGTAGTAGTTTACATTCTCACCAACAGTGTATGAGTGCCCATTTCCCCACACCTGCACCAACACTGGATACTTTTGATCTTTGCTAAAAAAATAGGCAAATAGTATCTCATTATTTTTATGTGGATTAAAAACAAATTAATAGTGAGGTTAAGCATCTTTTCATATTGACCATTTGTTTTTCTTCTGTGAATTACCTGTTTGTATTCTTTACCCATTTTTCTATTGGGTCGTTTTTCTTACTGATTTGTGGGGTGGTTGTTTATATTGAATATTAACCCTTTAACTATTATCTGTGTCTCTCAATTAAATTTTCACTTTGTTCCTTTTGCCAGGTGAAAAGTTTTACTTTTTATATAATCAAATTGATCCTTGATGACTCTTAGTTTCATGTCTTGTTTAGGTATTTCCTACTCCAAAGTAACAAAAATATTCTCCTATATTCTCTTCTAGTTCTTTTATGATAATTATGTCTAGCTCTCTAACCTATTAGAATTTAGTCTTCTGTTTGGTGTGAAGTAGGATTCTGACTTTTTCCAAAGGGACAGCTAGTGTGCAAGCACAATTTATTGAAAATCTGTCCTTTTTCCACTAATCTGGGATGCTATGTTTATCATGTCCTAAATTTCTGTATACACATGGGTCTGTTTCTGGACTCTCTTATGTACTGTTGATCTATTTTGTATCTTTCTAAAGCCATATGAAAAGGAATTTAATCTTTAGAACCTTCAGAAACTTTATTTTCTGTCCTGGATATACCTCTAAGACTTAAAGCCATTGTGACACCTGATGGATATTCCATGGTCTTCTCTATGCCCGAGCACCCCCATAAGCCACTAATTTCTTTGAGTGTGAAACTCACCTGGGACGCATTGCTGACTTTAGCCCTGTGGCTTATTCTTGAGAGGAGACATCCAGACAGGATGTGACATGGAGGCTTGGAGGGGATTAATACCCTGAGAAACGATGACCACGTAATTTTATGCTTCATCTAAGAATGTGGTTTACTTCATGGTAGACATCTGGGTTCTTGGCTGAAGTTTCCACTCTTTCTTAACACCTCAGACCTCACTCTGATGTCAGAGGGAAAGAAAATGGGAGGACTTTGATTGGCCTTTTCAGCTGGATGATGGGCCTCACCAGCACAGAATGTGTGGCTTTGCTCAAAGGTGAATGCTGTGTGTTTCTCTCAAGACACTTAGTTTTTGTTTGGGCCTTTAGGTATCAGCTCCAATATTTTAATGTAGAATTGAGATTTTGGTTTGTATAGCTTAAAAAATTAAAGTTTGTTTCCCTTTAATACCTTGTACTGTTATCTAAGAAGAGCCATGCTACAATTTCATATTACCTCTAATGTTACATATATTTTTCTGATGAATTTTCTCGAAGGCTGACTTAGGTAATTTGATAGCTTACTATACATTTCATAGAAAGTCACTTTTAATTGTAAGATAATTATTACTTGCAAGTCATGTTTTCCTATTGACATTATTTTCATTTATCAACTAATAGAAACTATTATACCTTTTTAACTTTTACTGTTTCAGAAAAATATGCCCAAATTCAACAAAATTCCTTTCTACCTCCAACCTCATGCATCTTCAGGAGCAAAAACCTTAAAAAAGTAAGTAAATATATGGTTTCTTGATCTAATTAACTACTAGAGAGAATTCCTTTTCCTTACGATTGCTTTTATAGCAAAGGAAGCAAATACCAGATCTAAGGCTGATTTTATAATATTCAAAGTTTATACAATTAAACCACTTACCAGGTACCAACTTTGGCCGACTACAGGTATTCAAAAATAAATAAGGCCAGGTACAGTGGCTCACACCCATAATCCCAACACTTTGGGAGGGTGAGGTGGGAGGATTAACTGAGGCCAGGAGTTTGAGACCAGCCTGAGCAACATAGTGAGACCCCCGTCTCTACAAAAGATTTAAGTAAAACAATTAGCTGGGCATGGGAGCACACGCTTGTAGTCCAGGCTAGCCAGGAGGCTAAGGCAGGAGGATCATCAGAAGTTTGAGGCTGCAGTGAGCAAAGATCATGCTACTGCACTCCAGCTTGGGCAACAAAGAGAGACCCTGTCTCTAAGAAAAAAATGATAAATAAAACACACATTTTGTCTGTTGCCTTAATTCACAGTTTAGGACCCAACCTGTATATAATCGTTGCTTTTATGGATACTTAAGGAATAATGAGAGTGAGAGAAATAAATGAGCTTTTGGCTGGAGCTTCCCAGAAAGGCTTCTTGAAGGACATGGAATTTGAGTTGGACATGTAATGATTGGTAGAACTTCAAAAGATAGATATTCCAAGTCCAGGACACAGTGTGATCAGGGATGTGGAAGTGGGAGCATGCATAAGATAGTGGAAAGTAACGTGAGGACCCATGCACCTGCAGCATGGGATGCAGGGGCAGCAGGGGGATATTAGGAGGTAAATTGGAAAGGCGGTTAAAGGTTTTGTTGATGTTGGATTTGAATGCCAAGCCATAGAGCGTGCAGTGACTAAACACCAGAAACTTTTGAGCCAGTGTGGGATATGGTCCAGGGAAACCCAAGAGAATAATTTTAGTAGTGTAGTAATGGGATGCTAAACTATGAATAATATGTATATTCTAGCAAATAAAATAAAAAAATTTTTAAACCTTTTTATTACAGAGATTTCCAAACTTATATAGAAAGAAGCTAGTGAGCCCCTATCGTCCCATCAGATAGCTTCAGTAATTATCAATACCTTGCTAAACATTTTGCTTCACCTATACCTCTGCCTGCCCTCCCACCCACCTCTCTCTGCACACACACACACACACACAATTATTTTAAAGTGAGTGCTAGACATCACTTCAGATAGATTTAACAACTGAAGTTCAAATGATTTTCAGAGCATAAGCCTTAGTTTTTTGGTGTAATAGTTATTGACTGTTATCAGAGATACAGAAGTAGGGTGTTGATGAGTCTGGTTTGGGACATACAGAGTTTGAGGTGCCTATAGGACATCCAACTGAAGATACCCAACCAGCTGTTGGGTTTGTGGTTTAGAACAGAAGGTTGAGACTCAAGGTCTAGACTCAGGCATTGTCTGCTCACAGGTGCTAGTTGAAGGCATGGCAGTGGGGAGGAGAGAGCGCCCAGGGAAAATTGAGCACTAAGGGTGTCAGACCCTGGTAATAAGCACTGGGAGCTGCCTGCCTTTCCAGAATTATTTAGTTTGCCCGGGTTCTGGGAAAGTATTCAAGGGAATAAAACCCAGAAGGCTACTATGTATGTATATGTAAGTGTTTTTGTTTGTTTTTCTGAGATGGAGTCTCGCTCTGTCACCCAGGCTAGAGTGCAGTGGCGTGATCTTGGCTCACTGCAGCCTCTGCACCCTGAGTAGCTGGAATTACAGGCATGCACCACCATGCCCAGCTAATTTTTTGTATTTTAGTAGAGACAGGGTTTCACCATGTTGGTTAGCCAGGCTGGTCTTGAACTCCTGATCTGAAGTGATCCATCTGCCTTGGGCCACCCAAAGTGCTGGGATTATAGGTGTGAGCCACCACGCCTGGCCTGTATATGTAAGTTTTAAGAACAGTATTAATCTCATTTAGTTGTACATAAACTGTATCTTAGAAGGACACTGTAGAAAATCTTTTGGCAGCTCTAAAAATGGATTAAGGTAATGACTAAAAACATTTATTGGTTTATTTTTCATCTTTATAAAATGTTTGCATCAAAGAAAAATAATATGGAAGAAATAATATCGAGTGATTTCCCTGATGTCACAATATGCCATTGCTTTTTTACAGAGATAGACTCTCTGCTAGTGACATGCTCCAAGTCCGAAAAGTTATGGAACATGTTTATGAAAAAATTATCAACTTGGATAATGAGTCTCAAACCACTAGCTCTTCTAATAATGAAAAACCAGGAGAACAGGAAAAAGAAGAAGATATTGCTGTGTTGGCAGAGGAGAAAATTGAACTTTTGTGCCAGGACCAGGTAAGTGGACTTGAGGACGTACAGCCCCAATTTTTCCAGTGCGGGTGCTCATAGTTACATGCCTTTGGGTGGGGGGCTTCTAGTTTTAGAGGGGCTCTAAGGAGCCCTGGGCCTCTCCCACCTAAAGCTCACCCTAAAGCTCCTCTTTACTGCTGGGGAGATTTTCAGAGAAGGGATACATAGGCAAATGTGGATATGTTGGTAGCTTTTTTTTCTGACAAGGCACATGGTCTTCTTGATTTGCAAAGCAGCATATGCCATGTTAGTTTATGATTTAGAGTGAAGGTGTGTGGAGAAATGGCAGAACTGTTTTTTAAATCAAGATGCCCTCAAAACGTATCCTCAGAGGAATGGCTGAAAGATGGCCTGGTGTTTCTGGCATAGTCACAAAAGATGTACATCTCACTAAGCTCAATTTCATTCCCGCATGCATGGAAGCCGTGACAGCAAGAATTGGATACCAGGCATAGGGGAGGAGTGAGCAAGCTGGATCACCTGATGAGAGTCCCTGAGTTAATGATAAAGGTTTTAGATATTAGAGACTTTGAAATTTTTAAATTTAATTTTCGCTATTCAGGTTTTGGATCCAAATATGGACCTTCGAACAGTGAAACACTTCATATGGAAGAGCGGTGGAGACCTCACCCTCCATTACCGTCAGAAGTCCACGTGAAGGGTGGGCTAATGCTCCTGGGTATTCATTTATGACCTTCCTCTGTGGCCCCAAGAGTAGTCCCAGGGAGCCCACTGAGCCCCAACGGGAGCAAGACTTCTAACGGCTGATTTGGTATGGACCGAGATTATCTTTCAATTGAAGTGACTAATCGAGATGTAATATAGAAACCAGTCTCCATGTGTAGATTAAGCTGTCCCCAGGGAAGCAGAGTGCAAGAGCAGAAGAGCCCCAAGCAGACTATGCCTTTCGAGATGTACAGAAGACTGACAACAGGCCAGTGCAGACTTTGCTTCCTCCTTTTGTTTCAAAGGACCTTATCTGTCCGTTAGCACTTGTCAGAGACACCTCGGTCGGGCCACAACTGTCTGTTTCACCTTCAAACCCACACACTCTGTAGCTTTTCTAAAAGAGTATATTCCATTCATGCAATAGATATGAAGGCTTTTTCCAAGTTTGTCATATAAAAAAATCAAATTGTTTTCACCGTTTAAGACAGTTATTTTTAATGGGAATTTGCTGTTGCACAATTTGAGAACCAGCCCATTTCGTAATAAAAGATTAATGTTGGGCTTGTTTTTAATATTGCATCTCAGATGTGTTCTTGTAGGAAGATCTGTTGAAATTCCAGGTGCTGGATCATAGCACTTGGACTGCTGGGCCAGAGTTTGTGCAGCCCGTGCCTAGCGATGCTGCACCTCCCATGATGTCCTGGCTTTGTGGCAACCCCAGGGAGGTGCAGCCGTTTCACTCCTTCCTCCACTGTGTCCAGTTTTATTTAAACAAAGCGAGCTGAGACCACAGGTTCTTGCTGTGGATGAGCAGCATGACACCATCAAAACTTAAGACCATGATGAAATTTCAGTTTCATTCAAATGTTACCTAAAATTTATGGTTATCAGAATAAAGGGAGATCATAGTGAGTTAATTTGATATTCATATCCTGGAAGTATACATATTTGTTTTTCCAAAGTTTTATATGCAGGTTTTTGTTGTACCTGTATCCAGATCTTTTCACTGTTCTAACAATCTAACACTTTCATAGAATCATTTGGATCTTGTATAGAATGTAACTTATTGGGGATAAACACTTCAACTTTTGGCAGAAAATACTTTGGATTCTCCCCAAGGTCATTTGTATTCAGAGTAAATCAATGGTCCACCGCCATAAAACTGTAAGACAAGCCTCCTGTATGAAGCCAGAAGCACAAGTGCCTTCAGAGGGCAGTTGATTCCAGTCCAGTTGCCTCCCTAGCTTGTGTGTGGCCTGCCTCCACCATAGCAGGGACTAGGGAGGGAGGCAGGGAAGGTTTTTTTCTTTTCTACATCTTCACAGGTTCGGCTGGTGGCAGCTGATAGGCCTAAGTCCATACCTTACTATTTAAGATACTCTGATCGCACAACTGCAGAGACAGGGTTCCCTCACTGCTAGTCAGCTTCCTTTGGAAACTGGACAGGCCATTGTCACCTGCACTTTGAAGAAGTGAGCAAAGACGTGGCCACATTTCTAATAAGTTGAAATGGTCTTTCTCCCTTCCTCAGAGAGCAACCAGCTTCTTTTTCTTAAAAGTCCTTTCTATCTGTTGGATACAACAGTGCGCTTTTGGTGCACATTTTTTAGCAATAGTTGTGAATTAATGGCAAAAAAAAAAAAAAAAAATTATTTACCAGCCCTCAGTTGTGTTTGCCCGAGGGGCCTTTGAGCAAAGAAATGGGTTTTGCTGGGTCATTTTGCCCTGTGTGCTAAGCCTTGGGTGGCTGCATTCCCCTCCTGTCATCGATCTGACCCCCAGCATGATTGTATTTCTTTCCCCTCCAGTCAAACCGTAATACAGTTTCCAGAAAATCTGAGTCTGCAATGACAAAAGGGTAAAAATCTGTATTTCACAGTTGTATAGAATAAAGGCTTTAGTTAAAATATTTCAAAGTGTAGTACACATTTATTTTCATTTGTTATTTTCTTTCATAGCAGATTACAGAGAAAGAAAGAAACCTCTGGTTTCATGTTCTCCCTGGAAATATTAGCATTGATACCCATTTTATCCTCCAACTTATGGGGGAAGGGAAAGTAAAAGTGAGGGAGGGAAGAGCCAGAACCTTCGGGTGAGGGCAGCTTTGGGTCAGACTGCCAGACTACAGAGTTAAGGGAAGCTGGCCCCAGAAGAGTCCTGTGGCAATTCTGTTCTACTTCCTGCATTCCTGCAGACTTGACATTGGGCTCCCAGACGATCCAGGACACAGTGCCTCCCTGTTATGCACACATATCAGCTGCTCTGGTAGGCTTGACAAGGGTTTGCTTTAAATGAAGGGTTTGCTGATTTGGGACCCTCCCTCCATATAGTTGGTCTATGCCCCCCAGAGCAGACATTCCTTGTCCTGCATACCTGACACAGCTTGTGAGTTCCCTGCATGTACACCAGCATTACAAATGATCCTGTAAAGGTGAGACTTTCAACTAGGCACAGGCTAGATGATGAGGCCAGAGGCAGCTTTCATAGTAATTAGCAATGTGGGAAGTGAGGGTCCAGTCAACACAGCAGAGGACTTCAGGTGATGAGGGGCCGTCTCCAGATGGAGTGCAGGGCCTAACCTAGCCTTAACCTCCAAAGGCACCTGGGGTGGGAAGAACAGCTTCCTCCCCTACAACAGGAAAGAACAAAAGGGTCTTTACTTACTCTTAATCTATTCCCCTAATTCCCCCTTGGGGTTGGGAACCGTGCGTGGATAGACCTAGTCAGGTAGACTGGCTTTGAGAAATTGCTTAGGGTGTTGAACTTAAATTTGTGACTTTTATTCACTATTGGGGCTGGGTAGATGCCTTGTATATTTAGAAGAGATCACTGTTTAAGTTTGGGAGCTAACAGGAGTTGCCACTGGCGATACAGGTCTGTGGCATGTAGGCCCTGAGGAGGAAGAAATATTGTGGTCTGGGCACAAATGGGTCTCTGCTGAGGGGCCTAGAATTTCCAACCGGGGGCAAGTACACTGCCTCTCTCTCCCTCCTGTGACTAGCATGGTGACCAGCCTGAGCCAAGTGTAGCATTGTAGCCTAGGGACAAGGACACATGACAGAGGACTCAGTGTTTGAGACTTGAAAGGGGGTGGTCCCAGGGCTCCAGGGTCCCTTCCAGTACAGATGGGGTGGCCTGAGCTGTGCAGGAAGAATCAAAGCGACCAGGCTAACACTGGACAGCAACCCCTTCCTTTCTCACCTCATCTTCACATTGGATTATGACCAGACCCTGCTGCCTCCTGGGCAGCCCCAGTGACCAGAGCAGGACCAAGCACTGGACCTGAGGGCACACGGCCAAAAGATATCCTCCCACAAGGCCCATGGCCCCCTCTCACCACCCACTGAGGCCTCATGCCCCACCAAAGCAGCAAAGAATCCCTCCTCTCCTACCCCAGCTCCTATAAAACAATTTGGGGTGCTGCTCCCAGCCCTCTGCTACCCCAGAAAGACTTGCTTGAAACCCCCAAAGCCAGGACTATCAGGCAGGATAAATGCTGGGAGGTTACCTCTTGGACACTAGAAGTAGAGTCTGAGTGGACACAGAAGCCCCCTGCCAGCAGAAGTCCCTGCACATCACTTGGAGCTACAGCCTAGAAAGCTGAACACATAGGGCTGGGATCAGGCACAGGGCTAGAATCAGCATGGAGCTGACTGCATAGTGCAGCCTGGGCTGCCTGCCCACATCTGGGCCTCATGAAATGTCATCAGGGGCCTTGTCACAGCCCAGGGTATTATTCTGTAGTAGAGATCTGGGCCTGGCTGGCCAGCCCCTCAGCCTCCGTCCCAATATCTAGGCCCTCTGTGCTTGCTGGTTCCTCCTCAGCCTGAGCTTCAAGCAGCTCGGCGGACAGCCCATCTTCTGGTGAGGCTGCAGAGGTGAGACTGTCAGGAAGAGTCAGCTGAGGCAGGTGGTCCGCCTGGGCTTGGGCACCTGGGCTGTCCAGGAAGGAGACCTCAAACTCTGACCCAGACCATGTAGCCTCACCTGCAACACAGAAGATCAGGCTGAGGAGGTCTGCAAGAACCTAGGGCCATGGTTTTAGGGCCAGTAACCCCACTGACCGCCCCCCATTGCCACTCCAGGTTTGATGGGGGATTGGAGATGGAGTGTACAAATGCCTTGGTGTGGCTGTATCAACCCGATGGCCCACTTCTGCCCAGCTGAGGAATTGAGGGCAGCCTTCCCAACAACCCGGGGTCCTTCCCAGAGGACTTCGGAAGGTGATGGCCACTCACCACCCCGCTTGTGAGAACTGCTGCTGGAGCAGATGTCCTCTGGCCCTGAGGTTGAGACAGCTGTGGTGGTCAGTTCTGTGGAAGAGGGCAGACTGGGCCACACACTGGCATTGCTGTTGTCCAAGAGGGAAATTCCCGACACGTCCAGGAAACCTAGGGGAGGGTGGTGCAGTTATTTGCCACCAAGAAACCCTGACTACTGGAAAGCAGCACCCTGGGCTCACCTTGCCTAGGGCATCTGGCCCAGCCTGTGAGACTGTAATCTCCTCAGCCCCTGGTGATACCCCTCACCCAACCTCAAAGAGGTTCCCACACTGCCTGTTTCTGAGGAAAGAAAGGGGCCTGGAGTTGGTCATCATGGGAATAGCACAGTGGCAGTGGGCCTAGACTCTGCTCTGTCTCCAATTTGCTGTGTGACCTGAAGGAGGCCACCTCTCTTCTCTGGACTACAGACTCCCCATCTGTATACTAGATTGGATGATATGCAACTATTAAATATCCTGGTGTACATGAGATATGAGGGGTCAGCAGGGCCTGGGGAAAGTTTTGACATAGCTGCCAAAGTCCAGCCCCAAGCCTGGGGCCCACTCCTCTCCAGGGCCTGCCCAGTACCTGGGTCCATAACTCGCTGCACTGGAGGTGGGGGCTGAAGAGGAGTCTCCATTAAATGGGGAAGTCCATCAGGGTCTGGAGCACTGTGGCTGGGACTCCCAGGCCCAGGAAGGGGATCCTCCATGGAGGAGCCAGGTGCCTGCAGCAGGGCCTAGGAAAGAAGAAATGGGAAGGGGACAATCAGGACAGTGCCTCAAGGTGAAGAATTTTGCAGTCCAACCTAACCACCAGTCCCCACTTGTCCCAGGAGCACTGCTCTGCCTGAAGGAAGGAAATGCCCTTAATAAGCCACCCCTTCTTCTATTGGTGATAGGAAGTCAGGCCTGAGGGGCCTGGCCTGGCCTCCCTGCAGTGTTGGCACTGAGAGGGAGCACTCTTTGCACTCAGACAAGGAATCCCAGGTGCCCACCTGGCCCCGACACATTCCCTTTGCCCCATCAATGACTCATTAGAAGAGAGGGGCTTCCTTGAATTCAGGCATACCTGGAGAACATCCTTGAATACTCCCTGGCCTAGACCCTAGGCACCAGCCCAGTGCCCAAAGGTGCTCTCAGAGGACCCACTCATCAGCTGTGAAGGCAGGGCCAGCACTTCCCTGCAGACTTGGCCAGACAACCATCCCAACTGTGGCTCTGAAGGCCTAGCCCTTTGTCCAGTTTTGCCACAACTCACAGGCACAGCAAGCACCCATCTCTGAGCCTCAGTTTCCCACTCATGAAATGAAGATGACAACTGGTGCTTCACCTCCACCCTCACTTCTAGACCCAAGGGGCAGGAAGGCCAAAAGTGAGTTTCACTGCTCCAGGCATGGCCTGCCTGCTCCCACTGGGTCCCAGAAGTAGATGGGCCTCTCAGATCACAAAGGCCCCACAGGCCCCTGGTGAGGGTTGCTGCTGGCTCCCCAAGGGCAGCCTCTAGAGTCTTCTGTCTTCCCAGTTGGCAGATTCTCCCCACATACCTCCATGTAGTCACTCTGCCTGGAACCTGTCTCCAGGGAAGGAGAGTCCTCGGGGGTGGGTCCAGGTGGTAGGGCATCAGGTGGTGGGGCATCAGGTGGTGGGGCACCAGGTGGTGAAGCAGAAGGTGGTGGGGTACCAGGTGGCTGCTTGTGGTAGCTGGGGGGCTGAGTTGGGATCCGGTGTAGATACCCATAGCCAATGCCACATCCCAGACTGCCGAAGGCCAGAAACATTCAATCCAGGGGCTTGTCCCACGGCGCTCCCTACCTTTGCTATCCCCACCTACTACCAGCAATAAGGGGGCCTGAAATACTGGTCAGCCTCAGGATCCCTGGGCCCAGGGCCCAACCCTCCTCCATCTCCACCATAGAACTCTGAGGTCCATGCCCAATGGTCAGGCCCCACCCACCTGGCCCTGCAGCCCTCCAACCCCACGAAGTACCTGCCCTCTCCACCCCAGGCTGCGTTGGGAGTTACAGTCACCTCCCGGCAGGAGTCTGACTTGGAGTTATACACCATCAGCTTCAAGGGCTTCCCCTCATGAGACTCGATGAGCGTAAAGAAGTCCTCGGACTGTGAGAAATGCATAGCACCTGAGGCCTGCTTCCAGGGCTAAAGCCTCAACAAAACCAGACACTTCTCATGGACAGCACCCTTCTCTTCACACCACATCCAGAGGGTCTGGGGAGGGGCAAGTTGCAGGTTCCTCACCTCCTGGAGAATCTGGTCCGAACCAACCACATAGTCTGTGTAGGGGCGCAGGCCGGCAAGGGCAGCAGGTGAAGATGGTTCCACATCCTGGGGAAAGAACCGCAAACCACTGGCCATGCTACTAGAGGTGGGGTTAGGGGATGGGAAAGGGCAGGGGGAACTGCCTCTTGAGGTAGTGAGTGGGACACTTGTCCTCTGTCCCTAAGCAGGGCTTCAAGCCCATACTCCCTCATTTCACCCCTCCATTCCCCTACCTCCCCCAGGTCTACAGCCTGTCCAGCAGAGGGCAGTACCATGATAAGGCTCAGCACCAGGCTCTGGAATCTGACCCAGGGCTCAACCCCTGGCTCCAGCTGCCCAGCTATATGACTGTAAACACATTATTGAACCTCTCCTAGCCTCAGTTTCCCCACAATTAAAAGTAAGATACACAGTACCTAATGATAGGGTTACTGAGAAAAATAAATATACGAAAAGAATAAAAGCACACCTTGGCTACAGGAGCACCTACTACATTGCTGCTTCTGCTGCAGGCATGTGGCTAAAGACTCCTAGGGGTTGGAGGTGAGGGCAATGAGCAAAACTGGGTACAAATAAGGATTCCTTTCTCCCTTGGAAAGTTCCACCACTCCCAATCTCCCAGTCTCCCTGGGAAATGCAAAGGAATTTGCATCATCAGTCCCCTTTCCCTCATGGGCAGATTAAGGCAGGCTGTGAAAGTTGAGAAACTTGGCCAGGCTCTCCCAAGAAGTCAGTGAGAAAAATAAGTGGCTAGAAAACAAACCAGCCAACTTCTAGTTCAGAGCACCCTTCTTCCACCAGGCTACAGGACTGAGCATTCAAGAACTTAGATGCCATCAATGGGCACAGGTGTTGGGTGTGCATGTGTGTCTGTGGACAGACTAACATCTATGACAGCTTGGTCACTGAGGTTAAGATATCGATTAATCATATAACAATATACCAGAAAAAACAGTATATTTACAGTCACGTTGCTTAATGACAGGGATATATTCTGAGAAATGCATTGTTAGTTGACTTCATTGTTGTGCAAACATCATAGAGTGAACTTAACCTACACATAGCCTACTACACACCTGGAGTATATGCTATGGCCTATTGCTTCTAGGCTACAAACCTGCACAGCATGTTACTATACTGAGGTACTGTAGGCAACTGTAACACAATTAAGTATCTGTGTGTCTAAACATTCAGGCATAGAACAGGTACAGTAAAAATATGGTATTATAATCTTATAGGACCACTATTGTATATGCAGTCCATGGTTGACTGAAACGTTGTCATGCAACACATGGTTGTGTGTGTGTGTGTGTGCGCGTGTGCACACACACACGGAGAGACACAGAGAATAATAAAAGCAGCAGCATTCCAGCAGTCCAACCACCATTCCAGTAGATGATATTTCTACCTTTCAAATTAAGTAACCTAGGTATAGAAGGTAAGAAAGTACCCAAAGTCATGGCTAACAGGAAGCAAGGTACACTGTTCATGTAGTAATGAGCTGCCCTCTCTGGGACACTGGAACGAGACCACATCCTGCCCTCAGTCTTCCCTGGCCACTGCTCCAAGGCTCCTGCTCCACTCCTGCGTGTCCCACCCTCACACCCCGCCCACACCCAGACCTGCCCCAGTAAACTCATCCTGCCGACACACCCTGCCCTGCCATACCCCACACTCACCAGCACATGCCACACCTGCTCACTGGCCCTGCGGAAGCTGCAGAAGCGCACGCTGGCACCCAGTAGGCCCTGGCCGCCCCACATGTTGCTGGGCACCACCTCCACCTCGCGCACCCTCATGGTCTTCATATTGAACACCTCCAGCTTCACGGGCTTCTCCACATTGGCTTTCAGTAGTGCCTTCAGGGTGTCATTCTCCTTGTTCTGTGGGGGCAGTGGGGCTGACTCCAAGGCCACCTCATGCCCAGGCTAGGACCCTCAGACAAGTGTGGGCCTGAGATGGGGCAAGGGCCTTAGTGGGCAGCAGCCCTCAGCAGGGTCACTGTGGGGATGGGCCAAGGTAGTGGATGGGCCAGGTTCACAGACCAGGGTTGAGCCTGCAGCCACTGGGACCCCCACCTTCCCCAAGCACTGCCAAACCTTCCTCAGCCTGCCAGAAAAAACAAAGCAAGCAAAAAGCCTCCCGGATCCACAGCATTCCAGTGCTGCCCCACTCTGAACTGCCCCTTGGCCAGGGCCCTCATATCCCTCATGCCCCAGGAGGCAGGCCCCTTGGGCCCTGTGGCCACCTCCAAGAGGCCATATGTCCTCTGTCCACCCCAGAGAGCTCAGAAGCTAAGCATTGGGCATGGCCCCAGTCAGGCTCTGAGTACAGCCCTGGAAGAAGGGGAGACAGGGCTGGGACTCCCTTTAGAAAAAAAGGGAGGGAAGGGTAGACTGGGGCCCCCTGTGGGACAGATGGAGACACACAAACACACATAAGCAAGCAAAGCAGAGGCAGGTTGGGGAACTCACCAGCCTCGAGTGCCCAATGGTGATGATGAAGTCAAAGTAGGGCTCCAGGCCTGCCTGCTGGGCTGGGGAGTTCTCCTGCACCTGTCCCACAGCAAAGGCCACAGTCACTGTGCCAACCCTGGGACTCTCCAAGTAGCCCTCTCCCCCATTTCAGGAACCATCAGCACTCCCAGTGTGCCAGCCAGAACACATGTCTGGCATGAACTGTTCTGGACATTCTCAAGGTTCACTCCATGGCCTCTTGCTACCTTCCTGGGCACAAATTTTCCTCTTAGGAAAATGACTCCTTCCTGATTATGATCCACAGATGCTTTCAGAAATGGCTCACAGCCCAGGACATCCTTAGGGGCTCCCAGGAGGCAATATGGAGACAGGCTGGCCCAGGCCTGTGGGAATGCTGCTCCAGAGGGCTGGGTTAGGGTTGGCCAGAAAGCCAAAAGGGTTTACCAGAAAGGTTTAGACTGGACAAGAAGGGAGGGCCCTGATGTGCAGTGGAAGTGGGCAGGCCTCGGGAAAGATACACCCAGGGCTGTACCCAGAAAGAGGAGTGGGAAAGGCAGCTTGCAGCCAGATCCCAGCTTGCACCCCAGCCTCTGGGGTGGGAGACCCAGGCTCAGTCCAGCAGGTAATGAAAGCCACTGGCAGAGAAGCAGACCCCAGGGGTAGAACTGGGCCTGAGCCAGGGAGCCCAGTGAGTGGGCAGTGCCAATCCCCACAGCCTGGCTCTGGACTGAGGAGCCCCCTAGTGGCTCAGCTGCCCTACCAGCCTCATAGTGTAGCCTCCATGCCTGTGCAGGACACCTCCTCCAGGAAGCATTCCCATTCCCAGGGTGCTCCCTGCCCCTCCCTAAACTCCCCACCTCACTGCTGCCTCCAAAAGCACAACAACCAGGCTTTGCAGGCTGTGGCAGAAATCCATCCCAAAAGCCCCATATACAGAGCCTGGCTTAAACAATGCAGACTTTGTCCCAAGGCCCTAGACCCGAAGATGGGCCCACACCCTCAGGTCTTTGGCTGCGGGCATTTGATGACCTGTTGGCGTAGACACTGGCCAGACCCAGCCCAGAGGGCACAGGACCTAGGCTCTTGCTGCCTCCTCATGGGAAAGGCCCCGTGGCTCCTGCTACACACCAGCCCCTCCAGTTTTGGATTCCCCAACCTGAAGGAGAGCTCATGAAGACTAGGCTGAGAACAAACTGCTGAGATCAAGGCCAGTTTGCCCCTGGAATTAGGATTCCCTTCTGGCAGCATCACCAACTGAGCCCCTCCTTATCACCTCCAGAAGCTGCCATGGCTTCCAAAGGGAGTGAGTGTGGCCCAGAAATCAGATCTGGCCCTAGTTGGCCTGGCCCAGTAGGCAAGCTGCTCCCAGGCCCCGCTGCAGGGGAGCTCTGGGCCCTGCCCTCTAACCCTTGGGGTGAGGGGATCTTTCGAAAACCACAGGACAGACAGTTATTCAGGAACAGCTTGGGGACAGTGCCCCTCCCTAATCAGGGCCACTTCCAAATCACTCCACGTCAGGTGCCTGCCTACTCCCCTCCCCACTCCCCAGTATTGCATGTCAGCTGCTCTCCATCATGAATGAGGTCCAGAGGCTCAGGCCCCAGGCCTGGCCTCCTTGACCCACCCAGTACTTCCACCACCCTCTCCTGTGGCTTTGTCCTCTGCTTGGCTACACTCCACTTCTCTCACCTGGGGCCTCATCACCACTCACTATGGCTCTGCAGCTGAAATAATCTATGTTGCTGTCCACTGTACTGCTCCCCCTGCAGAAACCACTGCCTGCCATCCAGCTCCCTCAGGGGCTCCCATCACAGCCTGCCCCACAGCCCTATAGTGCTGCTTTTCCTCATGCTCCCACCCTATCTTTCCCAATCAGGGAATCTAATGGAACTCACAGTGATCACAGCTTACACTTACTAAGGGCTGGTTGGCTGAGTGCCAGGGGATGGCACCACCTCACCTGCTTTATGTATCATTTAACCTTTTTAATAACCTCAAATGACAGATGAGACCAAGTACTCAGTAATTCAGTAATTTGACCCCAGGAAATCCAACCCAGAGCCCTCCCCCTAACCACTGCCCTCTCCTAACAGCTGTTTCCTGGTGAATCTGCCACTACTCTAAGCTCGCTGAGGGCAGCGACTTCTCCAAAGTATTGGGCACACAGCGAGGTGCCAATATTTCTAGAATGCAGCACAGCTGTTCTTCAATGTTGTTAAATGTAAGTAGGTCATGCCACGCCTCCATTTAAAACCTCCTGATGGTTCTACATCTCAGAATAAAATCTTAAATCTTCAGGACAACAGGCAAGGTCCTACACGGTCTGCTCTGGTCTCCTCCTCACACTGGCCACACCACCCAAGCACACCAGCCTCACCTGGCATTTCCTTAAACACACAAGCACAACCTACCTCGGGGCCTCTGCACAAGCTGGTCCTTCTGCCTGGAATACTACTATTCCCCTAAATATCTGTATTGTCCACTCTTTACTTCCTTCAGAAGCATCTGTTCTAATGTGACTTGAGAAGAGGCCCTTCTTGACCACTCTATCAAAAACAGCACCCACTCACCATTCTGTATCCTCTTAACCTGCTTTATTTTTATCACGGGTAATTACCACCTACCATGTATTTTTTCATTTCCCTTCTTTCCCTACCATCATCCAAATGTCAGCTCCAGAACAGGGACCATGTTTGTTCTGTTCACTTTTATTTCTAGAGCCTTAGAATTCTGCCTGCCAGAGTAGGAGCTCAAAACTATGTTTTTGTGACTGACAACCTCTGATCCCTGGTCCCTCTCCGATTTGGCCCTCTCCATCTTCGGCAGGCCCCTCCCGTCTTCGAAGCTCCCATCATCGCCCCACCCCTCCTCTTGCCAATATCCTGAGTTCGTTTGCCTTTAATCAAACCTGTTGGAAGACGCTCCTGGCTGGATGCATTACACTGTCCACGCTTGCTATTTGGTGTCTCACCATAAGAAAGCCCATTCCCAAGCACAAATCCTGTCAACTCTGGGTTCTCCAAGCCAGCCTGGTTTTCACGTTAAGAAACTTTTAGCCCTCTCATGTGGTTAGCTGGCAACAGACCCTACCTTCAAAACACACAAACCGACAAACTTGCCTGTCTCCACTCATCTCTGCATCCAGCTGCCTTTCACTGGGGAAAGGGAGGAGCAGGGACGCCTCTTTCCTGCAGCGCTCCGGGGTCAGAGGCCCCCAGCCCCTCTCACCTACATTATAGCCCTTCCCTCACCGCAGGCACAAATCTCCATCCGGCTGCGGGCCCCTCTCCTCACCGTCACAGCACACTCCGTTCTAGGAACCCCACTCCGTCTCCACTTTCCGGAAGCCTGCTCGCCCAGACCTCCATGTAGCGGCATTTAAAGGCTGGGACACTCCCCAGCTGCAAACGCTCTCCTCGAGGATTCTGCAGCACTCTCCCGGCCCTCCCGCTCCCCACTATCCCGTGGCTGGTTGCACCGGTCCTCTACCCTCGGAAGCCCTTACGACCCTACGACCGGCAGGACGCGCGCCGACGGGCTCCCCCGCAGCTGCGTCCACTCGGTTACCCCGGCCCCCGGGACTGTCCTCGGCGTGGCTGACTCTCTTCCCAGGCCCAGCACAGAGAGCGGCCCGCGGCAGGCGAGCGTAAACGTGTGCTAAGTGCACGAGTGCTTCCCGACTGGTAGTGGTGCATTCTTCATCCGGGAGGAGCGCCATTCCCGGCGGCCGGACCACGAAAACGCTCCGCTTCCGGCACTGCTGGCACTTGGGGCGGGCGCTGGGCCCGACCGCGGCCGCAGACTAGCCAGGGTCCGGGAGTCCCGCGAGGCCGCCTCTCCCAGGCGGCTCCCACCGGGCAGGGGGCACCGCCCGCCACCCAGGCGGAAACACTCGGGCCGGGACCCCGCCGCAGTCGCCAGCCAGCCGGCGACCGGACGCCCGGGCGCGGGGTTGCGGGCGCCTCGCCAAGGTCACCGGCGCCGCGGCGGCAACTCACCCCGTGGAGGTGGAAGCCCTCGGCGCCGCCTGCGGGCTGCTCAGCGCTGACGCCCAGGCCCATGGCAGCGGCTCCGCTCGGCACCCAGGTCCAGTCCCGCTGCGCCTACCCGGACCGACCCGGCGCCAGTAGCACCGACTCGCTCTCTCGGCGCTCGATTCCTGCGCCTTGTGACGTGGGGCGTTTTGTTCCTCCCACTCCAGACACTGACGCTCCTAGCAACCGGCTAGCAGCTCGGTTTCCAAGGGCTGTAACGCCTTCAACCGCCCGCCGCGATAGAGTGCCCACGACTGCCTCGGGAATCCCGCTCTGCACCGCCCCACCAGACCTGGACTCGGAGCCGCGAGCGGCCTGAGATGAGCAGCAATGACTCCTCCCTTATGGTGCGTGGCCCGGGCGCTGTCCGACCGCTCCCTCGTGACTCCCCGCCCCTGACCCAGAGACCTCGTGCCCTGCTACTCTCCTGCCACTTTTCGCTGTCCTCAGTTATATCAGGCGGTCCTGCCTTTTCTTGCCCCACTCTCCCTAGCAAGGGCGTCTTCTCCGGTGGCTTCTGCGCACCCTGAGCCCCAAATTAGCATCCCCGGTTCTTGATCTACCCCAAACCAGCGCATCCCATCACTATCATTATCACTTCTTGTCATCATCCCTTCTTCTTCCACCCAGCTCACTCTCGCCTGCACCTCCCACCCCAGTTGATGGGTTCACCATTTAATCTCCTAGCCTTGACTCATACCTCTTCCCTATACTCATCTTCTAATCCTGTCTACAAGAAATGCCAGCTTCTTGATGTCTCCTGTGTTTTCTTTTTATCTTTTTATCTTCTAGCCCAGAACCAGCACCATCTCTCCCCCTGAGCGCCTGCAACAGCCTCCCTCCCATCTGGTTTCTCTGCTCTGGCTCTCTTCAGCATTAGTAGTCCCTGCTGCCACCACGGCACACACCCCCCACATGCAAAAGCAGCCAGAGTGGTTGTTGCAAAAATGTACATCTGAAAACATCCCTCGCCTTAAAACCATTCTGCTTTCTGCTACCCTTAGGATGGTGTCTGGGCTCTTTCATATGGCCCATGAGGATGTTTACAATCCAACCACATCTGTTCCCAACCTAGCACCCACAAACCTTAGGGGAAGTGAAACTTAGCTTTAAAATCTCAGCCCCTTTGTCAAGCTGTAGTTTCCATGGGCTTAAGCTTCCTTAGATGTGAAAGATACTGAGAGGACCATGCACAGGATAGTGGATATGAAGCCCACAATAACTTGTAACTACAATTGGTATAATTTTTATTATTATTTGTCCTCATTTTTCCACCCTTGTTCCCTTCCTAAGACAAAGCCTCGGTTGAATTCCCCATCATAGTTGAACCAGAATCTGTTGGTCAAACAAACATCTCCAAACTCTTTCCTGGGAAAACTGTATGGAGCTGCTCCCAGGGCTGTTAGAGGACAGGATGAGGCCTGAATGTTTCCTCTTTTTCTTCCCTTTGCAGAACTGAGGAGGAGCAGGGGATAGGGAAGGGAGCAGGTCTCATCCCATCTGGGACAGAACAGAGACAGAGAAGGGACTGGGCTATTGCAGCTATGTCTTCCTTCATACAGGCTGAGATCATTTACTATAGCCAGGAAAAGTACTTCCACCATGTGCAGCAGGCTGCAGCTGTGGGCCTGGAAAAATTCAGCAATGACCCTGTGTTGAAGTTCTTTAAAGCCTATGGAGTCCTCAAAGAAGGTAAGGACTTGGCAGTGTTGGTCTTGTGACCCCAGGCACTAGCCCGGCCCTAACACTCTGGCTCCACCTGGATGCCTCCTTCTGTCCTAGTTATGGTCCCATAAAAACAGTTTCACACTCAGTGGCTGGATTCCCACGGGAATCCACAGAGGCCTACGTAATCCATATCTAGTTGACTTTTGGGACCTCAGAGCGCTCACTATCCCTGCTCTGCACCTCGGGTTCCCTCTCTGTAAAATGAGTGGTTGGAGAGATAGCTGCATGATTCTTGAAGTAATTCCAGGCCTGGAAGCTGAGAACTGGTAATGCAAGCAAAAGAGGAGGAAGAGGTAGGTGTGAGGACAGGTGGGTATGGTACAGGTACAGGGAGAGGAGTGGGACCCATGCAGGTGCAGATGGGCTGACATTCAGAAGGTAGTCCTGGGCTGAGGACTGGCCGAATAGCCCATGGCCAATGTCTGAGGACATGGAGGGATAAATGTAATCATTAGCTCTTGAGCAGTAGCTGGGAATGCCCTGCCTGAGGTCCTTCTTCAGAACTGACGCAGCTAATAATTGCAGCCTCACACATATCCCCACAAGTACTCACAGGTACACATTTCCAGTCCAAGATTTCCAGCCCCTAACAGCCTGGACCATGTTACCAGCAACTCTTTCAAAGAGCCCCAGTCTTCAGGGAACTTGGGTCACTGGGGACCTTTCAGACCAGTTAGTCCAGCAGGTAGTGCTGAGCTGTTGGGTCAGCTACAGAGTCTCATGTCCTCTAGTCCTGGAGCTTGAGAGTATAACTATGTGGACTGTCTTTGCAGAGCACATCCAGGATGCCATCAGTGACCTGGAAAGCATCAGGCATCACCCAGACGTGTCCCTGTGCTCCACCATGGCCCTCATTTATGCTCACAAAAGATGTGAAATCATTGGTGAGTGCCACCATGCTCAACCAGGCCTGGCCCACCAGGGGAAAGAAAGCCCTGCCCCAGAGATACACAGCCCCTCAAGGGCTGCCAAAGGAGGTATGTGCCCTGGTGGCTGTGCAGATGCTGTTAACCAGTGAGAAGTGGCTGCTGCTCCTCTCCCCCTGGAGGCCTGGGCCCAAGTGAGTGGAAGCAGGCAGAGCCCATGACAGTGGGAGGGGCCCGTGCTCCAGATCCCAAGAGTTGGGGAAACATCCTTCTTCTTTGCCAAGATCTTGTCAGAAAAACCAAGCCAATATATATAATTCTACCCCTAATCTCCACATTTCTAGAGTCAGGGAGAGGGTCCAAGAGAGACTACAGACTACTATTTCCCTACTCACAATAATTTGTGGGCCTGAGGCTAAGGATTTTGGTTTGGTCTGCCTGCTCAGCACACTGCTGGGCACAGAGAAGAGAAGATAGTCTCAGACAGCACACCTGAGTCCAGGCCGGGGCATCTCAAGGGCAGGTACTGCTGGTTTCCAGGCCTTGGGCTGCATGTGGTGTGCTGCATATGTTGAAGGAAATCCACAGTGTCTGAGGGAGACCCCGAGGTAGTTCCCTGGGCCCTCGGTGGCCCATGCAGAACCAGGCAGACTTCCACATCCTAACTCTCCCTCTTCCTTTGCTCTTGGATTTACAGACCGAGAAGCAATTCAGGAGCTTGAGTACAGCCTGAAGGAAATACGCAAGACAGTCAGTGGAACTGCACTGTACTATGCTGGCCTCTTCCTCTGGCTCATAGGCCGCCATGACAAGGCCAAAGAGTACATTGACCGCATGCTGAAGATCTCTAGAGGCTTCAGAGAGGTACTCACCACACCATGGGGAGAACAGGCGAAGAAAGCAGCATCCAAACACATAATAGCAGGGTGGCCCTCATTCCCACAAAGGGCCCTGAAACTGGGGGAGAGCCACACCCAGGCTGACAAAACACCGGGTCTCACAGTTGCCGCAGGCATGTTGTCTCTGGGCTTAGCAGAGGTTATACATTGGCATTTGTACACAGAGTCTGATCTTTAGATAGATTTTCTATGGCTTGCACCATATTCTTAAGAAATTTTTTTTTTGAGACCTCACTGCAGCCTCAACCTCCTAGGCACAAGTAATCCACCTCAGCCCCCCAAGTAGCTGGGACCATAGGTGTGTGCCAGCACGCCCAGCTAGTTTTTACATTTTTTGTAGAGACTGGGTCTTGCCATGTTGCCCAGGCTGGTCCAGACTTACTGGTTCTTTTGAAGACCCAGATGAGCTGGCCACACTGGGCCATTCCCTCCCTGTAGTGCTCTGCTGGAACTGAATGGTGGCTCATGCAGTGCAGCCCATATACTGTATATCTGCACTAATATGGAATTTGAAGCCTCAGTCTAGACCATGCCTTCTCAGCAGGGCTGACACCAATTTTCAAGGGTGTAGACATGGTCCCTGGGGGAGGGGGTGAAAAAAACTTACTGTTTATGTATAAAACACAGATGTATATACAGTACACAATACACAGATATGGTATATCTGAGGCATTAACATTTCTTGGAAGGGGAGGGATTGATTAGAAAACAGTATCTAAAGAGACTCCTTAGGATAGATAACAGAAAAAGAGAAATAGAGCTACAATAGAGAAATACTGATCTAGGCCATCAAGAGGGGTGCTTTAGGGCAGGGCTCTTCTAAGTCTGCTTCCCAGGCCTGGCCCTCCCCATCTGCCTGGAGAGGCTGGGTGAAGGCTAACATGGAACCAGCGAGGTCCACGAGCTCAGAATGGCTCCAGCTCACCCACTCAGAGGGCATTCCTTGGCTTCCTATGCAGGGCCAGGCCTTGTGCTGGCCTAAGGAGTGGAGAGATCAAGAGTGGCCGTGCGTAGGCCCCCATGTTGGCTCCTGACCCCAGTGTAAACAGGCAATGACAGGATAGGTGAGTGAGCCTCAGTAAGGGTCATGGAGAGCTGTAGGGGTACAGGGAGGGAGGTCTCCTAAGCAGGGGCCTCTGAGGCTGAGTTGTAAGTAGTGGTAATGGACATCAGGTGAAGGGGTTTGGTTGGGATTGGGAGGGGTGCTGTCCAGGGCATTTCCAGACAAAGCAACAATGGGAGTCCTGGCCATGAGAGAGAGCTGGCTGCCCTGGGATCTGCACGGGGCTGTGCCTGGCAGGGCCTCAGGGTTTTGGGTGGCAAAGTGTGGATCATGTGCAAGCTGGGTTGAGGCTGTGCAGGACCAAGGACTTCATCTTTCATCTTGTTCTCATCCCAGGCCTATGTGCTCAGAGGCTGGGTGGACCTCACCTCAGACAAGCCCCACACTGCGAAGAAAGCCATTGAGTACCTGGAACAAGGAATTCAGGACACCAAAGATGTGCTGGGGATGATGGGAAAGGTGGGCAGTGGAAAAGGGAGAGGTGGAAGTATTCCTGGCCAGGCCACTGGAACCAGAGACCCACCAGGTACCCCCAGGCCAAACCCTCAGTCTCCAGATGCCTCATCTCGTAGATAAAGAGCAGAGGCCCAGAGAGGTTCAGCAACCAACCCAGGGTTACACAGCAGTCCAAGGTCCACTCTGCTTCTCAGATTTCTTCCTGCTTGATCTGAGTTTCTGTTTCATTTGCATGGGGGTCTTCTCAGGGTCACTTTCTTAAGGTCTGTCCTTCCTTGACCCTCTCAGGCTTTCTCTCTGCCTCTGTGTTAGTTTCACTCAGTGCCCTTCTCCCTTTCTTCTTTTATTTTGACCTTCCCATTTCACCTCTTTCTACCTGTTAAATTCATTTAGTGTGCCGTAAGAGAAGGGAGGTATATATTTTATATGTTCTGTATTTTCTGATCTTAAGTTTCTTTTTTCTCTTGTGAACCTCATGGAATTAATCTTTGAGAGAAAACATGTCCTCGTATTTTCTTCTGTTTGTGTATATTTTTATTATAAAAGAATACGTACTTATTTAAGAAAACAGAAGCCTAAAAAAAGTCAACAGATGAATTAAAATGGCAGGCTTAGTCTTACCGCTCCAAGACAAATATTAGTATTTTAGGGCAATGTCTTCTAGACTTCTTTCTATACTTGGGTCCAGGGTGTGTATTAGGTTGGTTTTCTGGCTGGCAGAAAGCAATGGAGATTATTGTGAGCCAGCTTATCACAGAGCATCCTTGGGGCCAGCACCTGTGGAAAGAGAAGGCAGGCTGTGAATAGTCACAGCAAAGGCCACAGCCAACTCTTTGGGGAACTCTGGAGCCGGGATGCCCCTTCAGTGAGCTCCCCATTAGTGCCTTGACACTGGAGGTGGGCTGCCCCAGGGACAGGTGTGACCTGGGACAAAGCAGCTCCCTTCAACCATGGGTGATCCCTGGAGGGAGACTCCATGGAGAGCCATCAGCCACCAACTCTCCTGGATGGTAGGGGGGTGAGTCACACACAGCAGTCACTGTGGGGTGGGAGACAGTGTTGGTCTACAATATAGCTTTCACCCTAGGGCATATTGTCATTTAGTTTGTTTTTCTTCATGTAATATTTTCTTTGTGTAATATTTAAAATGTCAGTTTGAACATGGATGTAAAGCTAGTCTTCTACTGTATGAGCATAATGTAATTTACCAACCCAGTCCCCTATTGTTTGGATATTGAGATTGTTTCCGGTTATGCACTTAAAGTGCTTCAATGAACACATTTATACATAAATCTTCATTATACAGAATAATCCTCTTGTTTTTAATGACAAGTCTCTTAATGGGGGTTACTGTAGGTCTAAGGGAAGCTGTCCTTTCAGAGTCCAATTTCAAGTCTTTTAGAAGCATTGCCCCCTGGCCCTTAGGGCACCTGTGTCATGACTCTTTGAGGAGAACCTGGTGGCTGGTGTTGGCCTGCAGAGGCCATGACCACAGCCCAATAGGCCTTGACAGAACAACAACAAAAAAAAACTCCACAACCTTGCTATAGAAGTAGTTGCCAGAAAACCCTAACTGACTCAGAATTGCTAAACTGGGCCTTGGCGAGCAATTTCAGTGATGAAATACAGAAAAGTGAATGGGAAATGAACGGAAAATTTATGGAACTGGAAAGCACCCAGTGACCTCACCTCTCCCCTTCAGGGTGACCTCACATGGCCTTACCCTATCTCAGGCCTGCTAAGTTTTCCAAGCTTGAGGCTTAGCTGTCTCCCCAAAGTCCCTGCTCATCCTGTCCGAGAAGCCAAGACTGTTGTAAACCTGGATATGTCACTCCTTCTCCCGGGTACTTTGAGGGGCTACTGGCCCAGCTGAGAGGACCCACAGTGCCCATGTGTCAGGTTCTGTTCCTGTTTCCATGGAGACACTGAGACAACCCCTCTCCAACAAACTCCCTTCATGGGCACTCCCTTCATGTAGGCTCTTCTGTCCGGCTCCCAACAGGCAATGTACTTCATGATGCAGCAGAACTACTCAGAGGCCCTGGAGGTGGTGAACCAGATCACTGTGACTTCAGGGAGCTTCCTGCCAGCCCTCGTCCTGAAGATGCGGCTGTTCTTAGCTCGGCAGGACTGGGAGCAGACAGTAGAAATGGGACACAGGTAAGCTACTGCACAAATGGGCAGCTTCCTTTCTTTCCAAGTCAAGAGTGCTAACACGTATTTACCATCTTATAAGCTGGGGAGGCAGGAGAACAAGACAGAAAGGTAAATATCGCCCATAGAGGAACTGGGAATTGTGCTATGGCCAAGTTGGGATGAGGAAGAGAGCAGGGATGGGTGCAAGCAAACGAAATACACATGATAACGTGAGGCTAGGAGCTGTGGCCTATGGTGGCCAAATCAAGAAACAGGGTAAAGGCTTATTGTTTAGAAGAGACAGGGAAGGACATCAAAAGAACTAAAGCAAGAGTTACAGGGTAGAAAGCAGTTGCTATGAAAACTGGCAGGAGAATGAGACTAGAATATATTGCATTATTAAGTTTTTTTTTAAAACTATGAGTATAGTATACCTTAATAAAAACTTTAGGGGAAAAAAGTCACTGGTGACTTTGAGAGAAGTGTTTTAGCAGCAGGCTGGGTACATAAACCAGAGAGCAGATTTCAGGAGTTATTGGGCATGTAGAAACCAGACACCAAGTGTAGAGTGATCTGGAAGCATTGTGAAGAGAAATGACAACCGCTTTGGGGAGGATATTTGATGCAAGGCTTTTGGGGAACCGGAAAAAAAATTATCTCTTTAAACTCTAATGGGCGCAGTGGCTCATGCCTGTAATCCCAACATTTTGGGAGGCCGAGGCAGGAGGATTGCTTGAGCCCAGAAGTTCAAGACCAGCCTCGGCAACATAGTGAGACCTTGTCTCTAAAGAAAATAATAAATAAAATCAGCTGGGCATGGTGGTGTGCACCTGAAGTCCCAGCTACTAAGGAGGCTAAAGCAGGAGAACCACTTGAGCTCAGGAAGGTTGAAGCTGCAGTGAGCTGTGATTGTGTCACTGTGCTCCAGCCTGGGCAACAGAATGAGACCCTGTCTCAAAAAAATAGATAAATAAAATAAAATAAAAATAAACTCTAACACTTTATTTTTATCACAATCATTCTAAAATGTGTCATCTTCACTTTTTTCCCAGAAGGAGTTAATGGCCCATGAGTTATCACTATGACTTGTAACTGAATTATAGGGAAATATATAGCACAGGTCTAAAAAAAAAAAAGCATATAATCAAACCTCTTCCTTCCCTAGGGAAGAATCCTAATTCCTCCGCTGATGACTGGAACTTGAATCTTATAGAGAGGTGCTGGTAGCAAATCAAACATATCTCTACCCTGCCCAGCCCACAGGCGCCACACATGTAATGCCTGTGTGCACCTCAGCTTCTCTCTCTCACAGTGTAAACCTGGCCTTGGTAGGAGCTTGCTTTGGAGGCTAGGCCTCAGGCCAGCAACTCACCTGGAAGCACCTGGCTGAAGCTATATGTGGGTGTTTGTGGCCTCCCTGGCCCTGGCCCTGCTGTGCCCATGTGCAGGGAGACAGTGTTTGGGGCCAACAGATTGAATCCAGTGCCCCAGCGTGTTCCCTCATGGAAGCTTTCCCAGTTAGTGGGATTCATAGAATTCCCTCACTGATTTTTAAAACTCTGCTCTATAAAGATGTGTTTCTGTTTTCATCCCTAATATATTTTTTCTTTCTTACTTTTCTTCATTAATATTAAAAGTTTGCCTCTCTTATTAGTCTTTTTAAAGAACCAGCTTTGAGTTTTGTAGCTTCTTTCTATTATATTCTAATAAAATAGAAATTTTGATTATAAATTCTATATTATATTCTTTGTGTATTCTAATTTATTAATTTCTGCCCCCCACTTTTTGGGGGGGGAATGTCTTGCTTTGTTGCCTAGGCTGGAGTGAAGTGGCATAATCATAGTTCACTGCAGCCTCGAACCCCTGGGCTCAAGTGATCCTCCCACCTCAGCCTCTTGAGAAGCTAGGACTACAGGCAAGCACCACCATACCCAGCTATTTTTTTTATAAGCTATTTTTTTTTATGTTGCCCAAGCAGGTGTCAAACTCCTGGGCTCAAATGATCTTCTTGCCTCGGCTTCCAAAAGTGCTGGGGTTATGGGTATGAGCCACCATACTCAGCCTAATTTCTGTTCTTAACTTTTTTATTTCCTACCAACTGCTTTCTTCCAAGGTATTTTGCTATTGTATTCTAACTTTTTAAAATTTTTAGTTTTTAGTTTTATTTTTTAATTTTTAATTGATAGAGATGGAATCTCACTGTGTTGCCAGGCTGGTCTTGAACTCCTGGCCTTAAGCAATCCTCCCACCTCAGCATCACAAAATGCTAGGATTACAGGTGTAAGCTACCGTGCCTGGCCTGTTTTCTGACTCTTGAGTTGGATGCCTGTCTCAACCATTCTCAATTTTACTTTGGAATATAAGCATTGAAGTCTGTGGGTGTCCCTCGAGGTACCATTTTTGCACAGTCTACACATTTGGATATGTAATATTTTTCCATATCATTTGGCGCCAAGAATTTTCTAATATCTGTTTGATTATTCTTTGGTCTATAAGTTATTTCAAAGTATGTTGCAGTTTTTGTTAATTCTCACATGTATGAGGTTTACAGTGCTTTCAGTAGTATCAGAAATGGTTAGAACTTTTTCAGTGCTGATTGTGCCTAATCATGTCGGAGTTTAGTATGTGAATTAGACTAACATGCTATTAAGCAGAAAGTCATTCCCTGACAGGCTGAAAAATGGGAAAGAATCTTTCTATAAAGAAATAGAATATTGAAAACCTCATAGTATGGTCAGAAGCTATAGCTTCACAATGGTACAAAATTGAAACCCAGGTTCCTTTTCCATCTTGCAGTGACTGCCCCCCAAGTGCCTTTCTGGCCACCTCCAGTCTCTGGCACCATGGTTATGTCTGGTTGGTTGGGTTATGAATAAGTTTCTCTGGCAAAGATACCCTCAGATACACAACTTAAATAACAAAAAAGGTTATTTCTCCTCCAGGTAAAGTTGGTGGTGGCTCAGGGCTGGGTTGACAGCTTAACTCTGGGGAGTCCCAGGCCCCTCTGTCTTGTTGCTCTGCTATTCCTAGGATAATGCTCACGTGGTCCACATTCCAGAGGGTAGGCAGGAGGAAAGGGCGGAAAGGGAAGGCATGCTGGTAGGGCACAACTGGACAGCACACCCCTCACTTGCACTTCTATCCTGTAGGTCAGACCTTTGTCACACGGCCAAATATAAGCTGCAAAGAGAGGCTGGGAAATGTCTTTATTCTGAGCAGCTTGTGCCTGGCTAATTCGGGAGTTCTATTATTAAAAGAAGAGGGGAGAATAGATATTCAAAGACAATCAGAAGTTGCCAACACACCATCCCAGCCTTGCCTATCGATACTCTCAATTCATGTGCCTCCTCTTCTTCCTTCAGAATCCTAGAAAAAGATGAGAGCAATATTGATGCCTGCCAAATTCTAACTGTGCATGAGCTTGCAAGAGAAGGAAACATGACCACAGTAAGTTCTTTGAAGACTCAGAAGGTGATCCTTGAAACAGAGTCAAGGAGGAACCCTTCATAACCTGTGCACCTGACCCAAAGCCCTTGTAGGGAGCCCCTGGATCTCAGCTTCCTCTTTCCTACCCCACCCCTATACTCGCTGCCAAGGAGGCCTGCTCTGGTTTGACTCTTTGGGTTGTGTAGCTTGGGAGTAAGGCAGCATCAGGCAGTGAGATTGATGCTAGGCTCTGCCATGTGCTATCTGTGGAAGCCTGGGCAGGTGTCCCCACCTGGATAAGCCTCAGGCTTCCTGTTTGTAAAATAGACAGCATTCCACACAGGACTAAATGTGATAAGAAGTGGGAGAATTTGGAACAGTCCCTGAAACACTACAGTAATTCCATCAATGTTAACTGATAGTAGAAGTCATGGTAGTATTTCTGAATTCAGGAAATGCCTTTTTTTTTAGGGGATAGTTGGAACTGCTCAGGCATTGGCCAGGTAATACTGGGCCCCAAACATGCTCGTAAGTCTTGTAGTTTTCCAAAGAAACCAAAAATAGCCCTCAAATGCAGTCAGAAACACCTAGAATTCTTAGTGAAACCTCAATACCCAGACAGGTTCTCATTTTCAAAAAGGTTTGTTTTTAGCCAAAGCATTGCCTTTTAGATGAGTGAAATATGTTGCCTCTATGGAGAGCATGGCAAACCAAGAGTCTCTAAGGGGTCATGGTGGGAAGGGGAAGCTTCTGGTTCCTTCTGCACAGCTCTGGGATTGTGGATTTTGTGGGATGGGGTGAGGTAGAGGGGAGAGTCTGTATTTAGGAGAAAAAGGCCCCAGCCCTTTTCATCTCTGGGTAGGAATAAGAGAATAGGACTATCCTCAGCTCCCTGTGACTCTAGATCCCTAAGCAGGCCTTCCTGGGGCCTGGCCTGAAAGTTAATCCCAGGGGCAGACTTAGCATTTGGCTAACTGAGATTTAGCATTAGCACTTAGCTGAGATTTAGCATTAGCCCCTTCTTTACTCCCACTTCAAACCTTGGGACCCGACCCTGGGCTGGCTACCCAGTTCTAATTTTGTTCATACTTACTGAACAGAGTGGACCCACACCATCCTTGGTTTTGCTTTTGGCACTTCTCTGCAGCTGGGAACTAAGAATTCCTTACTCCTGGGTGGGGAGTGGGAAAGAACCTAAGCTTTGGAATCTGTCAGTGACCTAGGTGGCTGGGTGACCTCAGACCAATTGCCTAACGTTTCTGACCTTTCGTGTGTTGGACAGGAAAGTTCGGAAAGTTTGAATAGTTATACTGACTTACATTTGACTCATGTCAAAATGGAGCAGAGGCTTCTGGGCCAGCACAGTTAGTTTGCTGCTGGCCTGGCAGGCTTCACTGTGGACACAGTGAGGGCTAGCTCCTGGCTCTGCCTGGGTGGGTCTGAAAAGGCATCTTGTCTTCACAAACTCAGGAACAGGGCTACTCTGTGGGTTAGCCCTGCTCCATAAGGAGCAGTCAAAAAAAAAAAAAGAAAAAAAAACAAATTCAGGAACAGAGGGGCAGTGCCAGCTGTGGGTGAATAATGTCCCCAGGAGCTCCACTTATAGGCCTTTGAAGTAATTCTGATGCCTGGGCCACTCCAATTCACTTAAATCTGAATTTCCGGGGGCGGGTTGTACCTGGTCATGGGCATTTTTAAATCTCCCAGCTGATGCTACTATGCAGCCAGGGTTGAGAACCATGGCCCAACTCTGACCTTGCACCTTGCATATTGACATTCTCTGTTTTGTCCCTGCAGGCTGCCAATCACGTTAGAAATTTGATTAAGGCACTAGAGACAAGGGAGCCCGAAAATCCAAGCCTCCATCTTAAAAAAATTCTTGTGGTTAGCCGACTGGTAAGAAGGTTCTTTCCTGGTTCTGAAATGGTGCTTCTCCCTGCTTTCCTTAGAGGAGACCTGTGCTCCTCCAGGAAGCTCCTTGAGTGCCTTACCCCTCCCTTCTGGCTCAAACTTGTCCTTTCGGGGTAGTGGCTCATAGCCTGTTGTGCCTACTTTCCTCTGGCTGATAACTGTGACATGTGGGTTCTACATCCTTAGCCTAGGTGCCCCCTCAGAGATGCCATGAAGTTCAGGGAGACGGGGTCTGAAAGTGCTTTTGGAGTGGGCTGTGCCTTATTTGGGGAAAGCGGGTGGTATTGCAGCTGTTATGCAGCAGAGCCACACCCAGCTCTAGCCTCCAGTGCCTAGGTGCCCAGCTCCCATATTCTTTTTTGTGGAAGTGACCTGAGAAGGCTGGCCTGCCTAGGCCTCTCAGACATCAGGGAAGGTTCAACTAGACCAGGTTGCCAACAAATCTGTATCTCTTTCAGACCCTTCAGCCCCAAAGCAAGATTTACTAGAAGTAGTTGCTGTAAGAATGAAGGCAACTCTGGGACCTCAGGAACCAGAACTATGGAGTTGCATAGACACCATCTCTCCCTCTGTGTGTCTGATTCTCTCTGCCTTGTTCTCCACACATGGCAGGGAACATGGCTGATGGCAGCCTTTGGGGCCACTTCTTATTACTGGACACAAAAAGAAGTTCTTTCATTCAGCTTCAATTTTTGAAAAACCTCTTGGTGACTCCTTAGACCAATTACTGTGACCAGACAGGGGATAGGTCCCTCAGAGGACCCTGTGGCTAGAGGCAGGTTCCACAGATGTGGCCAGTGAGAGATTCCTTGGGAGCCAGACAGCAACACAGACCCAGCTGCCTAGACACAGGTTACCTCTTGGGCTCTCCTGGGCCTACCAGCCCTGCCTACCAAAGTGTCCCCCATTTCTGACATGACCTTGCTCATACAGGCTGGACTGACTGGTCTCCCAATTCCCACCTTCCTGTTTCTTGCAGTGCGGGAGTCACCAGGTGATTCTAGGGCTAGTGTGTAGTTTCATCGAGCGCACCTTCGTGGCCACCCCCTCCTATGTCCATGTGGCCACAGAACTGGGCTATCTCTTCATCCTGAAGAACCAAGTGAAAGAGGCCTTGCTGTGGTACTCAGAAGCCATGAAACTGGACAAGGATGGCATGGCTGGTTTGACAGGTATATGCAGGTGTGGCAGGGCTCAGGGATGGGTGTCGGGAGCCAAACCAGGCAGCTTCCATGCGTCCAGAAGAGAGGTGCTGGAAAGCATTCTCCTTGGAGGATATGTGAATTTTGGGGTATGATGTATGATGGGGTATCTTTCTGGGAATCCACAAGTATAGATGTAAGAGGCACAGAAATGCTCGGAGGTATGATCAGAGTCACTCTGATCTCCACCAGACCTCCAATGTCTGTCTACACTGACTGCCCCAGAAGACTGACAGGCTGAACCTTATACTCAGGGGGCGCTGCCTCTTCTCAGGCTGCCCAGGCCAAGGTTGGAGGCAGTTCTACTCACCACCAGTCCCCACATGCAGAGCCTCTAGATTCACCTCTATAGACCCTCCTTCAGGGCTCTGAGCTGAAAAACCACCAAAAAGAGTAGCTCTGAGAATTATATATTTCCCTGTCTGTCCAGGTGACTTTAAAAATCCTTTCTATAAATGTCAAATGAACTTTCTACAGTGACATTTCCATTTTACACATTTTTTAAAGCCCCCTACTCCATGGTCTGTGGTGAATTCTGAAATGGCAGTGTTTGGTTTGGGTTGAGGAAGTTGTATGGTCCAGTGCTTAAGGCAGGCCGACTCTTGCCCTGGCTCTGAGGGGCTGTGTGTTTGGGGCCAAGTCACTTCTCCTTTCTAAACTCCAGGCTCCTCATCTGCATAGCACAGTTATCAGAGTATTTTATCTTGACTTCTGGTTCAACATGTCAGGCTGACCCCCTCAAATCCATGCTTTCCTTCTGTCCCCAAATCCCATGAAAATAATGAGATATCTTTAAAAGGTAATGAGCCAGGCGTGATGGCTCACGCCTGTAATCCCAACACCTTGGGAGGCCGACGTGGGCAGGTCATTTGAGGTCAGGAATTCGAGACCAGCCTGGCCAACATAGTGAAACCCCATCTCTACTAAAAACACACAAAAATTAGCCAGGTGTGGTGGAGGACACCTGTAATCCCAGCTATTCGGGACGCTGAGGCCGGAGAATCACTTGAACCCGGGAGATGGAGGTTGATATGAGCCGAGATGACACCACTGCACTCCAGCCTGGGCCACAGAGTGAGACTCAAAAAAAAAAAGAGTACATAGCAGCGTGGACCAGAAACTTTGAAGAATTTCACATTTCTAGAAGATGGAAGGCAAATGGTGTCAAATACATGGGAATTCCAAGCAGATCTAGAAACCCATAAGCAAACATAGGCAGAGATGGGTTAGCTAAAGAATTTAGTAGACCAGCTTTCACCAAAGGGTTCCAGGAAAAACAAAAACTAAAAAACACGAGCTCAGGGTCACCAGTGGCTGAGTGTGAAAGCATGCCACGGGGCAGTGAGAGCGATAATAGGGGGATTACTGGAACCATGCCCCGGCCAGAGGCTAGAATCCAGGAGGTGTGTATTGGGTGTTGGGGCAGGAGGGAGAGGAGCAGTGCTCTGGATGATTTCCCACTGTAACCAGGGACATGAAGGACAAAAGGACTTGGCTGCTCAGCACAAAAGCAAAATTCCCTAGAATGTTCTTTCACCAGGTTGAGTGCTTCCCTACTTCCTCCTTCAAGGGAGAGAGTCCCAGTGGTTAGCTGGAGGAAAGTCCACTGGTCAGGATGTCTGTCCCACTCTCCCAGTCCAAGCCAAGCTCACTCGTATGTCCTGGAGTCACCATATTTTCTGCCCAGTCTGGCAAAATCAGTGACCTTAACAGTGTGTAAAATGTGCCTAGTTGCTGTCCTTCCTTTATAAATCTGCTAGCAGTCTGAAAGACTGGCCGAGTGGAACATGCAAAGCAGTAGCCCTCTGAGGAGCAGAGTTAAGGCTAGTACAGAAAAGACTTTTCCTCCCAAAACACCTTCAGTGTTTGGAGAGGCTATTATGTCAATAAGTAAAGAACATGCTACTATGAAAAAGGTACAGGAACAAAAAAGAGTTGCCAAAAATAAAAAATATTATTGTAAGGTAAAAAATTTCATAGATGGGCGAAATAGTGGGATGGATATAACTGAAAACTAAAATGGTGATTAGGAAGACAGTCAAGAATAAATATACCAAAGTAGCGAAGAAATACCTGTGCAAGTAGAATAGCTTGCTTCAAACAGATGAGATTTGTCCTTCCAACATCAAAACATACACAAAACCACAGTAATTAAGTCCCTTTGAGGCCAGCACTGACTGGGACAAGCAAATAGATAAATGGGATGTAACAGGCCTTATTTCAAACTGATAGGTTGTTCACTAACTCCTAGTTGGATACCCTGCTATTGATTATGAAAAAGAAAAAAAGGTAAGTTCTCATCTTACACCATACTTAAATTTCAGATGAATTAAGTATTAAACATAAAAATTAAATGAAACGTGGGTTTCCCTGGGGATTCTAAGCCTAACTCCAAACTTGGAAGCTGCAAAGTTTGGCTTTGTGGCTCTACATGGAAAAAAAAATAGAAGCTGCAAAGGAAAATATTTTACCTATTTGACTACATAAAAGCTTAAAATTACTACATGACAAGGTACTGTAAAAATAGTTAAAGGATAAATGGCAAACTAATAGAAAACACTTGCAACAAAGGGTTAATAAAACATAAAGAGAAAAAAAATCACCCCCACCAAAAAAACCAGGCAGGCTGTGAACAGAATATTCACAGTAGAAAGGAAAAGGCTATATTGGAAATATGAACAGGTGTTCATTCTCCCTGATAGTTAAAAAAGGTGTTGAATGAAAACTAGTTACTTTTTGTGTTTCAGACTGGCAAAAATTACAGCATGTTTAGGTTATGAAGAACGGATATTTTAAATTCTTGATAGTAATATAAGTTCAAGTGTCTTTGAGGGCAAGTTGACCTTATCTATCAGCATTTTAAATATATGTGCTCTATGACCCATCAGCTGTCCCTCAGGAATTTGAACTTATGTAAATGTTCATCATAGCATTGTAGTATTTAAATACTGAAAATAAAGTAAATGTGAAATTAGATGTCCTTCAGTAGGGCAATAGTTAAATAATTAGTAGGGCAATAAATTGTTACATCCACAGTAAAACATTGTGTTGTCATCAAAGAAAATGGGGTAGATTTGTATGAAGAGATGAGAAAATACGACTATCATATACAAATTTAAAAAAGCAGATTGTGGCCAGGCACAGTGGCTCATGCCTGTAATCCTAGCACTTTGGGAGGCTGAGGTGAGTGGATCACCTGAGGTCAGGAGTTAGAGACCAGCCTAGCCAACGTGGCAAAACCCCATTTCTACTAAAAATACAAAAATTAGCCGGGCGTGGTGGCCATGCCTGTAATCCCAGCTACTCAGGAGGCTGAGGCAGGAGAATTGCTTGAACCTGAGGGGCGGAGGTTGCAGTGAGCCGAGATCGTGCCATTTCACTCCAGCCTGGGCAAAATAGCGAAACTGTGTCTCAAAAAAAAAAACAAAAAAAAGCAGATTGTAGAATGGTGTATGTGAAATTTGATTCCCTTTGTGTATGTGTGTGTTTTTAAATCCATTGGTATGCTCATGTGTACATATATATGTCTGAGTTGTCTATATAGTAGTAACGTATTATACCTCAAATTGTTCCTAGTGGTTATCTCTAGAGAGAGACATTGTTAAAGCCAGAACATGAGCTAGGGATGTTTTTCTGTATTGCCTTAGGGTTTTAATTCTTGAGCATGAGCATGTATTTCTCTTTAAGTTTGTAGAAATGTTGGAAAAGATCCCCTATGCTGAGACATCTTCCTTCCACTGTCTTACCCATGCTCCTTGACCTGATGAGCTGCTGGCTGTGCTTCAGTGTTAGCTGCTCATCATTGTTTTGTCCCATTTACAGGGATCATCTTGTGTCATATCTTAGAAGGCCACCTGGAGGAAGCTGAGTACCGGCTGGAATTCCTGAAGGAGGTGCAGAAGTCCTTTGGGAAGTCTGAGGTCAGAGCTCCCTGGGGGCATGGGTTGCTCCAGGATGATGTCCTCTGCTGTCCTCCCACCCCCAGTTTCCAATAGAAAGCATGCAAGGTGAACTGGACCTTCGCTTTGCCCTTGCCTACCAACTCTGCCCAGGCTGACATTGGCACTGAGACTCGGTCCTCTCTTCCACAGGTGCTAATTTTCCTCCAAGCCCTCCTGATGTCCAAGAAGCACAAGGGGGAGCAAGAGACCACAGCGCTCCTGAAGGAGGCAGTGGAGCTTCATTTCTCCAGCATGCAAGGCATCCCTCTTGGCTCTGAATACTTTGAAAAGCTGGACCCCTACTTCCTGGTCTGCATTGCTAAGGAGTACTTGCTCTTCTGCCCCAAGCAGGTTAGGGGAAGGCCTATCTTCATGGTGGGGGTCTGGAGTACAGGTTTGGATGGTGCCCACCTGAAGGACAGAGAGGCAAGGACCTTACTTGGCCAGTCACAAGTAAGGATAGGGTGAGCCTTGGGCAGCTGGGGAGCCCAGTGCTCTTCAAACTTGAACATACAGCACACAGGTAACGTGGGAGGTTGTTCCAGTACAGATTCTGACTCTACAGGGGGGTCTAAAACCCTGCATCTCTAACAGGCTCCCAAGTGATATGGATGCTGCTTGTCTAGGGACCACACTTGGAAGAACAGGGCACCGGCCCATGGCCCTGCCTTTATCTGAGACAAGAATTTGGCTTCGTTTTCTGCAGAAGCCCCCTAAGAAGTATGTTAGTCTTTACTTGTTTGTCCTGCTCTTCCAGCCAGTCAGGATTCTTTGTGACCAAGGATCATATTTTTATACACCTTAATATCCCCCCAGTGCCTTGTAATGAGTCATTCAGCAAATATTTATTGAGTGCATTACTACATGCCAGATACCATTCTCGGTACTGGGGACACAACAGTGAACAAAACAAAGTTCCATAGTCTGGAGCTCGTGCTGTAAGCACTAGATGATACAGAGGATAATAAATAAGTGTGGAATGAAGCAAAATTCCTTCACTGAGAGCGTTTTCTGAGAGCTCCAGGAGTCTCTTTTAGAATAGGGCAAACCTACTCCCACCTCCACCGCGGTGTTCCCACAGCCCAGGTTACCAGGCCAGATCGTGTCTCCACTTCTTAAACAAGTCGCCGTGATCTTGAATCCTGTAGTGAAAGCAGCACCAGCTCTGATCGACCCCCTGTATTTGATGGCTCAGGTCAGGTATTACTCAGGTGAGCAGGGGGTCCTGACAGCCAGGTGGGGCCTTGCAAACACCTGATGTAGCTTTGTGTCCGCAGGCTCCTTGCCTAGGATACTACATGCACACACACACACACACCTTGCCTGGGGTACTACGCGCGCACACACACACACACACACACACACACACATGCATGCTCCTTGCCTGGGGTACTACACACACACACACACACACACACACAAGTACATGATCTTACAGGCCTGCCCACTCCCAGCCTCCATTCCCTAGTAAGCTTCCTGACCTCTCACCAGCAGGGGTCTCTCCCACCTAGGCCTTTGTGGATTTACTCATTTGATCTGTGCTGGTAATAGTTATTGAACTTCTTCTGAGATACAGTAGTACCAAAAATAGGCAAAAATTCCCTCATGGAGCTTGCATCTAGTAAGGTGAAATTGACAACTCAATGCAAGCTCCACGAGGGAGCACATCGTATTTTTTTTGCTAGAACATGGTAATGCTATGGAAGAAGCTGAAACAGGGAAGTGATGCAGGGGTGGCAGGGTTGCAGTTTTGAAAAGGTATCCAGAAAGGCCTCGTGGAGAAGTGAGAACCCTGTACCATGAGGCCTTCAGAGCCTCCAGGGGCCCTTTCACCTTCTCCCTTTTCAAGGCCCAGACCCTGGAGAGAAAGGGAAGGAGAGGGAAACTCTTCCATGGGTGCTCTATTGTCCTCTCTGATGCAGAGCCCTACCCTGAAGTACTGTCTCCCTGTGGCCTCCACCCAATCCTGCCTGCCTGGAAACCAGGCTGATCTGTGGTGTTCTGGGGGGTGTCCAAAGGGATCAGAATACTGTGGCCATTTGTCTGTCTTCTGGCATTGCATCGTGTGGATTGCACTCCTGCTGAGAGCTTTCCTGTCTTCATCCTTGGTCCTCCCTGTGTTCATTTGGGTGCCAGGTTTCCCCACAGCTTCAAGGTATCCTGGATACTAGGCCAGGGTGAGAGAACTTCCCCTGGGTGCTGGCATCTGCCAGCAGAATTGGGCCCAAAGCAAGGTCTCCAGCTGCGTAGGTTGCCATGGTGACCTCTTCACATTTCCACAGCACATAAGAAGGAGCAGGGAGCTTGGGACCCAGAAGCAGGTGCTCCCTACCCACCAGGTTATGGATCCCAAGTAGGAGTTGTTGAGAGACCTGACTGCAAGGGAAGAAAGTGCCCCTACCAACTCATCACACCCAACCCCTAGGCTGCTGCTACCACCCTATAAGTGCCAGCCTGTCTGCAGGGAGGCCCCTCAGCCCTCAAGTCCCAGGGGGTTCAGAGCTGAAGCTCAGGAACCCAATAGGCCTGGATGTAAATGCCAACTTCACTCCTTCCAAGCCGAGTGGCTTATATCACTGGAGCCCCAGGTAGCACATCTGAAAAAACAAGAACAATAGCACCAACCTTGCAGGGCTGGGCAAGTAAATCAGACTTTCTAAAGTGTTTTGCAAGTATTGAACATAGAGCAGGAGCTTCTTAAATTGTAACTATTACAGTTGCTGTTACTACTAGGTTTTGTTTGCTCTTAGGTGTGGGAATTGAGACTTAATGTGTTCCCCTGAGCTTCTGGATGGAGCAGTGAAGTGACTTAGCTATCTCCCTGAGGGTTACAGAGACAAGAAGAGTGTTGCACTGAGGTTTGAGTTTCCTGTCTTTTGTCTGAGTCAAGGAAACAACTGTGTAGTCTTAATTTTAGAAATGGATCCCTGAGTGAAACAGAACAAAACTGGCTAAAATACTCAACTTTGTATATTTCTGGGGAACAGGACATGTAAAATTCATTCTGCCCTTGCATATCAGGTCTTAGGAGCCCCTTGGGAACCCTGCATGTAGAGGTTTGTGTATTATTTCTAGGAGAGCTAGAGAATGCCCAGAGCATCCTGCAGCGTTGCCTGGAGCTGGACCCCGCCTCCGTGGATGCCCATCTCCTCATGTGTCAGATCTACTTGGCTCAGGGCAACTTTGGCATGTGCTTCCACTGCTTAGAGCTGGGTGTCAGCCACAACTTCCAGGTGGGTGCCCTGTCATCCTCTCAGCATCCCAAAGCCCAGCTAGCTGTGGCCCCTGTTTGCCTTCTGAGAGTAGCCCCAGGGGCTAGCTGTGTCCCACAGATCTTTCTGCTCGTCCAAAGGCAGGGGTAGGCTCAGTGGGCTCCTGAGGCTTTCTCTGACCTAGCTTCTGTGAGCAGCAGCAGTAGCAGCAGTGAACTGGAGCCCCACACTCTGCTGTGCTCCTCCTAGGTCCGAGATCACCCCCTCTACCACCTCATCAAGGCCAGGGCCCTCAACAAGGCTGGAGACTATCCAGAGGCCATAAAGACACTGAAAATGGTCATCAAATTGCCAGCTCTGAAGAAGGAAGAAGGCAGGAAGTTCCTCAGGCCCTCTGTGCAGCCTAGCCAGCGGGCATCCATCTTATTGGAACTGGTGGAGGCCCTCCGGCTGAATGGGGAGCTAGTAAGAAATGCTGTGCTCTCTTCCCTGGGGACTGGGGCACACTGGAGGCTCAGGGTAGGCCCAGGAACCAGGTTCTTTGATTCCACCCACTGTTTACTTGTGCATCAAGTGAAGGGTCTGTTTGATTCCCATGTTCTAGCATGAGGCCACCAAGGTCATGCAGGACACCATCAATGAGTTCGGCGGCACACCAGAAGAGAACCGCATCACCATTGCCAACGTGGACTTGGTCCTGAGCAAGGGCAATGTAGACGTGGCGCTGAACATGCTAAGGAACATCTCACCCAAGCAGTCCTGCTATATGGAAGCCAGAGAGAAGATGGCCAACATCTACCTGCAAACCCTCAGAGACAGGCGCCTCTACATCAGATGCTACCGGTAAGCCCCACAGGCAGCACAATGACAGCTTCTTCTCCAATGGTATCTTAGGGAGTGTTTCCTTCAGATGGTATTTCTTCAACCTGGGTCTCCAGAATGTGTCCTTGGAGTGTAGTTTGATGAATGTATGGAATTGTCCATGGGTTACAATTTGAGCATGAAAGGTCAGTAAGCCCTGTTCATGGATGAGGATACAGAATTGAATTGGCCCTGAGCCCTGCTTGCCTCCCCCTCACCTGCTTGCACATACTAGTGGGAGACTGTAGGCCTGGTTCTCAGAGCAGACACAGTGAAGCTCCAAGCTGCTGTCTCTGTATGATTTTGCATTGGGACCTCCAAGGCACCTTCCTCATCCCTTTCTTCTGGCAGAGCTGCATCTAAGCAATTTAAAGTGAGAGGTGGGGTTGCTGAGGGAGTAGGGAAGGCTATCCAGCAGTGGGAAACCAGTGAACAGTATGGAGGCAAGGCCAGATTGGAGTTTTAGAAAGAGTGACAAGGCTGCCTCGTGGAGAGGGATCTGGAGGGATAGCGGGTAGAGTGAGAGGAACAGATAGAAGGCCTGGCCATGGCCTAACTACAGAGATGGATGTGGAGAGCCTGACTCAGGTAGCTAGCACAGTGCCTCATTCACGGTGGACTTTCTACAAGTATTGATTGATGAATGAATGAATGTCAGCCAGAATCAGTGGGAAGGAAGTGAAGGAGATGATTTCAGGAACATGAGGTGTGTGCGAGCCTGGGATAAGCTTTTGGTTACTCTTTCTTGCAGTGAGCTCTGTGAACATCTGTGTGGCCCCCACACCAGCCTGCTACTGGGCGATGCTTTAATGAGCATTCTGGAGGTAAGTGAGAGGCCTCACAGCCTTGCCAAGTGGCCCCCCAGTCTCCCTTCTCCAGTGGGAGAGAAGAGGAAGACCCAAAGACACTTTTCCCACCAGCCCGAGAAGGCCCTGGAGGTCTATGATGAGGCCTATAGACAGAACCCGCATGACGCCTCCCTGGCCAGCAGAATTGGGCAAGCTTATGTGAAGGCCCACCAGTATACTGAGGTCAGGCTGGGCTGGGGTGTGAAGGGGCAGGGAGGGCCAGCCCAGCAGGGAGGGTGGAGGACAGTACATGACTGGGGAGCTCCGGATGGGAGGAGAGTGGCTGAGTTTTCACTCAGCTCCTTGCTGAATGAGGTGCCAAGGGGAGAACTCAGCAACTCTCTGCCGCTGACCACACCTGCTTAAGCTGAGGGTTACACCCTGTGCCAGCTGGGAGGAGTGCCTTTTCACCTTAGGCTATGTTCTGGAGGGGCACACTGGTATGATGGCTGCTGAGGGGAACATGGTGTAGGGCACTGAAGGGCAGAACCAGGCCAGAGGCTAATATTTATTGTTTGCACTAAGGCAATTGAGTATTATGAGGCTGCCCAGAAGATTAATGGACAGGACTTTCTGTGCTGCGATCTGGGTGAACTGCTCCTGAAGTTAAAGAAGGTCAATAAAGCAGAAAAAGTTTTGAAGCAGGCACTGGAACATGACATTGGTGAGGCAGCATTGTAACCCATTTCTAGCATTTGGAGCAGACATACTCCTCCCCCATTCCCTATTAGCTGAAGTCCTGAACCCAGCCCTCCCCACCAACACAGCTTCCCAGGAGCCAGTGAACTAACACTAATTTGAGTTTCCATTTAACAGTCCAAGACATCCCATCCATGATGAATGATGTTAAGTGCCTGCTTTTGCTGGCAAAGGTTTACAAGAGCCATAAAAAAGAAGCTGTGATAGAAACTTTGAACAAGGTAATTGACAGGTAGACTCAAGCTCTTTATCTGCCATCTGCTGATGGGGGCTGAAGGAGGAGGAAGGAGAGAGCTCCAGGTCTGGAAAGCCCCAGACCTCTTCCTTAAAAAAGGACCTAGGTTACACCTCTGACATCCACCTTCACTTATTTTCCCATCCTGGTTCATTCAGTGTTGGTACACTAATGTGCTCTGAGCTGTGGTGGGCTGGGGAAGGCAGGAAGTAAGAGAGTGCCTTTGTCCTCAAGGGTGATAGTAGAGACAATAATGATGGTAATGACAATAGCTCCCATGCATTGAAAGCTCTGTGCTAGGTTCTGTAGGGTTTTTGCTTTCTTATTGAATGATCACAGTAGCCCTTTGTAATAAGCATTGTGACATTCCCATGTTAACAGATAAGTCTCTAGGAGGTTGAGAAATGTGCCCAAAGTTGGGTTCAGTTGTGTTAGTCTGTATTCTGTTGGTGTATACCAGAATACTTGAAACTGGGTAATTCATACATTTTCTACAGTTCTAGAGGCTGAGAAGTCCAAGGTGGAGGAGGCACATCTGGTGAGATCCTTCCTGCTCAGGAGAAGGGGAACTCTAAAGAGTGCAGTGCAGGGCATCACATGGTGGGCGGGGGGCGCCAAACATGCTAACATGCTTGCTCCGGTCTCTCATCCTCTTCTAATGAAGCCACCAGTTCCACTCCCATGATAACCCATTAATCCATTCATCCATGTGTGGTTTAATCCATTTATGAGGGCAGATCCCTCGTGATCCAATCACCTCTCAAAGGCCCTAACTTTCAATACCGCCACATTGGGGATTAAGTTTCCAGGAAAGCTCATGACATTTGGGGGGCACGTTCAAACCATAGCAACGTCATATGTTGCTTATCAGCAGGGATATGATTTTGTTGTGTGAACATCATAGAATGTACTTCCACACACCCAGATGGTATAGCTGACTTCACACCTAGGCTATCTGGTGTAGCCTATTGCTCTGAGTCTATAAACCTGCACAGCATGTTACTCTACTGAATACTGTAGGCAATTGTAGCATCATGGTAAGCATTTGTGTATTTAAACACAGCTAAACATAGAAAATGTACAGTAAAAATACAGTATGATAATCTTAAGGAACCAGCATCGTATATGTGGTCTGTCATTGACTGAAATGTTATGCAGCACGTGACTGTACCAGCAAGTGGTGGAGCTGAGATCTGAGCCAGGTCTGGCCTGTCCCAACCCATGCTCTCTGCACACTGGGCTGCCCCTGATCCAAGAGCCCCCGGCCATTCCTGTCATATCTTCCTCACTTTTTTCCCCCAGGAGTCTGGCCTCAAACTTGTTCCTGGAGTATGCTCTGTGCTTCTAGAGGGAGGGCCCACTCTCTGACTGTTTGAGATGATTTATCCCCTTGTTTACCGCTGGATTCCCATTCCTCTTTTTGGCCCTCGGGGAGCCAAGTGCTGATTCCTACCCACGTCCTACGGCTTAACCCTGGCATCATCATTTCCTTTTGCCCTGATGTTCTCTGCTTACTCACCTGATCATTTGTGTGGTGAATATTTGTGGGTGCTTCCTCAAATTCCCAGGAGGGAGGCATACAGAACAGAACAGAACAGTCTACTGTGTGCCTTGGGCACCTACTGTGCGCTAGTTCTAGCCTGTAGTGCAGTGAAGCGAATTAGACACAGAACCTCAAGGTGTGATGGAAGCAGGTAAACAGGCTAAGTACAAAAACGTGTTTTGTTTGAGTCCTTTGCTTCTGCTCCTGCCCCCAGAGGCAGTGCCAGCTTGCCTCATGTGTACTCAGCCAGTGGCTTTGCCTATTCAGAGTGACCCACATTTGCCCAAGGGCACTTAAGATGTCATTTTTCATACTTCTGGCTCTGAATTAAGAACTTAGGACTTTCTGTGAGCTGGTATGTCAGGCTCTGAGTTTCTGATCCTGGCTTGATTGGTTTCTCAAGGCCTTGGACCTCCAGTCTCGGATACTGAAGCGAGTTCCACTGGAGCAACCAGAAATGATCCCCTCCCAGAAGCAACTGGCAGCCTCTATCTGCATCCAGTTTGCAGAGCACTACCTGGCAGAGAAAGAGTATGACAAGGCAGTACGGTCTTATAAGGATGTCTTCTCCTACTTGCCAACTGACAATAAGGTGAGTGGCCCTCAAAGCAAGAGGCTGCTTTCTCCCTCAGGGCACAATGACTTGCTGAGCTCCCTGACCAGGTACAGGGGCCAGTTCCTTCTCCATTCTTCCCTGAGGAGTCACAGATATGATGGGCATGGGAGGCCAGCTAGCAGTGGCCTCTGGGGTAAGGTGCCTGCTCCTGCTGACCTGGGGCCTCACCTGCTGCAGCCCTTGGAGCAAGGCTCACCTTGGATAGCCAAATGTGAAGGGTGTAGTGGGGAAGACATTGCTGAAAGTCACGTTAGTCTGACATTTTCAAGTCCCCCTTGGAGGTGGGGAGATGATGAGGGTTGCAGCTGCCAGGGCACTTTGGGCATGAAGTGCAGGCTGAGCTTCCAAGAGGGCCTAGAGTTGTGAGGGAGGTGTGGCTCCAGATAAGGGAACCATAGTTGGAGTTCATGCTAACACAGTAGATGAAGAGCTTAGTGACCGATCCATTCATTCATTCAATACTCAACTCATTTAACAGATACCTCATCTAATATGTGCCAAGTACTGTGCCCGGCTCTGGAGACATAGTGCGGCAAAACTTGGTCACTGCCCACAGATTACCCTTGGGCAAGGGCATGTAGATGAGAGCACAGGCAGCGCTAATGCCATGCAATACATGCCTGCATGGGGATATAGGGCACCACTTGGAGGAATGGTACCCGCCCCAGAGTCTGGGGCACAGAGGGCTCTCAGAATAGTGAGGCCAGAGTTGAAGCTGAAGGATGAGTATGTGTTAGCTTGGCCCAACTTTCAGAGGTTAGTAAGACACAGGGTATGACTGGAGAACTGGGTGGGAGAAGGGGAAGGCCAGGACGTTCACTTGGGGAATTCGAGACATATTTTGAAGGCAGAGCTGATAGAAGTGGGGTGTGAGGGAAAGAGCTGTCAAGGATGATCCCAGGGGTTTCCCATGGTGTTTACTAGTTAGTTTATTATATCTGGCCTTGTCCCAGGTGATGCTGGAGCTGGCGGAGCTCTACCTGCTCCAGGGGCACCTGGACCTGTGTGAGCAGCACTGTGCCATCCTCCTGCAGACTGAGCAGAACCATGAGACCGCTTCTGTGGTAGGAAGCCCCCAGCACCCACTCCCTCCCTCCCTTCCTCCCTTCCCAGGGTCCCTGTGACCAGATGCAGGCCACTTCTTAGCCGTGTAACCTCAGATGCCTCAGTGACACACCTCTGAGGAGCTGTCAGGCAGAGAGGACTCAGTGCTGCACCTACTCTGCCCTTTAGCCGGAAGGGGTAGGCTGGCTGGCAGTGGGCAGCATCAATCTCCTGGGCCAGTCTAAGGTGGGGTGAGGTTTATTCACCCCAGGCGAAAGCACATCCACTGTAGGTGAAGGCAAGGTGGGACAGGTTCCTGGGGCTTCAGGAAAAGCCCTCCTTGGTCCTGCCTCTCTCTTCCCTATCATCCAGACCTCCTCTAGGGCTGGACCAGGAGCAGAAGCTGAGCCCTTGCAGAGCAAGGAGGGGTCCTCATCCCTATCTCTATTGCCTGGCAGTTCTCAGAATGGGTGGAGAGCCTTCCCCTGTAAGCTGTCAAAAAGCCCCACTGGTCTCTACCACTGGTCTTACCTTCCCATGTACATCCTCAACCCAACTCTTCTTGCCCCCCACCTTGGGAAGTCCTCACCTTCTGGGTGGGGGGGCCTGAGAAACCCTCAGGCTTCTCCTGTGGCAGCTTCTCACAAGGCCTAGGGAGGCTGCCTTGCAAGTCCTTTTCTACCTTCCCTTCTTACCACCATCACCCCCATACCCCCCGCCTCCCCCTACACCCATACAAGCTGCCACTGTTGGGAAATCTGGAGCTTTGTGTATTTTCTGATAGTTGATGGCTGACCTGATGTTTAGAAAACAGAAACATGAAGCGGCCATCAATCTTTACCACCAAGTCTTGGAGAAAGCGCCAGGTAATTCTGCCCGCCTGTACTAGTTCCCACTGAGCAAGGTCCACTCTCCCAGAGAAGGGTGGGACCTCTCCCTCCTTCCTGACTGGGCAGAGGAAGCCCCTTCCTCCCTGATTGTTCCAGAGAAGCAGGAAACTGATAAAGACCCAATGGAACGTGCCGGCCCTTCCCGAGTCCAAGGGGCCAGTTCCTGGTCTCAAGGACTTGGCACTGGACCCAGGACAGCATATCTGTCCCCAAATCACAGCCAATGGGGCTTGACACAGTCCCCTTTTGAGGTCACAGCCACTTGGAGGGACTAGAAATTCTCCCCTGTTGTATAGGTTCATTCCCATTCACTGCAGCGTAAAACCACCTCTTCTTGCTGGGGAAAGGGGCCAGACCTGAGGCTCAGGTTGGAGCCCTGGCAGGCCCATGGCAGTGTGCCCATAGGCCCAGGAGGTCACCACAGTTAGGAGTATGGGTCCTGGGGCCAAGCTGCCTGGGTCTGAGTCCTGGTCTACCACTTACTGGTTGTGCAACTTTCAGCTAATTATTTCTCCATGTCTCAGTGTCCTCATCTGTAAAACAGACACAATAAGAGTACCTACCTAGGCCAGGCACGGTGGCTCACGCCTGTAATCCTAGCACTTTGGGAGGCCGAGGCGGGCAGATCACAAGGTCAGGGGATCGAGACCATCCTGGCTACACAGTGAAACCCTGTCTCTACTAAAAATACAAAAAAAATTAGCCGGGCGTGATGGCGGGTGCCTGTAGTCCCAGCTACTCGGGGGTGGGCTGAGGCAGGAAAATGGCGTGAACCCGGGAGGCAGAGCTTGCAGTGAGCCGATCCCCATCGCGCCACTGCACACCAACCTGGGTGACAGGGCGAGACTCCGTCTCAAAAAAAAAAAAAAGATTCGGTACCTACCTAATCTTGCAGTTAATATATAGGTAAAGCACTTAATACCAGGTACAATATAAGTGCTATATAAGTGTTAGCTGCTATTCTTTACTATTTTTAAGCATTAGTATTATTCTTTACTCAACCCTGGAGACCAGTGGAGACTCTGGAGCTGTTGGAATGTCCCTGCTCAGCCCAGATGGGCAGTATCTCTTGGCTCCTCCTTGGGCCCCAGCACCCTCATCTGATACAGCTACTGGGCATTTCAGCCTGGAGATTTCTGTCTCTTATTTTAGACAATTTTTTGGTATTGAATAAATTAATTGATCTGCTAAGAAGAAGTGGTAAACTTGAAGACATTCCTGCCTTCTTTGAATTGGCCAAGAAGGTGTCTAGCCGGGTGCCTTTGGAACCAGGGTTCAGTTACTGCAGAGGTATCTACTGCTGGTGAGTTGGGTGTGGTGTGTTGAGGGGCAGCTGTGTGCAGGAAACCCTACTGGCAGATAGGCTAGGCCCTTGCTCTGCACAAAAGGAGCAGAAATTCTGCCTCCAGGACACCCGGGCCTAGCAAGTGAGGGCCCCTGGGGGCAGGGGTGGAACCCTGTGGAAGTCAGGGAGAGCCTGCAGCCTCTGGATGGAGGCCAGGTGAGGGCCACTTGGGCAGGCCACCAGCCTGCATCCGACACCCAGGTCCGACGCCTGCATCTCCTCCAGGGGAGCTGGGAAACCAGCGATCCAGCCTCTGCTTTGTGCAGACTCACAAAGTGGCCCTTGTATATCCCTGCCCTGTCTGGGCCTCAGTTTCCCTCACTGATTCTTGGTGTTTTCTCCACCACAGGCACATAGGGCAGCCGAACGAAGCCTTAAAGTTCCTGAACAAGGCACGCAAGGACAGCACTTGGGGCCAGAGCGCCATCTACCACATGGTGCAGATCTGTCTGAATCCAGACAACGAGGTTGTGGGCGGAGAGGCTTTTGAGAACCAGGGGGCCGAGAGCAAGTAAGGGTCCAAGGAGGCAGGGGCGGAACCCTGGGGAAGTTACGGAAAGCCTGCAGCCTCTGGGTTGAAGCCAGGTGAGGGCCACACGGGCAGGCCACCAGCCTGTGTCTGATACCCAGGTCTAACATCTGCAGCTACATGGAGAAGAAGGAGGTGGAGCAGCAGGGCGTAAGCACCGCCGAGAAACTGCTGCATGAGTTTCACCCGCATTCAGACTCCAGCCAGACCCAGCTGCGGCTGCTGCAGGGCCTCTGCCGGCTGGCCACCAGGGAGAAGGCTAACATGGAGGCTGCGCTGGGCAGCTTCATCCAGATAGCGCAGGCTGAGGTGTGGCTGGTGGGGACCGGCGGGCATGGGCAGGTGGCAGAGCTGAGAAGACCAGGTGGCTAACACGTGCTGACGTCCACTTCCCACCTGGTGTGCAGAAGGACAGCGTCCCTGCCCTGCTGGCCTTGGCACAAGCCTACGTGTTCCTGAAGCAGATCCCCAAGGCGCGTATGCAGCTGAAGCGCCTGGCCAAGACCCCCTGGGTGCTGAGTGAGGCTGAGGACCTGGAGAAGAGCTGGCTCCTGCTGGCCGACATTTACTGCCAGGGCAGCAAGTTCGACCTCGCCTTAGAACTGCTACAGCGCTGTGTGCGATACAACAAGGCAAGGAGCCACACACACACTAGGGCTGCGGGATGGCAGAAAGGGTTCTAGGCATTCCAGGAAGGTGAAGCAGGCTTTGCAGGTAGAGGCCATATGGAATAAGAGCTAGTCGGGAAGAGGCAGGCTGAGAGGGGCACATGGGCGACAGACCAGAATAGGAATGAGGATCAAGGGCGATGGACCAGGTGAGAGGAGGTGCACAGGGGTCGTGTCATGTCCAGAGGAGGGAACACTAAATGACCGAAAGAGATGGGAAAGGTTCATGGGTTCCAAGCTGGAGGGACTTTTGCAGGTCAGAGCAGGCCAGGAATGGGAGTAGTGGAACAGGAGGGCTGCAGGGAAAGGGGTTATGCCAGTGTCTGGGGTAGCTGAGAGGAGGGCACACAGTTGGCTTCTTGCAAAGGTTGGGGTACCCCTGGGGTCCCTTGGCAGTTTGGTTTATGGCAGCTCACTTCTGTCCCTTGCCTGCTTCTGGTTCTGGTCCCAGTCCCACCCTGGCCCAGGGAACCAGTTGGGGCTTCCGCTCTGCAGAGGCTCTAACTGGCTTTCCCTGCAGTCCTGCTACAAGGCCTATGAGTACATGGGCTTCATCATGGAGAAGGAGCAGTCCTACAAGGATGCAGTCACCAACTACAAACTGGCCTGGAAGTACAGTCATCACACCAACCCTGCCATTGGTAAGGCAACCAGCCAGGGTGCACGTGAATGGACGTGGGAGGGAGGTGGGCAGGAGGACCCCCACCATGACCCCAGAACTCAAGGCCTGTACCCTGGCTGTTATGAGAACCAGAGGGGTTCTCAGGTCACCAGGGTGCCACCATCTATGCTCTCCATGTCCCTGGTAGGTTTCAAACTTGCTTTCAACTACCTGAAGGACAAGAAATTTGTGGAGGCCATCGAAATCTGCAACGATGTAAGCCAGCAGCCTTAGTGGGGAGGGCCTGGTGTAGTGGTGGGGAGCCCTGCCTGATACTGCACACCCATTCTCTCTCTGTTCCAGGTCCTCAGGGAGCACCCCAACTACCCCAAGATCAGGGAGGAAATTTTGGAAAAGGCCCGAAGGTCCTTGAGGCCCTAGCTGGGGTCAAGGGGCCTGGACCCGTAGAAGCCATCAACCTACTGAAGTTGTGTGGAGGGATGGAAAGTGGGTCAGTGGAGAAAGGATTCAAAAAATGACACATTCTTCCCCATTTCTATAGTTTATGTGTTTTATTTTGAATCATGTCTCATCTGACCTAACTTTATGTTTTTAAGGCACAAGAAATTTTGCTCTGGGAAGAAAGACATCAACTGGCTTAACTTTTGCTGGGCTCATTGGGCGCTTTCTAACAGACCTCGCTTTTATCCCAGACTCTTTGTGGGGGCAGAGGGGAGCAAAGAGGGGGCTCCTAGTGGAATGGTGGTTGAAAAGAATCCCCTTCAGCTGTTTTTCAATGGTTGTTGCCCCTCTCCTGTCTGGTCTCCAGGATCCCGGAGCTAAAGAAGCAGCTACTTCTCCCTGCCATGCTACCCTCTGAGTCTGCCTGGCGGTGGGCCCAGGAGACAGGAGGATTAACTGCCGAAGGCCCCCACAGCTAAGGCCCTGTGTGAGAGGGCCTGCAGGGTACAAGAGCCATTGTCCCACCCTGTCCATGCATTGTTTCCCTTTCCCCTGCCCCCCGCAGCCCCACTCCCCGCCAAGTCCAGCTGGCTTCTTCTGGTCCTTACCAGTTTGGGACAAACCTGACTACCCTCGCCTCACACAAGGAAACATTCCAAGAAAAAATAGTTCCCACTTCAGCTTTTACAAAAGACATTGCCCATCTAACATCCTACAGAAACCCTTTTAATGTCTAAGGGGGCAAATGCAGTGGTTCCTATTTAGATGAATAATGTTAACTGCAACTGGCAAGAGGGTGACAGAGGGCACCTTTGCTGTGCTCCCAACACCAGTCTTCCTTGATGTCATTAAGGATGCCAATAATGGGACAGTCTGGCCTCAGGACAATCAGGAAGCCTAGGATCTCCCAATGTGGCCTTCCCAGGTCCCTTCCCCTCTCTGGGTCTTAGTGTCCCCATTTGTGGCAGGAAATTAGATGTCTCCCAAATCATGGCACAACTCTCTGCCAGTGATACACAGCAAACATTTTAAAGTTTAATAACTATGTGTTTTTAAAAGCACATCATTTTTACACGGAAAACCAACTAGCACAGCAAAGTCAGGAATTTATGGGTGCTGTTCCATGGGATGGGTTTAACTTTTAAGCATACTGATATAATTGATTTAAAGAAAAATTATTTAGAGTAAGTAGAATGCAGATATGGGCAGAGTTTTCAAGAGCAGTTGTCCAGTGACTAAGGTTTGGGAACAGTGGACAGATAAGGGTCCCTTTGGAACAGTGTAACTCAGATGGCGCTGAGCCTTGTTTTTATAACACACTGCTGATCACATACATGGTTTGTTGATATGAGCTGGGGATCTGGAATGCTTTCTCCAGGTTACTACCATTTTTCCTGTGGGAAAACCCAGTCCCCTTTCTGTGATCTGCTTTACAACCCAGTTTTGTTGGGGCAGGTTTGTTGACAGGTCTATCTATATGGAGAATGATCCTGTAAAGGGATTGTGCATTAATCATGTTTTTGCTGTAAACCCTAGATTGTCTTCATTTATCTAAAAACAAAGAAACAAAAACTAAGAACCCTGTGGCCCTAGATGGGAGTAGGCAGGCCTCAGTCCAGCCATGGGCTGAGTCCATGTGGTGGAAGCCTGTTGGGGCTTCCTGCCAGAGTACTGGAGCTGAGGGCTGCCACCCAGACCACCAGGCCAATCAGAGCGACCCTGGGAACCCTTGAAGAACCCAGGTTTTGGATTGTGCGTGCTGAAGTAATCGCTACAGAAGGGTCTACAGGCACCAGTGAAGAAGAAACAGGACAACTCAATGTACCAGGGTACTCTAAACCTGAGAAGCCTAAGGTCTAGCTATTCCTAGTTAAGCTGGTTACAGGGACATACTGCCCCACCATAGGCCAGACTCCAAACTATGAGTCCTCTAATGGCACTGATATGGCCATGTGGTCATGTCCATGCATGTCCAGAGGCGAGAGACAGATACCTGAAGGGTGACAGGACAGGCAAAAAAGAAAGGATTAAACATTCAGAGAAAGAATGGCAGAAACATGAAAATCGATGCAAGTTGCAAACATACACAGGACTTGCATGTTCCAGGCCCTCTTTAAGGGCTTTGTAAATATGAACTAAACAAGTTTATGAGGTGAGTAGTGTTACTGTTTGCATGCACTATTGAGGACACCCAGGCACAGAGGGAGTAATTTGCATAAATCACCTCACTAGGTAGCAGAAAATCTGAGATTCAAGCCCAGCATTCTGGCTCTGTGCTCTTACCAGTTAAGCCAAAGAGATGAGTGAGCCCAGTACAGACCAAGGCAGAGAATTAGAGCAAGGAGACCCAAATCAGTTCTCCTCTGGCGGTTCCTCCTTCCAGCTCTTGTACAAATCACTATCATTCCTAAGGGGGAAGTCAACCTTTCTCAGGCCCCCAGACTGGGGCTCCCCAGAGTAGGGTGTGGCCTACTCCTCTGGCCTGCAGCCCAGCTGAGCTGCCAGGGACAGGTCAGACAGGTCTGGCTGGTGCAGAGGGATGAGGTTCTGCAGCTTCCCCCCTGCCCTTCCCGCTGACCCCCTGCTCAAGTCCCCAGGGACCACAGCTGCTATGTAAGGCCATCACCAGGCCTTGACCAGGCACATCCCCTTACCCTGCCTCCACCCAGGTTGGTGAATTCACCCTCAGGACAAGGCCTCAGTTCAGTGTGCATGTGTAGGAAGAAGGGTGCCCTTACCCATCCCCAGCAGATAGCCCCATGTCAGAAGACCCTGCTGCTGCTCCTCCCCACCACCCCAGGTCACCACTGTAGAGGAACAGGTTAATCCAAAGGAAAAACTGCTCTATCTGCCTGGCCAGCCTCCCAGCTGGCTTCCTGCCTCCAACTTGACTGGCTTGCCTGGAAAGAGGCCCAATATGCTGGGTGTACCCCCCAACACAGCCTGTGTCCATACTCTCCTCTGCAGGGCTTGTCCCCCATCCCCTTTGCCCCTGAGGGTGTACCCCTGCTTCCCACCCCACAAATACATACCACATTGTTAAAAATAAAGCCTCTTTATTGGTACCTGTAAGCTCAGGTACAAGGTGTTCCCACAAGCACACAGGCTGGCAAGGCCTCCTGGGCAAGGGGGCAGGCCCAGAGCCTGCGTTTCTTGGCACAGACACAGAGAGAAATGGAATAAATTATAGTTCTGACACTCAGGGACAATGTAGAAATTATGATGCAAAATTAAACATTAGCAAACAAAAGGTATAAAAACCCTCAGGAGCCACCCCTCGCCAACTGGCCTCAGGGCATGGGCAGGTGGGCCAGGCTGAAGTGCAGTGCCCAGAAAGCCCTGAGATAATGTCTGGGGCATGGTTCGCACCCCGAGGTAGGCCCTTTGCCCTCTCTGGGCTTCCTGTTTCCTCCTTCCCCCTCCTACATCCCTGGGCCTGGAATAAAGGCTGTGGCCTTTGGGGAGGGGAAGATGGAACAGAGGGCAGGAAGTAGAGGGGGCAGGGTGGGGCAGAAGGGAGTTTTGGTCACAGCTGTTCAGCCCAGGCTCTCCCCCTGCCTAGATGATGTCCTTGGCCAGCACCTGCCCGCAGAGCCATCTAGGAGCCAGGTAGCAGACATAGATCATAGAGCTCAAATCCACACCTAGTCTGCACCAAAGCCCAGGCAGGGCAAGGTGTAGGACTACAAGGCAAAAGGGGCTCTTGAGGGCCTGTGCCCACCCCAACCCTGGCATTACCCACCAGCCAAAGAGGTGCAACCAAAGCCTTCTCAATCTCCAAATAAATTATGGAAATAAATTATAGTCTTCACAGTCCAGTGGATTTAGCCACCCATGGGTCTAGGGCTCAGGGTGGCAGAAGCCATCTGATTTCAGCCCTGTCTCACCGTCTTTGGGCTAAGGAGCATCACACAAAGACCGAAAAGTGGTCTGCCAAGCTCCAGAGGAGCCATATTTTCTCCTCTTCCAGGCTCACGTTGTGGAGATAGAAGAGCAAGCTGTGGGTGTGGGGGGCCGGGCAGCTGAAAGGGGAAGCCCCCTCCCCCCAGTCCTCTCTTCAGCACAGAAAAGTTAAAACAAATAAATAAATCCAGAGAATTGTTTGAAAACCAGGAGTGTGCACATGGCACCTGTGGGTGAGCCAGCCAGTGGGAGACTGTTACACAGACTCTGGGGAGCCCCACAATTACAAGAAAGCAGCAACAGGTCTCTTGGGGCTGGGAAAAGGCATCCTGGTCCTCACACCGGCACAGGCTCCATTAGAGATGCTGGGACAGTGTCCTCAAACTGGCTGTCAATAAAGGGATCTAGGGCTTCGGCGGCTGGCTCGGAGAAGCCCATGAGGGACTCCAGGAAGCAACTGCTGGCATCCCCAGGTGGAGAGAGGCCAGGCAGGGGGAAGTGAGGTGCCTCGATGTTGTCCAGGCTGTCAGACACCTTCTGTGATGTGTAGTGAGGCCCCAGACTATAATCTGGCAGAGCCTGGAGTAACTCAAAGGAGTCACAAGAAGACAAGCTGAGATCCACTGAGCTACTCTGGCCAGCGTCCATGCTGGGTGGCACTGAGGTGCCAGGAAGACTGCCTTCCCTTGACCCTTCAAGGCCACCATTTAGGAAGCAGCTGGCATCCAGGTTGGCATTCTCATCCAGGATGCCTGATGTGAAGCTACAGCCAGAATAGCTGTGGGTCCAGCTGGCCAGGCCACCAGGGTCACTAGTACCAAAGATGTCAGCTGGATGGAAGCAGCTGAGGTTGTCCAGGTTCCCCACACTCCCTTCCTCCTCTTCCTCCTCCTCCCCGCCAAAGTCAGAGTCACTGAAACTCAGGATCCGTGCCAGGCTGTCATCATCAACGCCAGGCTGGAAGCCAGGGCCAGGCAGGCCTGGGTGGGTGGGGCAGTCAGGAGCCCCACTAGTGCCTGATGCTGATGAAGATGCTGTGGAAGAATCAGTCATGTCGCTGCTGCAGCTGTTGTCTCCCAGCTCATTGTTCATGGGGGGCTTGGCCAGTGGGAAAGTAGGGACCAGGGCCTCCTCACCAGGGCTGGGTGGGCTGCCCTGGGCAGGCGCCTCCAGCTCCCTAAAGCTCTCAGCCTCCTGTTCCAACTGCAGGCGGGTGAGTGTGTGGATGAAATGGGTCTGAACTCTTGCCTGATTAAATTCCACACGGCCCATGGGGTTCTCACAGCCCTCCCTGCAGCAGCCACAGGGGAATGCTGTGTGGTCCATCTGCAGAGAAAGTAGAGGTACAAGTGAGGGTTCTGTGGAGTGCAAAGAAGTCCCCACACTCAGTTTCCCCATCCCAGCCCAGTCCAACCACCACACCTGGCACTTGATGCCTGCCAGGCTGCAGCTGCAGGTCTCAGGGTCACAGATCCTATCGCAGTGACAGCCACAATCCTCCCGGGATTGGCGCAGTGCCTGCAGCTCCCGCTTCTCCTCCCGATCGATCCTTCGCACGCCTGAAGCCCTCAGCAGAGCTCGACGTCGCCGGGCTGGGTAGGGCTGTAGGAAGCTCACTTCTTCCAACCGGCCACCTGCCACAGCGACTGCCAAGTCCTCCTCCACAGAGGCGTCATCAATGGCATCCACTGCAGGTGGCAGCCCTGCCTCTGCCTTGGGTGCCCCAGCTGCCGAAAGCTGCATCCACAGGAAAGAGGGACGTGAGAAGCACAGACATGGACATGGGCTTAGCCCTACTGTCACTAGACAAACCCTCCCCAAGTGCCTACCCCCCCACTACTCGTGCTTAATCTGCGATGGGCACTGTGTGTCAGACAGTGAACAGGACAGCCAAGAAAACTGCCCTCAGGGCATCTGAAAAAAAAAAGAGATATCCTACTCATGGCATTCCCTAGATCATGGACAGACTCCCTTTCCTAACCAGACAGATACGCACCCCCCGCCAGTTCATATCAACTTCACATCCCCCTCTCCAAAAAGTTCAGATTCAGGTATCATGCCCCCAGCCCCTGCAGCAAATAGACACGAGCCCTCCTCTGTGCCTCCTGTTGCAAACAACTCAGGCAACAGACTCCAATCAAGCCAATCACTAGGCCCACAGGCCTGTTTCCCCATATACATAATGAGCAAGTCAGCACCCACCCCTGGTACGCCCACCCCTCAAGCTTAGGACTCCAGGAGCTGCCTCAGGAGGTGGGGCACGGAGAGGGCTCTCTCTACCTTCCACTGCAGCATCTCCAACTTCTCCTCTTTCAAGCGCTGGCGGAGCTTCTCGTGCCGTGCACGGGCTTGCTCCTGTGCAAACTCAGCCAAAGAGAAGCGACGACAGGCACTGTGGCGAGGGGCCATACCCAGAGTACAGCCACCACGGCTGGGCACACTGGTGAAGCCCTGGCAGCGGGGGAAGTAGAAGACGGTGATCCCATCAAAGGCTACACGGCCTGGGCGCTCCCGGCGAGCCCGCTTCAGGATAGACAGGGCTAGAAAGCAGGCAAAGATGGGCTGGGGATTAGTTTTCAGTGAGGTAAAACTTACCTCCAAAAAGATCATGCCAGACTGCCCTCCCGCCTCCCACCTTTTCCCTCCTCCCTCTCCACCCACTTTGAAAAAAGAAATGTGAATTTAGGAGCCTGTGTGGCTGGGACTGGAGCGGCTGAAACTGAATACCACACCCATGTCAGAACTGGCTTATTGTTATTTACCAGTCCAAATGACAGTATTCGTAAGATTAAACATCTTTCCTATGTTTATTAGCCATGTACAGGTTCTTTGTACAGTTTTCTATTGTTTTTTATTGATTTGTAGGATTTCTGTGTTTTGCAACAGGCTTAAAAAGGCTTTCCCTTTACAAGTTAATGTTTATTGATTAGTAAGCTATGTACTGGTATTTTCATTAGGTTGAATCATAGCAAATTACCATGTAATGGTCAAATACTGGAAATCCCATATATTTCAACTTACTATATTAATTTTGTACCCAGCTACCAGAGGGAATTCCCTTCTAAAAGGTTTTCTGTTTATACTGTTAGATTCCATATGCTAAAAATTATATTCTTTTTATGTGTAATGCACAGATATACCTACAGGACATAAAAAGGTAAACAGCACATCTATCGTATTAAAATTTCATGGTGGGGGGTAATTAAGGAGAAAACGTCTAAACAGGCTTCCTGGGGAACAATAATGAAAAATAAAGTCCAGAAACACTGCTCTAGGGCCATGTTCATCAGTCTGGAATCACAATTATACAAGCTTGAAAATAACCAGGAAAAACCCCTTTTCACTATGTTCAGGCAAAATGGACAGCATTTTGACAGGAGAGGGACCGGCTTGACAGGCCCCGTGGCAGAGAAGCATGGGGCGGGCGGGGAACTCCAGCAGTTCCATTTGTAGGAGGGTAGGGTGCTCCTTGGAGAAACGAAACTGGAACAGAAGGGAGGGGCCAGACCGGGAAGGCCCTGAGGGCACTCTGTGGAGCTGCATCCTGGATGTCATCACTCCCAAGGTCAAAGGTGAATTAGCTGGGCTCAGGTGCCGCTGGACAGTGGACACTGAGTGACCACTATATTATAGCTCATGAGAGCTACTGCCATGGGGATGTAACCACCAGAGGCCAAAGGCATTTGGTCAGGGACTTCTAAATTTCATCTTTCAGGAAGGCAGGCAGGTGATGGAGTTCCCAGGGGAGGGAGTACTCACGGGTGAAACTTCTGGGGCTACAGAAGTCACGGTCAGGCAGGGGCATCTGATCCCAGGGGCCTTCCTCCTCTGAGTCCGAGGCACGGGAGACAGAAGAGCTTGGGGAGCAGGAGAGAGATTGGCACCCAGAGGAAGAGGAAGAGGAAGAGGAGGAGGAGGAGACCGAGGAGTTGTCCTCATCCAGCTGGTCAAATTTCCTCTTCAACAGCCCAGTCATGGTGGTGCCGGAGGTGCTCTGGGGTCTGGAGACAGCCAGCCTGGAATGGGAATGAGAAGGCTCTAAGTGGCAGGCAGGCAGCAGCAGGTGGGCTTCCAGCCAGGATCATCATCCCTCCCACTTACCATCCAAGGTATCCCAGACCCTGGCCTCTGCCCTCCAGCCCTGCCTGTGGAGCTCTGTGTGGGGGAGGGCACAGTCTCCAGGAGGATCTCTGCACAAGACACAGCACCTCCCTCCCTCCAAACTAATGTGCAAATCCACGGCCTGATGCTTCAAACTCCCACCTCTGCCCAAAGCCTTCCCAGACACCAGGCACCTTCCCCACTACCTCCTACAACACACACTTACATACATACACAAAACACACACACACACACACATGCATCCACACCAGCAGGGGAAGGAGGCAGACAGACCAACAGATGGACTGACAGACCTCAGCCTGGTCTCACTCATTCCCCGACAGGAATCCTGGGGCTGACTCACAGGCTGGGTGATTCACACAGCTTGCATCTGTGTGCCTGTGTGTGTGTATATGTGGGGTGTGTGTGTGTGTGTGTGTGTGTACGCCCTACAGCCCGCACAGCCCGCACGGCCCTGGTATGGTGGCTCTGCTTCCTCCTCCTCCTCCAGCACACCCACACCGGCACGCCACTCTGCACACAGGCAGGGCTGCGGGCCCTTGCTCCAGGCTAGCCAGGCACTCTGGGGAACAGGCTGGCTTTGACGTTGGCTTCCATTCCTAGACGGAGTAGTTTCTGAGCCCTTCCCCTCCCAGTGTGGGAGCCTCTCAGACTTTCCCTTAGAAACCCCCGCTCCACTGTCAAGAAATCTCCTGCCTCCAGGCCTGTGTGACCACAGCCACTCAGGCTGTCTCTTTAACATCTCATTTGATCCTAATGTCCAAAGTCTCTCCTGTCTGTGGCTCCGTGACATGGAGCACCCCACAACACAACACTGTCTCCCATGTGGGAGTCTCAGCCCTCAGCAGAAGTATAACCAGAGACTCCCACAGCTGGCTGGCCTTATCCAAGCAGAAGAGACTTGGGGCTCATTCCCTGGAATGCTTCAGCAAATAAGGGTCCTTCCCAAGGTTTGGCAAGCCCCAGAGGACTCAATCCCAAAGGCTGAGTACAGTTACCTTGTGTCTGTTGCTCCAGCTGGGCCTTCGGGGAGGTCACCAGGGGGAAAGGGAAAGGAAGTTGAAGCTGAGGCCGAGGCCCCAGTGCTGGGGAACCCTTCCCCCACTGCCATCACAGGAAATGAGAGAGAACAGGAAAAACCAACCAGAATGCTGTCTTGGTCTCCTCTACTCAGGTGTCCTTTCCAAACACTCCTTCGCCCTCTTCCCAGCCGCCTACGAAGTCCCTGAATCCTGCAGAGTTTGCTGTCAACCTTACTAACTGGATAATGTTTACCCCAGGGAGAGCCACCCCTAGGCAAGCGTGAGAAAAGCAAGAAAATCTCCCTCCCCGGCCAATCCCCCACCCTGGGCCTGGGGGAAGAAGACTCACAGATGTTTCCGGGGGCTTCTCCGTGGGTAGTTTCTCAGGCTTGGCACCCCCCTTCCCAGGGTCAAACCACAAACAAAAACAACCCAGCTCCCAGCTGACCCACAGGTTCTCCCAGGAGGTGGGGGATTCATGACCCAGAGGCAGGCATACACACATGTACACACATGCTCAGACCACACGGAAACACACATATGGACAAACAACACCCACACATCCTGTCCCCATCGCATCCTGCCAAGAGACCCCATCCTTTCCCAAGTTCCAGATGCCATCTACAGGGCCCTGAATGCCTCCTTCACCACACATCCAGCCTGAGATCCCCCACGACCCACTGCCCACTTGGTATCTCCGCCCAGCCATCCCCTAGAAACAAAATTCTGCAGGCCCCAAATCGAACCCCTTGTCTCTGTTCCCCACCCCCCATGCCATCTGTTCCTCTTCCTGTGTTCCCTATCTTAGTAACAGCCCCACCACCCACCCAGTCACTCAAGCCAGAAACCTGCAGTCATCCTCAACTCCTTCCTCTCTCTTCCTCCATCTATATCCAGGCACCCCATGCCTGGGAGTTCACGTAAATCCATTTAATCCACACAAAGCCAGGAACAGACCCAGTAGGTATCATGGAGGCCACATGGCAGTGTTAAGAACTTCGGCTCCAGAACCAGACTGCCTGCTTTTGAACTCGGGCTCCACTATTAATTGGCTGGGTAATCCTGGGCAAGTTCCTTAACCTCTCTGTGCCTCCAATTCTTTGTCTCAAGACCTCATAGGGTTGGGAGGTTTAGAAGAATCAACACATGTCACATATTCTTAGATTAGTGATAAGTGCTCAGTGAATGTGTTATTCCACACTGTTAAAAAAAAAAAAAAATGAGCTCCAGCTCCTGGATGCACACGACACAGATGCATCTCACAGACATCATGCTGAGTGAAAGAAGCCAGACATGAAATACATGCAAATGTTCAAAAAAAACGCAGAACTACTCTGTGATGATATAAGTCACAGCAGTGGTTCTCCAGGGGAGGGAGAAGGACACCCTGGAGAGAGTCACGAGGGAAATTTTCTGGGGTGGGAGGTAGGAAGGGCTGGGGGACCTGTAAAAGTTCTATGTTGATCTGCATGGTGGTTAAATGGATGTCTAAAATTGTAAAAATTCATCTTATGGACACTTAGGATTTATATACTTATGCATTTTATTTAGGTTACTATCAATTTAAAAAGTTCACTAACCTTAACATGTCTCTGTCCCCACAGCGGCTACCCCATGTCCCTCTGCTCCTGCCCTCTTTCCCCAGCCATTCTTGACCCTGCAGCCAGAATGACCTTCTTAAACCACACATTTACCTGCCACTCCCACGCCTAGAACCACTCTATAGCTCCCCTTGGGGCATTAGGATCAAGTCCAGAATTCAAGAAGCTGAAGCTGACCTGGTCACTGCTTCCCTCTCCCCACCTTGCTCTCTATACTCCAGCTGAACTGGCAGTTCCCGTAATGGCCATGTCCCCGCTCACCTCCTGGCCTCTGCAAAGCTGCAACAACCCAGCCTCTTCCCTTTCAGAAAGTCATCTTTCAAGGGGCCTCCTGAATCCCCCACTCCTTCCTCCTGCCTCTCTGTGCTCCTGCTATGGACTGAATATTTCTATCCTACCAAAATTCTTATGTTGAGACTGAATCCCCAGTGTGACAGTATTTGGAGGTGGGCCTTGCGGTAACCCGGAGATGAATGACACCTTATTAGCACCTTTATAAGAAGTGACACAAAAGAGATGGTCTCCCTCTCCAACATGTGAGCTCAGACCCAGCAAGAAGGTGTCCATCTGCAAGCCAAGAAGACGGACTTCATCAGGCTGACTAGAGCCTTGATCTTGGACTTCGCAACCTCCCAAGGTGTGAAAAATAAATCTTTCGTTTAAGCAACCCAGTCTATGGACTTTCTATTATAGCAGCCCAAAGTAAAACAGCTCCCAAAAACCCTGGTATTTCCCCATCACAGACTTTATCTGATCAGACTGCAAGGGCCTCATTGCTCATCTGCCTCACGCTGAGAGCATTTCTCTCTGGCTGCCCCCGTGCCCATGTCTAGGACAGAGTCTGGCATAGAGAAGGCACCTGATAATACCAGAGGTAAGCAGACCAGTCCTGCATATCGGGTATAGACCCAGCTGCACAGGCAATCTTACGCACATGAGGCTGCTGAGGGCGATTGGTCAGTGTGACCTTCTCCTGCTCCTGTCACAGTTAATTTAAGAGGGGCAGGAGGAGAGTCACATGTCTATCCCCCAGCTGTGCCAAGCAAGAATGGTGCTCAAAAAGGGTGGCTCTGGGGGCAGGAGAGGGAAGCTCAGGCTGCAGGCAGGTGCCAATGTAGGCAATCCCAGGAGGCTCCCTGGTCCCCCAAGAGGAAACAGATGGAGAGAGATGTCAGGAAAGCAGACTCAGCCACACACTGCGGCTCTGCCTAAGGGATGTCCACAGAAAGAGAACTTAAGGTGAGGAGGTTATGACCTCCAAGCCTACAGACAGGGAAACAGAGACACAGGGAAGCTACCGTCATGCTGCAGGTTCTAGTGATGAACAATCCCCTCCAAATCTGCAGAGCAGGAATGAAATGAGAAATTACCTCCTCCCTGATACTCCTGTGGAGAGGCGGGGGAAGTGCCCCTGGTTCTCGTGTTCCTCTGTTCCACCTGGGAATCCAGAGGCTAAGAGGCAGAGGCAGGAGATGAAACAAAAAGACTGAGCCAGAGACAATGAGAGGTCAAGAGGGAATGAAAGATAGTGAGAATCTAAGAAAAGTGTCAGACAGTGAGTCAGAGGTGGGGGGAGGGGCCCTCAGCAGCTACCCAGGAATCAAGATCCTGACCATGGCAGTGTTCCCAGGGCGAGCACAGCCCCCTCCCTAGGGTCCTGGAGGAAGGAAAAGCAGTTCCCAGGAGCTGGCTCAGACAGAAATACCACACCGCCGAGGAACCCCAGAGACAGGCCCTGAATCAGAGAGCCAGGCTTCTTCTGGGATCTGAGCCCTGACAATCAGGCAGCCCTCCTGCCACCACACACAGGCACTGACAACCCCCCACTCAACTGGCCACAGTTATCTACACGCTTAGGTCACACTGTGCGAATCCAGGAAAGGCCACCTCACCCCTGGGCACCAAGCAACCAAAGGCTGTTTTCGAGAAGTGGAGGCGGGGCTTGAAAACGTCACAGCAACTCCTCTGTCCACCTCAGCAGTCCCACCAGCGCCCCAGGCCTCAGCCCAAGCCAGTCTTAGGGAGGGGGCACCTTTAGCTGCCTCCATCCCCCTTCAGGAATCTGAAGAATGTGTCCTTTAACCTCAGAGCCCCAGGCCTTGGCCAGTACCCCCAAAACTCTTGGGGTCATATGACCCCTGTCCCTCAGGAACTTCCTGGGAGAAGGGGAGGGCACCTCCCAGCACCTCTAGCCCCCACTGAAAAACCAGCCTGGGTGGCCCAGAGAGGGCAGACCGAAAGCCTTGGCACCTCCTCCCCAAGCACCCCTCTGAAGGAGAGCTGGGGGAGGGGACGGCGCCTCGGCTTTGGCCTCCAGGACCTGGCACTGGATAGGTGCCAAATGTTTGCTGGCTACACGAGGCACTTGCTCCTGCAGAAGGGAAACTGCACCTGACAATGACTGCTTCCTCCACCTAAGTGGGGCCTTCTTCCCTCTCTCATTCATTCTTTCAACAAATACGCACTAAGCTCACATATGTGCCAAACACTGTGGCAGGCACTCGCGCATGCAGGGAGCAAGACTTACACAACTGCTGCCCTCTTGAAGCTCTGAATTGAGCAGGGAGGACAAATAGAGTGGGGTGCTGGGATGGAGGGTCTGAAGGGTGGGACAGGGTACGGCTGGGGTGAAGGTAGGTCTCTCCGAGTAAGGAATGTAGGCAGAGTTCCAGATAGGGGCTCCGCATGGGTAAGGAACAGGAGGAGGGACCAGCACAGTGTGATCGGAGGAGGGGCAGCCCGCGAGGCTGAGCCTGGGCTCCAAGGCAGGCTTTAGCTCGAGGGCACGGCAAGCCACAGAGGGCTTAAGTAGGGAGTGACAATGTCAGATTTGCATTTTAAAAACGTGGCTCAGCACAGGGAGTGGAGGGGGTGTGACCCGTTGGAGGTGCTGCCAGAGCCAGGTGAGATGACAGGTCAAGGGCATAGGAGAAAGGCAGATACCGAGATGTGGAGAAGGAAGAGGGCAGGGCTGTCAAGGATTTGGGTCGGGGGAGGTGATGAGCTACTCTCCAAAAGGCTTGAGACTTCTGAGTGGAGGTGCTGGGTGGGCAGCAGGAGACGGGGAGGAACCCTTTGGTGTCAGGAGTGTGGGCTACGGCTGTGTGTGATTGTGCCGGGAGCGGGAGTGACTAAGTGTGTGACTATGGCTGTGGTGTGGGCATCTCCACAGTGCGTGCCTGTGAATGGGCCCCGGGGAGGAGAAACTGAGGAAGGGGAGGAAGTACGTGCTGCGGAAGGAGGAGAAGTGCGTGGGAGAGAGTCTACGTGTGCCTGCGGGTGGCCGGTGTAGCTGCGCCCGTGACTCACAGCAGTGGCCTCTGAGAGTGACGGCGACTGACAAACAGGTGAGCCTACGACACAATCCCTCCCTCCCGGGATCCGTGACTCACCGCGCCTCCCTCTACGCTCATCCCTCCACTCCCTCCCTGACCCGCGCCGGCCGGGGGCGCCCGGCACACGCCGCAGCTCCCGCAGCCTCCCCGAGGGGGGAGCCCGAGGAGGAAGGCGACAAATGTCACCTGCTCCGGCTACGCGAGGAACTTCTGAAAAGTTCTCAGGCAACTGGGTCAAAAGGAAACTCACCCGTGGACGCACGCCCCCGTCGCCTCGCCGCTCGCGCGCAAGCCCGGCTCTGTCCCCACTCGCGCCGAGCTCGGGGAGCCGTGACTTCTCTAGGGGTTACCGCGGCGGGCGGGGGAGGGGAGCAGAAAACCTGCGACTCCCGCCGGCCGGGCCCCCGGCCCCCGACTCCGGCCGCGGCACGCCGTCAGAGCCGGGCAGCTCCAGCCCCCGCGCCCGCTCAGGGTGCCGGGGAGTGAACCGCAGGAGGCAGGAGCGGCAGTGCCACTCGCGCTGAATGCCCCCTCCCCAAAGTCCCGTCCTGCCGGGCCCGAAGCCCCTCGGCGCTCACCTGCAATCCGGACGCTCGCGGAGGACAACGACGCGACCCGCGTCCCGGCCGGGGACCACCCCGCGCCGCGACTCTGTGCGCTCGGCCAAGCAGCCGTCGGTCTAGCCGCCCCTCGCTCTGCGCGTCCGGCAGCGGCAGCGGCGGCGGGAGACTGGCTGCGCCCAGCCCCGCCCGCCGCTCCGCCCTCCTCGTCAGTGGAAAACTCCGGGGCTCACTGCGCTGACGCACGCCGGGCCTCCAGCCAGGCCGCCCAGCAGCCCCGCCCCGGAGGCGCCGCCTCCTCCCCCGCCTGGAGCCTGGCGCAGCGGCCTGGGGGCCTCCCTGCGGACTCTGACCCCGCGACTGCGCCTCCGCCGCTCTCCGCCCCCAGCCCTCTCCCGCCAGCGCCCTCCCCGCCCCGCTTCCAGCACCGTCCCTAAAGGCGCGGACGACTCGAGCCGGCAGAGCCGAGCGTTGAGATCCCCACCTCGCCCCACCGCCCCAGTTTACAGATGGGTAGACTGAGCACCTCGTAACTCTGCAAGGCCACAGGCTAGACAGTGGCAGAGCCGACATCTCCTGTACGCTCTCCACCCCCACCCCTCTAGAGGGAGTTTATTTTATTCCAATCTAAAAGTTCCCTCCTCCGCCCCCAACCTACCACCCACCCCCAGATCCGCCGGAAAAGTAAACTGTGGCTGGAGAGGAATCTGGGGTGTGTGGGGAGCGGGGAGACAGGGAGCGGGAAGGATGGATGTAATCAGTGGGCCTGAACTGACCCTTCCCTGCAAAGTTCCAAACTAGGGGTTCTTAGAACTAGCTTCCCCACTCCCACCTCAACCTTCCCTTAAAAAAATAAAAAGGCTAGTTTCTTCCGGGCCAGATCTTGGCCATTTAAAATGGCCCACTGCCTTCTCTGCTCCCGCCAAGGCCTTTCCTGACTCGGGGCCAACCCTTCCGGTACGACATGCCCCAGCAACAAGTCCTGGCCTGGGAGCCCACCCTCAGCCCCACTTCCCAACCGCAGGTACGAGTCTACTCATCACCTCGAGCGTTTCCACCCTCACGCTTTTACTGCAGCCGGTCTTCTCGACTGGAATGCTCTCCTGCCGTCTCTTTGCTTACCAGAATCCCAATGCCTTTAAGGGCTCAGCTTGCACTGCCTCCTCCAGGGAGCCTTCGTGGGAGCCTGACCCTCCCCCTCCCGGTCCTGCTCCCGCTGCATTCTGGGTTCTTCTGACTGTCCTAGATGAATGCTGTCAGCCACTAGCCCAGCCCTCAGGATTCCATTCTACCTTCCTCCAGGTTGGGGGTGGGGGTGACCTCCTGGCCTGCTTGGATGGCATCTGCGGTGGAGTTGATGGTGAGAGCCCCTCTTCAGCCACAGATGTGTATGTAGAATGGCAGGGGTCTGCTCCACTTTACCTTTCCTGCAAGAACAATAGGAGGAAAGCAGGTTGGGGGAAGATAAAGGCCCTGTCCTTCCGCATGCGTTGAGTGTGTACCTGGGGGCCTGCAGCGGGAGGTGTCTGGGCAGCTGGAGCCAAGCTTCCAGTGGCTTCCCAGTACCCTCCTGATGAAGTCTCAACTCCTTGGGGCCTACAAAGCTGGAATAATCTGGCCCTTTCTCACTTTTGCAGTCTCACCTCTCTCTTCATACCCTCATTTACCACTCCCTTCCCCGCCCCTTCAATGCCATTAATGTGTGTACGTGTCATTTTGTTGGTTTATGTGTTTTTTTTTTTTTTTTTTTTTCCGAGATGGAGTCTCGCTCTGTTGTCCAGGCAGGAGTGCAGTGGCTCAATCTCGGTTCACTGCAACCTCCGCCTCCTGGGTTCAAGCGATTCTCCTGCCTCAGCCTCCCGAGTAGCTGGGATTACAGGCATGCGCCACCACGTCTGGCTAGTTTTTTTGTATTTTTAGTAGACATGGGGTTTCACCACGTTGGCCAGGCTGGTCTCGAACTCTTGACCTCAGATGATCCACCCGCCTTGGCCTCCCAAAGTGCTGGAATTACAGGTGTAAGCCACCGCGCCTGGCCAGTTCATGTGCTTTTAACGTTAGTCCTTCTGCAGTCGGTTTTATTTTACACATGAGGTATGATTCTGTCCCAGCCTCACCTGTACACTTCCACCTCACACCCCTGATGACAGCTCTCCAGCTCTGTTGGCCAGTGGTCAGTTCTCAGAGTATGTCCTGTTTTAAACTTTCAAGGATGCTGATCCCACCTTGCACCTGCCTTGCACCCATTTAGTTGTGTGGTTTCCTTGTGCATTTCCTTGTGCATTGTCTGTGAGCAGTGGGAGGGCAGGAGCAATGTTGGACTTGATCACTGCTCTATCTCCAGTGCTTGATAAGAACTTGTTGAATAAACTAAACATGCCTAGTAATGGGTAAAGTTGCTAGGGCTCAAGGAGAGGGCAGGGCTGGAGGTGGCAGTGGATGGATTTTTAACACACAGCTAGCACACTGAAGCTACAGTGTAGCTGAGAATGCACAGGAAGGAGCTTAAAGGCTACAAAGCTGGGTGTCTGTTGCTAGAGGTGACTCCACTCTCAGGGCTTTAAGGGGTAACCCCGCAGGCCACCCACCCTCCACCACCCACCTCAGACCTCAGCTGTGCTCTCACTGTGGCTGCGGGCTGCGGGCTGCAGACGCTGCTGGTCCCAAGGAATCCTTTCCACTGCCTGCCTTCCTGCCTGCCTCTAATCTCCAGGCCAAGTTTCCAGCAGAAGAGAGGCTTCTATGATACCCAGAAGTGATCTAGTTTTGTTTCTGTCCCTGACTCTCTCTTTCCCTCTCTCTCTGGCCTTTAGCTTTTCAATCTGTAAAATGGAGGCATTGGACAAGAGAACCCTCACCAGCTTCAACATTCCTTGACTCAGTTTCTAGAAGATGCTGCCTGCTTATCACGGAACTGGGCAGAGTTGGGCACTAGTCTCTCATGCTGCCTACGTTTGCATCCTGTTGGGTTGTATGTTGGGGAAACCAGACGAGTCAGAAATCAGGGTAGGGAGTTTGCTGGTGAGGGCTGGAGTGGCGCTTAGAGTGGGGAGCCCAGTGGAAGAGAAAGAGAGAACAAGGGAAAATACAGGAGAATAAAAAGAATCAAGTGACGTGTGTTCTCCAGAAAAGCATCTCCCCGTCCTGGGATGGACTCACCAGATGTTCCCCAGATGTTGCTGATGATGGGAAACATCTCCCTCTGGGATCCCAAGTAAACTCTTCTTATTCATGGGGAAAAGAAAGGTCTGTTCCAAAGCATTAAGGGTGGGGTCTGGAGCAGCATCCATCTGTGACTATGGCACATATATAGGCAGAAACACACCCACATATCCTCAAGGAATTTCTGAATACTTGGAAGAGTCCTAAGTTTCTCCAACATTCAGCATCCATGAACCACCAATTTTAGGTAAATAAAAATTATCACAAGTTTTAAATAAAATTTTTTAAAATTAAAAATTAATGCTTTATTCCCATTAGTAAAGCTAATTTCAAAGGAAACTAACAATATTAAATATGACAAAATTGAGAATTGACCAGATCCACTGTAAATTGTTCAGGCTGGAGTGTAGTGGCGTGATCTCAGGTCACTGCAACCTCCGTCTCCCAGGTTCGAGCAATTCTCCTGCCTCAGCCTCCCAAGTAGCTGGGACTACAGGCACATGCCACCATGCCCAGCTAATTTTTGTATTTTTAGTAGAGATGGAGTTTCACCATGTTGGCCAGGCTAGTTTCGAATTCCTAACTTCAAGTGATCTGCCCACCTTGCCCTCCCAAAATGGTGGGATTTCAGGCATGAGCCACCATACCTGGCCCATCGTACATTGTTGATGGGAGGGTGAATTGACACGATCAGGGAACTGAGCAGGTTTGGGCACTTGAGTTAATGAGGGTTATAATTGGAAACTATTGGAAATAATTCCACTATTCAGTATATACCCAGGAGAAACAAGGCGCTTATACACACCAAGAGACATTTAAAAGAATGTTATAGCAGTTTTATGTATGTTTTCAGCCCATAACTGAAAACAACACAAATTCCACTAATAGGTAAGTAAAAATTAATTGTTATCATATAATGGGATATTACACAACAACGAAAAATAACTTACTATTGCTTCATACAATACTATGATTTGAATGTCCCCGCCAAAACTCAGATTGAAATTTAATTGCCATTGTGTCAGTATTGGGAGGTGAGACCTTTAAAAGAGGAGTAACTATAATTCCACTTATTTATATTAAATTTTAAAGCAGGTGAATTAAAGCACAGTGATAGATAATGTTGCCTTGGGGATATTGCTGGGAAGGGGCACAAGAGCCTTCAGGGATGCTAGAGATATTCTATATCTTGATCTGTGTAGCAATTGGGCAGGTATACACATGTGTAAAGATTCAAGTTCCTTACTGAAGATTTGTTCACTTTAAGTTTTACTCTGATTTTTTTTTTTTTAAAGAGAGGAGAAGTTAATGTCAATCACAGTGCCATTACTGTGAAAAAGGAGCCAGTGTTTTCAGCCTTTCACCAGTAATCTACATCTAGACCAGTGAGGTATATCTGGGGTCCACAGGTCAGGTTCCGCTGTTTGGTTTCTCTTCATCTAAGTTAGTGTGATGGTCTGGAGAGTTTTCCAACACCTACAGCCAATTATCTGATTCTCCAGACACGAGCTGGGTGTTCAACAATTCAACTTTAACACTAACGTCCCAGCATTAGTGCAGACCCCACAGCTTGAGGGCTCAGTCCCACAAGACTGACCATTCCTCTCAGACACCAGTCACAAGTTCCAGGCCTATTGTACTTCTGACCAACCAGCTATAAAGCTGGAGTTCCCGCAGCCCCCTCCTAAGTTTCCATAATTTGCTGGAATGGCTCACAGAACTCAGGGAGATGCTTTACTTACCACTTTATTATAAAGAATACGAACGAAGAGCCAGACGACGAGAAACAGATTAAGGTTCAGAAGTGTCTGGAGCACTGGGGTCTGCTTCCCTCTTGGCATGTGGATGTGTTCCCCAGCCTGGAAGCTCATTCAGTCTTATTGTTCAGGAGTTTTTGTAGAGCTTAATCTCTAGACCCCTTCCCCCTCCTGGAGGTTGATGGGTAGAGTTGAAAGTTTTAGCCTTCTAATCCCTTGGTCTTTCTGGTGACCAACCTCATTCTGAGGCTAAGGGCCCCACCCTTAATCTCTTTATTCTAATAGCATAGACTCAGGTGTGATTGTAAGGGGCTCCTGATGGATAAATCCTGTCACTCAGGAAACTCCAAGGGAAATTCCAAAGGAACTCTGAACAAGAAAGTAGGGACAAAGACCAAATATATTTCTTATTTTGCCACAGATGGGTAAGAATTTTATTCCATTCATGACTCTCAAGTGCAAGGAGCTTCAAGTTATTTTTCATCTAAGAGTTTCATAGTTTTCGCTCTTACATTTAGGTCTGTAATCCATTTATAGTTAAATTTTGTATGATAATAAGGTAAGGGTCCAACTTCATTATTTTGCATATGAATAGCTAGTTTTCCGAACATGATTTGTTGAAAAGAATTCCCGCCCCCCCAACCCCGGCCAAATCAAATCTGAGCAGCTGAGTCTCAAGGGGAACTTCCCCTTCAGTCAGCAGAGACACTCTCCTGTGTGCCATCCCAACCCCACCCCTCTGAGGTCTATCTGAAGAATGGGGATGCCTTTTCCTGTCTAGGATGACCTAGCTGTCTGATTTTCAGTCCCTACTGTCTGCTTGTGGCTAATATTCTCCTTCTCCAAGCCCATGAATCCACTGAGCATAGAAGATGGGCCCTGCTATTTCTGAGCTATCCTTGGTTGTGCAGAGGGAAGGGAAGACTCTTATGAGGCTGCGAATAGGGACTAAGGTCGTGGCTTCTTAGGGGGCTCAAACATTCCTCTCTGGACAACCCCACCCCAACTACTTCCTCCTCTCTATAGTCCTGAGGGGAATTCTGCTCCTCTCCACCTTGCCTTTTACTCTTCCCCCTCCTCAAAGGAACTCCCCTCTCTAGGCCTTCATCTTGGTTGGAGACCCACTCCAGCCCTCTCAACAGGCTAAGGCAATTGGTCTCAAGTTCTAACCCCTGACCATCAGCATCAGCATCAGCATCACCAGAGAAGCTGTTAGAAATGCAGATTCTTGGGTCTTTCCTAGACCTACTGAATCAGAAATTCTGCAAATGGGGCCCAGCAACCTGGGTTTTAACAAGCCTTCCAGTTGATTCTTATGCACATCAAATTTTGAGACCCACTGAGCGTTGCATTGGAAAGCAAAAACGCGGAAAGGAGACTGTCTTAAAGCACATTTCTTGAACATTCTTATTTATCTAAATTGGAAGACTTTTGTGCATAGATCTGTAGGTTAAAAATCCAAGCGGTTGAGTTCTGGGTCAAAGGAGTTTGAAAGTCATTGCCAAATCACCATCCCAAAAATTGCACCAATTTCACTCTCAACCAATAGTGTCTGAGGGTGACTGTTTCCCAACACCCTCCCTGGCACTGGGTGCTATCAAACTGTGAATCTCTGCCAATCTGATAGGAGAAACAAATCTTACTGCTTCAGTCGGCATTTCTCTTTTTACGAGTGAAGTTGAGGCTTTTAAAAACCATTTCTATTTCTCAGTAAACTGCTGGTTTATATTCCTTACTCATTTTGTATTGAGTTGCTTTAGGTCTTTGAGGATGAAGGAGGTGAGCTTGTCTGTCTGTTACACAGTAGCACTTATTATTGGTTTGTCTTTCACCTTGCTTTATAGAATGCTTTACTGTACAGAAGTCTTTTTTTTTTTTTTTTTTTGAGACGGAGTCTTGCTCTGTCCCCCAGGCTGGCTGGAATACAGTGGCACGATCTCGGCTCACTGCATCCTCAACCTCTAGGGTTCAAGCAATCCTCCCACCTCAGCCTCCCAAGTAGCTGGGACCACAGGTGCACACCACCACACCCAACTCATTTTTTTTTAAATTACTTGTAGAGACCAGGTCTTGCTATGTTGCCTAGGCTGGTCTTGAACTCCTTGGCTCAAGCAGTCTTCCCACCTCACCCTCTCAAAGTGTTAGGATTACACGTGTGAGCCTAAATTTTTATATAGCCACATTTCATAAATGTTTACTTTAGGGATCCTGGATTTTATTTGCTGAATTCTTTATCATAATATTATAAATAAATTTACTTATTGTTTCTCTATGGTCTTATGGTTTTATTTTTAATATATATCCTTTATCCACCTGGAATTTATTTTGATTTAGGGAATAGTGTTCCCATTATATTTTTCCCCCAAATAGGTAGCTAATTTTACTACCACCTTTCTCTACTAATTTAGAATGTCACCTTAAACATAAACTGAATTCTGATATGTGTTGGGATCTATTTCTGATTTTCTATTCTGGTTTACTGAGTTGTCTATTTCACCTTTGGGTACCAAATTGCTTTACAAATTATAATTTCATAATATTTTTATCATCTGGTGGGTCTAGCCTCATCTTGTTGCCTTTCTGTTTCAGGGCTTTCCTGGCTCTTATTTATTTCCTCATTTGGTTGTCATATAATTTTTGACAAGTTCCTCACCTGACTAACAAACAGATCCTATGGGTATTTTGATTAGAGTCACAGTGAATAAATGGATTGAGAAAGCACCGACATTTTTTATTTTTAATTTTTTAAAATATGGAGTTGAGGTCTTACTATGTTGCTCAGGCTGGTCTCGAATTCCTGGCCTCAAGTGATCCTCCCTAAGTTCTGGGATTACAGATATGAGCCACTGTGCCCAGCCAACACTGACATTTTTATAATATTGAGTATTTCTATTCAAAAGCACAGAATAGCCTGGGCACAGTGGCTCATACCTGTAATCCCAGCACTTTGGGAGGCTGAGGTAGGCGGATCACCTGAGGTCAGGAGTTCGAGACCAGCCTGGCCAACATGGTGAAACCCCGTCTCTACTAAAAATACAAAAATTTGTCGGGCGCGGTGGCTCAAGCCTGTAATCCCAGCCCTTTGGGAAGCCAAGGCTGGTGGATCACCTGAGGTCAGAAGTTCGAGACCGGCCTGGCCAACATGGTGAAACCCCGTCTCTACTAAAAATACAAAAATTAGCCAGGCGTGGTGGCAGGCGCCTGTAATCCCAGCTACTCGGGAAGCTGAGGTAGGAGAATCGCTTGAACCCGGGAGGCGGAGGTTGCAGTGAGCCGAGATCACGCCATTGCACTCCAGCCTGGGGCACAAGAGTAAGACTCCGTCTCAAAAAAAAAAAAAAAAAAAAAAAAATTAGCCAGGCATGGTGGCGGGTGCCTGTAATCCCAGCTACTTGGGAGGCTGAGGCAGAAGAACCACTTGAACCCCGGAGCCAGAGGTTGCAGTGAGCTGAAATCACACCACTGCTCTCCAGCCTGGGTGACAAGAGGAAGACACTGTCTCAAAAAAAAAACAAAAAACAAAAAACACAGAATAGTCTGGGTACAGTGGCTCACACCTGTAATCCCAGCACTTTGGGAGGCCAAGGTGGGAGGATCACATGCATCCAGGAGTTTGAGACCAGCCTGGACAACGTAGGGAGACCCTGTCTCTACAAAAATTCGAAACTTTGTGGTGTGTGGTGGCATGTGCCTGTAGTTCCAGCTACTCAGGAGGCTGAGGTGGGAGGATCGCTTGAGTCCAGAAGGTTGAGGCTGCAGTGAGTCGTTATCATGCCACTGCACTCCAGCCTGGGAGACAGAGTGAGACCCTGTCTCAAAACAAAACAAAACAAAATAAAACAAAAAACAAAATAAAACAAAAAACAAAAGCCCAGAATAGAATGTTCTCTGTATTATTTTATTTATTTTTATTTTTAGAGACAGGATCTCACTTTGTTGCCCAGGCTGCAGTGCAGTGGTGGGATCATAGCTCACTGCAGACTCAAACTCCTGGGCTCAAGCAATCCTCTTACTTTAGTTTCCCAGGTAGCCGGGACTACTGGCGTGCACCATCACATTTGGCTAATTTTGTTTATTTTTAGTAGTGGTGAGGCCTCACTATGTTGCCCAGGCTGGTCTTAAACTCCTGAGCTCAAGCCATCCTCCTGCTTTGGCCTCCCAAAGTGCTGGGAGCACTTTGCCCAGCATTCTGTATAACTTTAATATTACCTTTGTAAAGGCCCTTATATGTCTTTTAAATATTTTTCTAAATATTTTGTCTTTTTGATTGCCATTATAACTGTAATTTCTTTCTATCCTATATTTCTGATAGATTATATATATATATATACGTATATTATATATATAAAGTAAAGTAAAGGAGAGCTACTGGGTTTTGTATATGAACCTTGGAAACTGCCATCATCTTTATTTATTTATTTTTTTGAGATGGGGTCTCGTGCTGTTGCCCAGTGGCACAATCTTGGCTCACTGCAACCTCTGCCTCCTGGACTCAAGTGATCCTTCCACCTCAGCATCCCTAGTACCTGGCTCCACAGGTGCTCGCCATCATGCCTAGCTAATTTTTGTATTTTTTGTAGAGACAGAGTTTCGCCATGTTTCCAGGCTGGTTTCGAACTTTTGGGCTCAAGAAATCCACCTGCTTCAACCTCCCAAAGTGCTGGGATTACAGGAGTGAGCCACCGCACCCGAGCCATCCTGAATTACTGTCTCTCTAATAGTTGTGAATTTTCCAATCACATCATCTACATGTAAATTTGCTTCCTCTTTCCAATATTTACATCACATTTCTCTTTTTTGTCTAATTACACTGGCTTGAACTGCTAGAGCCATGTTAAATGATAATGATCATGATGGCTGCTTTCACCTTGCTTTTTATTTTTTGGCTTAAAACAATATTTATTCTCTCACAGTTCTGGAGGCCGGAAGTCTTAAGTCAAGGTGTTGGCACTGCTGTTTCCTTCTGAACGCTCCGAGGGAAAACCATTCCCTGCCTCTCTTGCAGTTTCTGGTGGCTGCCGGCCATCCTCGGCATTCCTTGGCTTGTGGCCACGTCCCTCTGGGCTCTGCTCTGTGTTCACGTTGCCTTCTCCCCTGTGAGCCTTTTCTCCTCTTCTCTTCTGAAGACACTTATCATTGGATTTAGGGCCCACCTCAATCCATGATGATGCCATCAAGATTGTTAACGGAATTACACTCGCAAAACTCCTTTCATACATTCACAGCTTCCAGGAGGACATTATCTTTGGAGGCACTACCTTCAACCTGATGCCTTTTCCTGAAATGACTTTTTTCTTTTTACATTTGGCTACTGTGGTATAAACTGTTGTCCCATCCAAATGACCTGACATGCACCTGAAACGTGTTTGAAAACGCAACGTTTGTTAGTGCAGTCAGCTCTCCTCTGGAGCCTTTCAGCTAATCTGTCACCTTATAGCTCTTGGTTTGATTCTCCTCTTACCTGGGTATAGGATGTGCCCACAATGTCAGGCCTTTTCGTTCTCTCTCTATATGTAATTTTTTCTTTCAATAGCTTGTGGGGTACCAGGGGGTTTTGGTTTCATGGATAAATTATATAGTGGGGAAGTCTGAGATTTTAGTGCATCTCTCGCCCAAGTAGTGTACATTGTACCCAATATCTGTCACCCCTTTTCCACCCCCCCCACTTCTGAGTTTCCAAAGTTTATTACACCACGCTGTTTGCCTTTGTGTACCCACAGCTTAGCTCTCACTTATAAGTGAGAACATACAGTATTTGGTTTTCCATTCCTCAGTTACTTCACTTAGAATAATTGCCTCCAGCTTCATCCAAGTTGCTGCAAAAGACATTATTTCTTTCTTTTTTATAGCTGAGTAGTATTCTATGGTATATATACCACATTTTCTCTATCCACTCATTAGTCGATGGACATTTAGGTTGGTTCCATATCTTTGCAATTGTGAATTGTGCTGCTATAAACATGCATGTGCAGGTGTCTTTTTCATATAATGACTTCTCTTCCTTTGTGTAGATACCCAGTAATGGGATTGTCAGATCAAATGGTAGATTTATTTCTTTAAGAAATCTCCATACTGTTTTCCATAGACGTTGTACTAATTTACATTCCCACCAATAGTGTATAGGCATTCCAATCTCACCACGTCCCACACCATCATCTGTTGTTTTTTGGCTTTTTAATAATGGCCATTCTGGCTAGGGTAAGGTGGTATCTTACTGTGGTTTTACTTATTTCATTGTTATTATTATTTTTTGAGACAAGGTCTCACTCTGTCACCCAGGCTGGAATGTGGTGGGATAATCATGGCTCACTGCAGCCTTGACCTCCCTGGCTCAAGTGATCCTCCCACGTCAGCTTCCTGACTAGCTGGAACTACGGCACATGCCACTATGCCCCACAAATTTTTGAATTTTTGTAGAGACAGGGGGTCTCCCTATGTTGCCCAGGCTGGTCTCGAACTCCTAGATGCAAGCGATCCCAAACTGCTGGGATTACAGGCATGAGCCACCACACCTTGCCTAAACTAGATTCTTCAGATGGATACCACTCTTGCTCCTGTTTAATTTTTTTTTTGGTCTCATTTCACATTTTTATATTTAATTTAATTTTGGCTGATGGTAACATTGCAGCCTCAGCTTAGTATTTTCTGGTACACCTCGGTTTGTATTTTATTTTTACCCTTTCTGAGTTATTTTGGCAAAGATGCATCTCTTGCACACATCATACACTTTTTAAGACACTTTTATCACTCGATGTGAGAATCATTTTTCTATCATGAGTAGTTTTATCCCATTTACATGTGCTGATATAACTGACATATTCGCCTTAACTGTGTCTTCTTATCTTGTTTTCTATTTAAATACTGCTTGTGTTTTCTATGTTTTACCCTGTGTATTTTTGTCTTCTTTGGTATGCATGTGTGTGTGCCTATATGTTTGTATTTTTGTCTGATTATTTGAAGGTTTATAAGTCTGTTTTTAATATTTCTAGTGGTTGCTTTTATATCAATTTATTTCTCTGCCAAGAGAAGAAAACATTTGGATGTAGGAAAAGAGTTGTATTCTCAAAGGCTAAGCTTTGGCACCACAGTTCTGTCTTCAAAATCTTGATGTCTTTTTCTCAATATGAAAGAGGTTGATAGCCTTGCCCAGAAGCCAAAAGTTCAGGGTAATCAAGATACTGAATGTGCCACTGAGATGCTGCTTGAACTAGCCACCTACATGAAAGAGCTATCAGTACCACAAAGGGATGCTGTATCTCATCTCTTCTTTCAAAACCTCATGTGAATATCTTTCCTTCAGCAACCAGCATACTTTGTTCAACAGTGTCTTTGACTTACTGTCCATTTCTCTACACAGTATTCTGAGAAGACATAATAGGAGAGGCCATGAATTGAAAGCATTGACTCTTCTTGCTATTTGTTTCTATATATATCGAGATTAGGAGCCAGATTGTTGCTTGACAGCTGGTCTTTGTGAATACAGTGGTGTATGGTTGACATTCAGCTGCAAGTTTTTTTTGTTTTTTTGGTTTTTTTTTAAATCTGTGAATTGATGCTGGTTGGTCAGTCAGTATACCAAAAGATAATAGTACACTTAAAACCAGGATGAGGCGGCTCTGCCTATGGAGTAGCCATTATTTTATTCCTTTACTTTCTTAGTAAACTTGTTTTCACTTAAAAAAAAAAAAAAAAAAGGCTTGTTTTAGGAAGCCTGATTTTAGGAAGGCTTGTTTACAAGGGGACTATTTACAGTCTTGCAGATGTAGAAGTATGCCAAGAGATGATACAATAAACTGGAGAAGCAGTAGCATAGCTGTTACCACCAACAGGCCTGAAGAAAAAAAGGGTGGAAGGTGTCATTAGAAGGGAGAGAACCGATAGAGTGGACTGTCTTGGGAGGACCAGTGGCCTCCTGTTGAAGGATGCATCCAACCCATGGTGACTCACAGGCAGGAAGCCAGGGAATTAAGTGCCCTGATCTCACTCTCTTCCTTCTCCATTTCCTGCTGGGGATTGCCATTGCCGAACCCAACTGGGAGCCAGAAGCTCATTCATCTAATCTTGCAAAGGAATTCGGTGATAAACAGCATAAAAAGTTAACAAGCACATTTCCCTCATGTGTCTTGAAAATATGTGAAGAGCTGACTCATACTCCACATACCAGTGGTGCACCCATTAGCAATGTTTGCAACTATCAGTGATGAAAAACAAGTTACAGTGGCTTTAAACATAGAGGGGTTGACTTCTATACTATAGCAGGAAGTCTTGAAGTAGGCAACAACTGACATTCAGTGGCTCAATAATGGCAGTGCGGATGTGCCTAGAATTATGTCAGCTTTTACCTTGTACTGGTTGCTTCATATTTGCAAGATGGCTGCCCAGCCCCAGGCATGGTCAACTTAGGAAGAAGGAGGGAGAGAGGTACCAGTATGTATGCCTAATTATTAAGAAAACAAAAATTTTCAAGAAGTACCCTCAGCAGACTTCCCATCACATTTCATTGATCAGAATGGGGTTTCGTGGTCTCCTATAGTAGCAAGGAAGACTGGAAAGGTGGGAAATGGGTTGATCATGCCCGATTTAGACCACTTGTAATTAATTGCTTGAGACTGGCGACTTTGGTGCATGGATCAAAATCAGGGATTTGTCATCAAGAAGGCAGGGATGGGATGAATTCTTGACAATGAATGAGGCTTACCACAAGTGGTTTTATTCAACAATGAAGCCAATTGTGTGCTAGCACTCACTCAGGACAGCAATTGCTCTTTCACAGAATGTGCCATTGATTTTCTGTGACAGCTAAAAGTGTTGTTTGATCCAGTAATTTCATCAAGAGCTTGCTCTGCTTTTTCTGTAATCATCATATTCCCTGGTAGCCTATGACTCAGTTTATAAGCCATGGTGTGAATTGTGTTGATTTTCACTATAAGTTGGACAAGTTTAATGATGCCTTTGTGGTTTCAGTCTTTTCTCTGTCTTTAGTGAGAAAATGCATCCCTATCACACTAGACTTTATTTTACTCACATTCAGGAAAAGCTTGATTGGTTTTCTAACTAGTTTACAGGGTCTGATGCAAACAAATATGATGCAAAGGCCTCACTGGGCATCATGCCACTATCTGACAAGTTTCACAATAGACGATGCCTCAAGAGGAAATGCATTACCAGCTAACAAAATCCTATTTTTGGATATTCATTCCCATACCCTTATTTCTGATTCGTACTTTTTTTCCTACTTGTATAAAATCATCTGATTCAACCATTAATCTCCCCTAATATATATAATCACACTTTATATTGTAGTATTTTTGTTACTATTTTCAATAATACTTTTACTCTTTAATGAATCTTTTTTGAATGATGGATCTATCTTTATGATTTGGGGCCATACTGCCATTATTATATGATATAATAACAATAATAGTAACAATAAAATGGAAATATAACAAATATAAACAATACCATGAAAACAGTATGAAAATGTTTTATCAAGTTGGACTACAGCTAATGGTATTTATTCTCTTTACTAAATACAAGCTGAGCTAAACTGCTTAATTCAGCTCTGATGGCCCAGGTGCATGCTACAAGACCGTGATAATTATTACAAAGGTATTGAGATTTCTATGGAAATTATCATTGATCTCACATTTATGAAATGTATGTGAACAAAATTTCTTGTCTGTGTAGCAACCTCTGTGTAGCCATGCCCTGCTTGTATCCCCTTGGCCTTCATAGTTCTCACACCTCCTGATGGTTTCTGACTGCAAACACAGGTGACTCTCTGCTTGAGTGATGTTTCTGGTCACAGGACCATGCTCCACAGGCACACAGGGCAGGCTGGATGTGCCCCTGAATACAGCCCTTAGCTGACAATGGGTTAGGGTAGACACTGAGGGGTGTTCCAGACAGCATCCCAGAGGTCCCAGGGAGATTGAGCTGCAGTTGCCCACCCCGGTAATTTACTCATCAACACACCGTGTGTTGGTTTCCTTCCCTTCCCTGCCCATCTTCCTTTCTTTCCATGAGTGCTTCCTGGGATCCAAGTGAAACACTCAGATCTTTGTCTCTGGGTTTGCTTCTGAGGGAAATGAGCTCGAGGCAGTTTTTTCTTTGAAATATCCCTGCCGGCTCTGAGATTCATGGAACACATTTTAGGAAAAACTATTCTAGACAACTCTGCTCATTTCATCAGTGAGCGGACTGTGGCCCAGAGTTGGGGCCCTGAAGTGCCTAGGGTTACTCTATGGTGAGGGACAGACCCAGCGGCCCTGGTGTTTCTATGGAACCAGCATAGACTGATGTCCTGATGCCCTTGGGGGCTGCCTTGGAGGTGTAACCTGAACTCCCCCAACCAGGGAAGACACACAGGGGCCTCAGCCCTTCTTAGACTTACCTGGAAGATCCACTGAGGACAGGGAGCTCCTGGCATAACCTGGGGCAGGAGGGGAATAAGAGAAGAGGAAGCTAAGGCTGGAAGGGGTCTCCAGCCAGTGAAGGGCTGGGCCTGACTACTCTGTACCTCCTGTCTCCCCTGAGCCCCTCTCACCTCGCTTTCCCAGCTCTTGTGTTTTTCTCCTTCTGCTCCTGCCCTCACCATTGAAATGAAGGGTTTTCTGGGCCCTTCCTTCCTGGATCTTTCCTAAAGAAGTCCCCACACAAACATCCCACATAGAGATCTCTTCGGCTTATGATGGAGTTAAGTCCTGATAAACCCATCATAAATTGAAAATATCATAAGTCAAAAATGCATTTAATACACCTAACCTACTAAACAACGTAGCTTAGACTCTCCTACTTTAAATGTGTTCAGAACATTTATACTAGCCTACAGCTGGGCAAAATCACCTAACTCTTTTAAGACTGTTTTACAATAAAGTGTTGCATATGTCATGTAATTTATTAAATACTAAAAGTGAAAAATAGAATAGTTGTATGGGTACTTGAAGTACGGTTTCTACTAAATGTGTATAGCTTTCACACTATAGTGAAGTACAAAAATTGTAAATGGAACCATAGTAAGTAGGAGATCATCTGTGTACACACTCATGTTTCTCTCTGGGATTAGACCCTGGCTCTGTGGATCTCAAAGAAACTGAGAAGGGGCTGGGCATGGTGGCTCACACCTATAATCCGAGCACTTTGGGTGGCCAAGGAGGGTGAATCGCCTGAGGTCAGGAGTTCGAAACCAGACTGGCCAACATGGTGAGACCTTGTCTCTACTAAAAATACAAAAATTAACCGGGCATGGTGGGGCGTGCCTGTAATCCCAGCTACTCGGGAGGTTGAGGCAGGAGAATTGCTTGAACCCGGGAGGCAGAGGTTGTAGTGAGCCGATATTGCACCACTGCACTCCAGCCTGGACAACAAGAGCGAAACTCTGTCTCAAAAAAAAAAAAGAAGAAAAAGAAAAAGAAACTGAGATGGATTCATGTCCTACAGAACAAGGCATTTTTCTCTGTACTTCATCTTTTCCTATTTCCTGTGAGAGAAGTTTGTGACCCTGTCAACCATTTCCAGAAGAAGAAATTGGCTTCTAACCTAGTTTTCTAAATAATCGATTAGAAATGTCTAACCTATGGACCTTTTCTTATTTCCAGTTGACAGACTAAGGCCAAGAAAGAGGTTATATCATGAACCCATGACCTGACTCCCAGACAACGATTTTGCCATTCCAACTTCAGGGGAAGCTTTGGAGGGAGTTTAAACCATAAGCTTACCCTCTCAATCATCCACTACCCCAAGGTAAGTAGGGCCTATTAGAATCATGGCCCTGCTGGTAAAATCACCTGCTCTCCTAGCTGTGTCCTGTCCAGATCCCTCACCTCAGGTTTTTTTTGTTTTGTTTTGTTTTGTTTTTGAGACAGAGTCTCACCCTGTTGCCCAGGCTGGACTGCAGTGGCACAATCTCAGCTCACTGCAACCTCTGCCTCCTGGGTTCAGGCGATTCTCCTGCCTCAGCCTCCCGAGTAGCTGGGACTACAGGCACCTGCCACCATGCCCGGCGAATTTTTGTATTTTTAGTAGAGACAAGGTTTCACCATGTTAGCCAGGCTGGTCTCGAACTCCTGATCTCAGATGATCCACCTGCCTCTGCCTCCCAAAGTGCTGGGATTACAGGCATGAACCACCGCGCCTGGCCCTCACCTCAGTTCTTACGGGGCCAACTGGGATGTCATCCTAAGGAACTGGAGCATAAATGTCCAGGGCCAGCTCTTGCAAGAGGAAATTCATTTATATAACAGTTACTGAATCCTGCAGGGCCCTAGGCTCACATGCAGAATGACAGAAGGTTCAGGAGATGAACCTTAAAGAATCGAATGCATTCCTGCCCTCCCGTGGTGAGCACATAGGCTAAGAAGTGGGATAGTTCCCATACTACAGGCTAGAGCATACTAAAGGCAACAACAATAATAATGGCTGTGGTGGTTTAAAAACATGCCTACACATTCTTTCATGCTCTTTTTTTTTTTTTTGCAATTAAGTCCTTTTTTTTTTTTTGCCAGGCTAGAGTGCAGTGGCATAATCTTGCCTCACCGCAACCTCCACCTCCCAGGTTCAAGCAATTCTCCTGCCTCAGCCTCCCAAGTAGCCGGGATTACAGGCGTGTATCACCATGCCCGACACATTTTGTGTTTTTAGTGGAGATGGTCACCATGTTGCCCAGGCTGGTCTTGAACTCCTGACCTCAAGTGATCCACCCACCTCGGCCTCCTAAAGTGCTGAGATTACAGGCATGAGCCACCACGCCTGGCCACATGCTCTTCTTATCAAAATGAGAATCTAACATCCCTCCCCTTGAAAATGGGCCAGGTGGCTGGGCACAGTGGCTCACACCTGTAATCCTAGCACTTTGGGAGGCTGAGGCGGGTGGATCACCAGGTCAGGAGTTCGAGACCAGCCTGACCAACATGGTGAAACCCTGTCTCTACTAAAAATACAAACATTAGCCAGGCGTGGTGGCGCGCGCCTGTAATCCCAGCTACTCGGGAGGCTGAGGCAGGAGAATCACTTGAACCCTGGAGGCAGAGGTTGCAGTAAACCGAGATCATGCCATCGCACTCCAGCCTGGGTGACAGAGTGAGACTCCATCTCAATAAAAAGAAAGAAAATGGGCCAGACTTAGTGACTTGCTTCTAATAAATAGAACGTAAAATAAGTGATAGTGTGTGATTTCTAAGGCTAAGTTAGAAATGGTGATATAGCTTCTACCTAGCTTTTTCTTGGAATACTAGCCTTTGAAACTCAGCCACCATATTGTGAGGAAGCCTGGGCTACCTGGCACACACCTCACCTGTAGGTGTCCTGGCCAATGGCCCCAGCTGACAGCCAGCATCAACTGCCAGATTCATAAGTGAACACAGTTTCAGATGATTCTCACCTCTAGCCTTCATGTCTTTCCAGTTATGAGCTATTCTCATCAAATTCTGCCCAAATTATAGATTTATGAGCAAAATAAATTTATTAAGCCACTACATTCATCAACTGGTTATGCAGCAACAGATAACTGGAACCATACTAAAGTGTATTGAGTATCTACTACAAGCCAGTGTGCTAAACACATTACAGGGTTATAATCACATTTAATCCTCCCAACAATCGTATAGGTAGATATTATGGGATGTCTACCTTATACAGAACTGAAGCTCAGAGCAATTAAGTGACTTGATGGAATCATAGAGTTTGTAAGTGGCAAAACAGGACTGGAGGCAGTAGTGTGCTGGTAAATGATTAGCAACCAATTCTCTGGGTTGGGGTAGGGGTGGAGGGAGGAGGGAAGCCATAATCTTTAGTGTTTTCCAATTTCTGTGGTGTAAATTATTCCACGATGGCTGATTTCAAGTTACTGGCACAGAAAGTGAAATTGGGCAGAGATGTGCACAGTCACCTCTCTGAGGCTATGGTATACCACTAAGTAGAGGCTGCCAACCCCAGGACCTATGTGTATGGGGTTCTAAAAATGGATGGTTGGAAGATTTCTGAGTGGGTGATGGAGAAGCTGGTCTAGGGAGTTTCTCTTGAAATGTAGTTTGAGCTGCGGAAAAGGCATTTTGGGCATTCATTCATCCTGTGTACACAACTGAGTGCCAGATGGTATTCTAGTCATTGATCATTAGCAGAAAATGATACACACAAGCTCCTTGCTCTCATGGAGTTTTCTTTTTTTTTTTTTTTTTTTATTAGGACAGAGGTGGGAAGACTCAAAGGCACAGGCTATACTGAGAAGTTTGAGCAATGGAGAAGAAAGTGGAGCTCTGACTGACCTTAGCCCACCACAATCAGGCTCCAAGAGGGGAGATGGCCTGGGCTGAAGGCTCCCTTTCCTCTGTTGGCCCTTCGCTTTTGGGAAAACCCCTATGTCAGAAAAGTCTCAAGTCTGTTAGATTGGGAGTCCCCAACTCCCAACCCAAGGAAGCAGCCCTAGGAAAGGAGAGGATGAGATTTCCCAAAGCTACCTCTTACCACTTCCCTCCCCCAATCTCATCCCTCCATCTATTGGTGAGAAGCCTCCTAAAGTTGGCCTGAGGCTCCTGAGGGACTGGTTCCACCAGAGTCTTTAACCAGGACCCCATCCTCCTTGGGACCTGCAATAGAGATAAGAATCAGAGCACAATCCTCAAATAATTCCCACAAATTTGGAGCTGATTCTTAACTGAAAAAAAAAAAAAAAAAAAAAAAAAAAAAAGAGAAAGAAAGCTTTCTATCCAGAGGATTCTGTGCTCTGCAAGGAAGACATACCTTGTCTGAGGGTTAGCTTCATCAGAAAGAGAACTAGGGGGAATCTATCTACCAAGATGACATCATCCAAGCTTGTGTGATTTCATCTAAGGAGGGGGATTTATTTTTGATATACAAGACTGAAAATACTTAATTAAAGCATGACATGTAAAATTATTTAAAAGATACTAAGATGTGACGAATTAAGCTTTCTTGAAGTCTTGAGTTGGAAGGGGTGGAGTGAGGGGCAGGTCATGAAGCACATAGCAGGACATAATTTAAGCCAGATGTCAGAGGTCACTGCTCCTAAAGCCATTGGCTGGACTGACACATGGAGAAGATGCTTCTAGCCATTCTCTTCTCAGCCTTGCCCATCCCAGACTCTATCAGCTCTCTTTCTCAAATCCCAGGGTTACCCCCAAGCCTGCCTTTCTTGTGTTTTTCTTTTTAACTTTTATTTTAGGGTCAGGGGTCCATGTGCAGGTTTGTTACCTAGGTAAACTTGTATCACAGGGGTTTGATGTACAGATTATTTCATCATCCACGTACTAAGCTTAGTATCCACTAGTTATTTTTCCTGATTCCCTCCTTCCTTCCACCCTTCACCCTCAAGTAGGCCCCAGTGTCTGTTCTCCTCTGTGTGTCCATGTCCATCATTTAGCTGGTCTCGAACTCCGAGCTGAGAACATGTGGTATTTGGTTTTCTGTTCTTGCATTAGTTTGCTAAGGATAATAGCCTCCAGCTTCATCCATGTTCCTGCAAAGGGCATGATCTCATTTTTTTTATGGCTGCATAGTATTCCATGGTGCATATGTACCACATTTTCTTTATTCTATCTGTCACTGATGGGCATTTAGGTTGATTCCACGTTTTTGCTATTGTGAATAGTGCTGCAGTGAACATAGGCATGCATATGTGTTTATGATAGAATGATTTGTATTCTTTTGGATATATACCCAGTAATGGGATTGCTGGGTTGAATGGTACCTCTGTTTTTATGTCTTTGAGGAATTGGCACACTGCTTTCCACAATGGCAGAAGTAATTTACACTCCCACCAACAGTGTTAAGCATTCCCTTTTCTCCACAACCTCACCAGCATCTGTTATTTTTTGATCTTTTAATAATCACCATTCTGACTGGCGTGAGATGGTATCTTATTGTGGTTTTGGTTTGCATTTCTTTAATGATCAGTGCTATTGAGGTTTTTTAAATATACTTGTTGGCCGCATGTTTGTCTTCTTTTGAAAAATGCCTGTTTATGTCCTTTGCCCACTTTTTGATGGGGTTGTTTGTTTTTTTCCAAGCCTGTCTTTTAATTGATCCAAAAAAACTGTGGATCTGCTTTTTTATTTTTATTTTTTGAGATGGAGTCTTGCTCTGTCACCCAGGCTGGAATACAATGGTGTGATCTTGGCTCCCTGCAACCTCCGCCTCCCAGGTTCAAGGGATTCTCCTGCCTCAGCCTCCCGAGTAGCTGGGATTACAGATGCCTGCCACCAGGCTGGGCTAATTTTTGTATTTTTTAGTAGAGATGGGGTTTCACCATGTTGGTCAGGCCGATCTCGAACTCCTGACCTCAGGTGATCCATCCCCCTCGGCCTCCCAAAATGCTGGGATTACAGGCGTGAGCCACCGTGCCCGGCCTGGATCTGCTTTTTCTTTAAAATTATATCTTTCTTGAGGTGGGACAGCCTTTTTAAAAAGTCCTATTTTCTTTCCTTTGATAAAATTCATACATATACATGATTAAAAATATCAAAAATGGAAGAAAATGAAAAGTTAGGTCTCATTTCTTCTATTTACCCTTAGATGTCTCCGCTAGGGCCACCATTAAGAGTTTTTTGGCTGGGTGCAGTGGCTCATGCCTGTAATCCCAGCACTTTGAGAGGCCGAGGTGGGTGGATCACGAGGTCAGGAGATCAAGACCATCCTGGCTAACACGGTGAAACCCTGTCTCTACTAAAAATACAAAAAATTAGCTGGGCATGGTGGTGGGCACCTGTAGTCCCAGCTACTAGGGAGGCTGAGGCAGGAGAATGGTGTGAACCCGAGAGGCGGAGCTTGCAGTAGCCGAGATCGCACCACTGTACTCCAGCCTGGGTGACAGAGACTCCATCTCAAAAAAAAAATAAAAATAAAAATTTTTTAAAAGAGTTTTTGTTACTTTCCAGAAATATGCTATGTACATTATTTACACACACACACACACACACACACCCTCATCCTACTAGACCTCTCTGGAGTCTTCATCTCAGCCCTGCCTCCCTTCCTCTTCCTAGACACACTTGCTTCCCTTGGCCTCAGGCACAGCTCTCTGTTCTCCTGTCTTACTGACTGCTCCTTTGGCGGGTCCTTTCCTGGCTCTATTTTATCCCTCAATCTCTAAATATTGGAGGGCCCCAGGACAGTGAACTGGGTCCACTTTTCTATCTGCCTCACTTCCTAAGAGATCCCTTCTCCAGCCTTATGGCTTTGCCGATCACCTTCACTGCTGGCTCCTGCATCCCTGGCCTCCATGAGCCACTCCAGACCCACTTGCAATCCTTCTCCTCCCTGCTCTGGGCTGGGGACTGACCCGTATGTGCTGCATCCATGGGCTCGCTTGCTCTCTGGCTTCCCGCGGCCTTTGGAGGAGGGGTGGAGAGTGAGGTCAGGATATTTGTTCTCCCTGTAGGGTTGCCATGGACTGGCTGCATTTTTCCACCAAAGGCCTCAGCTCCTGTCAGTTGGCAACATACAAACTTGTCTATTAAAAGATAAATCCCAGGCTGGTGTGGTGACTCACGCCTGTAATCCCAGCACTTTGGGAGGCCAAGGCGGGTGGATCACCTGAGGTCAGGAGTTCGAGACCAGCCTGGCCAACGTGGTGAAATGCTGTCTCTACTAAAAATACAAAAATTAGCTGGGTGTGGTGGCACACACCTGTAATCCCAGCTACTCGGGAGGCTGAGGCAGGAAAATCACTTGAACCTGGGAGGCAGAGGTTGCAGTGAGCCGAGATTGCGCCACTGCACACCAGCCTGGGTGACAGAGCAAGACTCCATCTCAAAAAAAAAAAGATAAATCCCCTTCCTTGGATGAAATCACATGAGTTTGGATGTTGTCTTCTTCACTCAGCTATCTTTTAGCTATCTTTGTCCCCAGGTTCCAGCAACTCCCTCTTCTCACTCCTTCAGAACTATGGATGGTTAAGGCCCCACTGTTACTAGCCCTGGGGGCCTACACTGCCCTCCTGGTTTCTCTACATCCTGCTACTCTTTTCTAAAGGCTCCTTTTATTAAACCCTCCTCAAATTTCTCAATTCCAGGGTGCCAGCTGTCTCTCCCTGGGACCCTCTCTGCTACAAATTCCAAACAGCTCTCATGTTTCCATCACTCCTGAATTCCCAACCCATGTGAGTTCAGACTGATTCTTCACCCCGGTCCCCCAAAATCTTGCTCCTCCCACCAGCTTCCCTCTCTTGATGAAAGATAACTCCATGCTTATAGTTACACACTCCTCTTTCTCTCATACTTACATCTGGGGCTATCAGCAAATCCTATCAGCTCTACTATCAGAATGTACCCAGAAGCATTCTCATACCACCCTGGGCCGGCCCCGCTGTATCTCCCACGGTTGCAGCAGCCTCCTTCCTGGGCTCTCAGATTCTACCCTTGCCCGTCTGTAGTAGTCTCCACTCAGCAGCCAGAGGGATCCTTTAAAACCTAAGTCGAGCCATGTCACTTCTTTGTGCAAGACCCTCCAATGGCTATGAAAGCCAAAATCCTCACAAAAGCCTAGGAAGTCCTACCTGACCCTCCGCCTCCTCTCCTTCACTACCGTTCCTCCTACCAGTGTGACCCCGGCCTCTCCTCTCCAGCTTTGCTGGCCTCCTGGCTGGTCTTCGTGTCCAAGTAAAATCCTGGGCACAGGCTAGGCCCTACACCGGGCACATAGGTGACATTCTCTCCCATCATTCTGGTCTCTGCTCCCAAGTCAACTTGTCCCAGAGGCCTTCCCTGACCACCCAATCTAACATAGCACAACCCTGATATTTTCTGTACCCCTTGCTCTGAGTGAGTCTCCTCCATAGCACTTATCACCACTTGATGCTTTTATTGGTTTTCCCCCATCCCCATAAGCTGTTTTGTTCTCTGTTTTATTGCCAGTATCTGCAATGTGCCATGCACTTTGTAGGTGCTCAAAACGTGTCTGTCGAATGAATATATACCTTTAAGAAATGACCAGACCAGGTGTGGTGACTCACACCTGTAATCCTAGCACTTTGGGAGGCTGAGGGGGGTGGATGTCTTGAGCCCAGGAGTTCAAGACCTGCTTGGGCAACATAGTGAGACCCCCATCTCTATAAAAAATGGAAAAATATTATCCAGGCATGGTGGCGTGCACCTGTGGTCCCAACTACTTGGAAGGCTGAGGTGGGAGGATCACTTAAGCCCAGGAGGTCGAGGTGTAGTGAGCCATGACTGCACCACTGCACTGTAGCCCAGGAGACAGAACAAGACCCTGTCACACACATACACAAAAAAGACCATAATGGGGAACACAGAGCTGGCTCATAAACAGCTGCCTCATTCTTTTTCACAGCACATAGTATTCCAGAGTATGGATGTACCATGGCATTTTTTAGACTAGTTTCCTATGATGGACATCTAGGTGGGTTCTAACCTTCAGTATTTCAAATGATGCTGCTGAAAACTCTCTTAAAGCTTTTATCCTTGTATTTCTCAGTAGGATAAGTCCCTAGATGTGCGATTGTTAGGTCAAAAGGTATGCTCATTTAAGATTCTGATCATATTTCCAAGTTGTTCTCCAAACTGGCAGACCCAGCCAGTTCTCTCTCCCTGACAACAGTGGATAAACACTGCTGTTTCCCCATCTGATCCAACACCATGCAGTATCAAGACTTTTTGATCTTGGTCAATAAGGATCGGTATTTCTGTGCTCAGTCGGCATTTCTCTAATATGGTAGTGAAGCCTAGTTTCCTTTGGAACTTTTCCAGGGGTCACACCGGCCAAGGCCTGATTGGAGACCCCTGGGACCCTGCCGAGCTAGCGGGTGGCGGCGGGGGGCGGGGGGGACGGGGCGGGGGCCCGCCTCCCGCCCCTGGCCGCGACAACACCCACAACTCCGATCGCTGCTCCTTCTTTTTCTGCGCTTTCCTTTCTCCCCCACAAGCTTCTGATTCTTGGAACCAGGCTTGGTGACCTCACGCGAGTGACTTCATATCCGGGACTTTCTGGGAATTCTCAGCAGCACTTTTTCGTAAGAAACGTAACTGGGGAGGCGCGGGGTGGGAAGTGGGTGGGAAGGGGGTGGTGGGCGGAGCTTTTGAGGAAGAAGAGAGAGAACAGCTCAGGGCCAGCTTCCTTTTTCCGATTAGGTCGGGTGGAGCTGGCAGGGCGGGCGGGCGAGCTGCAGCCAGCGAGACCCGAGTACCGCCCCCTTGGCCCGCAGCAGGGCACCCCCGCGCCTGCCTTCCGGAACGCAGGTGGGGGCTGGGGACACGGACCTCAGTCCTCATAGCTCCTGATTTGGGACCAGGGAGTGGTTCCTGAGGGTTCCCAGGCAAAGCCTCTGCTAGACTTTTCTTCGGAAGTTAGCTGGGCATCTAACTAGGCAGCTCTGCCACAGGTTGAGGGGAGGGACAGCATAACCAAAACCAAAGCCCCATTATGATTTTTGTGGGCCCTAAGTACTTTTTCCTTAATGGGCTCCTTTTCCATGAAAAAATATTTAAAAGTATATTTTACTACTGTGGTGGTATAAAGCCGAATATGTTAATGTTATATATTCAAACAATTTCTTCGGCCTGAAAGTTTTTTTCCCTTCTGATAGTAAAATAAGTTAAAACATTTTCATGAGCTTCTAAAAGGATTGTGGACCCTAGGCACTGTTGCCCTCTGTGCCGGATGGGTGAGTTGGCCCTGGGTAAAATCAGGGCGATGTGACACAGCCTGGAAAGAACATGAAAGGATCTAGACGATAGAATTCTCCCCTCCTGGAGGAGGCCATAAACACAGTAACAGCTGCACAGGAAGGGCCTTGAATGACCTAAGAAGCGTGGATTTTAAGGCGACAGAGGTGGTGAGAAACTGCTGCAAGGCTGGATTGGAGGACTGATGGTTTGGGGGTGGCACTGGTGGTGAGGAGAGAAATGAGGAGGCTGTTGCTATGGTAGTCACATGTCGGAGCTCACAAATCAACGTGGAAATGAAGCAGGGGGAAAGGGGAAGACATACTTGGGAAGCCGAAGCCCACTGATATGAGGCAGTAGTGCAGGGAGAAGCCTGGGCTATCTTCTCTGGCTTGGGTGAATGGCAGATGCTGCTACCCCTCTTGGAAAATAGGAAGACAGGAGGAGAACCTGTATGTGCTCCAGGACTTTGGGAAGATCAAATGGAAGGTCTTTCTCAAATAATAAAGCAAGGAGACTTCTAGTAACTTCACAGACTTGTGGGCAGCTTCAGGGCCACCTCTTGCCCAGACCCTGCAATTGTTCCTAACAGGCATTCTAACCCCACCCCTGCTGCCTGAGCTGCCTCTCCAAAGCTCCATTCTCGTTAGGCCACTTTCCTGCTCACTATGGCCTGGAGAACAAAACCACCTCACTTGGACATTTCCAGAATAAAGAATGGGGAAAAGCAGACTAGGTTTTCAATACCCTTTCAGTAGAAAACTGTCCCATGAACTCATTGGCTACCTACTTCTTAATCCCCAATAACTGTTTTTATGTGCACATCCCCACCCCCATAATAGGCTTGACTCCCACTCTCCAATACAAACACTGGGCTTTCTCCAGAGCGGATCAGGCCAAAATCAAGGGCTGGGACAGGAAATACACTTACAGGGAGAAGAGCTGGGCCTGAATGACTCCTTGAAAGATAATCTTTCATGTATTCACTCTAAAACACGAATCTAGCACTTACTATGTGTTCTGGTACCATTCTAGCACTGGGGATGCAATAAAAATCAAATGAGACGTGGTTCTTCATGGAGATGCTACTTCAGTGGGGGGAAGACTGACTGTGGAGATGTCACTTTCCAAAGATGTATGCATGTTCTAGAATTTTGCCTCTTCCCTACCAAAAAGTGATGTCTAATACCCCCTTCCTTTCAATCTGGGCAGACTTGTGACTCACTTGTAACCAACGGCATGTTGGTTACAGATGTGATTTTTCATGACTTCTGAGACTAGGTCATAAGAGGTGATATAGCTTCTGCCTTGTTAGATGGGACATGTCTTTGGAGCTACAACTTAGGAAGTTCGACAACCCAGAGATTGCCATGTTGTGAGGAAGCCCAGGCCACATGGAAAGGCCACACGTGTGTGTGTTCTGGTTGACATCCCTGCTGACGTCCCAAACATTGTGGCACAGAAACAAGCCATGCCCACTGTGCTCTGTCCAAATTCCTGTTTGGGGTGGTTTGCTATGCAGAAATACTATCTAGAACACTAAGAAACAAGTGAATAAGTGAGCAAGATAATTTCATATTGTGAGAGGGAAATATGGGAAAACATAAAACAGTATGAAAACAAGGGCCTCTTTAGATGGAGGAAGGGGGGAGGACTGATCAGGAAAGGCCTTTCTGGAGAGACATTGGAACTGAGACCTGAGTGAGAAGGAGCTCAACCACTAACCATCTGGGAGAAGAGACTTTCAGCCAGAGGGTTCATCAAGTACAAAGGTCTGGAGGCAGAAATCAGCTTGGTATGTTCTGAGAAGAGCAAGAAAGACAGTGTGACTAGGGTGATGTGGGTGAGGAGGAGAGTGGGGCCAACGAAGTTGGAGAAGAAGGCAGAGAGGCAAGTCATTCTGGTCCTACAGGTCACTGAGAGGAGTTTGGATTTAAGACTGAGTGAGCTGGGGAGCCGGTGGAGGGTATTATGCAGGAGTGACTGGATCTGGTAAATTCTTAGTAAGAGTTCTGACTGCCTGGTGGAGGACAGGGCGTAAGGACACACAGGGCAAAGGGAGGAGGACCACTGGGGAGGCTATGGCAGTGCCTAATCCCCCAGGGAAGGGAGGATGGACGGTGGCCTGAGACATGGTGATGGCGGTGAAGATAGGGACTGGTGGACAAATTCCGGACACAGAGGCAATGACAGCACCAGGGAGGGAGGAGGCGTCCAGTCCTGCAGGTCCCAAGCAGGATCTAGACGTGGGTGAGGACAGGAACCCGGTATCCGTCTGGAATCCGAAGGGAACCTCAGCGAGAGGGCTGGCCAGGACGGCGCGTACTGGCGTCCGGCGTCTGCAGTGCAGAGCCAGTCCCTGGCTGCGCGCCTGCCGGGCGTCTCCCAGCAACAGCCGCCGCCGCCCGAACGTTCTGAACTCGGCGGCCCCTTAGTCCTCATCGTCACCTTGGCGACGGCCGGTGGGAACACGCCCTGCGGGCTCCGGGGGCGGGGTCTGGGAGCCACGCGCTCCGCCTCCTGCGGGTGCGCTTTCAGCCCTGCCCGCCCCCGCCCCTCCTCGGCTGCACGCGTGGCCGCAGGTGTGCAGGGCACCGGGAGGGGTCTCGCCGAAAAGCCGCTTCTCTCCTCTGTGCACGCCGCCGCCGGCGCGCACCACCGGCCCAGTCACCTCTCCCCACTCTTCCCCCTAGGCCGCCACCTCCAACCAATCAGACTGGCTCTTCTGTCATTCGGGTCACCTCCGCTGAGACGCCTTCCCTGACCACCCAAGTTGAAGGAACTGCTAACCTTTTGTCTTGGACTTTGTTTTTTTATTTCCTTCACAGTATTTCTCCCCTCTAAAATTATCTTGTCTGCTTCTACCTATATTGCCTTCCCTCTTGAAACCGAAGTTCCATAAGCTGAGGCACAAATTCTGCCTTGTTCGTCTCTGTTCTCAGCACCCTGAACAGAACCTGGCATGAATGAGGTGCTCAATAAAAGTTACTTGGATGAATAGGCAGGTTTACTCAATCATTTCATTCTTTATGCGTTCATTTATTTGACATTTATGGAGTGCCCTCTAGGCACTTGTGGTAAAGACGTACCAAGATGAACGAGACAGGGACCCCCCTGGATGTAAGAAAGAAGATATATATTTTTAAAAAATTACAATAATACTAAAAGTGAATGTCTTGGAGTTCCAGATGCCAGGCATAGCTTCAAGCACTTTATACTGCCTAGTGTTCCATTATTGGAACGCTAAGCATGTGGGAGTTATTTATGCGACTGCTCAAGGTCATTGCCAAGGTCTGATTGCAAAAATTCAAAAAATTGCGACCTCAGGCATAAATGGGTTAATTCACTTAATCTTCACCATAGTAGGTACTATAGCTGTGCCCACTTTACAGATGAGAACATTGAGGAGAACAGTCATGCTATATAGGCTACTGGGCCCTGTAATCAAGTGAGATCCCACAGAAGGCAGGGGATCAACAAGATTCATGTACCAGGCCCAAGCAGGTGGATTTGGTACCTTGATTATTCTTGACACAGCACAGTCTCCCACAGGGCACAGGCTCCTTCCAGATCAGAGCTGTGTTGTCCCAGGGGAACCTTACCCATATTGGCTGAGCAGGCAATGAGGGGCCTGTGAGGGTTGTGGAAGATTGGGCCCTGGGCTAGGGGCAGGCTAGGGGCCTGTCTCTTCCATTGAAGCAAAGTGTGGGTGACTTTCCACATAAACTTGGTGTGAGGCAAACCTAGTTTCAAATGCCTGGGTATCCAGGAAACCCAGGAACTAAATTTATTCCACCTTGGGGTCTTTGCAAGTGCTGTTCCCTCTACCTAGCATGCTTCCTCCCTCGATTTTCACATAGTTGCTCTTTGTCATTTAGATCTCAGCTGAGGTGTTTTTTTCTTAGAGAGCCCTGCCTTGGCCACTCCTTCTAAGGCAATCACCTGCCATGGCAATCACATGACCATATTTTAAGACTCTTATCCCAAAGTGGGAACGTGGCCTAGTCAGATGCATCACCCTATTCCTGATCTAAGTTTTCTTATTTATTGTCTCTCTGTCTCCTCATTCTAAAAAGTTCCCTGAAAGCAGGACCCCATTGGACCTCACCTCTGTGTCCCCACTGCCTAAAACAGGCCTGGAATACAGAAGATGCTTAGTGATTTTTGAAAGACAGTGTGAAAAGGGCCCTTCACCAAAACATCCTGACTTTCCAGGCCAGGATCTGTGCACTTCATTTCTCAGGAACCCCTGCTTGGCACACAACACCTGGGCTGAACAGGCAGAAGTGACCCAGCCATCCTGGGCACAGGAATTCTCCTGGTGTGAGTTCCTCCCGCTTCCCAGGCCTGACTGGGCTGCTCTCCAGCTCTGGGGCAGGATTCTAAGAACCCCTCCAGGATGGTGTTCAAGAACATCCAGGAGGCGAGGTCAAGATAGAGAGGGCAGCACTGTGTGTGTGTGTGTGTGTGTGTGTGTGTGTGTGTGTGATGGGGATGGGGCAAGGAGAATAGAAGTGTGGGCAGGGCATTTCTGGTTGCCAGCCAAGATGGTGGAGAAGGGGTAGCTTTTAGAGCCTTCCCACACTGCTGTTGCTAGGAAGACGAGGCACCTGGAGGTTGTGGCTGTTTTCTCCCCCTGCAGTGGGAACACAGACTGCAACAGATGTACACACAGTCAGACATGCACAGAGTAGAGAATAAAACTTGGATTTATTCAGACTGTATGCTTCCCATTTGGGGTGCAGAGTGGGGGACAGTCGTGGGGACAGAGAAAGGCAGTGCATTTGGCTTCTAGGGACATGCTGATTGCTGACTCTTTGTGTGACCTTTGGGCCACCAGATGACCAGCTGAATGATGGAGATGGTGATGAAGGGGCTGGCGGCCAGGTCCTTCTGGAGACCTCACAGTGATTCCAAACAGAGACCAACGCGGTGTCCAGCTGGCTCTGTTCCTCTCCAGGGATTAAGGAGCAGATGGCTGGGAACACTCAGACTAATAAAAGAAATAAAAACTCTGGGTAGAGGGACACTCTGGGGGGCTCCAATTCAGGCAGTGGTGTGCAGATTCACACCTGTCCATACGTGGGCCAGGCCTGTGTGAAAAACATGTGTGTGTCTGTACATATTACATCCTCCACAAGCAAGTGGGAGCCCCCATCCTACCCCACGCCTGTGCAACTCTGTGGGCCTCTTCCAGACCTTTCTTTTTCCATTTGGAAGAACTGGGCCTGTTGAAAGAACTGACAAAAGGGAAATGGCCCACAGTAATCCTCTGGAGATGCCCTTTCCTCTTGGTCCTTGCTCCAGTGTGCAGGAGGCAGGCACCCACCTCAGTCCTGGGGCAGTGGAGGCCAGGAACAGGTGGCAGGTGTGGTGGGAGGCGGTGGGCCTCACTGGGCAGCTGGCTGGGAGTAGCTGCAGGACACCTGCACCGTCTCAGCTTCTGTCAGGTCACTGCTGAACCCAGCTGGGCTGTGCAGGAACTGCCTCAGCAAGGGCGAGGCGTGGAGCCCGAGGTGGGAGCCTGGGCTCCTGGGTGGCTCTGCCTGCTCGGTGACTGTGGTGGAAGACATGAGGACTGTGTTCCCAAACTGGTCCACTTCCTCATACTGCTCAGTCACGGTTCTCATGGCTCCATAGTGCTGTGAGCTACCTGGCCCAGTCTGTAGCTCCAGAACACTCTTTTGCCGCCCTCTGGGCAGGGGACTGGCTGAGGGAGGGGCAGGCTCAGGTTGCACAGAGCACTGGGTGACGTCTTTCTTCCCAGTTTTGTCTTGGACACCTTTCTGGTGGAGCAGGGCCTGGCTTATGTCCTGAGCCAGTTGTGTGCTTTTCACTGAGACGTCAGGGTTGCCCTTAAAGCTGGGAGTCTCTAGAGGCTTCCTTGTGGCCGACTGGATGGAGATAAACGTTGGGGAGGAGGGCGAATCTCGGCTGGAAGGTAAGACCCGAGGAAGGCACAAATCTTCTCTTGATGTCTCCTGCCTCCTGGTGGAAGGGGCAGTTGAGGCTGTGTGACCTCTGGCCTCTGTGTGATTTCTGATCTTGACTTGACTCTGGGCCTCAGTGTGGCATCCAACCTTGGCTTGGTTCTTGACTGCAGTTTGACCCCCGACCTCCTGGCCTGAGCCACTGGGCCTGGCGCTACTGCTGACTGTGACACTGATCTTGTGGGCATTGTGGTCTTTTGGAGGTCCCTGGAAATGGCCTCTGGCGCTAGCCTCAGGCTGGAGGCTAGACATGGAGCTGAGTGCCTTGTGCACAGCCTCTTCAATGTCCAGCAGCCTTGACAAGGTCTGTTCCTTCAGTCGAGCAACTTCCGTGCTGACCCGTGTCAGCTCCCCAAAGGCCTGCTCCACTGAGGCCTCGGGATTTTGGTGGGCAGCAGGAGCCTGAGGAACAGCCCCTCCCAGCTGGGGCACGGCCTCAAAGAGCCTCCGCAGAGCATGCACGTCCACACTGCTTGCGGCCTCCTTCTCCAGGGCTTGCACCTGGTTCAGGAGGCCCTGGAGCTCTTTCTGATTTCTTTGCAGACTGTCAGGGCTATCAGGGGCCCCTTGGTGGGAACCTTCCATGGGCTGCTCTCCTGAGGGGCCGGGGCCCCACAGTGGTGAGGTGGGATCACGGTTGAGGGCATTGAGCTTGGGGGGCTCAGAGCTCTGGGCATTGCTGCCTGTAGCCTGATTCTTGGTGGGCCTGGGGGCCATGATGCTGAGGCCATGTTGCAAGCTGGGCTGGCTATGTCCACTGGGACATCTGGCCAGAGGTATGTGGCTCTGGCCTACAGTGGTGGGAACCTTGGCTGGCTGAGGGATGGCTGTATCTCTCTCACCTCGTTGGTGTTCTCTTTGCCCCACCTCTGAGGAAAAGCTGGGAGATAGAGGCAAGGGCTTGGGCAGCCTCTGAGGAGGGTGGCTCTGGGTTAGGTGTGCAGGTTTAGGGGGCAGCTGCGGCTTCTTCTTTGGGGGCATGGTGGTCTCCAGTTTTGGGGTCTTTGTCTGTGACCCTCCAGGGTTTCTCTGGCCAGCAGGGCTGCTGTGGGAGTGAAGAAGGGGGTCTTTCAGGGGCTCAGAGGCCTGCTGGATGGAGTCCTCATCACGGTGGGCTCTGGCTGGAAAGTCAGGTCCTGTCACAGCAGCTGGGAGAGTAGGAGGAGGAGGAACAAAGGCATTATGGGGGTGCGGGCTGGCACCTGCTGCTTGGGGCCCAGAGGCCAGAGTGTGGCAGCCTAGAGGGGCAGTCTTCAGGGTAGTCTCTGCAGCTTGCAGGCCCCCTGGGCAGACTTCTGCCATCGCCTTCCCTGGAGGCCCCAAGGCCATTTGTGTGCGGCCCCCAGGCTCCTCCCGCCCTGGCCCAGTACTCTGACCTGGGCCTCCCTGGAGTGGGCGGGGAGCCTGGACTGAGAGGGCAGTCTCCCTGTGCCTTGACTGGGGTTCCCTCTGAGAAGGCTGGACACCCCCAGGTGGGTCAAAGGTCCTCACAGGATGAGCGGTGTAGATGCCGTCCTGAATTGTCACCCACCCCCCAGGCAGCCCTCTGGGTAGTGCTTGCTCTTCCCTACTGACCTTTCTGGGGGCTGCTGGGATCCGGGGATCACTTCCACCCCCAGGCCTGATGTTGCTTTGGGTAGCCCCAGCTTTCCGAAGACCGTCCTTGGAAGTGACTGCGGGGGTGGGGCCCTGCTTGTGCTTGTTCAGAACTTGCTGGTGCAGGCTCTGGGCTTCAGCTGTTGCCATCCGCAGACTCTGCATGGCGGCCAGGAGGTCTGGGGCCCCAGGCCCCGGAGGGGTAGTCGTGGCTCCTTCTGACTTTCCCAAGACTGCCATCCCTTTCTGTCCAGAGTGACTGTCTTCCTGCTTTTCTGTGTTTTGCAATTGGGCTGGTGCTGCAGCTTCCCCAGCCAGAGGGACTGCCTTTCCAATGGCCTGAGGAGGGCAAGGGGTGGCCCCTGAGGCTCTCAGATGCCCCATCCCCATGCTGGGGTCCAGTAGGGGAACATGGATGATGCTGTCAGCTGGGGGCAGGCTCTGGGCCCCCTCTCTGGCTGGCACTGGACTCGGGTCAGTCGAGGGCTCCCACCGCAGACTATGCAGGCCACTCAGGTCTCCTTTGTCTATGCAGCTGGCCAACAGCTGCACACTGCTCCTCTCAGAGGCCTTGGTAGTTAGCCGGGGCTGCAGAGAGTAGGCAGTCAGTGCGACCAGGCCCTGCTCTGTCTCCTGCATCACCAGCCCAGTCCTTGCCACGGAGGCCCCAAGACCGCAAGCCAGCAGCTGCTGGAGCTCAGGGTCCATGTCTTCAATATTCCCACTGCTGCCTGGAGTTGGCAGCCTTAGCGGCTTGAGTTGGAGCTGGCCAGTTGGGTCTTCCTGCACCAGCAGCCCCTGCTGGTCCACATCTGGCCGGCGCAGGACTTGGCGGATGATCCTGGGAAGTTCACCTGACACCAGCTCTTCCTTTAGTATATAGGGGTGCCCCTGCCCTGTGCCCGAGAGCACATACTTGGCAAGACAGAGCTCCCCTGGCCCTCGGGCCTCCATGAGGATGCCTCCATGGTGCAGGATGCCAGGTGTGGCATGCAGAGTCCGCAGGGTCCCCTCAGCTGCAGTCTCCTGGCTCTCTTGCATCCTGTTGCCTGAGGGGCTCATGGGCTGCTCTTCTAGGAAGTTGCCCCCTTGGATGCTCTCAGCTGCCAGGGAGCCCATGGGACAATTCTCAAAAAGCCAAGTGAACTTGTGGACAGAACCCGCGGGGATGGACCCAGCGATTACCCGGGGCTCCTGTTCTTCCTTCTTGCCTGCCTCCAGGGCCTGAAAAACCTCCTTCTGACGAGACACCTGCCCTGAAGGGATCTCCACACGGCTGCAGTATCTCACAGGCCCTCTTCCACAGGGACGGCCTGAGGCCTGAAGAGGCTCGGTCTCAAAGACATGTCTGTCTGTCTGTCTTTCCCCAGCCGGGACCTGGCTAACCTGCAGGTGCTGCTCCCTGGAGCCCACTGGCCTGTCCACGGGTTGGGGCTTGAACATCCAGGTGCAGGACTGTGCCTCAGCCTTGGCTGTGGGATCTGTGACCTCTGACCCCTGCTTTTCGGCCAACTCACTCATTGGGCAAGTCTCGAACAACCACCGGATGGTCTGCACATCGCCCTTTGGGGGTGCCTCAGGCTCGGGGTCTCCCTGACTCTTCCCTTCTTCTTTCTGTCGTTCCTGCTGCTCCCGCTGGTGGATCATCTCCAGGGGCTGGGTCTCAAAAAGCCACCGAGCAGTGCCAACGTCCCCAGCCACCACTTCCTGCCGGGTGATGCCCCGCACCACGTCGATGGTACTGGGGCTTCGGCCGAGCTGGTCTAGGGGCTGTGTCTCAAACATCCACCTGTAGCCCTGCACATCACCTCCGACTATCTGCTCTCTGCTAACAGAGGTCAGGGCATGGAGGCGGCCCTTGCTGTCCTGCATGGCATACACTGGGGACCCTATGCCTTGGGCCTGCCCAGCAGAATCAGTTCCTTCTTCTCTGCTTGGACTCCCATGGCCCAGAACCTCACCCTGTCCAATGCTGTCCAAGGGAAGGGTCTCAAAAAGGTTCTTAAAAGTCTTCACATCCCCCTTTAGCCCATCCCTCTGGGGGGCACTCTGAGAGAAGGGCAGTGCTGAGGAGCTGTCACTGGATAGATGCCCCTGTCCGTCCTGGGGATCCACTCGCTGTAGGTGACCCACTTGGACCTTGTCTCTGAAAGCATCCAGGGGCTTTGTTTCAAATAGCCACAGGGTGGAGCGGACATCACCAGGGACCACTTCCTCCTTGGGTGGGGCCTCTGCTCCAGCCTGCTCGTCCCCCTTCAGAGTGTCCAGCGCTCGGGTCTCAAACAGATGCCGCTGCTGCTGAACATCTGGACCAGGTGGGATAAGGTCTGGGGATGGCTGGAAGTCCTTCTCATCTACCAAGATCTCCCGGATGGCATCCAGGGGCTGCGTCTCAAAGATCCAGCGAGTTGCACTGACGTCAGGCCGGGCCCCCTCCTCCAGGGAAATCCCCCGGATCACCCGCACCTGGCTGGGGTCCTGGTTGATGGCATCCAGAGGCTTTGTCTCAAAGAGCCAGCGGGCAGACCTCACTGCGTTGCTTTGGATCTCCTCCCGGCATGCGGCCTTGACCTCATGGATGGCACCCTCTGCATCCTGGATGGCACACAGGGGCTCTGTTTGAAAGAGCTTCACTGTCTTTTTCACATCACCTTTCAGCTCCTGGATCTCTGAGCGCAGTTCCAAGGGGCTCTGCTCCTGCAGGGAGGGGCGGGAGCCCAGGCGGTCCAGCGGCCGTGTCTCAAAGAGCATCCTGGTACCCTGCACATCTCCGCTGGCTGCAGGCTCCCTCACAGTGGCCTCCAGTTCCTTGGCCTGCCCTGTCAGCTCGTCCAGTGGCTTTGTCTCAAATAGCCAGCGGGCTGCACGAACGTCTCCTCCACCTGGCTGGGGTCTGGTTGGCTCCTGGTCTGTGCTGTTGGCAAAGGAGCCTTCCTCAAACTTGCGGGAGGTGGCCTGGACGTCACCACGTGGCACAGGCTCCTTGGCAGCTGGCCTCTCGTGATCTCCAATGGCATCCAGTCTCCAGTTCTCAAAGATCCAGCGCATGCACTGAACGTCACCCTCGGTGGGTTCCTCAGAGCCCAGGACCTCAGCCAGATCCTCGGCCACAGCCTCAGCCAGATTCTTGCGGAGCTCAGGGTGGATGTGCCTGTAGAGGCGGCGGAGCTCACTAGCTTGCCGCTGCTGGTGGAACTTGGAGAAGGATTCCTTGGGTGGCGGCAGTGGCAGGTCCTCCAGGGCTGGGGGTGGAGGGAGGGGCAGGTCTTCTGCAGTTGCCATCCTCATGGTTGGTGTGGGGGCCACCTGTGTCTGGGTGTCGGCCATCCTTCTGAGACGAAGGGGCAGAGATGAGGATGGGATTGGGGGCCTTAGATCTAGATGTTCAGCAGGGTAGAGGCTGGATGCTGGGAGAAATGGTAGTAAACAGGGCTCAGAGTCAGAGTAGCTCTGGGTGACTTACGCTTAGAGACTCCTTCCCTCTCTCTATGTGCCTGGCCTGGGCTTCACTTCGCTGCCTGCATGGTTCGTGGGCAACAGGTCTTGAACTTAGGACATGAACCCATTAATCATAGTGGGTTCCTGCTTTCCCTACATCTCATGCGTTGCTAGGGAGTGACCATGGTACCACTGGACATGAGACACTTTCCTTTAGCTCCATAAGGGATGCATAAACCTCCAGTGGGCAAACTGGACATGCCCCATCCTCGCCTTCCTTTGTTAAAAATCAGTGTTTCCCTGGAAGACTCCCAGGGGAGCGGCCTGGGGGAATCCTGACTTTCGGAGTCCCAGCCTTGGAGAGGCAGGTCTCTAAACTGGTGACTGATTTCCCATGGAGACGAGATTCCTTTGCAGAACACCAGAGGGCAGACTTGCCATGTTGACCTGGAGCGCTGCCTAACTTTGACCTCTTGGCTGTCAACGCACTCCAACCTTTCCCAGGCCCAAGGAGGCAAGCAGAAGCCAACAGCCCATGCTAGAGTGGAAGCAGTTGAGAATCAGGGCTGGGAAGCTGCTCATCAGATATCTCGTGCTTAGGCCAGATCCAAATTCTGAATATGTGGTCAGGGTTTTCTGCACTATACTCCAAGACTGAGAATGTCTGAGCTAGGGGGATCTCAAAGGTCTTTTAGCACAATCATTTATGAATTAACATGAGGGAACTTAGGCCCAGAGTCAGATCTTGGTGACAAAGTGGAAGGCCGTGCTGGCTTGGGGTCCCTAGACTCCATTTAGGGCATGGCCCCAAGAAATAAGAGGGTAGGAGGTGTAAAGCTTTCTTATTGGCCATAGAACCCGACTATTCCCCAGCAGGCACCCCTGGGAGGATATGAGGGTGACACCAACCAGGGAGAGGACCGTGGGACCAGGGTCCTTTCTGCAGAGACAGCCCTGCCTCTTGCTCCTGGACACCGCTCTCTAAGCAAGCAAGCACAGCTTCAGGGGCTCAGACTCAGGGGGGCTTCAGGCTAAGCCCTACCCCTGCAGGCCTCATGGCCACCCCAGCTCAGCCTCTCCCTGGCTACACCCCCGCCCCTCAATGGCCTCCCACCCCTCAAGCCCTTCTCTGGTCTCTGTCCATGTATGTCTTATCTGTCTTGTGACAGGTGTACTAACAGTCCCCAGAGGCCAGTAGGGAAAGAATGGGAAGCATGTGCCCCCTCCTGCTGCCCCTGACCCCACTGCTCTGCACCACACAGGGTGCTAAATATAGCTGAGGTCCTGGCCTCAGAACAGCAGCCCTGGGCTCAGAGGGAGGCTGAGGCCCAGCCAGTGGGGACCCTCAGTACCCTTGGCTCACCTCATCTCCTTCGTTACTCTGGGCTCCCCTATCCTGCCTCCTGGGCTGGTGTCAGGCCCCTGGGCTGCAGGTCAACCAGGTGCTAGAACCTGGACACCTTCCCTGGCCAAAGGAGTCTGCACTGGGGGGAGGTACTGGAAGCAAGCAAGTGGGGCAGGACTTCCTCCCTATGGCTACCTCAGAAGGAGGAGAGAGGAAACTGAGACCTGCTGACCCCATGCCCACCCTGGCATGTCCACCAAAGACATCAGAACCTTTGGGGAGTGTGAGCTCTGAAACCTGCAGCCTGAGTCTCATCAAAGCTCTGGGTGGTTTTCTTTCATTTCTGAGCTCCAACGAGGATCCCCTGCCCAAGACAAACCTGTGCCTGTCTCCACCTCTACTCCATCCTGTCACCACCAGGGTGGCCTGAGCAGATGGCATGTGCAGACCATCAGCTTCACCCCACCCCCACCCCCAGGAATTTCCAGAATCTCTGCTAAGGCCACAGAGAGTTATTATCATGGAGTCCAGGGATGTCAGGCCTAAGGACCCTCAGAGGTCACTCAATCTAAACCCCTTATTGTTCAAATAGGGAAACAGAGGGCCAAAGAGGGGAAAGGAGCTGTCCAAGGAAGTTCAGCAAGGCAGTAGCAAAGCCTGAAGCATGTCTTCTGACTCCTGGCCTTCCCACCACCATCCTTGCCTGGCTTGAGACTCCTGGGGCAAGTGTAGAGTCGGGACAGAATTCATAACTGGGACCAGACTTAGGTGGGTTGAGCCCCAAAAACTGTCCTAGAGCTTGGTCTCCTAGGGCTGGGCCAACCTCTCAAGATGGTCCCCCTGCTGTCCTCAGGTCACCTCCTCCTTGGCCCAGCTGGCTCCATATGTCTTTACATCTGGGCAAATTCAGGTCTGGTCTGCCTCTCCTGAGCCCCCCAGATCTGCCCTGGGGGCTTTCCCACTGGGCAAGACTATGGACATGGGCAGAGTCCTAATTCCACCCCAGGTTTTAGGCTATGATATGTAGGGAGCTGGGCTCCGGCCAGCCCCTGGGAGCTATCCCTGGGCCAGATATGCCAAGAGTGTCATCCACAACAACTAGGCATGGGGCTTGTTCTAGCAATGCACACTCAGGCCTACTTACAGCCCCCTGCCCCTACCTCTCTTCTGTTCCTCCTTCCTCCAGACCCTGGGCCTGCCTGAAGCTTCCCTGGAAGGAAGCCCTGAAGCCTGAGGCACTCCTTACCTGTATTTTAAAAATCACAACTCCAGGCCTTTCTGGATCATGCCATCCTGGCAGGAGCCTGTCCTTTCTGCTAGCTTCAGGCCTGTGGCAGCCACTCTGAGAGCTCCCATGGGGCTCACACTGTCTTTACCTCCTTTGTGGGTTCTTTATGTCTGAGACTTCCACTTACCTTCTCCCATGCGTGCCCCTCAATCTCCTTCCCCTACTCAGAGCTATCCCTAATACGTCCATTCCAGAAGGAGAGGGGATCCCAGCTGTGAAAGCCAGCCTTGCCGTGGAAGGACGGAGAGGTAGGTTACTCACCGAAGGTCTCTCTTGGCTGATGGGGTGTTTGCGGTCTGTAGCAGCTATGGTCTCAGGGTTCGTCGTTCCTCTGGAAGTTCTTGTTCAAATTGCTTCTGTTCTGCTGGCTCCAACAGACACCTTCTTGCTGCCCTGGCTCCAGGTCTCTGTCCCCTGCCAGCCCCAGCAGCTGCCTTTATCTTGCTGGCTAGTGGGTGGGCCGCGGTGGGGGTGGGTGGGAGAGGCTATGTTCAGAGTATTAAGTGGTTCGGTTATTTTTAGGTCTTGTGGAAGTCACTCTTCCATCCTGGGGAATCAGTTACATGTCCTTTGGGCTGGGGAGGGGAAACAGAGGGGGAGAAGCTTCATTCATCCAAAGTCTGATCTGGGGATTGGGGTCAGTGACTCAGCTGGGTTGTGGGGTTGGGGGTGTCCCAGACTATTTTGAGAAAGTGAATAAGAAGGGGCATCTGACACCTTGGACAGCTTGCCCCCATAGTGTGAGCCCCCATCATTCTGCTCTGGCCCTGCCTCTGACTCTTCCTGACGTGTCTCCACCCACCGTGCCAGGAGACTGGAGGTCTCCTGAGGGCAAGCTGGGCCCCTCCTCCTCTGTTCTGAGCCTGGATACCTCTGAGTGTGAGGCTCAGCTCTCTTTCTTCCCCATTCCCTTCTGCACTAAAGAGTTCCTTCTTTCTTATCCATTCCTCCCTGTGCCCCACAGCACAGGTCAACACAGCCCCGATGAAGCTGGATTTGGGGGGAAGACATCTGAATGACCAGGCCCAGCTCTTCACTGGGCCGAGACTGGCCAGGCCCAGCTCCTCCTTTGCGCCACTACACCCAGTTAATTTTTGTATTTTTAGTAGAGATGGGGTTTCACCATGTTGGCCAGGCTGGTCTCGAACTCCTGACCTCAGGTAATCTGCCTGCCTCGGCCTCCCAATGAATGAATTCCACAGCAGGACTCTATGGTTTTCATTCCAGATTATCTGAGTCCTTTCTTCTCGACTCTTCCCTCTGACTCAGGGCCCAGGCTTTCTGGGAATGGAGGGGAGGGGAAGGGCGGCATGCAGGGAGCTGACCATGGGGTTATTTCTGACCCTGGAGTCATCAGCTTCCCAGTCACAGATGGAGTGGCGGTGGGGGCGGGGGGGGTCACACCTGCCTCCTCCTTTGCTTACCAGGGTGTGAGGGGCCCAGGAGGCCCAAGAGATCCTGGCAGTCAGACCAGTGTGGTGAAGGATGTCAAGGGACCATCCACAAAAAACTCGAAAGAGGTGTTTTGTCCTAGGTGGGCCTGGCCCAGGCTCCATGCCTGTGGGTATGCAGGTGCATTCTGTGGCCTGGCACATGAGGTCTTCCTTCTGACTCCCTAAATGCCCTCTGGTACCAGGCGGTGATGCCAGACATTGCTCACTTTTTCCATGTAGTCAACGTCAGTCCTGCAGCATCAGCTGGGATGGGGGTGAGGACATCTGGGAACCCCCTCTTCGTGGTCTCCCTCCCTCTTGTCTCTTCCCCTGCTCTTTTCTAGCCCTCTGCCTGTCTGTCCCCCAGGCTCCTGGCTCTCTCTAGGAAGGGCAGGGAGACCGATGTACCAGTGTTTCAGGGAAAGGGCAGCCTTAGGTCTCTCAGGATTTCTCCTGGGAGGAGCTTTCTCCTTGTGGATACTGAAATTTCTTACTTTCTAGAATAGTTTTGAGAATTGAAGGAATTATTGTATGAAAAGAGGGCCTCCAGTCAGGCACGGTGGCTCACGCCTGTAATCTCAGCACACTTTGGCAGGCTGAGGCTGGTGGATCACTTGAGGTCGGGAGTTCGAGACCAGCCTGACCAACATGGTGAAACCTTGTGTCTACTAAAAATATAAAAAATTAGCTGGGTGTGGTGGCACACACCTGTAATCCCAACTACTTGGGAGGCTGAGGCAGGAAAATTGAACCTGGGAGGCAGAAGATGCAGTGAGCTGGGGTCGCACCCTGCACTCCAGCCTGGGTGATAGAGCGAGACTCTGTCTCAAAAAAAAAAAGTGCCTGAGAGTACTTAGAACATAGCCTATGCTTTAGAAGAGCCAGCTATTATACTGTATATAATATAAAAAAAGAAAAGCCCCTAGGTGGAACTCACTTTTGTACTCACCTCCTGTGATAACTCATGGGATAAATTCCTCAGGCCTCAATATTAGGAAAGAGGCTCTTCCTGAGCACTTGGTTTCTTTGGATCTAGTACAGCTCTGCTGTCCAATAGAGTTGCCACTAGCCAAATGAAGCTATTTAAATTTAAGTACATTAAATAAAATAAAATAAAAACTCAGTTATTTCACTACACTAGCCATATTTGAAGTGCTCCATAGAGACAAGTGGCTAGCAACTACTATATTGATTTTGTTTGTTTGTTTGTTTCTTTTTGAGATGGAGTTTCGCTCTGTCACCCAGGCTGGAGTGCAGTGGCGCGATCTCGGCTCACTGCAACCTCCACCTCCCAGGTTCAAGCAATTCTCCTGCCTTAGCCACCCGAGTAGCTGGGATTACAGGTGTGTGCCACCATGCCCAGCTAATTTTTGTATTTTTAGTAGAGACGGGGTTTCACCATGTTGCCCAGGCTGGTCTCAAACTCCTGACCTCAGGTGATCCACCTGCCTCGGCCTCCCAAAGTGCTGGGATTACAGGCGTGAGCCACTGCGCCTGGCCTGAAACTATTGTATTGAATAGTGCAGAATGTTTCCATTATTTCAGAAAGTTCTACGGATAGTGCTGTTACAGATGTTAAAATAAATAAGAAAATAAATTTTTCTGGAAGGAGAATTGTCAATAGAATAAACAATTTTTATGACATATGGTGTTTCTCTTTGACTTGGCTGCTAGGAAACTCAGAGCTAAATTTTTAATCTAGCAAATTGACTTTATGGTCCAAATCCTGTGTAATGAGGGTGATCAACTTTTTGTTGTCTGTCTCTGAGGAGTTTTGCAAGACAAGGGACTTTCAGTTTTAAAACTGGAAAAGTTCTAACAAAACCAGGACAAGCTAGTCACTCTATGTGTAATGATCTAATGATACCACATCATCGTGGTATTAATTATGAGGCTGTCAAGGTAGTAAACTAGGCATTATTTACTGGAGTATCTTTAGTGGTATGAAGAAGGTAAGCTGAAGCACAATAAACTTTTTAAGAGTTTATTTGTGCAAACAACAATTTTTGAATCAGGCAGTCCCAAACCAGAAGTGGCTTGGGAACTCTACTGAGGGAGCACAAGCGGGAGGTTTTTATAAGACAGATACAGAAGTAAAGCAAATATAATATTTGATTGGTTACAGCTATACAGTTGCCTTATTTGATCTATCCCATTGGAAAGTCCCTGGTTATATAATTATTTGTGCTGGCTGCTTCTCCTTAGTTGCACTTAAGTTTTATTTTTCTTTAATATAGGCATTTACAAGAAATAGCTCAAGGGCAGGCATGGTGACTCACACGTGTAATCTGAGCACTTTGGGAGGCTGAGATGGGAGGATCATTTAAGCCCAGGAGTTGGAGACCAGCTTGGGCAACATAGCAAGACCTCGTCTCTACAAAAAATAAAAGAAAATATTAGCTGAGTGTGGTGGCGTGCACTTGTTGTCCCAGCTACTTGGGAGGCTGAAGTGGGAGAATCGCTTAAGCCAGAGAGGTGGAGGCTGCAGTGAGCCGTGAATATGCCGCTGCATTCCAGGCTAGGTGGCAAAGTGAGATCCTGTCTCAAAAAAAGAAAAGAAAAGAAAAAAGAAAGAAGGAAGGAAGGAAGGAAAAGGAAGACAGGAAGGAAGGAAAAAGAAAGAAAAAGAATGAAAGGGAGAAAGGAAGGAAGGAAGGAAGGAAGGAAGGAAGGAAGGAAGGAAGGAAAGAAGAAAGGAAGAGCTCCAGTTTTGCATGTCTGCAAATCAAGCAAGGTTAAGGTCCCTTACGTGACCTAACTTGTTTTGCCTGTTCAGGGATGCTTCAGGTCTGAGCTCCATTTTAACTTGCTTTAACAGTGGAGATACTGTGCATCTATTTCTTTAAGTTCTCTCAAATCATTTTGGGAACGAGGATGGAAATAAATAAATATACTGAGGTTGAACAGCTGATCTTTGTCAACAGGCAGAGAGGTGCTCGGGGAGGGGGTGTGAGGGAAGGGTGGTTCCCTTCCAGCTATCGCAGTCCTTTCTTTGGGAGCCTACTGGTTTTTAGGGTCCAGGGCATCATCTCCTATCAGCCCCTCCCTCCTAGTGGGGCTCCATCAAAGTTGGGTTTGGGCAGAAATTCACGCATAAATCATGAAGGAGCTGAGTAAGTAGCTGGCAGTTGACTCACTTCAAGTTTCAGGAGAGACGGGATTCAAGAATGATAGGAGCCAGACTGCTTGAGGCTGAATCCTACCTGTGACACTTAATAGCTGTGCAACTCCTGGCTACCCTGGCACTGGCTGGCAGTCCTGGCTTCCTGCTGGCTGGGAAGCAGGCACTGGTGCCAGCAGGACAGCTTGGGCAGCCAGGCTGGCTCTGTTCCAAGCCTGCAGGGGATGGGTCTGCTCAGCCTCTTGATACCAGAGAAGAATCATCTGAAGCCAGAGAAGGGATTTTCTGCTCTGGGGTCAGCAGATTTGAGGGGAGAGTCTCCCCCCTCCTGCCATGGGAATATCATGGCTACCGTGTGAGAGGAAACAGAGCATGGTGTTTGAGAGAGTGGGAGCTGGTGTCAGATGGCCTCAGATCAAATTGCCAATCTGTCTCTTACTATTTATTTGACCTCTGAGAGTCTTTCAGCTCTCTGTACCTTAATGTCTGTATTTAGGTTATTCCAAGAGCAGAATCTGAGACGAGCATTTGAGTGCAAGTGATTTAACTGGGAGAGGATCCCAGGAATGTAGTGAGGGTAGAGAAGTGAGTAAGGGAAGGGATGAAAGCGGGTTACCTCTGTAAACAAGTGGGGGTTAATCTCCTAATTTCCTTTTCAGGTAGTTCATTGTTAGAGTATAGAAACACAACTGATTTTCATATGTCGATTTTGTATCCCGCGACTTTACTGAGTTTTCATCATTAGTTCTAACAGTTTTTTAAATGGAGCCTTTAAGAGTTTTCTATATATAAGAATCTGCAAACAGGGACAGTTTTACTTTTCTGATTTGATTAACTTTTATTCTTTTTCTTGCCTAATTGTTCTGGCTAGGACTTCGGTACTATGTCTACTCAATATAGAAGTGGTGAGAGGGAGCGTACCTGCCTTGTTACTAAATTTAGAGGAAAAGTTTTCAGCTATTCACTGCTGAGTATGAAGTTAGCTGTGGGCTTTTCATATACAGCTATTAGTATGTTGATGTTCCTTCCTTCTATTCCTAGTTAGGATGTACCTTCCTTCTATTCCTAGTTTATTGACTGCTTAAGCTGTCAATAAGCTAGGAATAGAAGGTGTCAAATGCCTTTTCTTTTCTTTCTCTTTCTTTCTTTCTTTCTTTCCTTTCTTTCTTTCTCTCTCTCTCTCTCTCTCTCTCTCTCTCTCTCTTTCTTTCTTTCTTTCATTGAGTCTCACTCTGTCACCCAGTCTGGAGTCTGGAGTGCAGTAGCATGATCTTGGCTCATTGCAGCCTCCGAGCCTCCGCCTCCCGGGTTCAAGTGATTCTCCTGCCTCAGCCTCCCAAGTAGCTGGGATTACAGGTGCACTCCACCATGCCTGGCTAATTTTTCTATTTTTTTCAGTAGAGATGGGGTTTCACTATGTTGGCCGGATTGGTCTCAAACTCCTGGCCTGAAGTGATCCACCAGCCTCCCGCTCCCAAAGTGCTGGGATTACAGGGGTGAGCCACCAGGCTCAGCCGTCAAATGCTTTTTCTAAGTCAACTGAGATGATCATGTGATTTTATCCTTCATTATGTTAAAGTGGTATATAATATTAATTGATTTTTGTGTGTCGAACCATTCTTGTACCTTAGGGATAGAGTCCACTTCGTCATGAAACTGAGTTTAATCTCACTTGAGACCCTCTGAGAGATGGGGGTAGTGCATGCCTCACTTGGGGTGAGGAAAGTGAGTGCTATGGTTCGAATATTTGTCCCCTCTAAAACTCAAGTTGAAATTTAAGCCCTAATGTGGCAGTATTGAAACTTGGCAGCCTTTAAGAGGTGATTGGGTCATAAGGGTTCTGCCATTCATGGATTAATAGATTATATTAGTAGATTAATGGATTAATGGGTTGTCATGGGAGTGGGACTGATGGCTTTATTAGAAGAGCAAGAGACACCAAAGCAAGCACTCTCAGCCCCCTGGCCATATGATGCCCTGAGCTGTCTTGGGATTCTGCAGAGAGTCCCCCACCAGCAAGAAGGCCCTTACCAAATGCCATCCCTCAACATTTGACTGCTTGGCTTCCATAACTATAGGAAGTAAATTTCTTTTCTTCATAAATGACCCAGTTTCAGTTATTCTGCTATAAGCAACAGAAAATGGACTAAGACAATGGGGTATTTGTCTACCAAACCTCACCTCCCATTGATTGGGTGCTGTTTCAGGAAGTGCTATCTACCTCCTCTTCCCCTGTACTTCTTGCCTGCTCCTCAGGCAGAGAGAACATGTAAGTATTTGAAGTAGGAAGCTCTTACAGGAACTGTCTATGGAAGTTACAGGTGACCCCAAGTGGGGCAAGACAGTATGGGGCACGGGCAGCATATGCTACGTTAGGTTCCCGTATCTGTGAGATGAGGGAGATAATAACAGGCCCATGTCATGGGGTTGCCTTGAAGCTTTGGGCCAGTGCTGTTGGGTAGAAAAACAATGCAATTTGTCTAAATAATATAAGCCAAATAGTGTGAGAGAGAGCCATATAAGTCATTTAAAATTTTCTAGTAGCCACATTAAAAAAAGTGAAAAAAAGAGATGAAATGAATTTTAATATTTTATTTGACTTAGATTTCCAAAATATCATTTGCACATAAATTAATATAAAATTATTAAAAAGATATTTTGAATTATCTTTGAAATCCAGTGTATATTTTATATTTATAGTATATCTTAATTCAGACACTAAATTTTCATCAGAAACACTTTATCTGGCCAGGCATGGTGGTGCACGCTTGTAATCCCAGCACGTTGTGAGGCCTAGGGTGGTGGATTTCTTGAGCACAGGAGTTTGAGACCAGCCTGGACAATGTGGCAAAACTCTGTCTCTACTAAGATTAGCCAGGAGTGGTGGCACACATTTGCAGTCCCAGCTCCTTGGGAAGCTGAGGTGGGAGGATCAACTGAGCCTGGGAGGACAAGGCTGTACTGAGACAAGAGGGCACCACTGTACTCCAGTCTGGGTGACAGTGAGACCCTGTCTCAAACAACAACAACAACAACAACAACGAGAAAAACCACTTGATCTATATTTAATAAAATGTATTGCTGAAAAGTAGATTCTCAAGTTGTTCAAGCACACTTAAAATTTTCTGGTAACTTAATTATCAGTTTTAAAATTGGAGTGAATTAAATAAAACTAAGGAAGCCATTTGTGCATTTTGCATTTTGTTACCCTTGTTATAATTCAAGTGCTCAGTAGCCACATGTGGTGAGTGGCGACTATATTGGACAGCATAGATGTAGAGGGTTAATCCCTGTGAGGTGTTTAGGGCAGATAGTCGGCTTACATCAGCTCTGACTGGGTCTGCACACTGAGAGAGGCCAAAAGGTGCTGGGGCAAGCGCTGGCCTGGAAGTCAGGAGTCCTCAGTCCTAGCCCCACTACAACCCTTCTTCATTTTCCCCATCTGTGAAATGTATAAGATAACAGTCAATGGTATTTAAAGTCCTCTCCGGGTCAAAAATCTCATTCACAGGGAAAGATTGAGTCCAAATTCCTATTTTCCAGTTGAAAAACCTAAGGCCCAGCAAAGCAAAGCGATTTGTTTATGGTTAACAGCCACAGGGAAGGTAAACGTGTTAACATTTAGTTCACTTTTCTTGGCTTAGAACACCTTTCCCAGAGCTGCCAATGTTCAAATCCCTCCCTCCTTTAATATCCAGCTCCAGTGTTCTGAGGTCCTTTTGCATGTGCTTGACCTCATGCAATCCTCACAGAAGTCCTGTGAGAAAGTTATTTGTGCCCATTTTACAGGTGAGGAAACAAAGGCTCAGCGAAGTTACGTCGAGATGTTAAAGTGATACAGTAAGCGAGAGGCACATCAAGGACTAGAACTCAGGTTTCCTGAACCCTTGATCAGGGTGGCAGGTATACTTCTATAGCGCCCAGGGATACCTTGTGAGGAGGGATGTAATGGGGGATGAGACAGGTCTAAGTCTCTCTAAGGACCTGGTCCAACTCTGCCTGGTGGGACTGCAGAAAGCTGAGAGATGGCTGCCCCCTAGTCCTTGGGCTTGCAGAACTGTCGTCAGCCATGCAGCACACCGTCTTGGGGACCCAGAACACTTTTCGCTAGGAAGATGTGTGGTTGGCAGCCTTTGTCAGTTCTCCTGGGGTTGGGGGCCCTGTCGCTTGACCTTGTTAGCATCCCCTGCTGCTCTGTTCCTCCCCAACACTTATTGATGCCCTACTGGGAGCAGGTCTCTGTTGGAGGATTCCCAGGGCACACCAGCTTGTCAGCTTTGGAGCCTTCCCTAGAACCTCCCAGTCTAGTGGGAAACTGACACGGTGGGAACAGAAGTACCAACTGGGTGTTGGGGAGCCCAGTGAGACACAAACTCCATCTAGGGTGGTTTTATGCAAGAGGCAGCCTGTGAACTGAGCCCCCCAAATGAGATACTTGATGGGTGGAGATGGTGGGTATTGTGGACTAAATTTTCTTCCCCTCCCCCAATTCATATGTGGAAGCCCCAGTACCTTGAAATGTGACTTTATTTGGAGATAGGCCCTTTAAAGAGGTAATTAAGGTTAAATGAACTCATAAAAGTGTGGCCATAGCCCTGTCGGTGTCCTTATAAGAAGAGGAAGAAACACCAGGAATGTACATGCACAAAGGGAGGGCAATGTGGGAACACAGTGAGAAGGCGGCTGTCTGCAGGCCAGGGAGAGAGACCTCACCAGAAACCAACCCTGCTGACACCTTGATCTTGCACTTTCAGCCTCCAGAACTGTGAGAACAGAAATGTCTGTTTAAAAGCCATCCAGTCTGTGGTATTTTGTTATGGCAGCTTTGGCCAATGAATACAGTGGGAACAGCATTTAGGTAGGAGGTATGGCGTAAGTATGGACAGGTAGGAGGAAAATCTGGTTAAGCACAGGATGAATAGAGGGGTATTGAGACAGGAGTCCCAGAAGCCATGCGGTCAAATTTTGTTCACTTCTGCTCCCCTAGCACTGCTGAGTACAGGTTAGGTGTGGAGCAGATAGCAAATGCCTGATGAATGAGGGTCTGGTCAGACTTCTAAAGATGGCCCCTCAAAAGTTTTCCCAAGCTGGTGGCAGAAGAGAAATGCGAAGAGAGATTTGAAGCATGAGGGGAATTTGCCGCACCATTGCTGACTTGAACTTGGAGGGATCACATGAGAAGGACTGTGGGTGGCTGCAAGGAGCCAGGAGAGGCTAACAGCCTCAAGAAAACAGGAATCTCAGTCCTGGAAACTTGGGAAATTGAATCCTTTCCCCAAGATGAATGAGCCTGGAAGATTTCTCTTCAGTTTCCAGATGAGAACACAGCCCAGGTTCAGCCTTGGAAACCTTGAGCAGAGAACCCAGCCATGTCTGTAGGACCTCTGAGCTTCAGAACTGTGAGTGGAAACGTCCTTTTAAACTGATAATTTTGTGGTATTTTGCTACACAGCAGTAGATAAGGAACACAGACGAAACTGCAGAACTTGAGGGCAGGCAGGAGGCCATGCCGCCCACTGGTCATAGTGTTCTTAGTGGAAAGCACTCACAGGTCACGCAGGCGGTCCCTGAGGGGGGTCTGGCCTGAGCACTCTCCACTCAGTGGCTGGCTAGGGACCTGAGGCAGCTGTGCTCAGTGCCCTCAGGTCACCAGGGAACTTCAGAGCATCTCAGAATCAAGAAATCCTGATCAGGCAAAGTCAGAGCAGGAGGACTCCTTCGTTTTTTTATTTCTCCCTTTTACACATGGGGAAGCCGAGACTTGGAATAAAGTCTGGACCCTGCAGAGCAGTGAAAAGAGCCTGTTTCAGACAGTTTTCCTTTGGGACCCCAGCTCCACTACTTCCCAGCTCTACAACCTTGGGCAATTATGTCAGCTCTCTGAGCCTGTTCCTGGCCAGGTACAGGGGCTCACACCTGTAATCCCAACATTTTGGGAGGCAGAGGCAGGCAGATCACCTGAGGTCAGGAGTTTGAGACTAGCCTGGACAACATGGTGAAACCCCATCTTTACTAAAAATACAAAAATTAGCCACGCATGGTGGCGGGTGCCTGTAATCCCAGCTACTCGGGAGGCTGAGGCAGGAGAGTTGCTTGAGCCAGGGATGTAGAGGTTGCAGTGAGCTGAGCTCATACCAATGCATTCCAGCCTGGGCGACAGAGCAAGACTCTGCCTCAAAAAAATTCAAATAATAAAATGAACTTGTTTCTTTGTCTGTACAGTGGGGATGAGACACTTTGAACGTGAGAAGATGAGGGAAGGAGGTTCTGGGCAAAGGGAAGAGAATGGGCAAAGGCACAGAGGCTTGGATGGTGTGACGTGTGCAGTGTGCTTTGAAGGCAGGATGGATGGGCAGAGGTGGAGCGTGGTCTTGGAGAGCATGGAGCCAAGTTGTGAAAACTGAATGGCAGGCATGGAGTTTGGGTCCCATCCTGAAGGGTTTTAATCAGGGGCAAGTTGGAGTATAGAGTCGGTTAGAGTCAGTCCACAGGGGAGGAGACAAGGCATGGAATCTGTCCCAGCAGTCCAGGTTCCATGTGATGAGGATCTGATGGTGGCAGATGAGGGCAAGGAGGGACTGTCTGAGGGCTGCCCAGGAGTCAGAGTCGACAGAACCTAAATGAGCTAAAACATGCTAAAGTGCTTGGTGTACTGTTTGATGCAACTTCTGAAAACCATCTAGTGACCCTGGAGGTGAGGAAGGGAAAACTCTGGGCTGATACTCGGCTGTCTGGATAAGTGAGTGGGGGATGCATAAGTGGTGGCAGTGGGAGTGGGAGAAGGGGCAGGGCGGTTGGTGGTGTGTGGAGACCGCAGGCTGACTTTGGACAAGATAAGCATTAAATGTCGGGCTGTCCCAGTCAGAGCTGGCTTTCTGGGGACCAGGCAATCAGATGCGGAGCTCAAGAGAGAAGACTGGGCTGGCAAGTGTTTGTGTGCAGATGGAGATTGAGGCTGTGAGGGGAGCAGCACTCGCAGGGGTCTGTGAAGAGAAGCAGGCTTAGGGTCAGATGTGGGAGAAGGACTTTAGAGAAGCAGCTGCCGGAGAGGGAGGGAGAAAACCTGGAGAAGAGTTGGTCATGGAGGATGCTAAGGGAAGAGCATATTTGAGGGGGGAGGAGAGCACCACTGTCTGGGGCTACACAGAGTTGCGGTAAGATAAGCAGCCAGGATGGGCTGCTGGTTCGGCAAGGATTCCCCTGAGCACTTTGGCAGAGCAGTGCAGAGCAGTGACAGTGAGAAGGTACAGCCAGGTGGCGGGGCTGAGGAGGGCCGGGTGAGGCTGTAGAGATACCAGGAGGGAGGCTTCTGTTCAGCAGCTCCTCTGGTCCTCAGAGCTCTCATTGATCAAATAGGAATCAACACAGGGGTCAGAATTCCTGTTAAAAAGAAAAGAATCAATCAGCCATTTGGGGGGCCGGGCCAGGTGGCTCACCCCTGTAATCCCAGCACTTTGGGAGGCTGAGGATCACTTGAGCCCAGGAGTTCGAGACCAGCCTGGGCAACAAAGCGAGACCCCCATCTCTACAAAATAAATAAAATTAGCTGGGTGTGGTGGCACATGCCTGTGGTCCCAGCTACTCGGGAGGCTGAAGCGTGAGGATCGCTTGAACCCAGGAGGTCAAGGCTGCAGTGAGCTGAGATTGCACTACTGCATTGCACCCTGGGCGACAGAGCGAGACCATGTTTCAAAATAAATAAATACATACATACATAAATACATAAAAAACCAGCCATTGGGAGAGTGCCTTGTAAACTGAGAGTGACTTGAGGCAAGGAGTGCGTAGATACTTCCAAAGACACGGTGCCTTTGAAATGGCTAGCAATACCGTAGTGCCCAGAAGGTGGCAGCACCTCATCAAGCCGCACTTCATCTAGCGGGACTAAGCAGGTATTTAATTTATTTTATTCTACAAGATTTCTTTGTACTCTTTGTACAGCTGCTATGTGTTAGACTCTGGGGTAAGCACTGGAGATTATTGTATATGTATATACCTAATAAAAAATCTAATATATTAATATAAAATATGTATAAAATTATATATATATGTACATAACAAAACTTCTAGGAAGCCTACATTTTAGTTGAAGAGGCAGTTAACACAAATAAGTGAATTATCTTCGTAACTGTCAATTAACTCTCCAAACTCCAAGGCTTTATCTTCTCCAGGTTAGAGAGAAGTCCTTCTAGACTGTGTGACATATATCCCCTCCTCCTAGAACAAAATGTACTGAGCAGAACTTGAGTTCAAATACTGGGTCCACCAGGAAGTGAGAGTGTTTGCCTATCCATGGGACAGATTAGATGAATTTCCCAAAGATGGTCACTCCAATATCTCCCACCTCATATGTTATGCATATACTGTGATTTTGATACTCTTTCAATTGAGAGAAAGAGGTCTTTGTGCCATCCCCTTGAATCCAGGCTGGCTTATGACTTCGGTGGCAGGACACTTTGTGACTTCTGAGGCTGGGTCATAGAAGGCAATACAGCCTCCATCTCTGATGACATTGGAACCCAGCCACCATGCTGTGAGGAAGCCCAAGCTTCCTGTGGAGAGATTATGTGGGAGAGAACAAAGGCCCCCAGGCCACAGCATTGGCTGAGCTCCCAGCCAACAGCCAGCATCAACTTGTGGATATTCTTGGAAGCAGATATTCCAGTCTCAAGATGAGTTGTCCCAGCTGATACCACATTGAGCAGAGATGAGCTGTTCCTGATTGTCTAACTGTAAGCAAAATAAATGATTTTCATTATTTTAAGCCATTTAAGTTTTAGAGTGGTTTGTTATGCTGCAATAGATAGAGATAATTCATTAATTAATATTTATGAGTGCCCACTCTATGCTGGGCACTCTTTGCTAAGAGCTGGGGATGTATGGTAAACAGGACAGACAGTCTGTGCTATTATGGAATTTACTGCCTGGGTGGGAAAATGGATTGCAATCAAAGTAAACTAATTTGCTGGCTAACCTAAACTTGAAGCTGTGACAAGTTTCCCAGGCTCCAAGCCCCGGACTTTTTGGCCTTATCTCCAAGTATATTGCATATACAAATACCCTCCCTTTCCTCAGAGTCATTGTGACTCTCCAATGGGATAATAGCTATTAAATGCACACACAGAGAAGCATGGGACTAAGAGTGAAGCTAGAAAGATGATTTCTTAAAGGAAAGGGTTGTTCTTCCCCTCCCCTCAAGTTTGATAGGGGTCTTCAAGAGAGCCATTGGGAGAGCTTGGCCTGAGTCCCTCGAGCTGACTGGGGGGCAAGAGTGAAGAGAACTGCCAAGGTCTCCTGCGAGCCCACTCAAGAGGATGCTGGCAGGGCAAGGACCTGTGCGGGAGGGGAAGCCATCGTAAGCAGTTGGCTGGAGACTGTGTCGTTCTTGTCAGGGAATGGTGCACCTGTGGGATGGTGTCTCCAGTGCACCCACCAGAGCACCCCACAAGAGAATGAGCCAGCATTTGGACATCTGACCCACCCAGAGGGCACCAGCAACACTTTTTTGCCACTCTATCTCTCCTCTCACTCCTTACCCAACTCTAGATGAGTCAGGAGTGGCATCATGAGTGGGTAAAGAGGAATGAGGAATAGGGGAAGAAATAGTGAGGAAGCCAGCTACACTTCCCTTCCTCACCAAGTTTCCAAGCTGAGCCAGGGCAGCCTTCCATGTACCCACCTTGTCCATATCCCCAGCCTGCCCAGCTTGTACTCCAGCTTTTTTGACCTCTCCAGGTCAAAACTCAAGGGATGGGGTAGGGAGACAGGTAAAGGGCAGGAAAGAGATTGAATGCCTGGGACTTCCCTAATGCATCGCTCCTGGAGTTGGCAGGTGGCTCTTTCTATCATGGGTGTTTTGAAGGTTCTTTGGGGATGTCTATGCCCCATACCCCCTGCAGTTACTGACAAAAGTGATGTACTTTCCAGCCTTCTCCTGACAACTCCCATTCAACGCCTGGTCCTAGGAGATCATCTCTACAAATCAGTTGGGCTCCTACTGGCCCTCCAGGCAGCCCCCGTGGGTAAATCCTTTTAAGACATCTCTCTCCATCTCAATGTACCTGGGACCGAGTATTCTCTATTCAAACATTCCATCTCACTTCCAGGGCCTGTGTGGTTCTCTTTTCTAGGTTCATCCACTGAGGACAGACTATTATGCTAAACCATACACCTTTAGGCCTGGGAGGGTGGCCAAAGAGAGGGGAGTTTATGGATGTACCTTGGATCTGCAGTCTGGGATGTTCACACATATGCACTTCATGGTGCAGAACAGAACCAGGAAAGAGAGGAAAAGAGGGATGAGGCCAGGGATCCATTTATTCTCTCACCTCTGTCTGTAAATGTTACAGACATGTGAGATAGGAGAGGAAGCTAAGATGTCCCCAGCAGTCCAGTAGTGGAAACAGCAGGTGCTAAGACCCTGAAGTGAGAGAGAACATTGTGCATTCTGAGGACAGGAAAGGGAGGGAAGGAGAGAGTGCTTTGAGTCTCAGTAGGGGATGGAGGTGGAGAGGTGGGGTGGGTGCATCACACAGAGCTCTGTGAGCCTCAGCAAAGACTTTGATCTTATCCCAGAGTAGTGGGACGTCTTAGAGTGGTTTAAACAGGTTAACAGTGTAAACAGACTGCATATTAGAGAGACCTCTTTTGCTGCTTTGCGACTTGGTGGTGGGGGTGTTGGGGGGAAGACATAAAGAGTAGAAGCTCGAGGAAGAGTTGAGGTATTGATGTCATAGTGAGACATAAGAAGTGATGACCTGAGCTAGGGCAAGGCTTCTGGAGATGGTATCATGGACCATCAGACATCTCAGGCTGCCTCTGGGCCCACGCCAGCTTCCCCAAATATAGCCTGGTGGTAGGTGGTGAACTAAAAAGTGAGAACCAATTCAGTCACCATTTTTCTGCAAGTTGCCACTTCATTTCAGAGTATGTGGCACTTGAATGCATTTTTCTTACTTCTGGAGCTTTGACCAAAATCTTTGAGACAGGAAGAGCCCCTGAAAAGTCGTGTTACATGAAGAATGATTCTGCACCTGCAAGGATCCAAAATGCACTTCAATGGCATAAAGATTATTTTAAGCTAGAAACATCTGAACAAACAGCAGCTGCAGAAACAAACAAACAAAAAGTACTTAAACTTTGCTGACTTAAGCAGGACCTCCTAAACACTGCTGCCATAAATCCCCTCTCTAGGAAGTTTACAGCCAGAGAAGAGACTAATCATTGTCACCATAATGAGTAATTGCTTAAACAAATGTTATCTGAAACTCCATACCTTCCATTTGTTCTTCCATGGAAGTCCTCTCTCCGCCTCCCTTTCTCTTTGTTAAGTGGATATATAAACCCCTATTTTTGGCTGTTTAGACAGCCATATTTATCTGAAGACTCCTTTGAATAAATAAACTTCATCTTTTTTCCCTGTTAATCTGTCTGTGGTTGGTTAATCTGTAGACTCTGAACATAAATAGGTAAAGAAAAAGTGTTTTCTCCCAACACACTTTCCTTTTGCCAACAAGAGTATGGGTGACCGACAAAAATTTTCTATCTGGTACTGGATTTTATCTTCCTGGCCTGCCAAAGTTGCTGAATAGCAGAGGGTTGCTTACTGTCTCTTTCTCTCTCTCACGCATGTTAATTGGATTAGAAGAGATGGAGGAAAAGAGACCATATAAGAGACTGCACTGCCAAATGTACTACCAAAGGGTAGCAGAATACTCCACCCCAAAATATGCCACACTGGCATAAGGATTATTTTGAACTGAAGGTAACTGAGAAGAGGCAGACACAAGAAAAGCTCTTTGCCCTCCCCATTTGCCTAAAAACAGGATATAACTTTACAAAGGTGTTCCTCCTCCTCTCCCTGTCAGGAAGAACAAAGACCGACGACAACTTTAGGCCCTCATCAGCCTGAAGGTGGCACCAGAGGAGTCGACATAACAGACTTCACTGACTAGCCTTTATCTACCATAAAGTTCCCGTATATTTGCTTTCCCACAATTTTCTCCACCTGGAGACTTAAGGTCTTTTTCTTTTGTCTTGACACTTCTCTAAAAATGTATTGTTCCTTGTTGAAGATGTATGTAGTTGAAGTTCTAAGCCACTTATTTGAGAACTAATCTTTCCCTGAGTATTTTCCATATATATATATATAAAAAATATACATGTTAATACATTTCTCTTTGTTTTTCTCTTGTTAATCTGTCTTTTGTTACAGAGGGTCCCAGGCCAACTAAGAAGGGTAGAGGGGTCAGGCATGGTAACCCATGCCTGTAATCCCAGCACTTTGGGAGGCTGAGGTGGGTGGACCACCTGAGGTCAGGAGTTCGAGACCAGCCTGACCAACATGGCGAAACTCTGTCTCTACTAAAAATACAAAAATTAGCCAGGTGTGGTGGCAGGTGCCTGTATTCCCAGCTACTCGGGAGGTTGAGACAGGAGAATTGCTTGAACCTGGGAGGTGGAAGTTGCAGTGAGCCAAGATCACCCCACTTCTCTCCAGCCTGCACGACAGAGCAAGACTCCATCTCAAAAAAAAAAAAAAAAAAAAAAAAAAAGAAAGGAAGAAAGAAAAAGAAAGGTAGAGGGAAAATTATGTTTTGTCCCCTACCTTATTTATATAAATCATTATACTTCCAATTTAGCCACAAACAATGAAGGGCTGGTGCATGCTGTAGAATGGCTGAACAAAAGGAATGCTTTCTTGTCTTCAAAGTGATAATGGCCAGAAGGGTAGATGAGTTATGCTGGTTTACATTTAGTCTGGTTTAATTGCACTTAAGTAGAATGCTAAATGTCACCAGGTGGCTGATTATACGTTGACTGGACCAAAAACAGATTAATAGCTTCTGTATTAGTCTGCTAGGGTTGTCATAACAAAATACCACAGACTGGGTGGCTAAAACAGCAGACATTTAGTTCTCACAGTTCTGGAGGCTGGGAAGTGCAAGATCAAGGTGCTGACAGATTCAGTTCCTGGTAATGGTGGCCACCATCTCACTGTATGCTCACAGAACCTCTTCTTTGTGTACATGCAGAGTGAGCTGTGGTCTGTCTTCCTCTTCTTATGAGGACATTAATCCCATCATGAGGCCCCACCCTTCATGATCTCATCTAAACCTAATTAGTTCCCAAGGGCTCTACCTCCTAATACCATCAGTTGGAGGGGGTGGTGGGAGGGCGGTGTTGGGGCTTCAACATATGAGTTTTGGGTGGTCACAAACTATGAGTCCATAACATCTTCTCTATAAATAAAGACTAGTTAAAAAGTATTATAATGAATACAATACCAAATGTTCATGTTAAAACGTGTTGTTTTTGTTTTTGTTTCTGCCAGTCTTTTGTTAGATCTTGCCTGGAGACATCAAACCCTCCTTCTTGTTCCTCGCCTGCCAGAAACTCAATCTGCCCTTGAGAGGACTTATACATTGAGTTCTTCTGTCAGAAAAATCAAGTGTAGGAAAAAATCTTTGTATTTCAATAGAGAACAATGCATCATCTGTAGCACACCTTCCTGCGTTATAAGATTCTAGGCCTGTACATTGTCTGAGCTATTATGAAACTCTTTGTAAGTTGTAACTGGTATGTAAATGCTGTACTGTCTGGTTGTGATTTTAACTGACTTCTTCCTCACTGTGGAAAACTCAGTTTTGTCCCCATTTGCAATTTATCTTAACATTCCTTTACTCCATATAAATCTGTTTTCGAGTTTTCCTTTAAACTGGTTATAACACCTGCTTGCTTTTCTCAGATCATATAAGTGAAGTAAATTCTTCAACATGTGTGAATTTTTACATGATTTTACCTTTTACTGAAAATTATCATTTAACATAGGGAAGCCTTTGGGGGGATGTGGCAGGACTTGGCTTCCAAAGAAGAATGGACTGAATCTCTGAGCCCTGTGTCTCCCGCATTTAGGTTTGTGGCCATGCATTCCTCAATTGCTCAGGCCCCGAAGCAATCAGGTCATTCTCGACTCCTCCCTCTCTTCCACTACCATCTCTAACCCTGTGTAGGCTAAATAATGTCTCCCCAAAGCTGTCTACATCCAAACCCTGGAAGCTGTGAATGTTTGTTATCTTACACAGCAAAAGGGACCTTGCAGATATGGTTAAATTATGGATTTTGAGATAGGGATGGATTATTCAGGCAGACCCATTGTAACCACAGGGAGGCAGAAGCATCATAATCAGAAAAAGGAGATTTGAGGATCAAAGCAGGGTTGGAGAGATGTGCTTTGAAAATGGAGAAAGTGGACATATGCTAAGGAATGCAGGTGGCCTCTAGAAGCTAGAAAAGGCGGGGGAATTCTCCCCTCAGAGCCTCGAGAAGGAACTAGTCTTGCTACTCGATTTTAGCCCCATAAAACTATTTTCAGATTTCCTACCTCCAAAATGGTAAGGCAATAAATTTATGTTGTTTTAAACCAGTAACTTTGCGTAATGTGTTACAATAGCAATGGGCAACCAATACAAATGCCATAGCAAATTACGTTGGCTTCATCTTCAAAATGTAGCCAGAATCCGACAATTTTTCCCCAGAGCTGCTGTTAGCATTCAGGGCCAAGCCAGTTCCATTCCTTGCCTGGGCTGTTGCAATGGCCTGCATACGGGTCTCCTTGTTTACCCTGACCACCCAGCCTTTTCCGCTCCCTGGATGCAGTATTTGAGTCTCTCAGTATTTGAGTATTTTGATATGCTGTCTAGGAGGCCCTCTGGCTTTCACACCTGACACTTTCTCCAATGCTTCAGTAGCTCCCAGCAATGGCCATCCAATTCCATTGTCTTTATAATGACTACTCAATAGTTCACACAGGCCTGGTACATTCCACCCATCAGGGCATCCCTTGCCTCCATATACCATCCTAGTTCACCATGCCTGACAGATTTGACAATTGCACTGCCTCAGTTTGCTGGGGCTATTTGTACTTCACCTACAATCAGCAGTAGGGCTCTCCTTGCTAGCCAGCTGGCAAGTAAACAGCTCCAAAATCCCACTGTAAAGAGTTTGCTTTCTTGGACCACTGCTGGTATCAGCTGTTGCAGGTCAGGTTCTCTGGATTCTGACTCAGAGATGCAGATTTGCATGCAGGCAGGTTTTTGGGGAGTGCTCATGAGATCAACACCTGTGGGAGAGGGATGGAAGCAGATGGACTCCCGTGGGGAGTGAGGCAGACTGTGGAAATGCCATGCAGCCACAACCAAGATCACTGCTGGCAATCCCAGAGGGAGCTCTGGAGCTGGGGCAGTGCTTTGGAACTGTCTGCACAGGGCACAAGAAGGCCAGGCGTTTATGCCCTACATTCGTGAGTCATTGAATGTGGGTTAATTCTGAGAAAGGAGTGCTACTTTTTTTCTGTTTGTTTGTTTTTGTTTTTATTTTTTTCTAGAGATGGAGTCTTGCTCTGTCGCCCAGGCTGGGGTGCAGTGGCGCAATCTCTGCTCACTGCAACCTCTGCCCCCTGAGTTCAAGCCATTCTTCTGCCTCAGCCTCCCGAGTAGCTGGGATTACAGGCATGCACCACCATGCCTGGCTAATTTTTTGTATTTTTAGTAGAGACGGAGTTTCTCCATGTTGGCCAGGCTGGTCTCCAACTCATGACCTCAGGTGATCCACCCACCTTGGCCTCCCAAAGTGCTGAGATTACAGGCGTGAGCCACCACGCCTGGCCAGGAGGGCTACATTGAACAAGGCAGCACTCTTCAGCCATGAGCAGCCCTTGGAGAGGAACTCACCTGAGAGCTTTTGGCCACCAACATTCAGGATGAGTTCTGAAAGGGGTGGGAGGGGAGCATGTCTGAGTGCCAAACTGTGGCATCTATCACAGTGAACTTTGATAGAAGTTACATTAGATTTTACCACTATCCTTCTGAAACTCCTCCAATGGCTTAAAATGAAATCCATGGGTAACAGACCCTACATACTCTGGCTACTGATTACCTTCAGAAGTATCTTCTTCTGGCTTATGTGCTGCAGCTATATTAGCCTTCTCTCTTGCCATTTGCTCAACAAATATTTATTGAATATTGACTATGGACCAATGTTCTATATTGGGGCTAGAACTGTGGACCATAAGCTAAATTGTGGGACTGTCTGTTTTTGTAAATAAAGTTTTATTGGAACACAGTGACACCTATTTGTTTAAGTCTTTTCCATGGCTGCTTTTGTGCTACAACAACAGAGTTGAGTAGAGGCCATACGGCCCCAAAGTCTAAGATATTTACTATTTTATCCTTTACAGAAAAAGTTGACCGACATTTCTTTTAGATCAGTGCTGTCTGATACACACAGACACACAGACACACACACACACACATTGCAGATCACAATTTAAGTTTATAAAAAAGAGAAATACATTTTAATGATATATTTTATATAACTCAATATCTACCAAATATCATTTTAACATATAACCAGTATAATAAATGATCAGTGGGTTATTTTACATTTTTCTTTTAATACTAAGCCCTTAAAATTCTGTGTGTATTTTACACTTAGTATTTTGAGGTGGGACAGCCATTTTTCAAGTGCTCACTACCCACACATGGCTAGTAGCTACAATATTGGATGGTGCAGTTCTAGAAGTCACACAGCAGTGAGTAAAGCTGACCAAATTCCCTGCTGTCATGAAGCTAACATTCCTATGGGACAGAGAGACAATACACAAATAGGTAAAGTGGGTTTTATGCCTGCTGGTGATAAGTGGTGCCCATGACTTCACAGAGAACAAATGGAAGCTTCATATTTAGAGAGACCCTCCTAGACTCTGCCTTGGCTGATCTCATCCCTCCCCTTGGCAGATTTTAATCTGTATGGCTTCCCTGTAATAAAACATAACTATGAATACAACAGCTTTCCGTGAGCCCTGCTAGCAAGTTATGTAACCTGAGGGTGGTTTTGGGTGGTTTTCCCCCTAAATTGCAGTTGGTGTCAGAAGTGAGGGTGGTCTCTTGTGGGGACTGTTCTCTCTAACTGCACAGTTGGCTTAAACTCTTTGGGGAAGGTGATGCGTGAGTAAAGACCAGAAGGAAATGAGGGGACTGGCCAGGAGTCTGTGGCCTGGGGCAGAGTAAGCAAAGGGGAGTGGAAGGAGATGCCTTCTTTACTCACTGTCATAGTTAAACCACTTTACACATAGACCGAATGCTCATGCTTTAAAATTGTAGCATCAGGAGTAAGGTTTAGGTTAACATTGAGGTTAGGGCAAGGGGCTGGAGACTAAGGTGAGTTTTAGTGTTTTGTTTGGTCTAGGATTAGAGTCGGGGTGCGGCCAGGGTTTAGGCTTTAGTGTTTGATATTCAGTGTTCAGACGTTTATAGTTAAGAGCAGTGCGGTCTCTAGGTCCGCAGCTGTGAAGAGGACACTCCGCAGACTCGGTGCCCACCAGCGGCCTCCCCTGTGTCCCTGTGACTGCAGCAGCAAAGATGGACTCAGGAGTGCAAGTTGCTGATGAAGTATGTCACATTTTTTATGACATAAAAGTTCATAAATGCTCCACATCAGAAGAAATCAAGAAAAGAAAGAAGATTGTCATTTTTTGTCTCAGTGCAGACACAAAAGTGCATCATTGTAGAAGAGGGCAAAGAGATCTCAGCTGGAGATATTGGTGTAACCATAACTGGTCCTTTCAAGCACTTTGTGGGAATGCGTCCTGAAAAAGATTGCTGCTATGCTTTATATGATGCAAGCTTTGAAACGAAGAAATCCAGAAGAGTATTGTTTGTTTGTTTGTTTTTGTGGGCACCAGAACTACCACCTCTGAAAAGTAAAATGATCTACACAAGCTCTAAGGATGCAATCAAAAAGACATTTCAAGCAAATGGACCAGAAGATCTCAGTTGGGCTTGTATTGCTGAAAAGTTAGATGGGTACTTAATTGCAGCTTTTGAAGGATGCTCTGTATAGGCCATCATTCAGTGCCACAAATGGAAAGCTTCCATGTTTGATATTATCCGCTTGCTATATAAATAAAGCAAACATATGTTTTTAAAAAAGAGAAAACAAAAGTAGTGCTCAGATAGAATGTGTAGCTCATGGAATTCAGTACTGGGAGTCATGTTTAGTTCCTGGTGTGTGCATTTGCTAAACAGGATTCTACTAAACAGCCAAGGTTACATACCCTCTTTTAATTAAATAATGGAAGCCAAATGAGCATTGTCTTAGAGTTTGGGGAGAAAATGTGTAACCCTAGAAATTATGCCCATTCGTGTATTATCAATGTGTACAAGTCACAGAAAGACATTTTGGAAAGTATATTGCCCAGGAACTTTTTCTGAAAAGGGTAATATGGCTGAAAGGATTCAGCCAAAAGAAAACTAAATTCAAGTAAAATAAATTAAAAATAAATTAAAACGAAGAGAGCTTCTATAATAAAGAAGCATTTTATATGAAGAAGCATTTATGTAACTATTGATAACAATGAAACCCAGTTATAAATAGTTAAATCTAAGTATTTTTGATAATATGAAAAAGAAAGAGGTTTGATGTGAAAAATTAGTAAGGAATTAAACATACATATTTTTCCAACACTTCGAGTCATATGGGGGGAGAAGTCACAGTGTCCAGAATTTTGATGATCTGAGAGGTAAAGAGTTATTTAAACAAAAACAATTGTTAGGCTGGGCACAATGGCTCATGCCTGTAATCCCAACACTTTGGGAGGCTGAGGTGGGCGGATCACTTGAGGTCAGAAGTTCGAGACCAGCCTGGCCAACATGGTGAAACCCCGCCTCTACAAAAAATACAAAAATCAGTTGGGCATGGTGGTGCCTACCTATAATCCCAGCTACCCAGGTGGCTGAGGGATGAGAATCATTTGAATGCGGGAGGTGGAGGTTGCAGTGAGCAGAGATTGCGCCACTGCAGTCCAGACTGGGTGACAGAGCAAGACTCTGTTTCAAAAGAAACAGTTGTGGAAGTGATAAATGCACAAGGTAAAGACATTTGAACCTGAGGAAAGGCGCACAATTAAGAGTAATGAAAGGTAAACCTTCATCCTGGGCTTTCCCTTCATTGCTCTTCTGAGATGGATTCACTCTTTCCTGCCCTTGTCTTTCTTTGATTTCCTTATTTTGTTGGAACACATCCTAAATACGATGAAAGGTATGTTTATTCTACCATTTTGCTGTATTGGTGATTGAGCTAGGTCTAGAATTCTAGAACTTTAAAGGCTTGCTTTTTATTTTCTAGCCCCCAGGATTGCTGATGGCATTCTGACACCTTTGTGTGTGTGTGTGTGTGTGTGACAACTTTTACTGCTGTTATCATTTTTGTGTGTGTGCCTGAAGACTTTAAGATTGCCTCTTCATTTTTGGTGTTCTGAAACTTGACCATGACGTGTCTAGTTGTAGGTCTTTTTTCCATTCAGCCTATTTAGTAATTGGGGAGGGGAGCTTTGAGTGTCTTCAGTCACCTATGTGAATTAACCCAGCCCTTTACTTCAAATATAAATGGGCCACCATGGACCACCAGACATTTCTGGAAAACCAACAGTAAAATTAAGAAGGACTAAGATGAACAAACAAAAAACAAAACAAAACAAAACAAAACAAAAAAACAGATAGCATTAAGGGAATTGAAAGTTGTAAAGTGCTGACTGGTCTCTTTCTCTAAATCCGTGACCACTGAAACCTCAAGTAGCTCAGAGTGCTGCTCAGCAGCTGTCCTTCTTTTCCCCATTCCATCTGCTCCCCTAGGTGATGCCTGTATAGCTTACCTCTTTCAGACCTCCAGTGCAGCCTCCCCATTCCACCTCAGCTGATTACCTTGCTCCTTACTTTCTTGAGAATTAGAAGTGTCAGAAGAGAATTTTCATGAGCTCCCACTGCCGGATCCACCCAGTCTCTTGACCCAGTACCCGCATGCCTTGTCTTCCTTCCTATTTGTGTGCAGTAATTGTCTCTACTCTTAGCTCAGGCTGGCTCCTTCCCTGAAGCCCTAGATACTAACATCTCTCTGCTTCTTAAGGACATGGCTTCACCATTCTCTGCCTTCTCTCCTAAATCATCATTTCTCCCCTCTCTACTGTATTATTCCCATCTGCAAACATGCTGTTATTTTTCCCATCTTAAAAAACCACAAAAAGCATTTCCACTTTCCCCTCCAGCTACTGCCTTTTATCTCCCATTGTCTCTCTCTCTTTTTTAATTATTTTTTTGAGACTGAGTCTTACTCTGTCACCCACTGTCACCCAGGCTGCAGTGCAGTGGCGCAAACTTGGCTCACTGCAGTCTCTGCCCCCGGGTTCAAGAGATTCTCCTGCCTCAGCCTTCCAAGTAGCTGGGACTACAGGCACGCGCCACCATGCTCAGTTAATTTTTGTATTTTTAGTAGTGACGGAGTTTTGCCATGTTGGCCAGGCTGGTCTTGAACTCCTGACCTCAAGTGATCTGCCCTCCTTGGCCTCCCAAAGTGCTGAGATTACAGTCTTGAGCCACAGTGCCCACCCTCATTCTCCTTTAATCAAGATTTTGCCCCCACCACCCTACCCAAACAAATCTTGTCAAGTTCAACAATGACCTCCTTATAACTAGACCCAAAGGTCAACCACTGCACCCACTAGACCCAAAGGTGACCCAACTGCACCCACTGGATGCAGGGAATCATGCCACCTAACTTGAAGCACCATCTTTACTTGGCTTCCAGGACCCCTGCACTCTCCTGGTTTGCCTCTGATCTCACTGGCAGCTCCTTCTCACTCTCTATTGGTGGTTCTCCCTCCACTGTCCACCCTCCTAATATTGGGATCTCCAGGACTCAGTTCTTGACCTCTTCTCTTCTTTATCTACACTTCATGAATTTCTTTTTAAAGTCCATCTATATATAATATCTATAATCCTAACTTCTTTCCTCTGATCTCGAGGCTCATGTATTTCACTGCCTTGTAACATCTCCTTTTGGATCATAGGCACCTCATGCTTAGAAAGTCCAAAATTGAGCTCTTGACCTACCCCTTGCCTCCAAAATAGCTTCTTCCACAGTCCCCCTCATCCCTCAGTAAATGCTAATTCAGGTCTCCTAGTACTCAATCTGAGAACACAGGAATCTTCTCTTTTCCTCACATGACACATACCATGCATTATGTATTATATAAAACATACCCATTATATATCCAGAATCTGACATCTCATAATCATCTCCATTTAGCTGGTCCAAGCTATCATCATTTCACACCAGAACCTTCTGAAATGGTCTCCTAACCAGAGTAGCCAGCTTGTCTCAGTTTGCCTGGTACTTTCCCAGTTTTTGCACTGAAAGTCCAGTCTCAGGAAATCCCTCAGCCCTGGGCAAACCAGGCTTATTGATTATCCTACTTCCAACTGGAATCTTCTCTTCTTCCGTTGCCTCCTTACAGTCTATTTTCAATACAGCTAGGGTGATTCTTTTAAAACGCAAATTTTATTATGTCACTTCTCTGTTCAAAACCCTTCAATGGCTTCCTACCCAACTTAGAAAGAAAGCTGTTGCTTTCAGTGGCCCACAAGACTATAGGATCCACAGGCTTATAGGAAAAGATGGAGAGTTCAGCTTTGAGCAGGCTGATATTGCAGTACTGTGGAATGTTCAACTGGCAATGTCTAAAATTGAATGGAGTATCAAGAATATCTTCTGTTTGGAAAACAAAAATAGATTGCTATGGAAAAACTTGCAAGAAAGAATTCTAGGAAATTAGAAATATTTGTTAAAATGAAAAAAATCAATGGTAGAACCGAAAGACAAAATTATAGAAGCTCTGTCTGATGATACTAATGATATATTCATAAGTAATATGCATATGATATATATTATGTAAGATAAAAATATATAAAATAAAGACATATAAATAAATATATTAAAAAATACATTTGCAACATGACGCACCAAATTCCCAAAATCTTCAGTGTGCATCTTTCCAAACCAAGGACCCTCTTCTACATAACCAGCATACAACTCTTCTAATCAGGAAATAAGAAATCAGCTCTAACGCTAACATCTAATCCAAAGAATATATTCATATTTCGCCAGCTGTCCTAACAGTGTCTCTTTCCTGTCCAGGCCAGGATCACACTTTGCACTTCATACACAAGTCTCTTTAGTCTCTTTCAATCTGGAATAATTCCTTGGTGTCTCCCTGTTTTTCATGATCTCATTAGTTTGAAAGAGTGCAGACCTTTCAGTCTGTAGGATGAAGCTCAGCCTGGTTCCACCAGTGTTTCCTCAGGACTGGATTCACACTTGTGTTCTGGGAGTGCCAAAGCTCAGCCTGGTTCTACCCATGTTTTGTCAGGACTGGGTTCACACATGTGTTCTTGGAGTGCCAAAGCTCAGCCTGATTCCAGCAGTGTTTCCTTAGGACTGGGTTCACACATGTGTTCTTGGAGTGCTATGCGGAAGGGAGGCTGTCCTCTTCTCACTGCATCACATGAGGGGGCATACAATGTGGGCTCGTCCCCACACTGGTGATGTTCATCTTTAGCACCTGGTCATTTTGTGTCAGGTTTCTCCACATTAACTCATCATTTTTCTATTTGTAATTGATGAACATTTTGTGGGAAGATATTCTCAAACTATGCCAATATCCTGTATCCCATTAAATCTCCACTAACTTGACTTAGTAGTTATCGACTACTTTTGCCTGAATTAACCACCATTATGGCAGTTGTAAATGATGGTTTATCTATTATCATCATTCCTATGATATATTAGCTGCTATGCTACTATAAGGAAGACATTTCCCTTTTCCTCCACTTTTTTCCTTTTTAAAAAAATTACTCATACTCAATACTCTACTTATTTTTATTGACGTAGACTCATGGATTCCTATTTTATTCAGCAGATTTAATCCATTACCATCAGTATTTATTTTAATATCAAATTATTCCAGATTTGGCTAGAGGATAACCATTGAAATTTGTACCTATGAGCTATAGACATGTCCCCATCATTCTTTGAGTAATTCTTTACTTTCTGGCACAAGAAAATGTTCCAAGTTCATCTTGTAATTTCCCTGCCTTGGCCTCAGAATTACTTGTTTCTGCAAGAAGTGCTAGAGTTGAGAATGATATTTGGAGACTATAATCTAGGTACTTGGTTGCTTATTGCTTCTGGGCCTTCCTGCCTCATATTGGCTTAGGATGGGAATGTCAGGATCTGGGGACACCCTCCCTCTCTCAAGAGCAAAGTAATTTCTCAACTTTCATAGGCCACAAGACTTACTCATCACTGCATCTCTCTGCATCCTCCTTCTTTTAATCAGCTTCTTTGCCTGCACGTGGGTCTCTGTGCCCATCAGCCTTGAGTCTGACCTGACTGCTGAACTGCCCACCATTATTGGCTATGGAGTCTGCAATGCCCAAACTGTGAGAGCAATAATCTGCTTGTCTCTGTCCAGTCTATAGATTGGTTCATCTTGGGCTTGGGTTCTACCTCTAGTCTAATCACTTTTGGTCAGGGCAGTTAGCAATGTTACAATAGTGGCTGGGACAGCCCTGACAGAGCTATAGAGAAGATGGTGCAGTTTCTCTAGGGAGGAATGAGTCCTGTGGAGGACCCTGACTACATCTGCCACATTCTATAGTCGTACATTAGGTTCTTATAGAGAAGTTTTTAGATTTTCAGAAGTGAGGACATTTATTTGGTAAAGGTTCTGTGAATCTGAACATTAAGGATCATTTTGGGTTCATGAATCAGTTATTGGGAAACACTGATCTAACTCCAGGACTTCAGTTTCTCAGATGAGTAAACTGAGGGCCAGAGAGAACAAGAGACTTGTCCTCATGTACATGGCCTGTCAACAGCAGATCTGGGATTAGAACCAGGGCTGGCCATCCAGTGAGGCAAGAGAAACATCTAAGATGCAAAATGTAAGGAAGCCCTCACCCTCAGGATCATGCAAGTGCCCTCGGGGCTTCCCTTGACTCACCCTAGGCCCAGCCCAGATTAGAACTCTAGGATCCTGCTTGCCAGGAGGGAGAGATCACATCTGGCTTGCAGTGTATGGGTAAGAGGGACTGATGGGGAGTTTTCCTGTGTTGCCACCTTCAGGTAGAAGGAAGTACCTGAGGAAGGCCGGTTAAGCTAGTTTTCCCAAAGTGAAGGATCCAGTAGCTTGGGATGGCTGCTCACTGGAGAAGCTTGATTATCCTGCATGCACAGAGCACTGAGGCCCCTTCAGTCTGGGTGGAGAGTTCCTGGCCTGGGTTATCTTTAGCTGGTTGCTGAGAGTTGCAGCATTTCTCAGCCCTGGTGATGGACACTTCTGTTTTCCCCCGTCTCATAAAAATAGACCTTCCCTCCAACCAGACCTGCCTTGTTAGATCTGTTCTTACATAGACAGGACGTGTAGGGTTTGTGCTTTTCTAGCCTCCAGTCTGGTGTCTGCTTCCTTCATGTGGAACTGCTTACTAAGAATTTTACCACAGGAGGATTTTAAGAAAGTAAATGTTGGCTTTGTTGTTGGTTGAGGTTAAAAACAAAACAGAACAAAACAACAACAACAAAACTATCAAGATAGTCAAAAGAAATAAAAGAGAGAAGAACAAAAGAGAAACAGCTGAACCATTTTGTGACCCTTTTCCTGCTACTGCCCTGGTCAAATGCACAATTTGTTCTCACCTGGATTCCTGCTGCACTCTCACCTTGATTTGGTGTGTGCTCAACAAGGCAGCTGTTTGCTAACATACAGATTAGGCAAGAAAATGAAAATGAAATAAAAGGCATTCAGATTGGAAAGGAAGAAGTAAAACTACCTCTATTCACAGATTACATGATGATGTGTATCCACTAAATCCACTGAGAAACTGTCAGAATTAATTAATGAGTTTAGCAAGGTCGTAGGATACGCAGACAATATGTAACAATCAATTTGTATACCTTTGCAATGAACAATCCAGAAATGAAATTAAGGAAACAATATTTATAGTAGCATCAACTAGAATAAAACACTTAGGAATAAGGTTAACAAAAGAAGTGCAAAACTTACACTCTAAAAATTACAAAACAGTATTGAAAAAAATTAAAGAAAACTAAGTAAATGGGAAGACATCCCATGTTCATAATCAGAAGAAAATAAATATTGTCTCAAATACTTAATAAATATTAAGCATTAAAATAGCAATATTCCCCAAACTGATCTATAGATTCAATACAGTTCCTATCAGTATCCCAGATGGCTTTTTAATAGAAATTGACAAGCTGATCCTGAAAATTATATGGAAACTCAAGGAACTCAGAAGAGCCGAAAACCATCATAAAAAAGAAGAAAAAATTAGGACTCATTCTTCCTAATTGCAAAACAATAATCAAGACAATATAGTACTTACTTAAGGATAGACACATAGATTAATAAAACAGAATTCAGAGTTCAGAAATAACCCCATTTATCTATGGTTAGGTGAACTTTGACAAGGATGTCAAGACTTTCAATGCGGAAAAATGAGTCTTCTCAACAAATGGTGTTGGGATAACTGTACAGCCTCATACAAAAGGATGAAATTGGACTCTTACATTGTGTATAAAGATTAAACCAAAGTGCATCAAAAACCAAAATGTAAGAGTCAGAATTATAAAGTCTTAAAATATTGGTATAAGTTTTCATGACCTTGAATTTGGCAATGGATTCTTAGATATGACACCAAAAGCACAAACAACAAAAGAAAAAAAATTGGAGTTCATAAAAATTAAAAACTTTTGTGTTTCAAAGGACACTACCAAGAAAGCAAAAAGACAACTGATAGAATGGGAGAAAATATATGTAAATCTAGAAGATATAAAGACCATGTACAACTCAATATTGAAAGGACACACAACCCAATTAAAAAATGGGCAAAGGATCTGAATAGCCATTTCTCCTAAGACATGCAAGTGACCCCTAAGCACATAAAAAGATGCTCAACATCAGTAGTCATCAGGAAAATGTAAACCAAAACCACAGTGAGATAATACTTTTCACTCACCGTGAGGACTACAGTAAAAAAATCAGATAAGTGTTAGCAAGGATGTGGAGAAAGAACCTTCAAGTACTGCTGATAGAAGTGTAAAATGGTTTAGCCACTTTGGAAAACAGTGACAGTTCAGCAAAATTTACACATAGTTACTGTTTGATCCACCAATTCACTCCTAGGTGTATACACAAGAGAAATGAAAACATGCTTCCACTCAAAGATTTTTACATGAATGCTCATAACAGCATTCATAAAAGCCCAGAAGTCCATTAACTGATACATAGATAAATGTAGTGTATTCATACAATGAAATGTTATTTGGCCATAAAAAAGAATGAAGTACTAATATGTGCTACAACATTGATAAACCTTGAAAACATCATTCCAAGTGAAAGCAGACAGTCAGAAACGACTACATATTGTATGACTCCATTTATAGGAAACTCCATTTATAGGAAACGCCAAGAATAGGCAAATATAAAGAAACAAACAGAAAGTAGACTCCTAGTTGCTTAGACCTAGCAGGGGGAAGGGGTTGATGAGAATACTGTGAAGTACTGGCTAAGGGGTAGGGTGTTTCTTTTTGAGGTGACGAAAATATTTAAAAATTCACTGTGATGATGCTGCTGAGGCTGTGGAGAAATAGGAATGCTTTTACACTGTTGGTGGGAGTGTAAATTAGTTCAACCATTGTGGAAGACAGTGTGGTGATTCCTCAAAGGCCTAGAACCAGAAATACCATTTGACCTAGCAATCCCATTACTGGGTATATACCCAAAGGATTATAAATCATTCTACTATAAAGACACATGCACATGTATGTTTATTGCAGCAGTATTTACAATAGCAAAGACTTGGAACCAACCCAAATGCCCATCAATGATAGACTGGATAAAGAAAATGTGACACATATACACCATGGAATACTATGCAGCCATAAAAAAGAGTGAGTTCATGTCCTTTGCAGGGACATGGATGAAGCTGGAAACCATCATTACCAGCAAACTAACACAGGAACAGAAAACCAAACACCACATATTCCCACTTGTAAGTGGGAGCTGAACAATGAGAACACGTGGACACAGGGAGGGAAACATCACACACTGGGGCCTGTTGGGGGGATGAGGAGCAAGGGGAGGGAGAGTATTAGGACAAATACCTAATGCAAACAGGGCTTAAAACCTAGATGACAGGTTGATAAGTGCAGCAAACCACCATGGCACATGTATACCTACACGTTCTGCACATATACCCCAGAACTTAAAGTAAAATTAAAAAAAAAAATCACTGTTGTGATGGTGGCACAATTCTGAGAATGTACCATTAAGTGTGATATTATACTTTGTAAATGAGTGTATTGTATGGAATATAAATTCTATCTCATTAAAGGTGTCTGTAGCTCTACAAATCGGATCATATCTTGCCTCTGCTAAGCATCCTCCAAGAGCTCTCCTTTCCTTTAGAAGAGTAAATTTCCAAGTCCTCCTAATGCCCCACAAGGCCCCACAGAATCCAGAACCCTCATCACTACCTCCTGGTCTCATCTCCTACTCTTGTAACCTTTCTGTTTGCTATCCCTCTAACTGGACTGCTTTCCTCCCTTATAACTGCATGGCTCATACCCTTCCTTCTTCTAGCTCTTTATTCAAATGCCACTTTCTCAACTAATTGACTCTGACCATTCTATTTAAAATTGTAGTTCTGACCTTACTGCCTTGTTCCATTTTTCTTTTCCATAGCACTTATCATCTCAGCAGGTGTGATAGTCAAAATATTTAACAGTCCATCCTATAGGGTAGAGAACTATAGGGTACGAAAAAAGGTAGGGATTCTAGAGACCCCTGCTGGGCTAGCATGAACCCTGTAGTTACTAGATTAAGAAGAGATCAGGGTGGTGGTGTTCCTGGAAAGGGTCAAGGAAGCTAGGGGGCACCAAGGCCTTAGGGCAGAGGTACTGAAATATTTCCACTGGACTGGCAGACTAGTACCTGATAAATATCTGATCTACTTGTATTACATTACATAAGTTTCTTGTTATGCTTATTATCTGCTTCCCCTATTAGGACATAAGCGCCACAAATGCAGGAGCTTTGCCTATTTTGTTTACAGTTATATTCCCAGCCCCAAGAGAAGCACATAGCAGGCTTTAAAAAACATTCGTTGAGTTTAAGAAATAACAGCATGTGGATTTTGGAAATAGGCACGAAATCTATACAACCTGGACCTTTGATGTTAAGATTTTCCAGCTGCAACACACGTTGAGAAGGTCTGTGTGATGGCCCAGGACAAGCACCCTGGTTTTATCAGTTACTGAAAATGCCATACAAAGAAGAAGGGGACTAAGTTCCTGGACCTAGAGGTGGGGAGGGAGTGGGTTAGTCAGGATTCTTGGCTGCAAGGTACAGAAACTAAATTCATACTGTAAGGACAGGAAGGAGTTAATGGCTCACATAACTGAAAAGTTCAGGGTTTTATCTGGCTTCAGATGCAGGTGGATCCAAAAATTTCAACACTGTCATCAGAAATTTATCTCTTCATTCCTTTGCCCTGCTTTCTTCTAAATCACCTTCATTCACAGACTAGACCTCCCCAGGTTGTAGCAAATACAACCACAGGCAGCTCTAGATTTAGTTCTAGCAGCTGAGTACATTTCTTTGGGAAGACAGGACCCTTTGCTGCATAGTTGGCCCAGGTTGGATGACAGGCAATCCGGAAGAGAATCTGCCTGTGATTCAGAGAGACCCCTGTCCAGGAGGATGAAAGTCCAGTTACCCACAAGGAGGAAGGAGTCCCATTGGGTTCACACCAAATCCTTTGTGGCTTTCAGTTACTCTTGGCTGAGGGTCATGATGTAGTATTGGACTCTTGACATATTTTGATGGTAGAGTGGGCAAGATTTGCTGATGGATTAAATGTAAGGAGTTGGAGAGGAGTCCAGGATGATCCAAGATTACACATCTGGGCAACTAAATGTATCAAAATGCCATAAGCCAAGAGGGAACACTGAGAAGGAGATGTTTTGGGTGGAAGTCAGGAGGTCAGACTTACTCATGTAACTTTGAGACATTTATTAACACACAACTAGAGGAAGATGTTAGGGAAACCACTTGACGTACAATCTATAGCTCGGGAAGATGCCCAGGTGGAAAATATAAATTTCATGGTCATCAGAAATGGATTATATTTAAATCCATGAGCCTGGCTGAGCACCTAGGGAGCAAATATAGACAGAACAACGGAAGGATGAAGAAGTGAGTCTTGAGATGCTAAAACATTAAGAAGTGGGGAGATGAGCCAGAAAGGAAGACTGAGAAAGAGATCCAGCAAAATAAGAGGAAAACCAAGAGAGGAGGAAGAGGGAATTGATCAATTGTGCCAAACGTGTAAAATGCTGTTTATAAGTTGAGTAAGATGAGAAATAGGATTGACTATAGGAGTTAGCAATGTGGTAAATGACCTTGGCCAGAGCTGACTTTGGCCAGAGCTATTATGGTGAAACAATGTGGACAAAAGTTTGATTGGAGCACATTTAAGAAAGACTGGAAGGAGAGGAATTGGAGCCGGTAAGCAGAGAACAAAATTTCTTTTTTAAAGACTTGCTCTGTGAAGGAGAACAGAGAAATTGAGCTGTGGTATAAAAGGGGAAGTGGTATCGAGAGGCATTTCAAAAGTTAATTATAATTTTTTCTGTAAGTTTTCTTTTTTATTATTTTTTAATTAAAGTTTTTATTTGGATTAAAGTTTTTACTTGGGAGGTAATAGTGGATTCACATACAACTGTGAGAAATAACACAAAGACATCCCATGTTCCTTTTACCCAGTTTCCCCAAACGGTAACAGCTTGTAAACTATGGTACAATACCACAACCAGGATATTGACATTCATAGTGTCAAAATACAAAACATTTTCACCACTGCAAGGATCTCTCACGTTGCCCTTCAAGAGACACACCCACCTCCCTAGCCCCCAACAACCACTAACCTCTTACTCATTTCTATAATTTTGTCATTTCAGGAATATTATATAAATAGAATCATAGAGTATGTACCATTTGGGATGGCTTTAAAAAAACTCAGAATAATTCTCTGGAGATTCATCCAGGTTGCTCCATGTATTAATAGTTCATTTGTTTTTATTTATGAGCAGTATTCCATGGTACTGACATACCACAGTTTGGCCATTCATCTGTTGAAGAATATCTGAGTCATTTTTAGTTTTGGGTTATTATAAATAAAGCTGCTATAAACATTTGTGTACAGGTTTTCTTGTGAGAACATAAGCTTTCATTTCTCTGGGATAAATTCCCTGAAGTACAATTACTGGACCGTATGGTAGTTGCATGTTTAGTTTTAAAGAATCTGCAAACTGTTTTCCAGAGTGTCTGTAGCACCAGTAATGTATCAATGACCTAGTTTCTCTACATCCTCGCCAGCATTGGTGATGTCACTATTTTTTTTTTTTTTTTAGTTATTGATAGTTTTTTCGTCTGTAGTTTAGATAGTTTTAGTTATAGCTAGCTTTTTAGTTATTGTGATACCTCACTTTGGTTTTAATCTGCGTGTTCCTAATGGCTAACGATGTAGAACATCTTTTCATGTGCTTATTTGCCTTCTGTACATCTCTTCGGTGAAATGTTTCTTCATGTCTTTTACCCGTTTTCTAATTGGATTGTTGGCTTTATTTACTGTTTAGTTTTGAGAGTTTTAAGAAATACATTCTTGATATTAGTCTTTTGTTGGATATATGGTTTGCAAATATTTTCTCGCTCTGTAGCTTGTCTTTTTATCCTCCTAAAAGAGTCTTTTGCATGGAAAGCATTTTTTAACTTTGGTAATGTCAAATTTATCAAATTTTTAATTTTATGGGTTGTGATTTTTATGTCAAGTCTGAGAACTCTTCGCCTAGCTCTAGTCCTGAAGACATTTTACTAGGCTTTTTTCCTCTTATTTATTTATTTATTTTTATGGGTTTTATTTTCCTAGAAGTTTTATAGTTTTACATTTTACAATTAGGTTTGTGATCATTTTAAGTTGATCTTTGTGTAAGGTGTGAGATTTAGGTTATATTTAAAGTGAGGTTTTTGTAGAGAGCTTATAATTTGGTTATGTTTTTAAATGTCTTCTGCCAAGCTCTGTATTTTAATTCATGTATTTAGACCATCACATTTAATGCAATTATACATATATCAGGGCTTAAATCTGCTATTTTATCTTTTGTTTTTCTTTTCTTCTTTATCTGTTTTCTTTTGCTGTCTCCTATGGGTACTTAAACATTTTTTAGAAAGCAGTTTTGATTTATCTATAATGTTTTTGAGCTTATTTTTGTGTAGTATTTTTTAGTCATTGCTTTAGGTGTTACCTTATATGTATCTACCATCACAATCTACTGATGTTGACATTTTACGAGTTTGAATAAAATATAGAGACCTTGCTCCCTTTACATCTCTTTGCCTTCCCTCACTTATAATTTTCTTTTCTTTTCTTTTTTTTTTTTGAGACAGAGTCTCGTTCTGTTGTCCAGGCTGGAGTGCAGTGGCGCGATCTTGGCTCACTGCAAGCGTGCCTCCTGAGTTCATGCCATTCTCCTGCCTCAGCCTCCCGAGTAGCTTGGAATACGGGCGCCCGCCACCACGCCCGGCTCATTTTTTGTGTTTTTAGTAGAGACGGGGTTTCACTGTGTTAGCCAGGATGGTCTCGATCTCCTGACTTCATGATCCACGGCCTCCCAAAATGCTGGGATTACAGGCATGAGCTACTGCGCCCAGCCTAATTTTCTTAAATATTTATTTTATATACATGTGGAATCACATGAGACAGTGTTATAATTTTGTTTCAATTATCAAACATAGTTTAAGGAAAATGTATTATTTTCATGCATATTTTTCCTACTATGTTCTTTCTTTCATCCTGACATTCCAAAGTTCCTTCTTTTATTGTTTCTTTTCTGTTTAGAGAACTTCCTTTAGTCATTCTTCAAGGCAAGTCTGTAGACAACATATTTTCTTAGGTTACCCTTATTTGAGAATGTCTTGATTTCCCCTCCATTTCTGAAGGATACTTTCAATGGATATAGGATTCTAGATATGACAGCTCCTTTTTTTCTCTGCACTTGAAAGAACTGAAAAAAGCACTTGAAAAATGCTGAAAGAACTTCCTTCAGGCCTTTCTGGTTTATGATGAGAAATCCACTGTTATTTGGATTATTTTTCCCTTGCATGTAAGTTGTGATTTCTCTTTTGCTGCTTTTGAGATCTTCTCTTTGTCTTTAGTTTTCAGAAGTTTTACTATTATATATTCAGGTGTGAATTTTGCTTAAATTTTCCATTTTGGCTTTATTCAGCTTCTTGAATCTGTAGATTTATGTCTTTTGCCAAATTTGAGAAGTTTTCAACCATTATTTCTTTGAGTACTTTTTCAGGCTTGCCTTTATTCTTCTATCCTTCCAGGGTGCCACTGACATTAATGCAGGTTCTCTAATTATAATCCTGATATCCTTGAGATTCTGTTTATTATTTTTTTCCAGTCTATTTTCTCTCTGTTGTTCTATCTTCAAGTTCACTGATTCTTTCCTTTGTCCCTTCCATTCTGCTGTTGAGCCCATCTACTGAGTTTTAAAATTTTGGTTATCACATTTTTTAGTTCTTTTTAATATCTATTATCTACTTAGTGAGACTTTGTGTTTTCTTACTAAGACCTTCCATTTTTTCATTTGTTTTGAGCATGTTTGTAATTGCTGTTGAAGCATCTTTATGACGGTTGTTTTGAAATCTTTGTCAGATAATTCTAACATTTTTGACATCTCAGTGCTGTCATCTGTTGATAGTCTTTTTAAATTCAATTTGAGATTTTCCTGGTTCTTGGTATAATTAATGATTTTCTATTGAAATCTGTATATTTTGGCTACTATATTATGAGACTGTGGTCTGATTTCAACTTGCTATTTTAGCTGGCTTTTTCTGACACCAGTCCCACAGGGGAAGGGGTGGTGCTGCCTTATTACTGCAGGTGAAGGTAAAAGTCCAGGTTCTCCACTTGGCCTTTTTTGACGTCTGAGGAGGGAAGCTCCTTACTACTGTTGGGTGGGTATGGGGTTTCTGGCTCCCACTAGGCCTCCACTGATACCTCCTTGGCTGAAAGGGGTAGGAGTGCTTTGTTACTACTCTCCACGTGGCCTTCATTATCACTAAGCGGTGGTAAAAGTCCTGACTCTTCAGCAGGCCTCTTCTGATGTTACCACAGTGGAGAGTTGGAGGGGTGCCTCATTATTGCCTGGCATGAGTGAAAGTTCAGGGCCTCATGGAGTCTCTACTAACACCACACAGGGTGGGAATTGGAGGGGAGGGCTTGTTACAGCTGCAGGAAAGTCAAAGTGTGGAGTCCCCACTCTGCATTTGCTGGCATGAGTTGGGGTGAGATCTCTGTGTTTTCTGTGGTGTTTGGCTGGAGTAGAGCAGTTGTCTGAAAGTTTTCTATCTTGCTAGGCTGTCCCTTTCCTGTTCCTTTGGCTGGAGACAAAAAGTCTTTTATTGAGCTTAAAAAAATTTTGTTTTGTCCATGCCCACTGGTGCTTTTGGATTTTCAGCTTTTTCAGCTCTGAGCCAGGATGTATGAAGCAAAATGAAAAAACCAGAGGACTCACTGCCGTGTCCTGCCTTGGGTCCTGAGATTTCTAGCCAGTCTGCCTTATTCTCTCCAACTTCCAGAGTTTCTTATGTTTGTTTTATATGTCCAGGATTTATATAAAGATAATGCAAAGATAAAGTTTGCATGCTTATGGGAACAGTAGGAAAAATAATAATGTAGGGAAGGAGGAGAGCAATGCTGGTAAGATGTCCTTGAGGAAGAGGCAAGAGGGGTGACATCAAGCACACAGGGTTAGCTATAAGTAGAGAATGGACAATTCATCTAGTAATGTGTGTGAAGGCAGAGAATGCAATTAATTGAGTTCAGTGAAGAAAAATGAAAGAAGAAAAGAGAATAAAGAATGTGATAGAAGAGTTATTTTACACAGATGGTTTCTCTGAGCAGATAACCTTTGATCACAAACCTGTATGAAGCAAAAAGTAAACTAGGTAAATATGTGGGGGGCACTGTCAGTTGGAAATGGGTTTATCATGTTCCAGAAACAGAAAGAGAACCTCCTCTTCTGTGCAGCTCTGCTAGACCACTCTGCCCCTCCTCCAACCTAACCAGCCTTCCTCTGTGGACCATTTGGCTTACCTCTATTATTTACACGGGTGATTCTCTGTATTGCAATCAATTTCTTCCAGCTTTCTAATGTCTCTCCCATTAAGCCTTCTGAGGACAGGAACTACACCTGTTTTATCTTGGTAACTTTAGCACTTTGCACCATGCCTGACACAGAGGAGGTGTTTTAAAACTGTCTTTCAATGGATTACCACAGAAAAAAGTTGCTCACCTCTAGAAGATGCTAGAGCAGGTACAGTGGAAAGAGCATGGACTTGGAGGGCAGACAAAGACATGGACTTTGTGTTGGACTGCAGGCTTGAGCCAAGGAATGGTGAGGTGTGTTTGGATGGGCTGCTTTCCTGCTTCTGCCAAAAGAATATGCACAGTATTGTTCATTTTTTATTTTGGATTTCCAGAGATAGAATGAAAACCATACAAAGTAGGAATTGTGCTCTTGGTTTAATTTCTGCTGATCCCACTTGTCAGACCTTCATGTCTGACAGGCATGCTGGTTGGCAGGCTGGTTGGTTCCCTATTTTAAGATGGTTTCGGAGGGGAATTAAAGCCCTTTGCTTAAGCTCTAGCTTATCTAACGTTCAGCCAATCAGTAACAAAAGACTCAAGAAGCTGTTAGGTGTTTCTATTTCAGGGAGCTGGAGGCTTCCTCTGAGCCCCACGTGTGCAGTTAGACTTAAACTCCAACCTATAGTTACCCCTTCCTCATCTTAATGCTAAAAATCATGCCCAGGGATGGAGATTTAAAATGCTAATGCTACATACGATGTATAAAGAAGTGTGTTGAGTCACTGTGCAAGTACTAGAAAAACCCCTCCTACATGTGCCCTGATGTACCCCTTCCCTATAGAAACACCCTATAATACTAACTCACATGTTGCCCTTGGGGAGCAGCCTATTCCTTTTCCTTTCTTAGTGCCGGCTCCCTTGTGCACAAGCTAATATAATTTTCTCTTTGCTGCTATACCTGCTAGTCTCTTTTGATTTCTATCCTGGGAGATTGCAAGAATCCAGGGCACGGGTGACATTACCATGTGGATGGCCTCTTGACTGGTGCAGATGGTACAGACCACTTCTCCTTTCTTCACTTGACTACCTTCTCCTCATCTTCCAAGATTTTGTTCTTTTAAATTTTCACCCTCAAGTACCCAGATTCCCTCTTTTTCTGGATCAGGACTATTTTTCTAAAAATTTCAAGTCTTCAGCCTCCTCTTCCATCTTTGGAAATTGGCACAGCCTTTGGCTAGTCTCATCACAGCTCCTTACCCTCTTGCTCTTCCTAGACCACTTGGGTAAGGGAGAGGCTTTAGTGAGGGTAAAGGAGAGCAGGAAGTTTATCTTTTTCCGAATTCTACCCTTTTATCTTTAAAATTTGTACTCTTTCACTGTTTGGATTGGTCTTCTGCTGCTACTACTCAACAGGATTCATATATTGTTGATAATCCTCCCAGCTAGCACTAGTGTAATTTTTAGACCTTATGCTAAAAGGCTTTCTGTCTCCTTTGCCCACCGTGATTTATCTTACACATCTCCTCTGTTAATTTCCCTTGGTGTTGCCATGTGCAGGAACTATGTCCCAATTCTGAGGTTCCCCTAACCCCCCAGCTTAGAGAGGCTAAGGCTATTCCCTGGGACTCAGATGCCCCTTTTACATTCCTACCCAACTTCTGCTCAGCCTTTGCAATTTACCTCTTGAGTCAGCTCCTCAAAACAGATATCCCTTCTTTTCCTGCATAAGGTCCTCCTCCCATTGAGGCCAGAGGTCTCCTCCCCTGGGCTGTGCTTACTCTGATGGAACACTTGCCACACTAGATCTAAGGGTCATTTTTCATGTTGGTTTTGCCAGTATTGGTGAACTCCCTAAAGGCAGTCTTTTACTATTAGGTTGGTGCAAAAGTAATTGCAGCTTTTGCCATTAAAAGTAATGGCAATTACTTTTGCATCAACCTAATAGCTCTTACTCCAGGCTTCAGTCAAACTGTGTGGGATCCAAATAAACGATACGTAAAATAAATGCTTATTCTAACCCAAACCACTGGCCAGATGGAAAGGATATCAAGTTGAGGCAGAAAACTCTGCTCTATGATTTGGGGAAGGGGCGGAGCATTGTCTGAGAGGAGGGGGTCCTGAAGGGAGGAAGGTGGGATGCCTGTGTTCTCAGAGTATTCTCTCTATAGGCAGGAGTTGTAATTTATGGCAGGGGGGTGATGGGCGGGTGAGGACCACAGAGCTCATGCTGGAGAAAATGAGCAAAAACAAATGGAAAAACTGTCAACCTTTAGGGGGTACTGAGAGATAACTCAGTGATACTACAGGGCAATGCCCTCTGTCTTGAAGTGTCTAGGTTTGCATTTCTTTGAAAAGGAGCTGAGAAAGGGAGTGGTTCTATTTCCTGCTAATGACAGCAGATCTGCTGAGACCCCAGCAGCAAGTGGGTGTCTCCTTCAGCTTAGAGGTGAGAAGATCACACCCAGGGAGCTGCTGTTTGCCCCTCCCCTCCTGCATTAGTGTGGCGACCTGGGTGAGGCATCCTTGCTTCTGGGTGCAAAGACTCCTAGCTGGAAGTCTAGGAAAAATTACCTAGGAAAAAAGGCTTCAATTATAACTGATAAATTAGAGAAAGTTGACATTTAAGGATTAGCTTCATAGATGACTTCAGGGCATTAAAATTTGGAGCATTAAAAACATCACTTACCACAGGGAAGAAATTAAGAACTGGCAAGAAGAGAGAGCTGGGGTCATAGTGGACACCAAATGGTGATGAAATTAATGCGCTTGCTATTAGCAATGTGGCTGTCAATAGGGAAAGTGGGGCAGGCCTTGGAATGGTGAGGAAGTGGCTGAAATGGTCACAGATCCTGGGAGGAAAGATAAGGAACTGTTTACAGAAAATCCATAATCATCTTCAAGGGTTAAGAAGGAGTATGAGGCCAGGAGCGGTGGCTAATGCCTGTAATCCCAGCACTTTGGGAGGCTGAGAGGGCACAGCCTGAGAGTCTTACTGTTATAGGAAATTTTTAAAACCCCGTTTCAAATAAATAGATGGTTTTCTCAATTTGTTTCTTTATTGAAAAGAAAATACATATTCATAATAAAAAATTCCAAGACTACAAAAAGAATCCAGGCTGAAAATTAATCCTCCTCCCATCCCTGTCCCCAGCCACCCTGTGCTCTTGCCACAGGCACCCTCTGAAACCAGTTTCTTGGTTGTCCGGCCATAGATTCTATGTGTGAACATTTGAGCAGATAGTTGGCGCTCAGGAAGTGTGTCACTTTTTAAATTTTTGACTCCTTCATCCAGAAAAAGAACCTTTTATGGCTCTACCATGACTTTCTGAGGTGGCTGGGCACAGCCTGAGATTAAGTCCTGTGGTAAACAGAACACCTTCCTTCTGCAGGCACCATTTTGGTGGTTTCTGCCTTGGAGAGGCTGGTGGAAATGTTGGGAAGCCCAGAGAGATCCTGCCGAGCGACACCCAGAAGTGTGAGGCCATAGGCCACCTCAGCCATACTTCACATCACTACCCACTGGCTCTGTTCAGGGCTCTCCCAGCTCAGGAGTGTTGAAGGTTAAATTGTACTCCCCCCAAAAATATATTCAAGTCCTAGCCCCTGGTACCTGTGAATGTGACTTTAGAAATAGTCTTTCCAGATACAATTAAGTTAAATGAGGTCACACTGGATTAGCAAGGCCCTACATCTGATGACTGGTGTCCTTATAAAGACGCATGTGAAGACACAGAAACATAGGCACACAGGGAGGACACTATGTGACAACGGAGGCAGAGACTGGAGTGACGTGTCTGCCAGCAAAGAAAAGGCAAGGGTTGCCAACATCCACCAGATGCTAGGAGAGAGGTGCGGAACAGATCATCTCTCCCTCACAGCTCCAAGAAGGAACCAATCCTGCAGATATCTTGATTTCAGACTTCCCGCCTCCAGGACTGTGACAGAATAAAGTTCTGTTGTGTTAAGGCTACAGTTTGTGGTACTGTGTCATGACAGCTGTAGGAAACCAATACAAGTGGTCTCAAAAGCCACTCCAGTGCTCATCTCTCAGTACCTGAAGGAGGGTTCCTTCCTGCAGCAGGGGCTACCCTGCCCCGGCCCCTGACCTCCGTTTTAGCAGCTAGAGTGGCTGCCAAAGGCTCATACCAGGGACCTTCTCTGGAGGCTTGCTTTCTGGAGGATAGAGCACTGCCCCACCGGTGCCTTCTGGGAGGTATGCCTTCTCTGCCCATAACCAACGACATTCTAGCCCTCTGGCCTGGAGAAAGACAGACTGGGTGCTCTCTATAGCCCAGAGCTGTCTGAGGCATCCAGCTGAGCTTTGACATCAGCTGGCCCCAGATCCTTGCTTAACTTCTTCCCCTGCCCCATCCTGCTTCCCTCCCTCCCTCCGGAGTTTCTCCTGAGAGCATGCCTGATCCCAAATCACCTGCACCTGAACCCTGTCTCAGCTTCTGCTTCTAAGGAGCCTGATAAGACATTTTCCAGGGCCCCACTCCTCTGTTCTTGGGTTTAGGGCTGATCTGAGGTGCTGTGGTGTGGAATGTCCATGTGGTGAATTTAGACCAGGATTGAGTGAAGCCCTGAGGCTCTGCTGGGCATCAATGTTGTTGGGTGATCTGTAAGGGGCAGACACTAATGAAGTCCTTGTGAAGGCTGGTGGAGGGAATAGCTGGCAGTCCCTGGTGTGGGTGATAGTAGGACCTTCCCCAGTGGAACCCTGAGAATCACAGAAGGTGGCTGAGCACCCCAATAACATTCCTGTGGCCATTTGTCAGACTCACCCACCAGCTCATTCTGGAGGACAGCTTCTTGGCTCCTTCTCCAAGGCTCTGAAATCTCTCCTTTCTCAATCTCCTTCCTCTCTCTTGCCTCCCCCTCATATATTAATTCATTCAACAAATATTTATTGAGTATCAACTTTGCATCAGGCACTATTCTGGATGCTGGGGACAGAGCAGTGGATAAAAAAGACCAAGTCTGTGGTCTCATGGAGCTCAGAGTCAATTGGGGAGACAGAAACACACACAGATGTGTCAGATCAGGTCCAACCCTGGGAAGTCTCCTTAGAGGCAACGAAAGCATTTCCTTTGCCTGCCTTTGTCAAGATGCTGCAAGTCCTTTCTCCTAAGGATTTAAACTATAGTCTAATTATAGTAATAGTATTTGTGAATATTATTATAGCAGCCAGCCTTCTAGGATATTTCTTTTCTGTCCTGTCCATGCTACCTGCTCATATGGGGAGAGAAGAAGGAGAAGAAAATACAGGAAGAAAGAAGCATACATTAGTAATTCAAAATATTAACCTATATTTTGCTTGTTAAATCATCATTAGGTGTCAGCTCATAGATCCCATTAGAAAGGGGAGAGGTGAGGGACTATTTCTGGAACATTCCATCACTATCTTTAGGGGTTGGGGAAGGGTATAGGAAGACCTTGTGTGTGACTTTGGGTGAGTCCCTTAACCTCTCTGGGCCTTATTCTGGAAAAGGATGTGTGTCCCGGGGGTTTGTTATACAGATTATTTCATCACCCAGGTATTAAGCCTAGTACCCATTAGTTATTTTTCTTGATTCTCTCCCTCTTCCCACCTTTCTCCCTTCTATAGGCCCCAGTGTGTGGGATTCTGAAATTACTTTGAGAGTTTATTTATTTTCCTTGGTTTGCTAGGAATAGATTTCTCAACAAAGCAAGTGCTGACATAAGCTGCTGAAGTCTTAAATGGAGAGCAGAGATAACTGGAGTCCTGTGGGTACTTTAAGGGAGTTTCAGGTACGTCCTCCAGTTCTCAGCTCTCTCTTAACTGCCCAGCTGCTAGGAGATTTTATGAGTCAAGGGATGAGGGCAGGTCGGGGGCGAGGGATTCCCAGAGTGGTTGGGGGTAGAGGAGCAGGAGATCTTAATGTATGTCTGATGGAGACAGTGAGCAGGTCCCTATGTTTTCTGTGTCTGAGTTTTCCAGAGAAGATCCTCCTCATATCTTGTACTCAAGGAATAGGCAAATGTAGCAATTCTTGCTTCCCTGATTTTTGGCTGGATTGATCATCTATGTGTCAAGTTAGTCATGGGAGAGCGGGTTTTATTTTCTCTCAAACATTGGGCAGGATTATGTGAAAATGTGTGGGTTTTCTTTAGCTCTCATAGTATTTTATTTCTTTACATATTTATTTTTATTTAACTTTTATTTTAAGTTCAGAGGTACACGTGCAGGTTTGTGGTATAAGTCACGGGTACATGTGTCACGGGGGTTTGTCGTACAGATTATTTCATCACCCAGGCATTAAGCCTAGTATCCATTAGTTATTTTTCCTGATCCTCTCCCTCCTCCCACCCTTCACCCTCAGGTGGCCCCAGTGTGTGTTGTTCCCCTCTATGTATCCATGTGTTTTCATCATTTCGCTCCCACTTGTAAGTGAGTACTTGTGGTATTTGGTTTTCTGTTCCTGCATTGGTTTGCTAGGGCTAATGGTCTCCAGCTCTATCCATGTTCCTGCAAAGGACCTGCTCTCTTTATAGCTGCATAGTTTTCCATGGCGTATATGCACCACATTTTCTTTATCCAGTCTACCTTCGATGGACATTCAGGTTGATTCCTTTGTTATTGTGAATAGCGCTGCAACGAACATGCGCATGCAAGTGTCTTCATGGTAGAATGATTTATATTCCTTTGGGTATATACCCAGTAATGGGATTGCTGGGTCAAATGATATTTCTATTTTTAGCTCTGAGGAATCGCCACATTGTTTTCCACAAGGATTGAACTAACTTACATACTCACCAACAGTGTATAAGCCTTCCTTTTTCTGTACAACCTCGCCAGCATCCATTATTTTTTGATTTTTAAATAATCACCATTCTGACTGGTGTGAGATGGTATCTCATTGTGGTTTTGATTTGCATTTCTCTAATGATCAGTGATATTGAGGTTTTTTTCATATGTTTGTGGGCCACATGTATATCTTCTTTTGAAAATTGTCTGTTCATAGGGCCGGGCGCGGTGGCTCACGCCTGTAATCCCAGCACTTTGGGAGGCCGAGGCGGGCGGATCACAAGGTCAGGAGATCGAGACCATCATGGCTAACACGGTGAAACCCTGTCTCTACTAAAAATACAAAAAAATTAGCCGGGCACAGTGGCGGGCGCCTGTAGTCCCAGCTACTCGGGAGGCTGAGGCGGGAGAATGGCGTGAACTCAGGAGGCGGAGCTTGCAGTGAGCCGAGATCTCGCCACTGCACTCCAGCCTGGGTGACAGAGAGAGACTCTGTCTCAAAAAAAAAAAAAAAAAAGAAAAGAAAAAGAAAAATGTCTGTTCATGTCCTTTGCCCACTTTTTAATGGGGTTGTTTGTTTTCTTCTTGTAAATTTGTTTTTTACTTATAGATGCTGGACATTAGACTAACCCTCAGAGTATTTTAAATAACACTTTGAATTGGTTGCCAATTAATATCAGGAGATTTCACTTTTAAGATTCTTATTTTCTGATATTAAGAGATTTGTAAACACAGGTCCTGAGCCTCCCAAAGCAAGTGTCCCGGAGATGTGTTGCTGCTGCCATCTTATAATTCAAGACTACAACGTCAACTCTTCCTTGGATCTTCAGTCTGCCAGCCTCTCTGAAGATTTTGAACTTGCCATTTCCCGTAATCTCATGAGCCAACTCCTTAAAGTCTCTCTGTCTCTCTCTTACACACAGACATACCACCACCACCACCACCACCACCACCACCACCACCACCACCACCACCACTACCACCAGTAGAGTATATGTCCTATTGGTTCTTTGGAGAACTTTGACTAATGCAGGTTCTAAGCTAAAGCATGTTTTTGCATAACATAATTTACCTCATTTAATGCTCACAACATTCCTTCAGAAGTAGGTGCTGTTGGCTCTGCTGTGCATTTGCTTTTGAGAATGCTAAAGGGTCAGAGAGAGATGTTAAGAGATTTTTCTCAGGTGGGAAAAACAGATACCTAAAGACAGGTGTATCTGGATGGAGAGTCAGCACATTGAGTCAGAAGATGAAATAAGACCAAGGTGTGAATAGGAAAAATGGGCTTCTTCAACTCTTTCGGGTCCTTCTGTTCTCCTCTGTCTGGCTATTTTTCTTGATCCCTCTTCAAGTGACAGTCACCAGAGACCTTCAGGGAGCCAAGCTGAACTAGGTATGAGAATGTGTCAGGCAGGCAAAGCCTCTCTAGTGGGTGGAGGTGTGTGCAATTTAAAGTTACTTCCAGTAAGAGATGTTCAGGGAAGTCCTAGTCTCTAAAATAACTATCTCAGGGTGAGATTCTGTTCCATGTTCTTCATTGCCCAATCCTTTAGGTTGCAAGTGATAAAAACTTGCAACAAACAAAAAAGCATCCTTCATCAAATTGAAGTAAGTAAAAAAGGGACTTTACTGGCTTACATAATGAACAGGCCAAAGCCTGGGTGTGCTGGGATCCAGGTCCTTGAGCTAGGTCATTGGGATTTCTTCTCTTTCACCATCTTTTGGTTCTGCTTTTGTCTCTAATGGTAGCAAGATATTTATGAGATTATATTTTTATCTCACCAGTTGAGGAACTCCAGGAGAGAGGGCGAGAGAGAGAGAGAGACTGCTTCCCAACAGCTCCCACAAATGTCCTGAAATTGAAATTGACTCTGTTTGGGCCATCTCAGTACATGTGCTTACCCATGACCAATCTCTGTGGTCAGAAGTGTGGAATATAATAAGCTTCCCTCTGGGGTCCATTCAAGCTCTGGACAGCTTAGAGCATATCAAAGTCCCTGATTTTAACATAAAAGAATTCATAAAGGAAGCAATTAGTAGATTTGTCTAACTGAAAATTAAGGGCATTTGAATGTCAACATCCATCATAAATAACACGAAAGAGAAAACAGAAAATTGGACAAAAATATTTGTCACCAGTAGTTTTATAATAGTCTTTGTATAAAAATGGCACACACCTTGGTTTAAAAAATATTGACTCTATCTACGACTTAGAAAAATGTTCATGCATGCGTATGTTCATTGCAGCACTATTCACAATAGCAAAGTCATGAAGTCAACCTAAATGCCCACCAATGATAGACTGGATAAAGAAAATGTGGTACCTAGACAACATGGAATACTATGCAACCATAAAAATGAATGAGATAGTGCCCTATGCAGGGACATGGATGGAGCTGGAGGCCATTATCCTCAGCAAACTAACACAGGAACAAAAAACCAAATACCATGTGTTCTCGCTTACAAGTGGGAGCTAAATGATGAGAACACATGGATACACAGAGGGGAACAACACACACTGGGGCCTATTGGAAGATGGAGGGTGGAAGGAGGAAAAGGATCAGGAAAAATAACTAATGGATACTAGGCTTAATACCTAGGTGATAAAAAAATCTGTACAACAAATCCCCATGACACACGTTTACCTATGTGACAAGCCTGCAATGTACACCATAACTTAAAATAAAAGTTTAAAAAAAGAGAAAAATGAACAATTGGGAGCACCACTTATATATCCCACAGGTACTTCAAATCAGCTTGCAAAGTAGACCCCCTTATTTATATCAGGTACAATTCTCTCAGAAGTAAGTAACAGAAAATCTGACTCATACCAGCTCTAATCATAAAAACCAGAGGTATATTGACCTCAGATATAGTTTGATCAGAATTCTAGTTCAATTTCTCTGAAATTTCCTTTCTTCTCTTCTCCCCACCTTCAACCTCCTCCTGAGGCTGACTGCTCTCATAGAGATGAAGAAGCTGCAGCAACTTCAGATTTCATGGACTCAACACCACACCGTCCAGAATGTGTGTTCCAAAATTCCAATCAAAACACTGATTGGGTTATCCTTGAAGCCACACATAGACAGAAAAATGCCATAGGCTGATTGGCTTAGACCTCGTTCTTTAACTAGTCTCTTTGTGAAGAGAAATTATTCTGTTTCCTCTAAGTCCATCAGAATCTACCCTAGGAGCTGGGAGGGGTCAAACCTGCCAAATTTCATGGCTACTGTAAGATGAGATGGGGGAAGAATCATTGCTGGGGAAACAGTTGCAGAGTCCATGATATCACTGTTGTTTCCAAAAATGCCTCTCCTTGCATGTTCCCCATCTTTCTGCATTGCAGCCAGAAATTTTTCTAAATCTTGCATAATTCTTGCTTAATATCTTTTTAAATTTAACTTTTAAGTTCAGGGGTACATGTGCAGGTTTGTTACACAGGTAAACTTGTGTCATGCGGGTTTGCTGTACAGGTTATTTCATCACCCAAGTATTAAGCCTAGTACCCATTAGTTATTTTTCCTGATCCTCTCCCTCCTCCCACCCTCCATCCTCTGACAGGCCCCAGTGTGCATTGTTACCTTCTATGTGTCCATGTGTTCTCATCATTTAGCTCTCATTTATAAGTGAAAACATGCTTAATCTCTTTTAATGGTCCCACTCCACATGCACGATGAAGTCCAAATCCTTCACTATGACTTACAAAGTCCTCCAAGAACTGGCTGTTAAGATCCAAGACTTTCGAGTCTGTCTAGACTCATCCCTTTTGTCCTGACCTTTCCCACCTCCTATCATCCAGGCACACTAATCTTCTTTTCTTCTTTCTTTTCTCTTTCCTCCAGAACTTTATACATACTGTTTCTTTTGCTGTGAACCCTCTTCTGCTACATCTTCACCTACGCTAGTTTCTCCTTAATTCTTAATTCCTGGGTTAAGTGTGTCTTCCCCTGGAAAGACTGTCCTGACCTCTCTCTACTCCAAGGCTAGGTGAAGGGTCTCTGTATTCTCATGTGTCCTCTCTCTGCGCCTCTATCTTATCAGCTCTGTGATGACAGAAATGAGTTTATTTTGTTCAATGCTGTTTCTCTGGTGTCTTCTCCTACTCCATCACACACACAGTGTGTCCAGTAAATATATGTTGAATAAATAAGTGAAATAACAAAGGAAATATAATCATTGAGAAACCTATGTAGAATATTTATCTCTAGGAAGTGAGATAAAGCTAATTTTCAAATAGCTTTCCATAAAGTTCCAAATTTTCTTCAACAAGCCTTTATTATTTATATAACAAACACAGTGCAAAAGAAGGCAAGTTCTCCCTAATGTCAATTGGAGATTTGATTCCCACTAACCTCCCCCATTGATCCTGGCTCTAACCCTGGGTGTTTGTGCCTTTTGGCCTGTCTTAAATTCTATCTTCCCTGTATTCTAATTCTCTGTTTAGCTGTATTTATTCTACTGCTAAGTCTGTCTTTTGAGTTTTTAGTTCTATCAACATTTTTATTTCTAGGGGTTATATTTGTTTTTTCCTGAAGCTGTTTCCCTTTAACTAATATTTTCAAGTGTCTCTGTTACTTATTGGAATATATTAAATATTGTATTATCTTCTATTTCTCTTATTTCCAATATCTGAATTTATTTAGGACTAATTCTGTCAGTTTTTTTCCCTGCTAGCCTTTACTTATGGTGCCTTTTCTCCTTGTATGTTTTATTTATTTATTTTTAACTTTCAATACCTTGGAAATTTGTGGATATTCTTTCAGAATTGGGATAGGGGAGTTTCCTCCAGAGATTTGGATTTACCTTTATCTGGTACTGGGGTTACTATCTGTTTCAGGACCACCTTAAGTTATTAGGTGAGCTTTTCTGACCACTGGGAAAGAGTGAATTGAGGCTTCAAATTCATGTGAGGGAATGGCTCATGGTTACAATTGCCAGGGGAGATATTTCCTGCTTCTGTTCAGCACAAAGGATCAAGACCTTCACTTCCCTGGGTTGGGATGTAGACAGTTCATTGTTATCCGTAGCAAACTAACGCAGGAACAGAAAACCAAATACCACATGTTCTCACTTATAAGTAGAAGCTAAACATTGAGCACACATGGACACAAAGAAGGGAACAGACACTGGGGCCTACTTGAGGGTGGCGGGTGGGAGAAGGGTGAGTTCGTTGTTTAGTTCATTGTTACACTATGGATGCAGTTCATTGTTAGTGCATTGTTACACTATGGATGCAGTCCTTTGGGGTTCCAGCTTTGGAACATTATCCTCCTTGACTCTCTGCCTTGAGTAAGCCATGAGCTTTTTCTGTCTCTTTGGCTCCTTGAAGTAGAAAAAGTCATACTCAATTTCACAAAGTTTTATAAATGCTGTTAAGGTTAAAGCTGGCTTCAGAGCTCTACACACATTAAATTAGTCCCTGCTGGAACATTCCTCTTTTCCCATATTAAATGTGCTTTCAAGAAGTTGGGTTTTATATTTTTATTTATATATTTATTTATTTGAGACAGAGTCTCACTCTGTTACCCAGGGTGGAGTGCATTGGTGTGATCTTGGCTCACTGCAACCTCCGCTTCCTGGGTTCAAACGATTTTCCTGCCTCAGCCTCCTGAGTAGCTGGGATTACAGTTGCACGCCCCCACACCTAGCTAATTTTTTATATTTTTGGTAAAGACGGGGTTTCACCATGTTGGCCAGGCTGGTCTCGAACTCCTGACCTCAAGTGATCCACCTATCTCAGCCTCCCAAAATCTTGGGATTACAGGCGTGAGCCACCATGCCCGGCCAAGAGTTTGGTATTTTATTCAGCATTTTAAATTGTTTTTACCATGAGAGAAGAGAGCTACAAACACAGAATGGGGTATTTCCATTGCATTGTTGGATTAAAATCAGTATCAATATGGACTCATAATTAAAAAAAAGATAAGTGTGTGTGTATCCTAACTCTATCCACAGAAAGAGATTAGAAATAATGACATCCAGTAACATGTAGGACACTTATTCCAGATGTTAGTGTTCTTTTTTGCTTCCAACTTTGTTTTAGGTTCAGAGGATACATGTGCTGGTTTGTTACATGGGTAAATTCTGTGTCACTGGAGTTTGGTGTACAAATGATTTCATCACCCAGGTAGTGAGCATAGTACCCAATAGGTAGTTTTTCGATCTTCACCCTCCTCCCACCCTCCACCCTCAAGTAAGCCCCAGTGTCTGTTGTTCCCCTTTTTGTGTCCATGTGTGCTCAATATTTAGCTCCCACTTATAAGCGAGAACATGCAGTATTTGGTTTTTCTGTTTCTGCGTTAGTTTGCTAAGGGTAATGGCCTCCAGCCATTATCAGTTGGGATGGCCCGTTAAAGTTGCTCCAAGTTGGGGTGAGGTACCCAGGTCTTTTTGTTTCCCATCCACTCCCCCATATTTTCTAGAATGATGCCTGGGCATCATTGGAGAAGGCAGTTCCTTCCCATGGAGGATAATTCCTGGGGACAGCCTTGGCTGAGAGCCCTCAGCAGATGACACTCTGAGCAGCTGGGGAGTGAGTACCCTGGTCTGAAGGAGAATCGGGAAAGCAACCACAGCATCCACTGCAATGCCAGATAATAAATAATAAATGTAGAAGGAACGATATAATTAGATGAACACAATTTTTCCAATTCCAGTCTAATAATGGATCCAAGCAAGGACCACCAATGATGCTAAAATCATTAGGTGAAAGGTTTCATGGGAACAAAGCATTCATATGGTCTCAAAATTTGTCCTCAATTTTATTTATTTATTATTTATTTTAATAAGGTGTAGCTGACAAATAATTGTATATATTTATGGTTTGCAATGTGATGTTTTGGTATGTATATATACATTGCGAAATAGTTAAGGCAAGTGAATTAACATATTCATCATTTCACATACTTATTACCTGGCTGTGAGAACATTTAAGATGTACTTTTTTAGCAATTTTCAAGTATATAATGCATTATTATTAAGTATAGTCACTATGCTGTACAATCTCCTCACTGTTTAATTACTTTAGTTACTTTTTAATTACAAAGGGGAAAAGGGCCTTTACAATGGAGAGATCTGACAGATACCATCTTAACCAAGAGATGAAACTTAACCTTACCAATAATGTGACAAATTAACTTCATATACTTCCTGATATATGCTCCATGTTGCATTTTTGCCTAATATTTTAACCTGATCTGATAATGAGAAAACAATCAGACAAACCTAATACATATATGGGATATTCTACAAGGTAGTGTGGCCTGGATTTATCAAAAATATAAATGTCTTAAAGACAAAAAAGACTTGGGGGAATGACTTACGTTTATTGTCAACCCATGAATATTCATGGGTTGACAAACTATAGTCCATGAACCAAATCTGGCCCTCCACCTACTTTTGTAAATAAAATTTTATTGGAACCCAGCTAGATCCTTTCATTTACTTATTGTCTATGGCTGCTTTCATACTGCAATGGCAGAGTCGAGTAGAAGAGACACAGACCTACCTAACTCTTCATAGAAAAAGTTTGCCTGACGTCTGCCTTGAAGATGACTAAAGAGACATGACGATCAATTGTCAATGCAATGTTGAATCTTGACTGGATCCTAGATTTTTTTAAAAAGCTATAGGGGAAAATTTGGGTATCATTGGATTGTACATTAAGTGATATTACTGAATCAATATTACATTTCTTGGGTGTGATAATAATATTGTGGTTATGTGGCAGGAGTCATTGTCCTTAGGACACGTGCTAATGTAATTAGGAGTAATATATCTGTCACTTACTCTCTGATAGTTTAGTCAAAGAAAAATCTCTTCCTGTCGTCTCTTTTTCTTACTCTTTCTTTCTCCTTCTCTTCTCACACAGAGAGATCAACACAGGTGGCAGAATGTGAAAGCTGCAGAATCCAGATAAAGGTTATATGGTGTTTGTTGTAGTGCCCATTTAACTTCTTAGCTTTACCATTTTTAAAATAAAAAGTTGGGGAAAACAGTAAAGGAAACTTTCTTAATTTTAATTCTTAATCTAGTTAAATATTCCAGCAGTCAGTTTTCAGCCTCTTTAAAGTGGTTTGTTTAATTTTTTCCAAATCTGAAAGTCGATCTTTCTATTCCCATAGATAGAACAATAGTTCTTGTTCGAGAGGAAGAGAGCTGGGTGCTTTCAGCCTATGTGAGGTGTCGGCAACACCCAGCAGGCTGAAAGGGAAGGCTGCCATGATGTAAAAACACCCAGTGATACCCAGTGAAGATGAATTCTCTACCTTTCAGTTCCTAATATTTAGTTTTGAATCTCAAGGAACGGACATTTCCAAATTAAAAACAGCTTCATGGGCCGGGCGCAGTGGCTCACGCCTGTAATCCCAGCACTTTCGGAGGACAAGAAGGGCGGATCACGAGGTCAGGAGATCCACCATCCTGGCTAACACAGTGAAACCCCGTCTCCACTAAAAATACAAAAAAATTAGCCGGGCGTGGTGGTGGGCACCTGTAGTCCCAGCTACTCGGGAGGCTGAGGCAGGAGAATGGCGTGAACCCTGAAGGCGGAGCTTGCAGTGAGCCGAGATCGCGCCACTGCACTCCAGCCTGGGCCACAGAGCGAGACTCCGTCTCAAAAAAAAAAAAAAAAAAAAAAAAAAAGACAAAAACAAAAAACAAAAAACAGCTTCATGGAAAGAGTGTGGCTAGGTAGTAATGTGGTACTATGTTCAAATTCCAGCCACTTTCTACTGCTAGGACATATGTAACAATGATCACCCTCACCACTATCACAAACAGTGTTCATGGAATTTGTGCCATGTGCCAGGTCCAGGTCTAAGAACTTCTCAAATACTAATCACTTAATTCTTACACTGTGAAGTTAGCCGTTATTATCACTCTCATTCTACAGAGGAAGAAACTGAGACCAAAAAGTGTGAAGCGCTTGCCCAATGTCTCATAGCTGGTAGGTGGAATGACTGGGATTTGCACCAGGCAGTGTCTTTGGGAGCTCCCACCTGTCACCACTACACCATAGGCTCTTTCAGATGGATGTGGGCTGACCTCCCAGAACTGGAATCTCGTAACTTGGGTCTACTATTAAATTTCTGTCTGGATTCATCATGCACCCAACTTAGCCATCATGGCCATGCCATCAGATGTGGCTTTTAAGGATAAGTGTTATGGTAAAGGCAACTGGCTGGTGGTTGGGTTTTGAGAAGAGGCCGGTCCATAGACTTATAGATCTTTAATGCCCCCAAGCAGAGCATGTACATAGTTTACCAAGAGTGGTTACCCTTATGATTGGACCATTGCAGATGTGGTATCTGTAAGGGCAACTTTTAAAGGAATCAATCCCAATCCACAAAATGAGAGATCCTTTATAAGGGATGAAATAAAGTTTCATTGAATTTAGTTCTGGGTGGCAGGTAGGTCTGCTAGCAAGTTCCAAAAGACCAGCCATTTTCTTTGAGTATATGCGCCTGAAACTCCTTCGTAAACATCTGAGGCTCACTCACACCTCAGTTTTGAACTGCCACCCTCCTCCACTGAGAGCAGGAAGAGAGCACCCAGAGTGGATACCATGACAGCTCAGCCAGACAGGCTCTCTGCCAGGAGGGCTGAGGCAGGAACCCGTCACATGGACACTCTGCAGGAATGAACTCAGGAAAGATCATGCACTTGACTTGGTCAACCTGAAGTCATACTCTAAAACCTGTTTGTTAGCCTCTTGCAGGTAACAGCCACCACAATGGTGTGACCCGAATGATGCTGTGACTAATTTCTCAGACTTTCAGAACTGCCCTGTGGCTGGGTACCTATCACCAAAAGCCATAAAGGGCTGCAGACAACATTGCTAAGATTACTTTAGCACAATGCCTGTATTCAGCAGACACACACAGATGGTAGTTCCTTTCTTTGAGTCAGTTTTTGCTGGGATGCTGACATTTCCCCAGACGATGCCACTCTTTTGGATGTGCATAATTTCCTAGACTGTCTCACCCTGGGCCATGTTCCTTAAATTAGAAATAGAAGGGAGGGGGTCAGGTCATCCTTCAGGATACACGGCTCCTCTCGTGTCCCATCAAGGGTAGCAGTGTCCCTGCTGGAATAGCCCCTCTTAGTCCTCTCCTCTTAGAGCCTCGGAAACTTAATTTCAGGATAAGTCATGGCTTCTTTTATTCATTTTTAGAAAGGTGCTATTTGGATTTTGCACATAGCTGTGAAAGTAAAAACAGCATTTATAATGCTGGAGATTGAGGAAGAGTTTTGCAACTCAAACCTCAAAGGAGAAGTATTAACTTCCTCAGCTTCCCCCTGACAAGGGAGATTAATGTTATTCCACTATGCTAGTGACTAGCCCGCAGAGGGAATTAAAATAGATCTTTGTTGTGCCGGGCAGGAGGAACAAATGTTGGAAGCTCCCAGAGCTGCTGTCTTCTCAGCTCTCTTCTCTGCTCTCTTCTCTCTTTAGGAGCTGACAGGTGAAGGCTGGATGCTGATTAGCAAGGTCTTCCTAGCCTCCTGTGGGAAGTAAGCCAGGGTGGAAGCTCAGGCACAGGTCCTCTAAGTAGGGGGGATGGCTGTGATTCTGAGGGAGACTCCTGCTTGGCCCACACTTCCTGAAGGTTCAGTGTGGGGAAGCAGAGGCATATGGAGGCATCAGCCTCGGGCCTTCTCTCACTCACATTTAGGGCTGCACACCATGCCCCACCTCACCCATCACCCACCCCCCCTGCCCATTGCCATTTCTCCCCTCCACCTACCCCTCTGTGGCCTTTCCCCTTCCTGGAAGGGGACTGTGGCTGGAGGGCAGATCTGAGAGGAGGCCTAAAAAGAAAGAAAATAGGAAGAAGACGAGGGGGAAAAGAATAAAAACAGGAGGCTTATTGAAGGAGGGAGGAGCAGGGGAGAGTGGGGAGCAGACAGATTGTTCCAGCAGGCTGGATGTTGGGAGGAACATGATGGGGGCTCAACGTAAATAAGACTAGCTCTATTCTCAGCACTTCTATCAGAATTAGGCAAATCCTTAAATTCTGTGACAGCCCAATGGCAGATGTGAGAAGGTGCCCTCACATCTGAGCTCTGACTGTCGGAGGAGAACTTGACCGTTGTGCTCTGAAGTTGCTTCCCATCGAGGGACTCAGTATGGCAGTTCCAATCCTGGGAGACATCACCTGAGCTCCATGACATCCCAGTAGCCTTGCCAAAAGTTTCCTTCCATCTCTTGAACACAGGGAACAGACCTGTGTCATGGTCTGAAGGCTTCTCGGCCTCTCACAGCCTCCCTTTTTCCCTCACAGATGTTCTCCCTAACACATCTGTCATACGTCCAATTCCTTCCCATCTTAGCATTTGCTTCTTGGAGGAGCCAAAACAGCAGAAACCCCAACACTGGGCACCATTGTTATGTTTATTTTACAGATGGGAAAATCAAGGCACAGAGACGTTAAATGAATTTCCTCAAGTTTTGTAGTCAGTACATATATGGTGGAGCTGGGAGTTGAAACCACCTGCTTAAGCCTCATGCTGCTCTTATTACCATTTTTCACATGGAGAAGCTGAGACAAGTTCAGAAATAAATGCACTGTCTCTTGGCTGTTGTGGCTCAAATGCCCCAGGATACTAATGGGGCCCAATGAACATCAAGCCTCCGTCATCTTGAGTCTCCAGTCTCCCCTGAGTAAGGACAGCATCTCTCTATACCTTTCTGGAGTGAGAGGGCAGCTCACAGGTGTTCAGGGACAAGTCCATGCCCTCCAATGGCATCCTACACATCTGCCAGGCATCGGGCGTCTCCTGCCTGTTATCACATCTCCTCCTGGTTCCCAGCAGGACTGTCTGTGGTACACTCCAGTGACTGCAGACTTCCTGAGACTCCAAAACCACCATAGCCTTGCTGGCTTTCATGCAGTTCTAGGGAGTTCTCAGAGGTTCTGGGGCAGGTTTGGGGCCAGATACCTCCTGCTTCTTTTACTCCACACTTTTCACATCGCTGGGCCCAGATACCTTTGCACAGAAGTGGCTTCCTTAGCTACATGCCAGTTACCCCCAAGAAGACTACATTCTGCTAACCAGGGTACAGCTGCCTGGATTTAGGAGGGCTCAGATGAAACATTCTGCACAGCTGGGAAGTGCTGGACCGAGATTGAAGCCTGGGTCTGCCTCCATGTGTAACAGCCCTGCTCTTCTGCTCCTCTGCTATAAGCAGAGGAGGAAAAACCTGGAAGAGAGGGAAATCACAGGAGTTAGGACACAAAGTGATGAATGGAGGTGGGGACAGTGATGCTCTTTGATGAGGAGAGATAAGGAGACTGGAGAGAGGGAGCATCTCTGCGGATGTCAGGCTCCCCTCACGAATGGTCCTGAGGGTGGCCATGGGCCAGGAGGGCATTCGACTTGTCTGGCTGTGTGAGGGTTGTTTGGGGAAGGGTCTCTCTGAGAGTTGCGGGCTTTGCCCACGTGTCAGCAGGACCTTTCCAAGTCCCCGGGATCACTGCTCTTTCAAGCAGTCACCAAACTTCTTAGCTTGGTCTCACCCACCCAGTGACTTGTGGCTTCTCCCAATAGCTTACTGAGTTCTCATGGGGCTTCCTTCTTATTCTTAACACCTCCACATCGTTAAGCCCAACTGCCACACCCTCCATGAAACTTGGCCCTTCTCTTGCTCCTAGGAAGGTGTGTGCATGTGTGCGTGCATGTATGTGTGTGTGTGTGCGCACACACAGACCTAGGGGCTCTTCCAGCCAGCCCCATGGACTGCTGGCCAGCCCCCAGCACAGGAGGACTGATGGGCCACAATGGTGATGGAGGGGTGAAGACACCCAGCCAGTGCTGACAGTCTTTTAAGGAGGTGACAAGACACAAAGGAGCTCCAGCAAAGGTGATCCCGTTTCCTCTCATGCTGTGGCCTTGGACCTGGAAGGCCAAGGAGGAGTGGCTGGGAGGATGCATGGCGAGAAACTGGGGCAGGAGACTCAGGTGTGCAGGCGGTCACCAGGCAGTGCTGGGGAGACCGGCCTTGGTGCTGGCAGTGGAGCTAGTGGCGCTAGTAGTGTGCAGAGTGAGGGCAGGGAGAGGCTATTGACAGAGGGTCTGGTTGAAGGACAACAGGGAGGGGGTGACTCTGAGGGTTGACTGTGTGAAGTGGAGGATGAAGAGGACTTGGGGGCTACTTTTGCCTGCTGCTTCCTGTGCCTCTGTGATTACTTCTTTCTGTCCCCGCCCCCAGTTAGCATAGCGCATCGGTGAGATTCTTCCAGTCTTGCCTGGTCTTTAAGGCTCCAACCACAGCACCTGCATTATCTAATTCTTCCGCCTGAAACCTTCCTCTTTGACCTCCAATGTCCAGAGGCTCTGCCATGCCCTGTGGCACACTGGCCCTCTCTTTTATCCCTTCTTTCCAAATTCATCCACATCTATCTGACACCTAGTCTTTACCATGCCCTGTGAAGCAGGACAAGTCACAGAGAATTTTAACCTATTTTTTTCTTGTTCTACCTTTTAAAGATCTAAATTGCTTAGGCAATGCTAAAGAGGAAGCTTTCCCCTTTCCTCTCCTTCTGGACGGTAAACAGATTTCCTGGGCAGGAGGAGGCAGGGGGTGGGCAGGGCAGCTACGAATGTATAGACTCAGGTGTCACAGACAGCGAGGCCCTTCTCTGCCTCTTGGGTAAAGCCCTGCAGTTGCTACAGCACCCATGATCATCTGTAGGATCCAGTGGCAACAGGCCTGTGCCCTGCTCCCTGGGCAGAGTCCTGGGAAGGAGCAGACCCCAGAGAGAGAAGAGGTCTAGGCAGATGGCCATAACCAGCGTTTTGGAGAGGCCCACGATGTGGTGTGGCATGGGTGCAGCAGAGTGACTCTGGCCTGCAGTGTGGCATGGGAAAGTGGGCAGAGTAGTTGGACCAGAGGGCCAAGCCAGATAGGAACAGGGGCCAGACCACCTATGTGGCTCGATGGCTGCAGTATAGGTGGGAAGGTGGATGTCTGGTGAACACCTTCGTGGCAAGCAGGGGATTCAGGGAAGGGTAGTTACCAGCTTATTGCAGGGGGCTGCAAGGAGCAGAAAACCCAATAGAAGGTGGTATGAACAAGTGGGAGGGTTTGTGACTCTTGTGCTAGGAAGTCCTGAGTGGGCAGCCCAAAGTGGTTGCAGCACCACAACACTGTCTCCTGGCACCTAGGCACCTTAGGCCTGTTTTCTTTACCATTTGCTATGGTTTGAATGCGTCTACTCCAAAATCTGGGTGTTGTCAATGTGATGGTATTAAGAGGTGGGGGTCTCTAAGAGGTAATTATGCCGCTCCTCCTTTGTAAATGAGATTAAGTCTCTTATGAGGCTTCATGCAGCGTTTGGCTAGCTTGGTGGCTTGTCTTTCTGTCGTCTGCCATGTGAGGACATGGTAAGAAGGCCTTCATCAGACCAAATGCTCGTGCCTTGATCTTGGAATTCTCAGCCTCCAGAACTGTGAGAAATAAATTTTTGTTCTTTTTATTTATTTATTTATTTTATTATTATTATTATTATTATTATTATTATTATTATTATTATTATTTTGAGACAGAGTCTCGCTCTGTCGCCCAGGCTGGAGTGCAGTGGCGCAATCTCAGCTCACTGCAAGCTCTGCCTCCCGGGTTCATGCCATTCTCCTGCCTCAACCTCCCAGGTAGCTGGGACTATAGGTGCCCACCACCATGCCCAGCAAATTTTTTGTATTTTTAGTAGAGACTGGGTTTCACTGTGTTAGCCAGGATGGTCTCGATCTCCTGACCTTGTGATCCACCTGCCTCAGCCTCCCAAAGTGTTGGGATTATAGGCATGAGCCACAGCATCCGGCCAAATTTTTGTTCTTTTTAAATATTCCACTCTATGGTATTCTGTTATAGCAGCACAAATGGTCTAAGAAACTATTCTTTTATTAGGAAAAAAATAGCAAATTTTGGTTTTAGATTTAAGAGATAAATTTAATTCATGCAAATGATTCATCCTATAAAGATGAGTCATAAATACCAAAGAAGTGCATCCTTTTTTAGACATGTTTAAATATAGTCCACAAATACCAGTGCACTGCTAACTATAGCTACTCCTACAACTTCAAGTTATCTCCTACTCAGCCAAATGTCAAAATTTTACCAGTGAAAACTTAATCACTATTTTTATTGCTGCATTAATTTCACCCCAACAAGCCTTTAGTACTTTAGTAATATTTTGTGCCATCTGAATAGCAGCAGCTGAATTTACCCAGCACATGCCACTAAAGCCAGAAGCCATGTATTTTGAAGGGCCCACTCAGGTTCATCACAGAGCAGAATGACACCTCTTGCCTCCTCAACTCTGCATCCTTCATATTCTGCTTCTGTGCAAAACTGTGTTTATGAAAAAGTACATGTAACTTTAGATCCTACTTCAGCCCCAAGATAGGTTTAAATCTGCATATGCTGCTTAGGCACTACTGGGGATACCTGTGTGCATGAGGCCTCAGGCTACAAATCTTCATCTCATTCTACTCCTGAAGAGGGAAGAGAAGTGAGGAGTCCATGGGAAGGTTTCTAGACACTAGAGTTAAGGCCACCATGCTGTTTCATGCACAAAAGATGGGAGACAAAGGCTGGAGGAGCATGAGCTCACCTCAAGGTGAAAAACAGGCCAGGGACATTGGGTTGCAGGCTATAGAAGGGTTACACATGGGGCAAGGAAAGCTTCCTGTAAAATCACCAAGAGCAAAGCTGACATTGTGGTGTATCAGGAAAGAATGCAAACAAGCTGGTCCTGTCGACTCTGGTAGAGGGAGCAGTAGGGCCTCAGGGAGGGCCCCTTAACTTTGGGGAAGCTAGCTCTGTCCTTTGGGGCAACAAACAGAAGAAAAGGGAAGTGAGCCTATTCAAAGCCTCTGCTGTGGGCAATACACTGTGCTAGATGCTTTCACTGCAATCTCTCATTTTCTCCTCAACCCTGAATATAGGTATTGCCACCCTGTTTTTCTGAGTAATAAGGCCTGAGGCAGTTAAGTAATTTCCAAAGACCAACACTCTCAGAGCGTGGATGTCTAACCTTCAAGTTCAAGTTCATCAGCTTCAGAGACAGGGTCTGAGGAGAGGCCAGGACAGATCCATGTAGGCAAGAACGTGGCAAAATGGCCTCGGGGCCCTGTTGGTCTCACTGAAGATGGCACAGTCGGGGAGTCTGGACTCCACGGATGGTACCTGTAATACTTGAAGGAAGAGAGTAGTCTGGGGCAGGTGTTCCCTTAGCCTGGGAGTGGCCAAAAGTGACCAGGCTAAAGGTTGATAACCTGGGCTCCTTACTTCTCTCAAGGTTGCTCTGACACTGTATTTAGGATTTGCACATGGTGTTTTCAATTCTTTTTTGCCAGTAAAGGTACAGGAGATTTCAAAGATACTGTCAACTCTTAATTGCTGCAATTACACCATCCCTAGACTGAGCATTAAAAAAAAAACGCTTCCTGGTATAAGGTTTTGGTATTGTCTTAGCAGTTCATGCCACCACAGGTAAAATACCCGGATGCCAAATGGAATATGATCAGTACTCCAAGAAGTTGGCATGGGCATCAATTGCTTATTATTTTCTCCAGCCTGTATCTATCTGCCTGTACTTGGAGTACTGATGAATTAATGCAGTGTCGTCTCTGCTGCCTCTGATCAGTTTACATTGACCATGATAAATATGTTGTAAATAAAAGTCATTTTCTTGACTTTCAGGTTTAAATGGCATCTGGCTAACAGCCCCTGGGCAGCCCTTTCCAATATTTTATTAAAATGCTAATTAATACATAGGAAAAGATGAAAATGCTCAATAATGCCACAGACTAAGACTGAAACAACCTTGCGAGAATAGGGGAGGAATCTGCATTCTACACGGTAGAGGTTTTTTTTTTTTTTTTTTGAGTTGGAGTCTCGCTCTGTCACCCAGGCTGCAGTGCAGTGGGGCAATCTTGGCTCTGCAACCTCTGCCTCCCGGGTTCACGCCATTCTCCTGCCTCAACCTCCCGAGTAGCTGGGACTACAGGTGCCTGCCACCACGCCCGGCTGATTTTTGTATTTTTAGTAGAGATGGGGTTTCACCATGTTAGCCAGGTTGGTCTCGAACTCCTGACCTCGTGATCCACCCGGCTCGGCCCCCCAAAGTGCTGAGATTATAGGCATGAGCCACTGCGCACGGCCTGTAGAGCTATTTTTAAAAAGAAACCACTGTAGGTTTTGCCCTACATGGAGTGCCAGGGAAAGTGGAGCATCTAGGATGACTCCGAGGTTTTGACCAGAGCAACTGGAAGAATAAAGTTGTAATTTACTGAGACAGCACAGACTGTTGGGGAGTGGGTTTTGTGATGAGTGCCAGGAGATGCTGATTCTGTATCCAAGGGAAGTTGTTAGGGAGTTGACTACACACATCTGGACTTCAGAGAAGTCTGGGCTGGAGAAAATGCTTAGAAAGGTAGAGAGATGTACACATCTCAGTGTAGAGAGATGGCTTTGCTACTGGCTGAGAGAGGACAGAAGAGAAGAGAGGGGAGAAGAAGAGGGAGGCTGGAAGGAAAGAGGAGCAGATAAGTCTGGAGACTGAGGCTGAAGCCCTTGATGCATAGAGGTTAGGGAGGCAAGAAGGAACCAGAGAAGGAGACTGCAGAGGAGCACCCAGTGAGGTGGTTGGAGAACCGAGAGAGTGGCATCTCCAAAGATGAATGGAAAAGATGCTTCAAGAAGGAAGGAGCCATCAACTTTGCCTAATTCTGCTAAAGGGTCAAGTAAGGGGAGGCCTGATTATGGACCATCGGATTTAGCAACATAGAGAACACTGGTGACTTCGACAAGAGTGTGTCTGGGGGAGGGTTGAGAAGAAAATTCAAGAATGAGACAGGGAGCTGTCTGGAGAGAACTCTTCTGAGTGCCTCTACATGGGCAGGAGCTGGGGGAGATGTGGCATCAAGAGGAGGCTCCTAAAAATGAGAAGTATTCTGGCCTGCTTGCATACCAATTATCCAGCAGAGGGGAGAGACAGGTAATGCAGGAGAGGGGGATAAATGCAGGAGGGGAAGGTAAAAGGGGCTGGGATGTAGCGTTCAGGTGGCAGGTTTGGCTTTAGATAAGCGCAGGGACGATTCTTCCATGATACGAGGAGGGACAGCAGAGTGCACCGGCACAGCTGCAGGAAGATGGGAAGATGTAGTTGGGGAAGGCCATGGAAGTTCTTTTCTGGTTCTATTTCCTCAGTGAAATAATGTGCTTTCAAAGGGAAACTCATATAGTAGTGCTGGAAGTGTAAATGAGCCTTTTGATATTACCTTCCCAGTATGGCAGCTGGGCATCCTCCTCCCCAAAGCAAGAGTACCTGGATATGCCAAGGGGTTCTTAAAGCTGGAACTCATGGATTTCCCTGGCTGATTGGAGCATCACTGCTGCCAGCAAAGCCCAAGGTATAGAGTATCCATAAAGTCACTATGGTTTGAACTTTTAATAAATTTTACTTCCATATAAAGTATAGATAATTTGTGAAATGCAACCCAGAGATAATTTACAAAATATTTAAATAAAGTTGCTCATGTTTGATTTTGTTCTTTCTTTTATTTTACAGGTGTGAGCTCTACATTATGCTGAGATGGCTATGTACAAGTGTATCCAAAATGACGGAGGATACATTGAAAGTCCAATCAACTGTGCTAAATCTTGAATCAGTTCTCTCTGTTGCCTTTTGCAGGTTTTTCAAGTTTTGTATAGAAGTGGATATTTTGAACATTCAAACTGCACAAGGGCTTTATGGTTGCTCTGCTCACCTCTATTTCTTCTTCTCCTGCGAGGAAACCCCTCTATCCTCAGAACAAGTCTCTCCACCTCCTGCTCTTACCTGATGCTCTATGGCTCCGATGGCCTATCCTGTGTCCCCTTAGCCCAGGTGCTAAGTGGTCTCTGTTCCCTTAAAATAACAGTTTTGGGATGTTATCGGTCCCTTTTTAAAAATCCCCTCATCCCTCTTCTTTTCTCTCTGCTAAAGGGCAGCCTTACCATCTCCTTTTAAGAACAGAAGTCTTTTCTTTCTGCCTCTTAAAGTCAGTAGCTGGTTTGTCACCCAATAACAAAAGCCCACAATATCCTGACCTCAAAGACTAGGAAGGTAGGTGGTGCTAAGGTCAGGGATTGGGAGTCTTAGACAGCCAGCAACACAGTGTCATCTCTCTGAAAAGTAGATTTCCAGTAGCTAGCAAGAGATTTACAAATGCTGAAATCTATTAGTCTACTAATTCCTTTCATACAATCAAAGATGTGTGCAAAGATTTATGTTCATTACAGTGTCATTCCTCATAGTGAAAAACATGGGAGTAACACCCATGTCTGTCAGTAGGGCTTGGATGGATAAAGTCTATTATTGAGTCCTATGCAATCATTCAAAATCATGTTTGAATATAATAGATGGGAAAATGATCATACTATAATGCTAATTGAAAAAAGAAGATATAAAACTGTATATATTCTCATCTCAAATTTTTTAAAAATAAAAATGTGCTTATTTTATATATATAAACATATATATAGTTTATATTTAAAAATAAAAATGTGCTTAACTCTGAAATTTGTCTTTTTGACTTAAGGATATATTACGGACATTCCTTTAGGGTCATATTTATAGAATTGACTCATTCTTTTAAGTTATACTATATTTTATTGTATGGCTAAATTGACATTTATTGAACCATTTTCTTATTGATGAAATTCAAGTGCTTTTAGGTTTTGTTCAGTTTTTAAAATTGTAAATGGACAATTTATAATTATATAGAACTATGGGGTAAAAAGCACTGTTACGATTTATGAATACAAAGTGAAATAATTAAATCAAGCTAATTAACATACTCATCATCTCAAATACTTAACATATTTTGTGGTGAGACCATCTGAAATTTACTGTCTTAGCAATTTTGAAATGTGCAATACTCTATTCTTAACTAGATTCACCACACTGTGTAATAAAACTCCGAAAAAGAAAAAAGCAACATATTCCTCCTATCTAGCTGAAATTTTGTACCCTCTGACCATCAGCTCTCTCCTCTCTCCCCACCCCCTAGCATCTGTAACCACCATTCTACTCTCTGCTTCTATGAGTTTGATTGTTTTAGATTCCACATATAAGTGAGAACATGCAGTATTTGCCTTTCTGTGCCTGTCTTACTTCACTTAGCATCATGTTCTCCAATTCCATCCATGTTGTCGCAGATAACAGAGTTTCCTTCTTCTTAAAGGCTGAATAGTGTTCTATTGTGTATATATGCCACATTTCCCTTATTCACTCCTCTGTTGATGGACACTTAGGTTGATTCTAGAACTTGGCTATTGTGAATAGTGCTGCAATGAACATGGGGGTGCAGACATCTCTTTAACAAACTGATTTCACATCTTTTAGGTAAATACTTAGAAGTGGTATTGCTGGATCATATGGTAATTCTATTTTTAGTTTTAGAGACACCTGTAAAATGTTGTCCATAATGGTTGTACTAATTCATATTTCTACCAACAGTGCACAACGGTTCCCTTTTTGCCACGTTCTTGCTGACATTTATTATCTTTTGTCTTTTTGATAAAAGCCATTCTGACAAATCTGAGATGTATCTCATTGTGATTTTAATTTGCATTTTCCTAATAATTAGAAATGTTGAACATTTTTCCACTTACCTGTTGGCCATTCATGTGTCTCCTTTTGAAAAATGTCTATTCTTATGTATTTTTTTTTAAATATGGTCATGGCAGAAAATAACTTCAGTGTTAAACCACAGTTATCTCTGGGAGGTTGAATATTGTGTAATTAAAACATTTTTAATTTTAAATTGTGTATTTTTCATGTTTTCTATAATGAGTATCTTTCTTTTAGAATCAGAAAAATATACAAATAATTTTAAACAAATGCCTTGAAAAATGAACAATCTTACCTAATGTTCAAAGAAATGCAAATTAAAATGTTATTTTTGTTTCTATCTCAGTAAATAAGGAAATATGGAGTAAAAGAGTAATCTTTCTGCTGAGCATGTTTTGCAGTTGCCAGCACTGCCCCGGGTGTGTCTGGAGGAACTCTCCCTGTTGCCTAACAACTGCTGTAATGTAACGGAAATAGAAGCATGATGCCGCACATCCCTCAGAAAACGACTTGGCCCTTGGCCCTCCTGTGGATGGAGAGTATATTGAAGAGAAACCGGATATTTCTAAATTTGCTAAGACTCGCTTTTCTCACTTGCTCTCAGATCACACTACTTTTGAGTAGCCCAAAATTTTGTTGCCAACTCAGCAAGTTAAGCAAACAATATTGCAAGTCATGTTGAAACTGAAGTGGTCCCCATGGGCCAGTGAGTACGGTGCAGGTGGAGAAAAAATTAGCTGCTGAGTTAGGACAAACTGCTCCAATTTTGAAGGCACAAATGGGCATCATCTTGGGCCCAGGTACTACCCAAGGTGGACCTCTCAGTCAGGCTCTTATGCTCCCAGGTGTAGTTGTTGGGTGAACTCTCTCCCTGGATGCTCAGGGAAAACATCTCAGAGAGAGGTGAATGGAAAAACCATGAGACCCTGTACACACTCTAGGTGCAACGGATTACAAGGGTTGATAGCTCTTCTTAGTAACTTAAAGTATATATGCTCCATCTTTCTTGCTGGCAAGGACCCTGGGAAGGAGACATTCTCTTAGAATGTCATTAAATGACCATAGAATAAGCATGAAGTGAGTGGAATTATGTAGAAGGGATTCAGCATTTTACCCAAGCACTGGGCAGCCCCTGGGTGTGGCTGTCCCTCCACAGTGGCCTGTCTGTCTAAGTCTTGGCCCACCCGCCCAGATCCTCTTGGAAGCCACTGATAACATTTGCCTCTGGGAATTCTGCAGCCTTTGCTGATGAGTCTCGGTTGAAGCCATCTGTCATTGCAGATACAGATGTCTCCAAACGGCAATTGCCAAAGGCTGTGCCACACAGCACACACCAGTCCATGTGCAGATTGATTTTGTTAAACTCTTCAGCTACCTTGTGGGCTGCTTTTCCCTGCCTCATTATCTGCCTGTAGACCTTCCTTCTGTGTTCTCTGCTCTTAGAGGTCAGATTGATCTGTATTTTTATCAAGATGAGGAAGGAGACAGTAGACTGTGAATCAAGGATCTACCTCTCCCAGTAATTCACTGTGGCATCTTAGGGCAACTGCTGGCCCTCTCTGAGCCTCCATTTTCTTACCCACGAAATGTGGATTTGGACCCAGTTATCTCCAACCACCCAAGAGTCTGCGATTCTGCTACTAAGAAAAGCAAAAGGCAAGTACAAGATAGCATGTGTTTAGTTGCTGGGAAACGCACAGTCTGATATTAAAAATAATAAGTATAAAAATAATCACCACCATTCATTCGAGCTTGCTTTGCCAGGTCTGCACTGTAATCTTTGCAGGGGTAATCTTACTGAATCCTCTGCTCCAACCCTACCGGGTGGGAACTACTTTTATCTTTATTTTTCTGATGAAGAGATTGAGCCTCAGAGATGTTAAGCAACCTGCCGAAGCAGAGAGTTAATATGTCGGGATTCATCACAGGCAGATCCCTGTGCTCTTGGGAAGCCCAGACCTCAGAAGCAGGAGTGGGTCTGATTCAGGTGTGCTCTGAGGGCCAATTGTCCTTTCCAAAAATGCCTTCCTTTATTTAGACACCAACATCCTTGCTATTTTGGATTTTTCAATGAGCTTCCTTATTTTCTCCCTATTCTGTCCTATTCAGCAAAATGAATGAATGAATAAATATAGGTTCCTAATGATACAAATTTAATTTTCTTCTAGAAATGAAAGTGTTTGTTTCTCTTCTTTTATTTCTCAAGCCAAAATAATTATTTCCTCCTTCTTAGAAGTCCAGAAATAGGTTAAACTTTAATTAAAAGTCTTATGGTTCAACAGTTGGAATGAGGATCAGGTAATAATGAAGAAACCCCGTGAACACCCTGAGGAGAACCAGCACCCCCTCCATTGGTTGTTTTAGCTCAGCCCACAGCTAACAGCTCAGCTCAGAAGATTCCTACCACCCACTCCACTTCCAACGCCTTTTAATATTTGCACAGAGTTTTCTCACATTGTGGCTCTCACACACTTCCTTTATACGTGCTGTTTCCTCAGCCTGGAATGCCACCTCTTTCTTTATCTGGAGAACCCCTTTCCCTTAAACACTCAGGTCAGAAGTCACGTAGTACTCCTGTGCTACCACCTAATGCAAAGCGTGATTATTCCTTCACTTCTCTTCTGCATTTAAATTATTGAGGGAAGAGGCTTGGTCTCATCATCTTTGGAATAGCTCTGGATCTGTGTTCACATTTTGTATATAATACAACTCAGTAAAGGTTGTGTAATATACGACTTTCATATGTGTGTATCCAAAGATAACGTGTTCCCATGCCCTTTGACTCAGTTTTCCCCATGGCAATGAATTTAACCACAGGAAATAATTGAATGGGAGAAACAAAGTTACACAGATGGAAGTTCTATAAAATATGTATTTGCTAAACATTGGAAACAGGTTAAATGTTTATCAATAGAGTAATGGCAAGTAAATTGGGGTACATGATCTTGAAGGAACATGACTTATTCTCTCATTCATTATACAAACATATAGACTGCCAAAGAGCTATCAGATACACAGGAATTTATCAGATACCACATCTGACTTCAATGAATACACAGTCTGGTAGAGTCTTCTAAAATGATAATTACCAAACTACATAGAAAGCGAGCGCTATTTGTGGTCTAATGTTAAGAGGAAAACAAATCAGATTATAAAACCATCTGTACATTATGATTGCAACTCTAAACATGTGAGAGTGTGAACAAGGTCTGGACGGGTGAATACAGGAATGACAATATTGATGTGGTTAGATTGGATGACTTTTTCTTTAGCATTATTACAATTGTTTTTCGAGCTTTAAAGTTTTAGATTGTTCCAAACGTTTCTAGGGGGAAAATAAAAAGCTGCTCCCATGGCCCTGGCTCCCCAGGTTGGCAGTAGCATGAATGATGGGGTATTTTTCCAGATGGGCAGGGGTTTGCCACAAGGTGACTGGGAGGGGATATTCAAGGCAATCCAGGAGAGTCAGGTTACAGAAGGCTGTCACTCTGTAGACTTGAGAGCGCTCACTGGGTGCCATCGTAAGAACCAGCCTCTTCTGTGTCTGGGCTATGCCACGCAGCAGCACCTGCAGGCTCCTCCAAGTTTTGTCAGCACCACAACTTGGGCACAGCACAGCAGTGCCAGGTGTGGGGAAAGCAGAAGTCTAAGAAGCAGACAAAAGGGTTGAGACCTGCAAGAGTTGGTGGCTAGTTCCTCATGCTGGAAAGGATGATCTCTATGTGAAAGGTACCTTATCCCTCTTCTACAGACAAGGAAACTGAAGCTCGACTGGTCCCAAGCTACCAGAGTTGGGGTTGGAATCCATCCTTTCTTATTTGGGGGCAGGGTTTTTCTATTTCCCTTACTGGCCTGGGAGTAGGTGGAGATGCATGAGGTCATATGGAAGAGACAGGCTTATAGGATGGGTGGAGTCCTTTGGGAAGGAGGAGGCAATGGGGAATCTGTTGGTAGGACCCCATGGTGGAGGTATGAGAAGCCAAGCATTTGAGTTTTGACTTGATGCAGTAGGCAGTGGGGAACCCTTGCAGGTTTGGGGATGTGATGGGAGAGGGCTTAATGAAGACGAGGCTGGTGTAATCAGGGGAGAAGCTGGGTCAGGTACATGGTAAGGGTGATGTGTGGCATTTGTTCTGTGTAATCAGAATAGTACCCACCCATCCAACTTCTTGGAAATATGTATTTCTGCTTCTCTATCGGTGAGATTGGACTGGACGCTTCCATTTTATATATCCCTTCCCCATGGATAACAGTACCTTCCAGGGGTGGGCACCTGATACAAACTTGGCCTATCAGAGCACTTCCCTGGGAATTTTGCCCTTGGGGCCAGAGAAACATGGGTGTCAGTCCCTCTCTGGTGATAAAGCTGTGTCATGTAAGTCTGGGGGATCTATAATGACGAAAAGATTTGAGAGTCAGAGAGGGAATTCTAGCTAGGCTCAGGCCCTCGTTTCCCCTCACTTTGAGGGCTCAGACACCCTTTTGCTTATGCCACAATATGAACAATATTCACCACCCCCTTTTAACTAAACTAGTCTGAGTTGAATTTTTGTCATCTGCAAACCAAAAAGTTCTGATGACATTTGCAGTAAAAGAAATGTCTACTCTTTGTCATTCAAAGAGTTCAATTTGTTCATTCTTCAAATTTTGAGCACAATTCTCAACAATACTCTAGGGTTGTTTTGTGTGCATTGGGTCCATCATTTTGTGCCTGTAAGAAACAACAACAAAAATCTTTCCTCACTATTCAGCATCAGGTTCAGGAACTCCAGGTTCTCTGTAGACACAAGGCTTTGGGATTCCCTTCAGAGAAGGAGGGATGCATCTCCATCACTCGTGTGGTAAGTAAAATTGCTGCTCAGAACACTTCCCTGCCTGCTCCTTTGTGATTCAGAAGAGGAGAAATCAACATGGACTGAGCGCCCACACAGGACAGCCAGGCATTTCCCATACAGATGGTAAAGGTATCTTCTGAACTTCTCCCCAGCAAATGCATAGATGAGAGGATTCAGGCAACAATGGCTAAATGCAACCGTCTCGGTCACACTGAGGGCCAGCCTCAGATCCCTCCTCATGTCACAACTGGGAAAGAAGTCGTAGAGCTTAAGCGTCTCCAGGAAAATCATAACATTGTAGGGTGTCCAGAAGAGGAAAAACACGATGACCACCAGAAGGATTAGTTTGATGGCTTTGGCTTTCTTGTGGTTCTTGCAGGAAAACAGCGTCTGGATGATTCTGAAGTAGCAGTAACTCATAATGAGCAGGGGAAGTAGGAAGCCAAGAAAATTTGTTTCCACATTGCGGAGCACGGGCCAGATTTCCTGGAGGACCTCGGGGTAGTCACCAAGGCATTCATTTTCTTTCTGCTTTGTGAACATGAACTGGGGTGCTGCCACCAAAATGGCTGCTGCCCAGACACCTAGGCTGATGGTGACGCCATGCTGCACGGTCCGGTTGTTCATGGAGTTGGCGGCCAGGACGATGGCCAGGTACCTATCAATGCTGATGACGGTGATGAAGAATATGCTTCCAAAAAAGCCGATGAAGAAGAAGGCAGTAGTGAATTTGCACACGGCATTGTGGAGGCCCTCTTCATTTATCAAATAGTGAGTCCAGAAGGGCAAGGTGGCTACAAACAGCAGATCAGACAAGGCCAGGTTCAGGAGGTAAATGTCGGTGACACTCTTGGGCTTCTTGCTGTTGGTGAGGGCAAACACTACCAACAAATTTCCCACCAGGCCAATGGCAAAGACGACGGAGTAGAATATGGACAGGAACACAGTCCCAAAAGCCACGATGTCCCCAATATAACAGGCCTCAGCCAAATCATCGTACTCAAAGTTTTCTGTCACTGATTCAGGGAACTGATCCATGGTGAAGGCCTGGATCAGAAAGAAAAACAAGTAACTGTGTTAGTTATCAGAGAAACAAAGTTGGAATTCTGTGTGGCCTCATATGTAGGCAGGCAGGAAGAAACAAATATTGGTTGGGTGCACACTACATTTCCCAACTTCCCACTTGCCGTCTTGTTTAATCCCCACAACAGTCTTGTGATGAAGACTGCAACAGACTCTTCTGACAGGAGAGGCAGACTCCTTTGACTTGCCCAAAGCCATGCAGTAAATGGCTCTGTGAGCATTTGGCTCTAGGCATTTTTTTTTTGTTTTGTTTTTTTAGATGGAGTCTCGCTGTGTCACCCAGAGGGGAGTGCAGTGGTGCGATCTCAGCTCACTGCAACCTCTGACCCCTGGGGTTCAAGCGATTCTCCTGCCTCAGCCTCCCAAATAGCTGGGATTATAGGCGTGCACTACCACACCTGGCTAATTTTTGTATTTTTAGTAGAGATGGGGTTTCATCATGTTAGCCAGTCTGGTCTCGAACTCCTGATCTCAGATGATCCACCCGCCTCAGCCTCCCAAAATGCTAGGATTACAGGCGTGAGCCACAGCGCCCGGCCAGCTCTAGGCTTTTTGAAGCTTGAGACAGATCTGTTTTTCTTTTACTGCCCAAAATCTCTCCAAAAGCTAGCTAGTTTGACCAATGTGTGGATGAGAAAGGGAGAACCATGAGCAGGAGGGGGAGAGGGGTGAGATGGGGTGAATTGGGGGTGCAGCTGTAATTCACACTTCCAGTCCAAACTTCCACAAAACAATTCTCCATCGTCTTCCTTTATTTCCACCTTTTCCACCCTCTGGTCCCTTACTTTTCCATGAAGCTAGGCCTGGAGAGAGAAGCCTCAGACCCAGAGCCTTGGGCAGAACAGCACCCAGAAGCCCTCATCTTTGTTTTTTTGACAACCATTTCACCTCCTCTTCTCCTTATAACCAACAAGTTCTTCTCTTTCTTAGCAGGTATCAGACAGAGTCATACACTCTAGAGTGACTACCTTGTTTTGGGTTGCCCAGGACTTTCCTGATTTTAGCCCTGAAAGTCCCACCTATTGGGAACCCCCCAGTCCCAGGCAAATCAGGACTGTTGGTCATCCTACAACCCTAAGTGAAGAGAAGGTGTTGCCATCATTCAGGACTCTGCAGTCATAGAGGGGCTGACTGATCCAAGATGGAGGATGGGGCTCTGTTAGTTTGCTGGGCTAGTCTCCGGGTGACTATTTCCCCCTACCATTACCAGCCCTATAGTTGACTTTGATCTGGCCTTCCCCACTATTCTTATCTCCTGTTTCCTTCTGAGCAGGAATTGAAAAAAGAAGACATGTCCGCAGGCTGCACTCCCCTTCTTTTCGCAGCCAGGACTTGCTGCTCATTCACTCCAGAGCCAGCTGGGAGGCAGCCCTTTCACACTGCTCCTCTGGGCGTCTCCTCGTGATACCACAGATGGGTCCCTTAGAAACTCTCAAAACAGGCCTCCTGGTTGTCACTGCCTCCCTCCTTACCACAACTTACAGCAAAGCTCACGCTTTAACCGAGGGAGTTTCCACGCCCCACTACAGCCTTTCCGTGATGGTTTTACCCAGGTGGTGTCTCACCAAGAGGAGGGCCCACCCAGCCAGGGCGTCACTTCTCCCTTCCCAGCCTCTGCTTTGGGGCCTGCATCTCACCCAGACTCTCCTGGGATAAGTGGGCCAGGGCTTTACAACCCAAGCTGTCTCAGGCTGTGATGAGTTCTCAACCCCTGGGAACATGTACGCTTTCTCTGATTCAGGCTACAGTGCCCTTTTCTCAGAGAATAATCTCTGGCTGTGACGTTAATTAATAACATTTAAGTCAAATGGTATAAAATGGCTGACATACAGCTATTTTTGAGCCACATCCATGTCAGTTTCATATGACTCAAGCTAATATGTGGGAAACAGAAATTGCTACTTAGTGCCTGTAGCTTGTCACAGAGCATGATCTTCCCAGACAAGCTGCTGTATGAGTAAACATAGTCAAGTCCTTGGTGGTTCTATGTTAGGGACCCTGGAGCTAGCTACTTTCTCCCTCCCCTTCCCCCAGTGAGAAGAGCTGGCAAAGCTGACCTTGAGAGGTGGCCAAATCCAGTAAAAATTGTCTCGCATCTCTTTATGTGCCTGTGGTCAGTTCTTCAGCACAGGAACTTCTGTGGACTCGGGCACTCCTGAGATTGAATCCTGCATCTGTCATCTTTGGCTGAGTGATGGGTGAGCTTGAAACCTCTAAGCCTAACATTCCTTGTCTGTAAGATTGGGATTCACTCTCATGCCTGCCCACAGAACTGTTTTAAGGGGAGCACCTGGCAGTGTGTCACATACAGCAAGCACTTAATACATGTTCAATTTGTTTCCTGCATTCCAAAGATCCCTTTGGATCTTTGGAAACATCCAGGCTGCCTGTGGACTTCCATGTTCCACCTCCACCCTGGGTATCCTGGGAATTTGGTCTTTAAAGGTCACTTTATTTTTTTTCCCCCTGAAATAAGACATGCTTTCTTTTCAGATTATTTTGGGGGAGGTAAGCCACCCTTTATTGAGCTTTTACTAAACTGTCAGGCTCATTGCTCTATTTGGATTATTATCGATCTAATCCTTTCTGCAATTCTGAAGAAAAAGTTCTATATTTAATTCACTGCACTGCTGAATGCCTCTAGGGATATTCATGATGAGAGGAAGGAATGGGACAAATGTGGAGAAGGCAGGGAAAGTTAGAAATAAGCAACTCATTGCCTGGTGGAGTGGCAGAGGGGTCCCAAATCAGGCCCTTTGCCTTACTGGGTGCCTGGGCTCAGGGCTGCCACATGCACAGGGACATCTCTAATTTGCACCAAGTCTCCATATAAGCTGGGGGTGGTTCTGGCTTGGCAAGGAGCTCATGGAAAGATCAGTCAGGCACAGTCTAAGCCAGGAAGGGGCTTGTCTTCTCAATGGGGAAAATTCACATAAAGACTTTGATTAAGACAGAATGGAAGAAGTGGGTCAATGTATCTTCTGCAGATGGGATGCAAATTCAGATAATGCTCTGGGCAGGATGGTTTTGCCTGACACGTGGTGATATTATGTATTGAGAGCCAAATGGCTGGTTATGGGCATCCATCTGGCTTGGGACTGCTCCCTGCCATCCAGGGGGTCTGCTCAGTGAGGGCAGAAGAACACTCTGCAGCCCTCATCCTAGCTCCCTGCTGTCTCAGAGTCCCCAGTGAAGACCCTAGAATTGCTGTGGCTCCCACAGGAGTCTCTCAGTGCTGGCACAGTGGGTGCATGCAGTGGGTGTTCACCCAGCATATCACGGTCCCTGCTACGAGCCATCTGGACCATGCTACGGAGGAAAGAGCAGTACCAATATCGCTTTCTATGAGCTCCCATGTGGCTCTGAGGAACGGCACTGGTCATTGAGGGACATTTTTGATATTCATGTTCACATTTCCATTCTGCACACATTGTGCCTCACAGGAGGCACAGCTGGGTGAAGCACCTGGCTCATCCCACAGCTAGAAGCAGGGGGAGCAGGACTGAGGCCAAGGCCTGTGCTCTTCCCACTCTCCCTTGAAGATGGAGGAGACTCGGTTTAGGGGCCAAATCCTGGCAGGGGAGAAGAGTCAAGGACACAATGACTATCAAACAGTTGAGTCCTAAGTCCAGTGGTAAAAAGTCATCAAAACAACAGCCTTAGCTTCCTCCTCTAAAAAAATAACCTCTTAGGTTTGTTGAGAGCATAAGAATTAAATTACTTTAAATTGCTTATTGGGATTTATCGTAGACACACACATACTCAAGCAAGTGTGTACACTGTCACTGCAGCAAGCTTCAAATATAAATGAAGGGAAACAACCCCAATGTCCATCACTAGGGACAGATCAGAGCACGATAAGTCCAATTAATGGAATACCAAGCAGCTGTTTAAAAACACAAACAGTTTCTAGCTCTTGGAAACTTGGGAAAAACAACAAAAACAGGCAGATCTATATATTCTGTTATGCAACAATCTCTAAGATATACTGGTAAGTGAAAAAAGCTAGGTGAGGTACCATGTACATAGTATGCCGTCATTTGTGGAAAAGAATGATGTGTGCGTATTTTGTATAAAGTTTAAATATCTCTTAAGGAATACACTGGTGGTGGTAACAGTAATTATCCCTGGAGAGGGATTCTGAAGGATTGAGGATATGGGAAAGGAGACAGTTTTTATGGTAAACTTTTGGAAATGTTTTTTACCATGTACACATATTACGTATTTTGGAAAATAGTTTAATTAATTCGTTTGGAATTTTAAAATAAAAATAAACAAAAATATGAGTTATACGAAAAACCAAAAAATGAGTAACTTAGTACAATAACAAGCATGCTGCACATACTTAATAAGTGGTAGCCAACATATAAAAGGATCATCTCTATTTTTATTGGCAAATAGATGAACTCAGAGAGGGTGAATAACTTGTTCAAGGTGATGCAGTCTGTGTGCAATAGGGCTGCAGTGAGGGCCCAGATGTGTTCGGCCTCAGCACTTTTTTTTAACTTCACATTACAGCCCTTCCCCACTCCTCTTTCCCAAGACTAGGAGTTCCTAAGAGAAGACCCATGTTCTCTTCAGCTCTGCAGGTCAATGTTCAACAGAAGGCCTGGTACACAGCGAACGCCATATGAATATTTGCAGAAGGATAAATATTATATCCTAGACCTTTGTTCCAAAGAGTTTCATCTAGTAGTGATGACAGCACCCTATCAGTCACCCTGATCCCAGGGGTGCTCATGAGCACACAGGTGTCCTTTCTGATCATAGGCTAGGAAGCCTTGAACTCTGAGAATTTAGTAGGTGCCTGATATGTTAAATGAATTAATAAATAAGTGAATGAAAGACTTCAAGGAGCAAGAAAAGAGATTCGTCAGCTCTATAATGTGGAGCCCCAGGAGATGAGAAGAGGCTCACCAGCTCTCCACAGTCAGAGGACAACTTGGCAAGCACAACCTCTCATTTCAACCATACCTCTCACATCTATGCAAATCTCAAGAAACAGCATGAGTCATGGGGCAACAAAGGGTTTTGCCTGGTTCTGAAGGGACTTGTATTCTGTGTGCTGGAGTTAGTTCAAACCCGCCCTTGGTAGCCAAATGCCCCAGAGCATGTGAAGGCACCATTTACATCGGAAATCTGACATCAGTGAAGCTGTGTCCTTCACAGAAGTATTCCAGTGAACTTGATAGCTTTAGCAAGGTGCTTTTTAAGGAAGACTGAGCCTGAGCTGAGTGCACCTCCTATTTGTGGATCTTCCAAGATGTTCAAGGTTTGGGAGCTGAGCCTAAAGACAGGGCCTCCTGGCAGCAGATGGGAGTGTGGCCATACCTTGGGGGTGGCCCTCAGGGTGGTCAAAGGCCTGCCAGAGGTCTAACTGGCTTTCATCTTAGGCTGGACCATGGCTTTCCTTTGTCCCTGAGGGACACTAGAAACCAAGTGGAAGAATCAAATGAGATAAGACTTTGCAGTGTCTACCCAGCTGGGTTTCATATCCACAAGGGTTGTAAGACGCATGCATTCTGGGATGTTGCACTAATAAAGGCACCATCAACTAAGGCTGTACTTTACAACTTAGTGCAGCAGCCAGTAAGAATTTAAACCTTCTCTGGGCCATCCTCAGGCCTCCTTACCCACTATTCAGTTAAGCCAAGGTTTTACTAAATGGCCTTGAGCTGGGAGAGTTTTGGTGAACCTAGACAGAGGTTTGAGTGTACACATGTTTCACACCCAAGTAGAATTTGTAAAATTCCCCACTCACATCCGCGGCTGATCCTGGTCTACTTCCTCTGGCCTACTTCCTTTTCTCATGCCTGCTCATTTATTTTTTAACTTTTTAGAGGAGGGACACTCATCATTACCCATTGTTTCCAATCAGCTTCCCTTTTCTATACTTCCCTTCTTCTTTAGGTGGCCGGAATCCATTTCTTCTTCAATCTGACATTCTTTTATGTTGCTTTCCCCCTCTCTTTTGGCTTCACATTCAGCTTACTGTTTTCTAAATCCAGTGTATCTTCTGGTAGTTTTTACCCTCCTGGTCTCTGTTTATGGCTTTTTAGTAAAAGTGAAGACTGGGTTTGAGGTTCAGTCTGGTGCCAAGAAAATTGTGAGGCTTAATTTTTTTCTTTGTACCAAATGAGAGTAGAGAATTGCTTGAGGAGCCCCAACCCAAACTTTCCTTATGAGGATGCCATTGTGCTGTTGACATTGTGGAATCTGAAGTCACCCTCAGAAAGCCCCAGTTTAGAAGGAGAGGAGGCTGCCATTCCCGGATGCCTGCTAAGCATCATGCTCCACACGCAAGATCCCACTACATTCTCTTCACAACCCCACTTAAGAAATGATGATCCCCATGGTAAAAATTAACCAGCAGAGGCCCAGAGATTTGTTTAACTTGTTCAAGGAAGCAAAAGAGCCAGGATCTCAACCCCAGATGCCTCTTTCCACAAAGCCTGTGCTCCTTGCACCGCACAATGCTTTTCTCCCTGGAGGGGAAATCTGCAGGATATTTCAGGTCACTTCTCTCGAAGTAGAACTGAAAATAGTAGACCCAGGCCCCTTAAGAGAAACTGGTCCATGATGCATCTCTGAATTGGTTGGGGTTCTCCCGCTCTGGGCTCATAACCCAGCAGGCTGACCCTCAGGGATTGGTGAGTGGAAAATGGAACGCGGGATATTATTTGCTCCTCCAGCCACCACTAAGGTGGTCCACACTGCCAGATCCCCAGGAATCTAGCTCTCAGCAATCATAGTGAGGAAACTGGGGTCATTTTCTCTGGAGAGGAAAAGTCTGACGGCTGAAGGTTTAGCCTATTTTCTGCCTTCAAATATATGATAGTGCTTTTAAGAGCCACATGTTTCACAGGAGCCCATACATTTCTGAGCACAAATGGCTGAGAGACCCTGGGCAGGTCACTCTGCTCTGCTTCAGTTTCTTGATGTATGAAATTGAAACATTGGACCAGACCATCTCTAAGAGCCTTGCTAGCTCTGGCATGCTCAATTTTTCAGCAAGAATCAAACAGAAGGAAACTGTTTGTTTGTTTGTTTGAGACAGGATCTTGCTCTGTTGCCCAGGCTGGAGTGCAGTGGCATGATCATAGCTCACTACAGCCTTGAACTCCTGGGATCTAGCAATCCTCCCACCTCAGTCTCCCAAGTAGCTTGGAGTATAGGTGTGCACCACCATGCCCAGCTATTTTTGGTAGATATGGGGTCTTACTATGTTGACCAGGCTGGTCTTGAACATTTGGCCTCAAGAGATCCTCCTGCCTGGGCCTCTCAAAGTGCCGGGATTACAGGTGTGAGCCATCATGCCTGGCCAAGGAAGCAGTCTTAAAGAGCAACATGAGTCCTAGGTCAGCAAAACTGTGGTCTATTGTCAACACAGAGGCTGCCCAGCAGCCTGCCCAGGGAACATGACACTTCTACACGTCTGGGGCACAGCCTGTGAGCATTCAGATGAGGTTCTGTTTGGAGATAGGGAGCTGGATCAGTTGATCAAGTCTTGGCAAATCTTGTTTACCTTGTACTAGATAGAAAGGTTCTCAGTCGGCTGCCATGCCCAGACCCCTGACTGTTTGGGAAGCCAAGTTTTACCAGGTCCTGATGGTTTTCTCATTTTTGATGGCAGCTATTTTTATAACACACATCCCTTGGGATGCAGAGAGAGCTAAGGCTGATGGGGAGAGGGGTGCTGAATTCCATGTTAAGGAGCTATAAGGAAACATTTTATACCCCATCCCCTATGCAAGTAAATTCAGTGACTATCTATTCCTATAGTAATGAGCCCACCTAGAACAGCATGGCATTGTCTACCCACCAGTTTTCACACAGGCCAAATGCACACTGAACCCCTCCCTCCAACCACCACCACCAAAAAAAAAAAAAAAAAATAGCAACAGGGGAATCCTATTGGGTTTAGTGAGTTGCCCCTTTACAAAACCTGCCATTATTTTGTGTTTGAAGCCCCACCCTTCCCTTTCCTCTTCAAAATACTTTATGGTATTTATTTATTTCTGTCAAAGTAAACTGTGAAATTTTGAAGAGAAATACATCATAATTTTTTTAATAATTGAGAAAGAGATAGACTTGTTAATTGTTTAATTATTAATTAAGTCAATATTTTTGAGCATCTGTACCATATTCCAGTCTAAGGATAAGTACAAATTAAAAATAAAAACATTTAATTCTTCTTGTTAAAAATAAGGACAGAGATCTCCTCACCTCCTGTTTTTTTCTCAGAGCCATTTACTTTAGAAAACTTTTTTTTTTTTTTTGACACGGAGTTTCACTCTCATTGCCCAGGCTGGAGTGCAATGGTGCGATCTTGGCTCACTGTAACCTCCACCTCCTGGGTTCAAGTGATTCTCATGCCTCAGCCTCTTGAGTAGCTGGGATTACAGGCGCCCACCACGCCCAGCTAATTTTTGTATTTTTAGTAGAGACAAGGTTTCACCATGTTGGCCAGGCTGATCTCGAATTCCTGACTTCAGGTGATCCACCCGCCTCAGCCTCTCAAAGTGCTGGGAATACAGGCATGAGCCACCATGCCCACCTAGAAAACTTTTACGTACTTTCTCCTCTCTTTGTGTGTAAATCCTTTTGAAACTAGATAGGCTCTTTGTCAGCTTTATGAGCTAGGCTAGTCTTTCCCAAGGATCTGGGCATCATCTCTTTGAAATGTAAACAAACCTAAGGGAGATAGTGCTTCTATAAATTCGATTTTCTTCTGGGTAGAGCCAGTTAGCTAACACAAGTGGTTACCCTAATTACCAGGTAAATTTAGAGTGAACCATGTATGGCAAACGGTGCTGGCAAGACCTCTCAAGGAACAGTTATTGTTTGTCTTGATAACATGTATGTAACATGTTGTATCTACTTGGCTATACAAAAGGGGGAGATTTCTTTCTGTTCTTGCAACCTCTTAGTAGATGGCCTATAATGCTCTGCATATTTTGGTTTACTGCTTATTCCATAATAAAACTGTTCTTTCTCTACTCCTTTTGTGGAGAGAATCTCTGTGTTGAAAGAAGACTTTGTTAATTATATTTCACCAATACTGGGCACTGTGCTAAATTCTGCAGAGGCAAAAGTGTTTAAGATACAGTTCCTAGAAGTGTTTATTATTGCTTAGTAACAGAATATAAGAAAAGTTATGGGAAGCCCAAGGATTGAACCTCTATATCTATCTCCTTAAAAACCGGGGGAGGGTGATCAAGAGGATATCACACACACACACAAAAAAAAAATCTGTCGTTTGAGTTGATATTTTAAGGATGGGGAAAGTCTTCCAGGTTGACCAAGATGGAGGTGGCAGTGAATAGTGGGTGGGCTTTGAAGACAAAGGCACAGAGGGTCTGAGCATAGGAAGGTTTCCTGGGGCCAAGGCCAGGCAGAGGGAAATAGGAACAGAAGGCAGTGAAGACGGTGGAGTTGGGAGGAGCCCACATGCTCCCAGAGTGTCCAGGAAAGTCAGTTTAGGCTGAGTGCAGGGCTTCGGGGAAGGATGCAGAGAAAGCCAAGGCTGAAAAGGGAGAAGAGGGACAAAGAGAGGGGTCTGAAATTCCACACTAAGTAACTACAAGGAAAAATGATGAAAGACTTTGAAATAGACACACACTGAAGATTACTGGGAGTCCTTTCTAGCATACTCTTTGGGGCTACCTCCCCCCTTTATTGCCTAAGCTAATTTTACAGCACCGTAGGTTATAGCAGATAGTGCAAATGACTCTTGCTCATGGAAATACAAATTGTGTCTGGTGGAGATGCACTGGGTTAAGTGCCCTGTGGATATGGACCAATCGTGCCTTTATCTCTAAATTCATCTCAGTATTTCTGGAAGCATCTCACCCATGCTGTTGGTGTGGCTGTAGACTGCTAATTCTCCTTGCTGCATAGGATTCCACTGTGTGAATAGTCCATGATTTATTGCCATTTCTACTGCTAATGCACAAATAGGTGGCTTTCAGTTTGTTGCTAGTTTGGACAATGTTGCCATGAAAATTTTTGTGCATGTACGTCTCCTACAACGTGGATGCATTTTAAAAGTTTAGTCTTGAGCCAAACCAAAAGGTATGAATCCAAATATGAAGATCAAAAATAGGCAAAGCTAAGCTATATTGTTTAGGGATGATATTTAGATTCAGTCAAACTATAGGGAAAAGCAAGGAAGTGATCACCATAGAAGTCAGACTTGTGGTTCTTTGTGGGAGAGGAAGAGGCTGTGGTCAGGAAGGGACATGAGAGAGGCTTCTGGGGTTCTCTTTCTCAGCCTGGATGGTAGTCATGTGGGAAATTAAATCGAATACTTTGCTAACCCAGACATTGTTCTTTCAGTGTGTTGTATTTTGGAATAAACAAAATACAACACAGTGAAAGGAGACTTTCCATTTTCTCCTTAAGCACACTTTAAGGGGAAAAACAAAGGTGGTCTAGGAAGATGTTTAAAGACATATAATACAGCTTTTCTTCCTTACTCACAAGCTAAAAAGCTGCACTTTGGCCAAACAAGATGAGGGGGTCGAAGCATCAGCTGTGGCCAGCGTGCCGTGAGAATCCCACCTGCGAAGCAGCCAGCAGATTCTGAGCCCCTCAAGAGGGCAGGTGGGATCGAGGTTCAGCTAGAATCCCCAACTTTCCCCTGGCTCTTTTGGGCAGAGTGAGTGATGCCAAAGAGCCTGACTTCTCGGAATGCCTGGGCTGTGCTGCTAGGAATCAGAACAAGTCCTTGGGAAAGGCAGCCAAGATCTGGATTCTGCCATTCTGGTTCCACTCCCTCCTACGACCGTGACCTGCTATGGAGCAGCAGAAGTTCCCCTCCTTGTTCAGCTCCTCCATTACAGGTGCTGGTTCCAAACGTCTCTGGACTCAGGACGCTGGGTCAGAGGCTGGGGCTGGGGAAGAACAGTTGGATGCCTGGATCCCAAGAAGGAGGTTTTTTTGAGGCTAGGGTCTCTGGCTAGGGAGAACCATACCTGACATTGCCACTGTGCCATAGCTGCCTAGGGCCGGGCAGGGTTCCTCCTGGGCTGGGGTGGGATGGGGAAGGGGATAGACGATCATCCTGACTGGGTCAGCTCTAACACGTTCTTTGCTTTCCTGCCCCTACAGCTCTGGGTTCTTCACAACCTCATTCAATAGTAGTCAGTGTTTCTCAGGTATCCAAACTTTCTGAGGCTCAGTTTCTTCATGACAACAACATATATCGTTTCTTGAGCACCAAAGATGGGTCAGGCAGTGTGTTTGGGACTTTCTATACCATGCCTTTCATCCTTGCAGAAAGTCGACACATACCCATTACATGGCTTCAAAGGCTGATGGACAATCTCCATTTTAAAAGCAGGAAACAGACTTAGCAAGCGCTGTGCACAGTCACCAAGTGCAGAGCCAGGACTTCATTCCTGACTTCATTCCTTCATTCCAAAGCCAAGCTGTCTATGTCCCCATCTGTGAAGCGGGGCCAGCTGAGGGGCAGGGTTCAGGAGCAGACTTTGTGGAGACTGGCACGTGGCTGATGGATAGTAGGTGCTCCCATCCCAGAGATGTGGCAAGTGCCAGGTAAGCCTGAGCACTAAGAAGAACCACATTGAATTTGGGCTGAGACAATTTCCTGCCCTGCCTTCCTTTGTGAAAATAAAGCCAAGCAAAGAGGAAGATGAAAGAATCCACCCTAGCCTTCCTGAGCCCATTTCTCATTCCCAGGGGTTTTAAACCCCAATCCACTGCCCCCATTCCCAACCGACAGTGGTCCTCAAGCCTCTGCAGCAGAGGTCCGTCACCCACCCTGCCTCCTCTCAGGAAACCCAGCTCCCTCCAAAGCACCCTCTGGGCCTGGGATGCCCTGAGCAATGCAAGCTTTCTTGCCTGCTTTCACGTGGTTCAATTTTCCTTTTTTTGGGCTCAATTTTTTTCTGCCTCAAGTTTTCTACCTCAAGTATTTCAAAAATTAATTTTTTTTTTTTTTTTTTGTGGAGGGGGTGTTGAAAGAATCCTAAACTTTCTTAGCCGTTCTCTGGACTGAGCTATAAACTCACAAAGCAAGGATTGCAGGCTCTGTGAGGCTGTGATTGCCAGAGGCAAGGCAAGAGAAATAACAAGCCGTGGCCAGTCCTCAGCTGGGGCCTCTGATGGATTTCCTCCTGTCTTGCACTCATAATTTCTTTCTGAAGACCATGTTTTCCACCCACACAAACCTGAGCCTGAGTGTCCTCACAATGGTTATAACAGCATATATCAAAATTGAACACTAAATTTGTGCCAGGAATTTATTAATTAAAATAGCTTTTATAAAAAACTGTAGATGGGTCAGGCGTGGTGGCTCACACCTGTAATCCCAGCACTTTGGGAGGCTGAGGCCGGCGGATCATCTAAGATCGGGAGTTCGAGACCAGCCTGACCAACATGGAGAAACTCCGCCTCTACTAAAAATACAAAATTAGCCGGGCGGTGGTACATGCCTGTAATCCCAGCTACTTGGGAGGCTGAGGCAGGAGAATCACTTGAACCCAGGAGGCAGAGGTTGCAGTGAGCTGAGATTGTGCCATTGCACTCCAGCTTAGGCAACAAGAGAAACTCCATCTCAAAAAACAAAACAAAAACAAACAAAGAAAACCCAAAAAACAAAAAACAAACAAAAACCTGTAGATGGCACAAAAACTGGAAGGAGAAAAAAACCCATGAATCTATCTGCAGTGCAGTTTCCTAGCATCAACCACAGTAACCTTTTAGCTTTTCTCTATCTAAATGTTATACATATTTTATATTAAGTGCATTTATATTTATATTAAAATACAGATACAAATTTAAAAACTTTATTATTAAATTTTCAAATAAAAAGCAACTTTTCAAATAAAAGCAGCGAGAACCTCCTTATACCCATCACCTGGCTTCAACTATTAGCAACCCATGGTCAATATTTCCTCTATTTCCCACTTAACGTCTCTACTGAATTATTTAATTTCACCCATAAACACTTGTGTGCATCTCTAGAAGTTAAGGACTCTTTTTTGAAAAGGACTTTAATACAATTTCTCATCTCAAAAAATTAGCAATAATTCCTCAACAGCATCCAGATGCAATTTTTCATGCTTTTTTCAGTTAGTTTAAAATCATGAGCTTTTCTCCATGTCTCTAAAACGTAATTACTAATGTTTCTAATCCTATTCCACCCGGCTGAGTGTATTATAAATGATCTGATCACTCCTTGCCTCCCACTCTTCCATCCCCTTGGACATATTTAGGCTACAACATCCCCAGGAAAATGGTTTCCATTGTCTGCACGTAAGGCAAACAAGCATTATTAACCTATTAGCTGTCCACTGCTCCACCCCACCCACAGGTACCCAACTAGTCCTGTGCACCTACCTGGCGTGGACTGCCAAGGGAACCTCTGGATCTGCCAATCAGCCACCCTGTCCTGCTCAGACTCTACCAGAGATGAGTATTTCCCTTTCCTTCCCTCTAAGAGCATTTTATTTGCAGAGTTAGCCAATAGTATCTTGTTTCCTGTAAGGGAGACTATCTTTAGATGCTGCCACAGGCAAGCTCAGATACTCCAGGGTGGGGGCCAGCTGCCAACAGGAGGGCCTGACTTTATAAACCTGGAAGACCTAAACCTCGGCAAAGACTGCAGAGCTGGAGGGAGAGAAGTGCCACTTACCCCAACCTGGAGGTGGGGGGCAGGGAGCGGGCCCTGCGGTCAGCAAAGCACAGCATAGTCAGCTCTCATCAATGGGGAGCCTTCAGGAAGCTAGGAGAGCTCATGGGGCCCTCAGCTTCCCTGCCCACGAGAGGGAGCCCAGAGTACTCACTGGACCACATTGGGGCACACACAGCTCTTCTCCTCAAAGTGCAGTCCCAGGCGCTGGGAGCTTATTAAAGACAGCACCCCAAGCCCTGCCATATATCTGCTGAATTAGAATCTGCATTTTAATGAAATTCTTAGAAGAGTGGTATGCACACTGAGTTTGAGCAGCTCTGGTACTGAAGGCATCTAGTGAGTACCCTGCACCTTGTAAATGCTCAATAAGTATTTTTTTCCTCACCTCTCTGCCCCAGGGCATTTAGTGGCTCCCTATACCCATCAGTCAAGGCTGAGGACACAGCTTTCACCCAGGACCTGGCCTATGCTCCTTTCACAGTCTCTCCCCCTGCCACTCCTGCCCTGCAGTGGGGAGTCTGGTGGGCTCCGGCATCCAGCCATGCTTCTGCTCCCTGGCCTGGCCAGCCTGGGGTGACTGCAACGTGAATCTCAACCACCACTGCCTCACCACCTTCTGATCACTTCATTACCTGCCTGACCCCTGGCATATGCTATATAATTCTGATCCATCACTAACTAGGGCATGGCCCATGGTAGGCCTTCAATACACCTTCATTAAATGGTCCGTGACTCCTTCGAGGCCCCTCTGGCCCCTTGCTGCCCACATCCCAGCCACACCCGGTGCTCCCTTACCTCTAGTCGCTGTGGTGTTCCGAGGACAGCGGGTGCTCTGTGTGCTCCCCACCTTGCCCCTCCTCACCTCCCCCAACCCCATGACAGAACTGGGGGCTGCAGTGCAGTGCTCCGGGCTTGGTGGCCTGCTCACGGTGGAAGAAGTCCACCAGCAGTTTTCTTTCTTAGTTCCTGGTCTCAGTGTTTGGCCACCTTTCCCTGCCTTTGGCCAGAAGGCCACAGGACAAAAGCAGAGTCAGGCCACTCCCCGCCCACTTTCTGACACTGACCCCTCCCCACCCCACCCCACCCCATGATACCTCTCTTGGGGTCCACTCAGCTGGGCCGGCTGCCTCAGCCCCTTCCCTGCCTCTGACTCCCCTCCTCTTCTGAGGGCTCCTTTCTTGGATCTGGCCAAGACTCTCCCTCTCTTCCTGTCCCACACTCTTGAGGACAGTCTCATCCATCCCACATCAGTAATCCCCTCTGTGTTCATGAGCCCACATCTCTACCTCCATCCAGGGCCTGGATAATTTCCCAAGCCCATCCAACCTTCTCCATTCTCTGTCTTTCCTCTCACCATTTACCCCACTGGCCATTCTCCACCCAGAAGCCAGAGAGCTCTTCCTGAAATCCAAGTCTGCCAACTTAAACGTCTCCAGGGGTTCTCTCATTCCTGGTTTAAGTCCACGGCCTGGTAAGAATGGCCTGCCCCTTCTCACTTCCTACTGTGCTCTCACCACTTCCACTTCCCCCAACACGCCTGTGCCCGTGGCGGGCTCTCTTCCCTTCCCAACTCACCTGGCTGTCCTGTCCAGGACACAATTTTACCCTTTTTTAAAGCTAACAGCTATGTTCCACAGCTGCTAGCAGCACAGGGCTTCATGCTTGGCAAGCATGAGCACCACTGTCCAGTGTCAGTTGCCTTGCCCCCAAGCCCCACAGAGTGATGCCATGGCTTAGATAGATACCTGTGCATGTGTGAGGGATGGGGAGGTTATAGGAAGGGAACTCTGAGCTTGGGTAATGTGCCATTTTATAGCAAGCAGTAAGCAAATCCATTATTTGGCCCTGAGTGAGATGTCAGCTCATCCCTCGAGGTTGCTCACTGCAAACTCAACCCTGCAAAATGGACCAAGTGGAGCATTAGTGCTTTGCATTCTTGACACACTCATGGAGATGGAAAGAGCCTCGGCAGCCTTCCTCCTCCCTCCACGCCTCCTTGGGCCTCTGTAAAGGAGTCTCTGGCTCTGCGCTGGGAACTCTCTCATCCCTGAACTCTTGTTCACCCCCTCCCCCGTACTCTCACCCTGATGCAGCCTTACTCCTTAGACCCCTGTCTTCATATCTCTTTCTGCCCAGCCCCTTTGGCTTCACTCTCTGTTGGAGCTGACCCTTGTTCACAAGGGCTTTGTCATTCTCCATTTCTCTTACAGTTGAGACAGTAAATGCAGAGGACAGTTTGGTTTCTGCTGGGCAGAGAAATGAGAGTGTGGCGGGCTGGCTTAAAGGCAGGAGGCAAGACAGAGAGGCTGTGAGGATGGTGGGGACACCCTGGACAGTGATGGGCTCACACAACGCAGGCAAGGACTGGAGTCTTGGTGTGAATAAAGCTTTGTGGGAATGTGGGGTAGAGATGCAGAAAAGGAGAGTGAGAGTGTGATTCGCCTTAATTGCCAAGCCAAGACACTTCCATGTTCTTCTGTGGGCCCTGAAAAACTTTGGGAATAATCACATAAGCAATTGTGCAGCACTGGGTCTGCCTGAGGCAATGTCCTAAGTCCTCGATGTACATGAACTCATGTAGTGCCCCCAGTGACCCTATGATGCAGGTGCTAATGTTTTTGTTTTCTTTCAGACAGGGTCTGGCTCTGTTGTCCAGGCTGGAGTGCAGCCACATGATCATAGCTCACTGAAGCCTTGACCTCCTGGGCTCGAACAATCCTCTCACCTCAGCCTCCCAAGTAGCTGTAACTACAGGCACACGTCACCACACTCAGCTACTTTTTGTATTTTTTGTAGAGACAGTTTCCCCATGTACCCAGGCTGCTCTTGAACTCCTGAGTTTGAGTGATCCTTCTGCCACAGCCTCCCAAAGTGCTGCGATTACACGCGTGAGCCACTGTGTCTGGCCGCAGGTACTATTATTATCCTCATCTTATGTGTGAGGAGTCTGAGACAAGGAGGAGAAGTTATGTAACTTGTACAAGACCACACAGCTCATGTGTGGTAGGGCCAATATTTGAACTTAGCATCTAGGTTTTATGGTCTATGCTGTGCATTCTCAGTGGAGGTGGTATTACTTCCAAGGCGGCAAAAATTGGTTCTGGAAGGTTCTTGTGCTTTGTGTATAAAACACAGATATGCATATAGTAGCTAAACCAATAGCATATCTGTGGAATAAAATTCCATGGTGGGGGAGGTGAGTAAGAATGTAATGTGGGCCAGGCATGGTGGCTCACGCCTGTAATTCCAGCACTTTGGGAGGCCAAGGCGGGCGGATCACGGGGTCAGGGGTTCAAGACCAGCCTGGCCGAAATGGTGAAACCCTGTCTCTACTAAAAATACAAAAATTAGCCAGGCGTGGTGACGGGTGCCTGTAATCCCAACTACTCGGGAGGCTGAGGCAGGAGAATCGCTTGAAACCGGAAGGCGGAGGTTGCAGTGAGCCGAGATAGCACCACTGCACTCCAGCCTGGGTGAAAGAGCGAGACTCCATCTCCAAAAAAAAAAAAAAAAAACCATATACATGTGTGTGTGTGTATATATATATATATATATATATATATAATGTGGTTAATGGGTACAAAAAATACTTAGAATAAATAAGACCTAGTATTTGCAAGCACAACAAGGGCACTATAGTAAAAAAATAATAATTTACATTTAAAATTAACTAAAAGAGTGTAATTGGATTGTGTGTAACACAAAGGATAAATGCTCGAGGTGATGCATACCCCATTTCCCCGATGTGATTATTATGCGTTACATGCCTGTATTTAAGCATTTCATATAACCCACAAACATATACACATGCTATGTACCCCACCACACACAAAATAATATAATATCTAAAAGGACTTGTTGGGGAGTGATAAAGAAAAAAAGCTGAGAAACCATTGTCTAAGTTTTTTTCTTTTTTCTTCTTTTTTAGACAGGATTTCGCTCCCATCACCCAGGCAGAAGTGCAGAGGTCCGCCTTCTGGTTCAAGCGATTCTTCCACCTCAGCTTCCCGAGTAGCTGAGATTACAGGCGCCTGCCACCACACCTGGCTAATTTTTGTATTTTTAGTGGAGATGGGGTTTCACCATGTTGGCCAGGCTGGTCACGAACTCCTGACCTCAAGTGATCTGCCCACCTTGGCTTCCCAAAGTGCTGGGATTACAGGCGTGAGCCACTGCGCCCAGACAAGAAACCCTTGTCTAAGGTCTTAATCAGACCACTCTGCTACCTCCCAGTTTAAAGTCTGGGGATTAGAGGGTAACATGACAAAAGTAGTCTCTTCAGAAAAATCAATCAATGGGTGGGTGTGAGGGAAACGGCTGGATAAAAGGGAAGGAAAAGATGTACATCAAGGACTTCTCCGTGCCAGGCCCTGTGCGAGGCACATTGTCCATTATATATCTTTTTGACTTTCACTTTCTAGTCAGGTATTATTTTTTCCATTTTCAGATGATGAAATGGGGAGAAAAGAGCAATGAGTCCTAGGCCACACAGCTGAAAAAAGGGTCAAGTCAGGATTTGAACTTCCTGCCCAAATGCAGGCAGGGAACAGCAAGAGGAAAGCCAAAGCAGTGGGTAGTGGAAGACAGAGAAGGGATCTCGCTACAGGAAAATGCAGAGAATTGTAAAGGACCAGACACGTTGAGGGTCAAGTGAGAATCCAAAGGCTGTGTTGCCATTGACAAGTCAAAAGCCATATGCTGGGAGATTTCAGAAGCAGAAAAAAAGTCTCTCTTTCCTCTTCTCCCCTAAGAGGACAAAAGATCTTCTCCCTCTAAGAGGAGAAAGGATCAGACTTAGAAAATTGGAGGCCAATAGAAAATTGGAGGTGGCTCATGCCTGTAATTCCAGCACCTTGGGAGGCCAAAGTGGGAAGATCACTTGAGTCCAGAAGTTCAAGACCAGCCTGGGCAACATAGGGAGACCTCATTGGTACAGAAAATTTAAAAAAAAAAAGGCTGGGTGTGGTGGTGCCAACCTGTAGTCCCAGCTATGGGAGGCTGAGATGGGAGGATCACTGGAGCCCAGGATTCAAGGGTGTAGTAAGCAGTGATCCTGCCACTGTACTGCAACCTGGTGAAAGAATGACTCCAACCCTTCAAAGAAAAGAAAAGAAAAATGGAAAGTTGGAGAGGAGTAAATCTAGACAAAGTAAGTGCTATTTACTACCTCCTTCTGTCCTAATGTTTACATTTAACATCATCTGTTGCAATTTTCAGGTTTGTTTCATAAATTCTGCTCAACAGTGATTAAAAGCACTTCCCCTTTGGAACCATAGCAAACAGGATCTGGCAAAGAACTCCAGGAATACTTAGGATAAATTTTTTTTAGGCGTCATTCAACTTTTGCTTTGCAATACTTAAAAATATCTGTCTGCAGACAGTATATGTCATTTTTTTTTAATTTAAAAATTAAAAAATCTGCTCTCTCACCAAATATGGCATGTTTCCATTAAAGTGGAACTTACCAATGGAAGAATAATGGAAAATGAATAAATGAACTAAAATCTTGAATTTTAAAATATGCCCATTTTAGCCCTTTGAAATACACAGGTAATTCAAATTAATTGCCAAAATGTCTTTATATTGTTTGCTGATATTCCGGAGAGTCTGCTTTAAAAAATAAGGAAAATAATAGTTGTCTCTCACAAACAGCTTTAAAACAGCCTTTTCTGTCCTCACTGTACAGATAATATAATGTTAAATAACTAGGGCAATAAAGTACCAGAACTCATGAGTCTGTATCATTGGCCAGATATTGAAAAATAAGCTGCCAGATTAGCCAGCTGGCCAGGGTATAAGTGCACCTACAAGATAACCTTACATGTGGCATTGTGTGACTACAGAAGTGACCGGTAGATTTCCTAAACTATTGCTTTCAAGATTTTACTTATTTCAAAGGGTCATTCCAACAACAAAAGCCAAGGGGCTTATAGTACAGTGCAGAGGTGAGGAACACGTCCAGAGGCAGCCTTGCACTTGCTGACGCAAATGCAGCAGGTTCACTGACACGAAGAGACTAATAACAGGTGATCTTCTGGGGATTTGGGAGCTGCAGTGGATACTGTTTAATATAAGACTATAATAGGACCACAAATGAAGTTGGGGGGTGGGATTCTGGGTCCAGCGTGAGCCAAATTAGCTCCTGATAAACTCTCTCAGTTGGACAAACTTGAACCAAGAATTTTAGACACCTCAGCTACACTTTTTCATCCTTTAGAGGATTAAGTAATCCTTTGCCTGAACTGAAACTTGTTTCAAAAGTACATTACAAGATGCAAACATAGCAAAGGCTGTGAAAGAAACATCTGACCATCTACTTTCTTAGCATTCAGAATATCTGAAATAAGCAGATATTTGGCTGCCATTGTCAATGAAAACTTGAACAGTATGAAATTGTAGCTGTGGCTACAAATGAATACAGGGAAGCTGGGCTGGAAAGTATTGCACAGCCGTCAACCTGTGGTTATAGCAAGAAGCCCTTTCTTAGGTATTTTTATAGATCTCTACCCTTTTATAACAACAACAACAACAACGACGACAGCAAAATGGCTGTGCTAAGTAAAACAATCTGTATTTTATTCAGAGCCAGCGTCTAATCTACTCGACTCTAAAACAAAATATCAATATTTATTTCTGCTTGATCTAGCTGCCAAAAGACTCTTCTCTATGTAAATCACACTCACAGTTTTATCTATGTTCAAGGTAATGAAGACCTAAGTCTGTATGTGGCTATAGAAGGTATTTATTTGGCTGTTTACTGTTGTGCATATGTAGTTGGTAGAGCAGGTGGTAGGTCCTCAAGTGACCGTTTGGCCAGAAGGGAGTGCTTGGTGTCCAGCAAGCAGTGCTGAGTCATTTCACTCGGTCAATACACTTGGTGATGGAACCTGCGGTAATGTTACAATTTAGAAAGAGCCACATGGAGATGCCATGCTCACTCCAAAGTTTCTGACACTCTGCTTGGTAAGCAGACTTCAGATTATTTTAATGCCTTCAGCACGTTTATTTTTGACAAATTTGGAATATCCTTGAAACTGAATTGGGCACAAGGAGGTATATATTTCAATAATTTGAATGGGTCAAATGGAAGGTTCACGTATTCTCCTTTCAAAAGTGTTTTAGATCAATGATCAAGATTTTGTAAATCTACAATGTCGAGTTAATTTTACCCACATGCAAAAGAGGCTGAGAGGTATATTTCCTTGAAGCCAGTACATATTCTATAGCTTAAGTGTATGTCTGGGTCCCAGGAAGAAGCCGATGTTTGTTGAAATCACACATTCAGCAACATGGCTATAATTCCTGGGTGGAGACATTTCACCAAAGGAAGCAACTTAGGATGTGAATTAAGCAACAGTTGTCATATTCAAAAGCTCACGTATGTGTGTGTGCGAGAGAGATGATTTAATGTGTGTGTGTGTGTTTTTAAAGTAAGTGAAATCCATCTGTGGAAATCCATATGTGAAAACGTGTCTGTCATTCTCTAGGAAACTAGCTTGGGTTGAATTATTTTTAAACCTCAGTATGTTGAAGCAGAAGTCCTAAAAGGCTCATTGCAGACTAAAACAAAAGTGCCTCTTTATTCCCAAACGAGCCATCACTTGCCCCATTAACTGTTTAATAATTATTGGTAATTGCCACTATCATGTGTCACACTTTTGTACACAAGCCATGCATCGCCAACCTGACTCTTGCTCACTCACTTGCCAGGTATTCAGAAAGCACATGTTGCCTGCCTACCTTCTGCTCAGGGCTATTTGTTGAGGATACAAAGATGAATAGGGCAGGGTCTCTACCCATTTCCTTAATGGTCTCTCTTTGGCCTCCACTCTTCCAGGTAGCTCAGGAAACTTAAGGTAATCTACAGTCATCAGAAAGATACAGGAGTGAGCTGCCTTGCCTCTATCCCCTGAGCTCTGTCTCCCCCTCCTGGTTTCTCTGGCTCTCACCGGCAACCCCTAGGTCCAGGAGCAGCAGGTGGAGCAGCCAATCAGCAGAGATGGCCCCACCTGGTGGGCAGCCCTTTCGCTTCAGAGCTCCCCTCTGGTTCATTGGTTTTACTCAAAGCACTTGGCTTTGCTGACAAACATCTGTGGTAGCTGCATTTCCTCGGAGGAAGTGGTGTGTGCAGGCAAATCTGGCAAGCCTTTGGGTTATAGTTTTGTGATGAGCCAGCCGGCCCACAATTGCCTGGAGTCTCACTCTCCTGGTTCAAATCCTGACCCTGCTACTCTCAAACTGTGTGGCTTAGGGCAAGATATTTCTCTAAGCCTGAATTTCCTTATTGTTAAAATCAGGGCAGGCCGGGCACGGTGTCTCATGCCTGTAATCCCAGCACTTTGGGAGGTCAAGGCAGGGGGATCACCTGAGGTCAGGAGTTCGAGACCAGCCTGGCCAACGCGTCTCTACTAAAAGTACAAAAATTAGCTGGGCATGGTGGCGTGCATCTGTAATACCAGCTACTCAGGAGGCTGAGGCAGGAGAATCACTTGAACCCGGGAGGTGGAGGTTGCGGTGAGCTGAGATCGTACCACTGCACTCCAGCCTGGGCAATAAGAGTGAGACTCCATCTAAAAAAAAAAAAAAAAAAAAAAAGTCAGGGTAAACTTATATGGCAAAGTTGGCATGAGGATTAATGGTGACATGTGTAAAGCACTTCATATGGTGCTCTGAGTAGGGTAAATGAGGGTAATAGAAATCTGTGTTCCAGGGATACGAAGAAGGAGCAATCTCTTCCTAAGAGTCTTGGTGGATGCATTCACCTGGGCAGGATGTGCCAGGAGAGGGACCGAGTTGTACAAAGGGTCAAGAGGGTAAAAGAGCCTCACTCATTAGAGGAGCCTCTCAGAGTAGCCTCCTTCTGGGCTCTCTGGGGCTTTGCTGAAGCGCAGCTGTCCCCTCAGAACTCATTGCACTGTCTCTGGTCCTGGTTCCCTCTTACTCCACTTGCTTGGCAAGAATTTCTGAGTGACAGCTCCCTTTTCTACTTGAACCTGGTGGGCAATCTTGTCCCTATCCTCTCCTGAATGGCCTTTTTACTATTCTTAGAAAAAAATTAAAATCCAAGTATATGGACTGAATTATGTCTCCCCCAACTCCCATTCATATTTTGAAGCCCTAACCCACAATATGACTATACTTGGGGATGAGGCCTCTAAGGAGGTCATTAAGGTTAAGTGAGGTTATAAGAGTAGGACCCTAATCCAATAGGACTAGTGTCCTTATCAGAAGAGAGAGACACAAGGGATGTGCGTGCACAGAGAAAGGACGCAGTGAGAGGCGACATCTGCAAGCCAAAGAGCGAGGCCTCAGGAGAAATCAAGCCTGCTGACACCTTGCTCTTAGACTTCCAGCCTCCAGAACTGTGAGAAATAAATTTCTATTGTTTAAGCCACCCAGTCTGTGGTATTTTGTTATGAAAGCCCAAGGATGCTGACCCCCAAAGTTAATGTCAATTAATCAGGGTGAAATTATTTCTCATAGTTTGTGGGCTGAAGACCATGAGGAACATCTAGAGTTTAAAAGTTAGGTTTGTTTAGCTTACTGTGGCAAGGGAAGACACACGTCAAAGAAACCAGGGAACATGTCCTTAAGGGGGAGCTGGGGCTTGTGCTGGACACGTCTAAGGGAGGATTCAGGAAGCAGGGGCAGTTCTGGATCAGGCACTGTCTAAAAGAAGGGGCAGTTCAGTGACTGAGTGTCTTAGTGGATTTTATCTGGGGGGATTGAAGTGGGCTAGAGTCATCATTGCTAAAGAAGCAGCAATCCCTCATGCCGATCAGAGGTGGGGATGTTTAGTTTTGTGGTTGTGGAGTGGTCTTGTTTGAGCCTTTTCCAAACGTGGTCACAGTGTGTGGGAACATCACAGTCTGGCAGCTGACAGGCAAGTTTTCACTTTCTTTTTTCATATTAGGGAATCTCATGTGGTACAATCTGCTAAATGTGAATGTAAAAGGAAAATAAAATCTCGGGACCTTCATTCACTATGCCAAAGGGAAAGATTAAGCTGGAAGCTGAGTCACACAAGAAACTGCCTTCCTTTTGTTCCTAAGCATATAGCTACAGATAAAAGGTCAGATAGGGCCAGGCGCAGTGGCTCACACCTGTAATCCCAGCACTTTGGGAGGCCGAGGTGGGCGAATCAAGAGGTCAGGAGTTTGAGACCAGCCTGGCCAACATAGTGAAACCTCGTCTCCAGTACAAATACAAAAAATTTGCCAGGCATGGTGGCGGGCGCCTGTAATCCCAGCTACTCAAGAGGCTGAGGCAGGAGAATCGCTTGAACCTGGGAGGCGGAGGTTGCAGTGAGCTGAGATAGCGCCATTGCACTACAGCCTGGGGGGACACTGCGAGACTCTGACTCAAACAAACAAATAAACAAACAAACAAAAAAAGGTCAGATAGAAGGCCAGGTGTCTCCATAGGTAGCTGCCCTATGCTTACTTTATCTTAGGTAAACATTTGCTGAGCACCAGACAAATAAATCATTGACTTTTCTTTTCTTTTTTTTTTTTTTGAGACAGAGTTTCACTCTTGTTGCCCAGGCTGGAGTGCAATGGCACAATCTCAGCTCACTGGAACCTCCGCCTCCTGGGTTCAAGCAATTCTCCTGCCTCAGCCTCCCAAGTAGCTGGGATTACAAGGGCCAGCCACTACATCCAGCTAGTTTTTGTATTTTTAGTAGAGATGGGGTTCCACCATGTTGGCTGGGCTGGTCTGGAACTCCTGACCTCAAGTGATCCACCAGCCTCTGCCTCCCAAAGTGCTGGGATTTCAGGTGTAAGCCACTGCGCCCAGCCCATAATTGACTATTTTGATATTCTGCCTTTTTTCACGGGCAACATGTGGATTCAGTCGTGTGACCATACATGTGACCATACGCTCCCTCTTTCCCCTCCCGCCTACTTGTCCTCTTCAAATATTGAAGCACTCAAAATCCTCTTTGGAAAAAAGCACAGATCACAGGTTGTTCTTGGGATTTTGTATTCCTTTTTTGGGAGGCACATCCTTAACCTTGGCAAAATAAATCTCTAAATTTATTGAGACCTGTCTCAGATAATTTTTGGTTTACAGGAACAATGAAAAGGACAGTTATGAAACACATGTGCAGCTCACGCCATGGTTTACAAAGCACTCCCACAGGCACCAGGAGTGATTATTTCCAACTCTTCCTTTCAGGTGAGGAAACTGAGGCCCAAGAAAGTTAGAGAAGTAACTTGAAGACACTCAGCTGATAGGTTGGTGGGAGGGCCACCACAGGTCACAAATTTACCTACATGCAGTGTTTGGCCTTGGAAACCAGGGCTGTTTCTCTAAGAGTCACTGAACCTAGAGCAGATGCCTTCAGGGTCTGCAGAGCTCCTTTCCAAATGGCTTTCTCCTGGCTCTAGGATAGCAGTAGGGATGTGGTAGGAGGGGCTGAATGACGGGTTCAATGAGATGGTTCCAGTGAATGGAAAGCTTGGGGCGCCCCCTTGTGGTAATCACATGAACTGCTGCTCCAGGTCTGGGCTGAGACAGGTGTGGGCAGCAAGGTCTCCTCTAAGGCAACAAGAGCAAGTGCCAGGTATTGAGCACCTGCCTTGGGTCAGGCCCTGTGCACGTGATGGTCAGGGACTCATTTGACCCTCAGCCAGGCAGCCTGAGAGCTGGGTGTTAGCCTGTGTGAGAGATGAGAATAGAGATGAAGTCAGAGTTTACCCATGAAAAGAGTGGTGGAGCTAGGCTGGAAGACCCGGTCCAGTGGCATAGCTGCTGTTGTCAGGTGGAAGCCCCTTCCCATTTCTAAGTTCTTTGTGACTTCCTAAAGTCAAACCCTCAACTAGACTGTAGCACTGAGGAGCTGCTTCTGACTTTGTAAAGGGCCTCCTGGTTTTACAAGGTGTTTTCATACTCCTCATCTCTCATAAGCCACACAGAATCCTGTAAAGCAGGGTTTTTTAGGGATGATTGTCTCCACTTGAAAACCAAGAAAACAGAGGCACAGAGATAATAACAGGTAAAACATAGTAATAGACACTGTTTATTAAATGTTTACCATGTGCCAGGATCTGTGCTAAGTGCCTTCTATTTATTATTTTGTTTAATCCTCCAACAATGCTAGTATTGTCCTCATTTTACAGATGAGGATAAGGAGGCTCAGAAAAGCTGAGTGTCTTTCCCAAATTACACAGTTCAGGAACTGGAGCTACAGTCTGACTCTGGAACCTGAACTCTTACTTACCACACTATACTTACAAGTGTGACTCACTCTAGGCACCAGTCTGGTAAAGGATGGGCACAAACTGGCATCTGTCTGCTTTGACACCCTAGACAATCTTCTTTCTACCACATCACACAGGTTCAGATGTCCTCTTTCAATATCTGAAGGTAATGATATAGCTAGAAACAAAACAAAACAAAAGACCAGTTACAGTCAGTTCTTTGGGGTAAAAATGTTGGAAAGACTAATGAGGGCATATTCAGGGCCCCCGAGAGGGGGTATGCACTTGCTGTATAATGAGAGTGAACTAAGGTCTAGGTCAAGCTCTAGGCCAAGCCTATGACCTAACCTGGCTGTAATTCACATAAAGCTGCTATGTGTGCTAGCTGCTTCCTGGAATATTGTTCTAAAGCACTTCTGGCAGGTGTCTGAAGCCTGTGCCAGTAAACCAGTCTTTCCTGGGAGTAGTGGTTGCAATATTATGATGTCTGGAGCTGTGCTGTCCAATACGATGGTCACTGGCCACATGTGGCTATTGAGCCCTTGAGATATGGCTAGTCTCAGTTGAAATGTGTTTATATCACATTCTTAAAGACTCAGTATTTAAAAAGAAATATAAACTATCTCATTAATAATTTTTATGTTAATGACATGATGAAACTATATAATATGCCTTACATTAGATGCCTTACATTTAATAAAATCTTATTAAAATTAACTTTACCTATTTCCCTTTGCTTTTTCAATCACACCAGGAAATTTTAAATTACCTACATGAGCCGGGTGCGTGTAGCCACTATGAACTCATTTCAGTTCTCAAACGCCCTAAGCTTCCTCCAGCCTTGACCCCTTCCCCTCCATCCTCACTACTTAGGTAGCTCCTTAGGCAGCAAGTCTGTTCTATAGAGACCTCCTGTGACCCCCTAAGCTATATTAGGTCCCCCACTCTGTCAATTATTTCAGTCCATTATTTCTTCTTTGTGAAATTGATAACACTTCATCACCACCCTCTTATGTGTGGATGTGTTTAATGTCTGTCTCCCCCACTAAACTGGAGCATTATGAGGGTAGGGATGGTGTTTGTGCAGCTGTGTCCTGGTGTACACACAGTCACTCTCACAAGGATTTGTCCATGACTGCTTGCTTGCACAATTAGGACAGAAGTTGCCACTGGCCGTCGTCCAATCTGAGCCAGGCACTCTGCATGCCTTATCCTCACTCTCCACAGCAACCTTCAGGGGTGCACCACTGCCACATTTCTGCTGTGGAGCAGCCCAGCGGCTTGGGAAGGGAAGTCACTTGCCCACAGTCTCCTTGTGGGGGAGTGCCCAGGCAGGACTCAAAGCCAGGCCTGGCTGCTTCCCACTCTGTATGCCTCCTTCCTTGCCAAAGGTGCCCCTGTTTTCAGGTCCCATCTCAGAGAGACTGCGCTCATCCTGGCCAGCCTTGGCTCTGCTCTGCTCTTTGGGAGATCCCAGGGTCAGAAGACCAGGAGGCCAGGTGGGTGATGGGTGTAGACGCTGAGTGCATGGGCCGGGGGCACTGAACCCCAAGCTTGGGGTTAGTTCCAGCCAGATGGGAGCATAGGAGCTGACAGCAGGTCCGTGTGGCCTTGCTCCTCCCAGGTGCAACCCTAGGGGCCCCACACAGCGTGCTGAGGTGCTCGCCCTTATCTTCCAATTCCTCATGGGAATGCGTCCATGAGAACAGTATGGGGTGCATGGACGACCAGGCTGGCAGAAAACAACCTTGACAGGCCGGATGTGAGCAACAGCAGAAAAAGTCAAGCACTTCGATCGCGGAAGACCAAGGGCCTGGCTTGAAAGGGCTTCTTTGAGAAGAGAGTGAAAGGGATGTTCTGAGGACCTATTGACAAGAAGAGCTAACCACTTCACAAAGGTCCCCTGCCCTCCTCTCAGTGGGAGCCCTACACAGTCCCACTCCGAATTCATGCACATCTTAGAACCCAATGAGCAGGCCCTGCAGTCCTGCTTTCCTAGTCCCCTGCCTGGCACAGAAACGCTCAAGGAGACAGTAATGTTGATTCAAGTTGGCAAAAAACAGCAAAAGTTCTAAAAGCACAAGAATAACAAGGGATCTGCCGGATACTGAGGGGGGCAGAGATTCTCCTGGGGGAAGGGACACAGGAATGGAGAGGTCAGAGGCCCTGGCCGGGCGAAGGATGAAGCCAGGAGGTCCACATGACAGGCTCCCCAGTGTCCTGGGAAATGTCTGTGGGCCCTACTTATGTGCTGGGCAAGGGGTAAGGCAGCCAGACACAGGGGGCAACCCCTGACCCTGTGCTGTCTGGAGTTATCACTGGAGGCCCAGAGGGAAAAACTGCATGAACCATCTCGAGGGTTCCTCGAATTCAGCTTTGCACATAAAACTCCTGTCCCACTGGTAGGCTTTAGAGATCCCACACTGTGAGTGACCAGGCCACAAAGGCATACCCACTCAGGTGACACCTAGGCTGCAGGACCAGCCAGAAAGGCCTTTGGAAACCCCCTCCCATGGACATCTGGCACACAGAGCCTTCATGAAACTCCATTTGCTCAGGGTCATTGATTCCTAACAATGGGTGATACTGGGGTTCAATGTATGACTTCATTTGGAGTTTCACTTTGAGTGAATAGTACATTGTATATGTTTTCACGGTGAATAAGAGCTGTGCACAGATTGACTGGGAGTAGAAATTGACAGCTATTTTAAAAACTGCTTTTTAGTCATTCTTTTAACCCTTCTCACAGCTGTATGTCAGAAGCAGGTTCTGGCTGGCTGGAGTGCTGAGCCCTAACACGCTGTACCTCAGTTTCCTGCTGTGTACAATAAGAGGAAGTGACCATGTTCTCCCCTAGAACCACTCCAGCTCTACACCGCTGTTGTGCATGACCTCTGTTTGCCAGATCACCCAGTTCTAGGAGATTTAGGGCATTCTCTTGTAGATGTACTGCATGAAGTATCGAGCTAGGCTGAGGGTGGGATGCAGAACTTTGAATTCCAGAGAGTCTCTCTGGAAGCCTCTGAGACACACCAGTGTCATATCCTGGGAGGGATGGAAGACTATGGCCTGTGGAAAAGAAAGAGGGAGAGAGGAAAAAAAAAAGGAGAAAAGAAGCAATTTCCAGATAATAGAGGTGCAAGAATGTCTAGAGGACCCCCTCCTGGTATAGAACACCTAGGATGCTGGATAATTACTCAAAAATACCTTTTTAAATAAATGGTTGATGTGGAAAAAAGGTAAAGAAAATCCTCAGAGGCAGAATGCAAAACTGGTGGGAGAAGGAAAGGCTGGAGCTCACATTTGCCCTGGGCCCTCTGTGGCCTCTTAAGGCCGCGAGCCTGGTCTTCATGGGTCATGTGCCTGCAACGTGGAAGACAAAGACAAGTTCTGGGCTAGGAAGGGTGAGATTCTATCTGAAGCCCACACAAAACCAGTATCCCCAAAGGGGAGCTCCCTTTGTAAGTGAAGTAAGAGCCCCACCCCAGTCTCACTCCCACACAGAAGGGAAATTATATGACGATGCCTGTATTGGCTTTGGCTCCAGTGAGTAGAAAAAAAGAAAAGTCCTCTCCAGAACTCTCAGCCACAAATCTGTGTTCATGCATATTGGGGCTGAATTTCACACTTCCTGTGTGGCCAAAAAGCCAATCAAACACAGAGGTCCCAGGTTGGAAGTACCCCAGAACACAGGGTGAAGTAAAGGCAAGTCTCCTCTGGAGAAATGTGCGTTACAACTGGGCCTCAAGGAATAGCACCATTTCCATCAGGGCTTGCTTAGTTCCTTCCCTAGGCAACAGAGGCTGAGGCAAAGCCTGCATGGTGATGCCATATCAGAATGTGAAATTCAACGGGAACAAAGTGAAGGAAGAAGTGAAGTAAGGCAGGGAAAGAGGGAAAGCAAACACAGAGTAGTGCGTTCCTGAGCTGGCCATAGCTATGGCAGGAAATGTAGCTGGTTATGCAGGCTCTCTGCAAAAGGCCCATGGAATGGCCCAGTGCAGTAATTCACACTTGTAATCCCAGTGCTTTGGGAGGCTGAGGTGGGAGAATCAATTGACATCAAGAGTTTGAGACCAGCCTGGACAACATAGTGAGACCCCATCTCTACAAAAAATTTAAAAAATTAGCCGAGTGTGGTGGCACACACCTGTAGCGCCAGTTACTCAGGAGGCTGAGGTGGGAGGATCGCTTGAGCCCAAGAGTTTGAGGCTGCAGTTAGCCATGATCATGCCACTGGTACTCCAGCCTGGGTGACAGAGTGAGAACCTGTCTCTAAGAAGCTTAAAAAGCCCATGGAACCACTGCTTCTTGGAACTGTTGGCTGTGGAAACAAAGGACAACAATTTATTCCTCACCCCTTTCTCTTCTCTTATGTCTCTTTGGTCAACATTTTCTTCTTTGTTTTTTTTTTGTTTTTTTTTTGTTTTGTTTTGTTTTGTTTGAGACAAAGTCTCACCCTTGTCCTCCAGGCTGGAGTGCAATGGTGTGAGCTCGGCTCACTGCAAACTCCGCCTCCCGGGTTCAAGTGATTCTCCTGCCTCAGCCTCCCGAGTAGCTGGGATTACAGGCACCTGCCACCATGCCCGGCTAATTTTTGTGTTTTTAGTAGAGATGGGTTTTTACCATGTTGTCCAGACTGGTCTTGAACTCCTGACCTCAGGGAATCCACCTGCCTCAGCCTCCCAAAGTGCTGGGATTACAGGCGTGAGCCACCGCTCCCGGCCAGGTCAACATTTTCTTTATGGAGCATTAACTTCCCTGAACTTTCAGGTTGTGTTACCTAGGCTCTCTAGTTGGCCACTGGGGAAATCAGAGCCTCCATGGGTCCAGGCAGATCAGGCCTAGAAACCAGAGCTGTTGTGTCTCCCAGTGCTGTGGACATGATGGAGGCTGTGCCAAAGCCCAGCCATCATCCCTGGGGAAATGAGACAAGGAAGGTGGAGGCCTAGACTTGACAGTCCTGGAGATTGCATGAGCCACCTGGGAATGCTGTGTCTGGAAACAAGCTGACAAGGTTCAGAAGGCGAGCAAGGTTGAGCAGTCCTGGGGAGGCACAATAGCTGTGTCTAGTATGGATGTCAGCAAAAATAGATAACACACTTAGGAAAATTCAGGGATGGTTTATTTATAAAGGGCTATTTATGCAGATATGGGCAAGTCGAGGAACCACAAGGACTAGTGCAGTAACCTAAACCTCACCGTAGTAACTGCGCTACTACTGTGCCACTGGTGGTAGCAGAAAAATCTGTTGCCACCTTCAGGCTTAAAAAGACAAAAGGGCACTGCTGAGTGCTGCTGCCCAGACCCAAGTGTAAGCCACTGGCAGTAACCCTGCTGCCCCCAGCAGTGGAGCTTCTATGCATTTACAAGTACCTGGAGGACGGGCTACCCTGACTGCAGCTGCCACTTGGAGGGGAAACGTGCACTTCCCCAGCCACCTGACTATGGCTGCTACCACTGAAAGCAACCCTGTCCATCCTAGTAGCAGGGCCACAGCTCAGCCACTGCTGCCTCAATCTGAGCATTTCACCAGGGATCCAGAATCACCCCATCCCTGCCTACCACAGCCAGCGCCTGCAAACACCATCGGGGGCCTGAGAACCCACCAGCCTGGCCCAGCTCCATATGCCTGCAGTGCCCAAGCATGCTCTCGGGGGTCTGGGGATCACTCAGCACCATCCACCGTCATTGGCACCTGAGCATGCCTCCTGGGAGGCAGAAGGCAGGCCAACCCAACTTGCTATCATCACCACAGCTGATACCACCCCACGTGCCACCTGTTGGCCTGGGCACTTTCCTGAACAACCCATCTCAGCCACCACCAACACCAGTGCAAATTGTTTGGGAGCCTGAGGGTTGTCCTACCACTGCTACTGCAATGGCCTATAGTATGCCTACTGCCAAGGAGCCTGAAGACCTGCCAACCTGCCCAGCCTGCCACTGCAGCTACTGGCTCCTAAGCAAGCCACCTGGAGTCCAAGAATCAGCCCACCTGGACCCACTAAAAACAGTGCTGGTATATGTCACCCTGGGGCCCAAGGATAGGCACACTCAGCCTGCTAATGCCCCCACCAGGGCCTCAGGACTGGCCCACCTGGTGTCCCCAACTCCAAAAAAACTTCACCACAGCCTCCACTAATAACTGCACCCTAAGCCACTGAGGAAATCACAGACATCATGGATGACGTTTACAGCTGAAGAAATCATAGGTGACTACACTACTGCACACACTCAGAATCGAAGCTAAAGTGCCTTACCCAACCAACACAATAGGTACATTTTCAGGAAAAATTCCTCCCCTATGAAAGGAAATTCAAAAAATTAGGAAAAGTGTCTCCTACATCACATGCACAGATAACAATGTAAGGACACAAGGAACATGAAAAAGCAAGAAAAAAAGACACCTCCAAAGGAACACAATACTTTGGCAACACAGTCCACTGAAAAAAGAAATTTATGAAATCACAGAAAACAATTCAAAATGATAATATCAAAGAAGCTCAGTGAGATGCAAGAGAACACAGATAAACAATACAAAGAAATCAGGAAAACAATTCTGAATATGAATGAGAAATTTGACAAAAAAGATAGATATAATAAAAAAGAACCACATGTAAATTCTGAAACTAAAGAATTCATTGAATGAAATAAAAAATACATTCAAAAGCTTCAACAGTACACTAGATCAAGCAGAAGAAAGAATTTCACCTAGCTAGAGCAATTAGGCAAGAGAAAACAATAAAGGGCATTTAGATTGGAAAGGAAGAAGTCAAATTATCCTTATTTGCAGATGATATGATGTTATATTTGGAGAAACCTAAAGACTCCACCAAAAACCTATTAGAACTGATAAACAAATTCAGTAAAGTTGCATGATACAAAATCCACATAAAAAATCAGCAGCATTTCTATATGTCAACAGTGAACAACTTGAGAAAGAAATTTTTTAAATGCCATTTACAACGTCACAAATAAAATTAAACACCTGGGAATTAACTTAGCTAAAGAAGTGAAAAGTCTCTACGATAAAAACTATAAAACACTGATGAAAGTAATTGAAGAGGGCACCAAAAAATGGAAAGATATTTCATGTTCATGAACTAGAAGAATCAATATTGTTAAAATGTCCATGCTACCCCAAACAATCTACAGATTCAATGCAGTCCCTATCAAAATACCAATGACATTCTTCACAGAAATAGAAAAGAGAATCCTAACATTTATATGGAACCACAAAAGACCTAGAAAAGCCAAAGGTATCCTGAGCAAAAAGAACATAATTGAAGTCAGAACATATTATCTGACTTCAAATTATACTACAGAGCAATGAAAACCAAAACAGCATGGTATTGGAATAAAAACAGATATACAGACCAATGGAACAGAATAGAGAACCCAGAAACAAGTCCACACACCTACAGTGAACTTGTTTTTGACAAAGGTGCCAGGAACACACACTGGGGAAAAGACAGTCTCTTCAGTAAATGGTACTGGGAAAACTGGATAAACATATGCAGAGGAATAAAACTAGACCCCTATCTCTCACCATATACAAAAATCAAATCAAAATGGATTAAAGACTAAGTCTAATACCTCAAACTATGAAACTACTATAAGAAAACATTGGAGAAACTCTCCAGGACATTGGCCTGGACAAAAAATTTCTGGAGTAATACCACCCCACAGGCATTGCCAACCAAAGCAAAAATGGGCAAATGAGCAAAAAAACACATCAAGTTAAAATGCTTCTGCACAGCAAAGGAAAAAGTCAACAAAGTGAAGACACAACCTACAAAATGGGAGAAAATATTTGCAAACTACCCATCTGACAAGGGATTAATAACAAAAATGTGTAAGAAACTCAAACAACTCTATGGGAAAAAATCTAATAATCCAATTAAAAATGGGCAAAAGATTTGAATATACATTTCTCAAAATAAGACATACAAATGGTAAACAGATATATGAAAAGGCACTCAACATTACTGATTATCAGAGAAATGCAAATCAAAACTACAATGAGTTATCATCTCACCCCAGTTGAAATGGCTTTTATCCAAAAGACAGGTAACAATAAGTGCTGAAGAGGATGTGGGGAAAAGGGAACTCTTGTACACTCTTGGTGGGAATGTAAATTAGTATAATCACTAGGGAGAACAGTTGGAAGAGTCCTCAAAAAGCTGAAAATAGAGCTACCAAATGATCCAGTAATCCCACTTCTGGGTATATACCCAAAAGAAAGGAAATCAGTATATAGAAGAGATATCTGCACTCCAATATTGTGGCACTGTTCACAATAGCCAAGGTTTGGAAGCAACCTAAGTGTCCATCAACAGATGAATGGATAAGGAAAATGTGATACATATACACAATGGAGTACTATTCAGCCATAAAACAGAATGAGATCCTATCATTTGCAGAAACATGGATGGAACTGAAGGTCATTATGTTAAGTGAAATAAGCCAGGCACAGAAAGACAAACATCACCTGTTCTCACTTATTTGTGTGATCTAAAAATCAAAACAATTGAATTCATGAAGATAAAGAGTAGGAGGATGGTTACCAGTGGGTAGGAAGTGTGTTGGGGGGTGGAGGAAGGTGGGGATGGTTAATGAGTACACACAAAAAAATAGAAAGAATGAATAATATATGGTATTTGATAGAGTGACTATAGTCCAAATTAATTGTACATTTTAAAATAACTAAAAGAGCATAATTGGATTGTTTGTAACACAAAGGATAAATGCTTGAGGAGATGGATACCCTATTTTCCATGATGTTATTATTATGCACTGCAAGCCTCCATCAGAATATCTCACGTACCCCCATAAATAGATATGCCTACTATGTTCCCACAAAAATTAAAAAACAAAATTTTGGGCTGGGCACAATGGCTTATGCCTGTAATCCCAGCATTTTGGGAGGCCAAGGTGGGCAGATCGAGTAAGCCCAGGAGTTCAAGATCAGCCTGGGAAGCATGGAGAAACCTTGTCTCTACAAAAAAATAAAAAAAACTAGCCAAGCATGGTGGTGCATACCTGTAGTCCCAGCTACTTTGGAGGCTGAGGCAGGAGGATTGCTTGAGCCCAGAGGCAGAGGTTGCAGTGAGCTGAGATTGCACCATTGCACTCCAGCCTGGGTGAAAGAGCAAGACCCTGTCAAAAAAAAAGTAAACTAAAGAAGACTTTCATAATTTAAAGACAGATTTTTTGAAATAACCCAGTCAGATCAAAATAAAAAAGAATGAACAAAACCTACGTGACATACGGGACACCATAAAGCAATCAAATATTTAAATGTTTGGTGTCTCAGAAGGCAAAGAGAAAATAAAAGGGGTAGAAAACTTATTTAATTGATTAATAGCTGAAAACTACTCAAACCTAGCAAGAGATTTAGACACCCAGATAGCGTTTCCCAAATAGAAACATTCAAACATCCAGATACAGTTTCCTAAATAGAAACAATTCAAAAAGGTCTTTTCCAGAGCACATTATAGTCAAACTGTCAAAAGTCAAAGACAAAGAGAGAATTCTGAAAACAGATGCAAGAGAAAAGTGTCTAGTCACTTATTAGGGAACCCCCATCAGACTAACTGTGGATTTCTCAGCAGAAACCTTACAGGCTGGGAGAGAAAGGGATGATATATTTAAAGAGCTAAAAGAAAAAAAAATAAAACCAAGGATATTATACTCAGCAAAACTATCCTTCATAAGTGAAGGAGAAATAAACTCCCAGACAAGAAAAAGCTGAGGAAATTTATCACCACTAGATGGGTCCAATAAGAGAAATGCGTAACAGAATCCTATGCCAGGAAAGAAAAGATGATATCTACCATGATGAAAACCCATGAAAATATAAAATACTGCTAAAGAAAACAAGCAAATAAGGAAGAGAAAATGCAAATGTTACCACTACAGAAAACCAGCAAACTGCAATGATAAACAGAGAGAAAGACAGGAACAAAGGATGTACAAAACAACCAGAAACTGATTAATAAAATGACAGAAATAAGCCTTCACATATCAATAATAATAAACCTTGGGTGTAAATGGATTAAGCTTTCCACTTAAAAGATAGAGACTTGGCCAGGTGTGGTGGATCACAACTGTAATCTCAGCAGTTTGGGAGGCTAAGGTGGGAGCATCATTTCAGGTCAAGAGTTCAAGACCAGCCTGAGAACATAGCAAGACCCTGTCTCTACAAATAAATATATACATATATGAAAAAGATATAGAGTGGCTGAATGGAAAACATGACCAAACTATGTGCTGCCTAAAACAAACTAATCTCATCTGTAAAGACATGTATGGACCGAAAGTAAAGGGAGGAAAAAAGATATTCCATGTGAACAGAAATCAAGAGTAAGCAAGAGTAGCTACACTTATAACAGATAAAACAGACTTTAAGTCGGCCGGGCACAGTGGCTCACACCTGTAATCCCAGCACTTTGGGAGGCTGAGGTGGGCAGATCATGAGGTCAGGAGATCGAGACCATCCTGGCTAACATGGTGAAACCCCATCTCTACTAAAAATACAAAAAATTAGCTGGGCATGGTGGCAGGCGCCTGTAGTCCCAATTACTGAGGAGGCTGAGGCAGGAGAATGGTATTAACCCGGGAGGCGGAGCTTGCAGTGAGCCGAGCCGAGATGGCGCCACTGCACTCCAGCCTAGGTGACAGATCAAGACTCCGTCTCAAAAACAAAAACAACAACTACAAAAAAACCAACACTTTAAGTCAAAAACAGGAAAAAGGAACAAAAGAAGGTTACTGTATAATGATAAAGGGATTAATTCAGCAAGAGGATATAATAATTCTAAACATATATGCACCCAACTCTGGAGAACCCAGATATATAATGCAAATATTATTAGATCTAAAGGGGTATCTAAAGGGTACAGACCCCACTACAATAATAGCTGGGGAAATTCAACATCCCACTCTCAGCGTTAGATAGATTATCTACATAGAAAATTAACAAATAAATGTTGTATTTAAACTAAACTTCAGACTAAAGGGACCTAACAGATGTTTACAGAACATTTCACCCAACAGCTACAGAATATATGTCTCCTCAACAGCACACGGAATATTCTCCAGGATCGGCCATATGTTAGTACACACACACACACACACACACACACACACACGCAACTCAAAAAGTTTTAAAAACTTGTAATCACATCAAGTATCTTCTCAGACCACAACAGAATAAAACTAGAAATCAATAACAAGAGGAACTTTGGAAACTGCACAAATATATGGAAATTAAAGAACATGATCTGGAATTACCATTAGGTCAAGAAAGAAATTAAGGAGGAAATAAAAAAAAGTCAAGAAACAAATGAAAATCAAAACACAACATACCAAAACCTATGAGATACAGCAAATGCAGTGCTAAGAGGAAAGTTTACAGCAATAAACACTTACATCAAAAAAGCAGGAAGGAGGTGGCTGGCAAGATGGCCGAATAGGAACAGCTCTGGTCTGCAGTTCCCAGTGAGATCAATGCAGAAGGCGGGTGATTTCTGCATTTGCAACTGAGGTACCTGGCTCATCTCACTGGGACTAGTTAGACAGTGGGTACAGCACATGGAGGGCAAGCTGAAGCAGGGTGGGGCACTGCCTCACCCAGTAAGTGCAAGGGGTCAGGGAACTCCCTCCCCTAGCCAAGGGAATCTGTGAGGGACTGTGCCCTCAGGAACAGTGCACTCTGGCTCAGATACTACACTTTTCCCACGGTCTTCTCAACCTGCAGACCAGGAGATTCCCTTGGGTGCCTATGCCACCAGGGCCCTGGGTTTCAAGCACAAAACTGGGCGACCATTTGGGCAGACACTGAGCTAGCTGCAGGAGATATTTTTCATACTCCAGGGGTGCCTGGAATGCCAGCAAGACAGAACTGTACACTCCCCTGGAAAGGGGGCTGAAGCCAGGAAGCCAAGTGGTCTAGCTCAGTGGATCCCACCCCCATGGAGCCCAGCAAGCTAAGATCAACTGGCTTGAAATTCTCACTGCCAGCACAGCAGTCTGAAGTCAACCTGGGATGCTCCAGCTTCTTTGGGGGGTGGGGGGTGTCCGCCATTACTGAGGCTTGCATAGGCGGTTTTCCCTTCACAGTGTAAATGAAGCCTCCAGGAAGTTTGGACTGGGTGGAACCCACTGCAGCTCTGCAAAGCAAGCCAGACTGCCTCTCTAGATTCCTCCTCTCTGGACAGAGCAACTCTGAAAGAAAGACAGCAGTCCCACTCAGGGGCTTATAGACAAAACTCCCATCTCTGTGGGACAGAGCATCTAGGGGAAGGGGTGGCTATGGGTGCAGCTTCAACAGACTTAAACATTCCTGCCTGCCGGCCCCGAAGAGAGCAGCAGATCTCCCAGCACAGTGCACGAGCTCTGCTAAGGGACAAACTGGCTCCTCATGTGGGTCCCTGACCCCCATGCCTCCTGACTGGGAGACATCTCCCAGCTGGGGTCAACAGACACCTCATACAGGAGAGCTCTGGCTGGCATCTGGCAGGTGCCCCTCAGGGACAAAGCTTCCAGAGGAGGGAACAGGCAGCAATCTTTGCTGTTCTGCAATCTCCACTGGTGATACCTAGGCAAACAGAGTCTGGAGCAAACCTCCAGCAAACCCCAGCAGACCTGCAGCAGAGAGGCCTGACTGTTAGAAAGAAAACTAACAAACAAAATAGAATAGCATCAACGTCAACAAAAAGGATGTCCACACAGAAACCCCATCCAAAGGTCACCAACATCAAAGACCAAAGGTAGACAAATCCACAAAGATGAGGAAAAACCAGCACAAAAAAGGCTGAAAATTCCAAAAACCAGAATGCCTCTTCTCCTCCAAAGGATCACAACTCCTCACCAGCAAGGGAAAAAACGAACAGAGAATGAGTTTGATGAAGTGACAGAAGCAGGATTCAGAAGGTGGGTAATAACAAACTCCTCCAAGCTAAAGGAGCATGTTCTAATTCAATGCAAAGAAGCTAAGAATCTTGATAAAAGGTTAGAGGAATTGCTAACTAGAATAATCTGTTTAGAGAAGAACATAAATGACATGATGGAGCTGAAAAACACAGCACAAGAACTTCATGAAGCATACGTAAGTATCCATAGCCAAATCAATCAAGCAGAAGAAAGGATATCAGAGATTGAAGATCAACTTAATGAAATAAAGTGTAAAGACAAGATTAGAGAAAAAAGAATGAAAAGGAACAAACAAAGCCTCCAAGAAATATGGGACTATGTGAAAAGACCAAGCCTACATTTGGTTGGTGTACCTGAAAGTGACAGGGAGAATGGAACCAAGTTGGAAAACACACTTTGGGATATTATCCAGGACAACTTTCTCAACCTAGCAAGACAGGCCAACATCCAAATTCAGGAAATACAGAGAACACCCAAAGATATTCCTTGAGAAAAGCAACCCCAAGACACACAATCATCAGATTCACCAGGGTTGAAATGAGGGAAAAAATGTTAAGGGCAGCCAGAGAGAAAGGTTGGGATACCCACAAAGGGAAGCCCATCAGACTAACAGCAAATCTCTCTGCAGAAACCCTATAAACCAGAAGAGAGTGGGAGCCAATATTCAACATCCTTAAAGGAAAGAATTTTCAACCCAGAATTTTATATCCAGCCAAACTAAACTTCAAAAATGAAGGAGAAATAAAAACTTTTACAGACAAGCAAATGTTGAGAGATTTTGTCACCACCAGGCCTGCCTTAAAAGAGCTCCTGAAGGAAGTACTAAATATGGAAAGGAAAAATCAGTACCAGCCACTGCAAAAACATACCAAATTGTAAAGACCATTGACACTATGAAGAAACTGCATCAACTAAAGGGCAAAATAACCAGCTAGCATCATAATGATGGGATCGAATTCACACATAACAATATTAATCATAAATGTAAATGAGTTAATACCCCAATTAAAAGACACAGACTGGTAAATTGGATAGAGAGTAAAGACCCATTGGTGTGCTGTATTCAGTAGACCCATCTCATGTGCAAAGACACACATAGGCTCAAAATAAAGGGATGGAGGAAGATTTACCAAGCAAATGGAAAGCAAAAAAAAAAAAAAAAAAAAGCAGGGGTCACAATTCTAGTCTCTGATAAAACAGACTTTAAATGAACAAAGCTCAAAAAAGACAAAGAAGGACGTTTCATGATGGTAAAGGGATCAATGCAACAAGAAGAGCTAACTATTCTAAATATATATGCACCCAATACAGGAGCACCCAGATTCATAAAGCAAGTTGTTAGAGACCTACAAAGAGACTTAGACTCCCACACAATAATAGTGGGAGACTTTAACACCCCACTGTCAATATTAGATCAATGAGACAGAAAATTTACAAGGATATTCAGGACTTGAACTCAGCTCTGGACCAAGTAGATGTAATAGATATCTACAGAACTCTCCAACCCAAATAAACAGAATATACATTCTTCTCAGTACCACATTGCACTTATCCTAAAATTGACCACATAATTGGAAGTAAAACACTCCTCAGCAAATGCAAAAGAAAGGAAATCATGACAGTCTCTCAGACAACAGTGCAAGCAAACTAGAACTCAGAATTAAGACATTCACTCAAAACCACACAACTACATGGAAACTGAACAACCTGCTCCTGAATGATTACTGGGTAAATAATGAAACTAAGGCAGAAATAAATAAGTTCTTTGAAACCAGTGAGAACAAAGACACAATTTACCAGAATCTCTGGGACACAGCTAAAGCAGTGTTTACAGGGAAATTTAGAACACTAAATGCCCACAGGAGAAATCAGAAAAGATCTAAAATCGACACCCTAACATCACAATTAAAAGAACTAGAGGAGCAAAGCAAACAAATTCAAAAGCTAGCAGAAGACAAGAAATAACTAAGATCAGAGCAGAACTGAAGGAGATAGAGACATGAAAAACTCTTCAAATAAAATCAATGAATCCAGGAGCTGTTTTTTTTTAAAAAGATTAATGAAATAGATAGACCAGACTAATAAAGAAGAAAAGAAAGAAGAATCAAATAGACAGAATAAAAAATGATTAAGGGGACATTGCCACTGATCTCACAGAAATACATACTACCAGCAGAGAATACTATAAACACCTCTATGCAAATAAACTAGAAAATCTAGAAGAAATGGATAAATTCGTGGACATATACACCCTCCCAATACTAAACCAGGAAGAAGTTGAATCCCTGAATAGATCAATAACAAGTTCTAAAATTGAGGCAGTAATTAATAGCCTACCAACCAAAAAAAGTCCAGGACAAGATGGATTCACAGCCAAATTCTATCAGAGGTACAAAAAGAAACTGGTACCATTCCTTCTGAAACTATTCCAATCAATAGAAAAAGAGGCAATCCTCCCTAACTTGTTTTATGAGGCCAGCATCATCCTGATACCAAAACCTGGCAGAGACAAAACAAAAAAAGAAAATTCTGGGCCAATATCCCTGATAAACATTAATGCAAAAATCCTCAATAAAATACTGGCAAACTGAATCCAGCAGCACATCAAAAAGCTTATCCACCACAATCAAGTTGGCTTCATCCCTGGGATGCAAGGCTGGTTCAACACACTCAAAGCAATAGACGTAATCCATCACATAAACAGAACCAATGAAAAAAACCACCTGATTATCTCAATAGATGCAGAAAAGGTTTTTGATAAAATTCACCACTCACTCATGCTAAAAACTTTCAATAAACTAGGTTTTGATGGAATGTATCTCAAAATAATAAGAGTTATTTATGACAAACCCACAGACAATATTGTAATGAATGGGCAAAAGCTGGAAGCATTCCCTTTGAAAACCGGCACAAGACAAGGATGATGTCTCTCACCACTCCTATTCAAATAGTATTGGAAGTTCTGGCCAGGGCAATCACGCAAGAGAAAGAAATAAAGGGTATTCAAATAGAAAGAAAGGAAGTCAAATTGTCTCTGTTTGCAGATGACATGATTATATATTTAGAAAACCCCATCGTCTCAGCCCCAAATCTCCTTAAGCTGATAAGCAACTTCAGCAAAGTCTCAGGATACAAAATCAATGTGCAAAAATCACAAGCATTCCTATACACCAATATTAAACAAACAGAGAGCCAAATCATGAGTGAACTCCCATTCACAATTGCTACAAAGAGAATAAAATATCTAAGAATACAACTTACAAGGGATGTGAAGGACCTCTTCAAGGAGAACTACAAACCATTGCTCAAGGAAATAAGAGAGGACACAAACAAAGGGAAAACATTCCATGATCATGGAAAGGAAGACTCAATATCATGAAAATGGCCATACTTCCCACAGTAATTTATAGATTCAATGCTATTCCCATCAAGCTATGATTGACTTTCATCACAGAATTAGAAAAAACTACTTTAAATTTCATATGGAAACAAAAAAGAGCCCATATAGCCAAGACAATCCTAAGCAAAAAGAACAAAGCTGGAGGCATCATGCTACCTGACTTCAAACTGTACTATAAGGCTACAGTAACCAAAACAGTATGGTACTGGTACCAAAACAGATATATAGACCAATGGAACAGAACAGAGGCCTCAGAAATAACACCACACATCTACAACCAGCTGATCTTTGACAAACTTGACAAAAACAAGCAATGGGGAAAGTATTCCCTATTTAATAAATGCTGTTGGGAAAATTGGCTAGCCATATGTGGAAAATTGAAACTGGACCTATTCCTTAAATCTTATACAAAAATTAACTCAAGATGGATTAAAGACTTAAACATAAGATTTAAAACCATAAAAACTCTAGAAGAAAACCTAGGCAATGCCATTCAGGACGTAGGCATGGACAAAGACTTCATGACTAAAACACCAAAAGCAATGGCAACAAAAGCCAAAACTGACAAATGGGATCTAATTAAACTAAAGAGCTTTGCACAACAAAAGAAAGTATCATCAGAGTGAACAGCCAACCTACAGAATGGGAGAAAATTTTTGCAATCTATCTATCTGACAAAAGGTTAATATCCAGAATCTACAAAGAACTTAAAGAAATTTCTGTGCATATTTTTAAATCAAAATTCACAACATATTGTATCTAGACTTCTAAAAAATAGCTAAGGATATTTTAAGACTTAACTTTGCATTATGAATTTTTTTATGTCATTGAAAATTTTCTCATACATGCCATTTTAATGCATAATAGCTTATCATACAGAAGTCTCTAAATTTATTGAACTGCTTCCTTATTTTGGAATTTGGGTTGATTTTAATTTTTTTGCATTGTAAATAATATTGTAAAAATACAGTTGAATTTATATTTTTGAATATGTTTCAACAATTTCTTGAAATTCCTGGCTGTAAAATAATTTAATGGATCGAAGTAAGTATGTGTTTCTAAGATATTTGATACTCCCTATCAAATTGCTTTCAGAGGCCAGGCACAGTGGTTCAAGCTTGTAATCCCAGCACTTTGGGAGGCCAAGGTGGGAGGATCACCTGAGGTCAGGAGTTTGAGACCAGCCTGGCCAACACAGTGAAACCCCATCCCTATTAAAAATATAAAAATTTCGTTGAGCAGTGGTTTGTAGTTCTCCTTGAAGAGGTCCTTCACATCCTTTGTAAGTTGGATTCCTAGGTATTTTATTCTCTTTGAAGCAATTGTGAATGGGCGTTCACTCATGATTTGGCTCTCTGTTTGTCTGTTATTGGTGTATAGGAATGCTTGTGATTTTTGCACATTGATTTTGTATCCTGAGACTTTGCTGAAGTTGCTTATCAGCTTAAGGAGACTTGGGGCTGAGATGATGGGGTTTTCTAAATATACAATCATGTCATCTGCAAACAGGGACAATTTGATTTCCTCTTTTCCTAATTGAATACCCTTTATTTCTTTCTCCTGCCTGATTGCCCTGGCCAGAACTTCCAACACTATGTTGAATAGGAGTGGTGAGAGAGGGCATTCCTGTCTTTCACCAGTTTTCAAAGGGAATGTGTCCAGCTTTTGCCCATTCATTACAATATTGTCTGTGGGTTTGTCATAAATAACTCTTATTATTTTGAGATACGTCCCATTAATACCTAGTTTATTGAGAGTTTTTAGGATTAAGGGCTGTTGAATTTTGTCGAAGGCCTTTTCTGCATCTATTGAGATAATCATGTGGTTTTTGTCTTTGGTTCTGTTTATATGATGGATTATGTTTATTGATTTGCATATGTTGAACCACCCTTGCATCCCAGGGATGAAGCCAACTTCATTGTGGTGGATAAGCTTTTTGATGTGCTGCTGGATTTGGTTTGCCAGTATTTTATTGAGGATTTTTGCATTGATGTTCATCAGGGATATTCATCTAAACTTCTCTTTTTTTTGTTGTGTCTCTGCCAGGCTTTGGTATCAGGATGATGCTGGTCTCATAAAATAAGTTAGGGAGGATTCCCTCTTTTTCTATTGATTGGAATAGTTTCAGAAGGAATGGTACCAGCTCCTCTTTGTACCTCTGGTAGAATTCAGCTGTGAATTCATCTTGTCCTGGGCTTTTTTTGGTTGGTAGGCTATTAATTATTGCCTCAATTTCAGAGCCTGTTATTGGTCCATTCAGGGATTCAACTTCTTCCTGGTTTAGTCTTGGGAGGGTGTATGTGTCCAGGAATTTATTCATTTCTTTTAGATTTTCTAATTTATTTGCGTAGAGGTGTTTATAGTATTCTCTGATGGTAGTTTGTATTTCTGTGGGATCGGTGGTGATATCCCCTTTATCATTTTTTATTGCATCTATTTGATTCTTCTCTCTTTTCTTCTTTATTAGTCTTGCTGGCAGTCTATCAATTTCATTGATCTTTTCAAAAAACCAGCTCCTAGATAAACAAATGGAAGAACATTCCATGCTCATGGATAGGAAGAATCAATATCATGAAAATGGTCACACTGCCCAAGGTAATTTATAGATTCAATGCCATCCCCATCGAGCTACCAATGACTTTCTTCACAGAATTGGAAAAAACTACTTTAAAGTTCATATGGAACCAAAAAGGAGCCCGCATTGCCAAGATAATCCTAAGCCAAAAGAACAAAGCTGGAGGCATCATGCTACCTGACTTCAAACTATACTACAAGGCTACAGTAACCAAAACAGCATGGTACTGGTCCGAAAACAGAGATATAGACCAATGGAACAGAACAGAGCCCTCAGAAATAATACCACACATCTATAACCATCTGATCTTTGACAAACTTGACAAAAACAAGAAATGGGGAAAGGATTCTCTATTTAATAAATGGTGCTGGGAAAACTGGCTAGCCATATGTAGAAAACTGAAACTGGATCCCTTCCTTACACCTTATACAAAAATTAATTCAAGATGGATTAAAGACTTAAACGGAAGACCTAAATCCATAAAAACCCTAGAAGGAAACCTAGGCAATACCATTCAGGACATAGGCATGGGCAAGGACTTCATGACTAAAACACCAAAAGCAATGGCAACAAAAGCCAAAATTGACAAATGGGATCTAATTAAACTAAAGAGCTTCTGCACAGCAAAAGAAACTACCATCAGAGTGAACAGGCAACCTACAGAATGGGAGAAAATTTTTACAGTTTACCCATCTGACAAAGGGCTAATATCCAGAATCTACAAAGAACTTAAACAAATTTACAAGAAAAAAATCAAACAACCCCATCAAAAAGTGGGCGAAGGATATGAACAGACACTTCTCAAAAGAAGACATTTATGCAGCCAAAAGACACATGAAAAAATGCTCATCATCACTGGCCATCAGAGGAATGCAAATCAAAACCACAATGAGATATCATCTCACACCAGTTAGAATGGTGATCATTAAAAAGTCAGGAAACAACTGGTGCTGGAGAGGATGTGGAGAAATAGGAACACTTTTACACTGTTGGTGGGACTGTAAACTAGTTCAACCATTGTGGAAGTCAGTGTGGTGATTCCTCAGGGATCTAGAACTAGAAATGCCATTTGACCCAGCAATACCATTACTGGGTATATATCCAAAGGATTATAAATCATGCTGCTATAAAGACACATGCACACGTATGTTTATTGCGGCACTATTCACAATAGTAAAGACTTGGAACCAACCCAAATGTCCATCAATGATAGACTGGATTAAGAAAATGTGGCACATATACACCATGGAATACTATGCAGCCATAAAAAAGGATGAGTTCATGTCCTTTGTAGGGACATGGATGAAGCTGAAAACCATCATTCTCAGCAAACTATCACAAGGACAGAAAACCAAACACTGCATGTTCTCACTCACAGGTGTCAATTAAACAAAGAGAACACTTGGACACAGGGTGGGAAACATCACACACCGGGACCTATCGTGGGGTGGGGGGAGCAGGGAGGGATAGCATTAGGAGATATACCTAATGTAAATGATGAGTTAATGAGTGCAGCACACCAACATGGCACATGTATACATATGTAACAAACTTGCACGTTGTGCACATGTACCCTAGAACTTAAAGTATAACAACAACAACAACAACAACAAAAATACAAAAATTAGCCAGGTATGGTGGTGTGTGTCCATAATCCCAGCTACTCAGGAGGCTGAGGCAGGAGAATCTCCTGAACCTGGGAGGCAGAGGTTGCAGTGAGCCCAGATTGTGCCAGCCTGGGCGACAAAGTGAGACTTTGTCTCAAAAAACAAAAAACAAAACACACACACACACAAATTGATTTTGGAAATGCTGTAATAGTTTTTGCTCCCACTGGAAGATCTAAGACTTTGCCAGCACTGGGTATCATCAACCCATGAGGTTCAACATCTCACAAATAGGAGTTACAGAAAGGAAAAATATAAAACAAAAGAAGAAAATTATCAGGGTACAGGTGCAGTGGCTCATGCCTGTAATCCCAGCACTTTGGGAGGCCGAGGCAGGTGGATCACCTGAGGTCAGGAGTTCAAGACCAGCCTGGCCAAAATGGTGAAACCCTGTCTCTACTAAAAATACAAAAAATTAGCCAGGCGTGGTGGCAGGCACCTGTAGTTCCAGCTACTCAGCAGGCTGAGGCAGGAGAATTGCTTGAACCTAGGAGGCAGAGGTTGCAGTGAGCCGAGATCGTGCCACTGCACTCTAGCTTAGGCAAAAAGAGTGAAACTCCATCTCAGAAAAAAAAAAAAAGAAAAGAAAGAAAATTATCAAGGACATTGGCCTGAAAAATATCAAGTTGCCATTTTTACAGGTTCAAAAAAAGGTTAAATATCAGCACTTTCAGTATGTCAATCTATTACAGGAATGATTTGTCAGAACCAAAGGTCATGAACCACCAGCTTGAAAATGCCAAAAGAATAAAAGATGATGAATAAAAGAAGAATCACACCAAGTTACAATATTATGACATTTGGGGATAAAGGAAAGATCCTGGAGGATGCATTGTAATCAGGGGGGTGAGGCAAGGAAAGACAGATAGGGAGAGGGTCACTTTATTTTATTTATTTTTTTATTTTTAAATTTTTTTGAGATGGAATCTCGCTCTGTTGCCCAGGCTGGAGTGTAGTGGTGCAATCTTGGGTCACTGCAAGCTCCACCTCCTGGGTTCATACCATTCTCCCACCTCAGCCTCCTGAGTAGCTGGGACTACAGGCGCCCACCACCATGCCTGGCTAATTTTTTTATTTTTTTATTTTTAGTAGAGACAGTGTTTCACCGTGTTAGCCAGGATGGTCTCAATTTCCTGACCTCGTGATCTGCCTACCTTGGCCTCCCAAAGTGCTGGGATTACAGGCGTGAGCCACCACGCCCGGCCGGGAGAGAGTCGCTTGAAAAAGGTGAGGAATCCTAATGCATCAGACTTCTCAACAGCAAAATGCCAGTTAATGCCTGAAAGCAGTGGAGCAGTGTCTTTACAATTCTAGAGAACCTAGAAGTTGCCCAGAGAATTATCAGTCAAGTGCAAGGGTAGAATAAAGATTTTTCAGACATGTAAGAACTAAATGAAACTACCCCCCAGGTGTCCTTTTGTAGGAAGTTACTGCAGGGTGTGCTTCAGAGAAACAGAGAGGAAACCAAACAAGGAGAAGATATGGGGTTTAAGGAAAAGGAGCTCCAGCCCAGGAGGGTAGAGAAAGGAAAAATAAGGATAATAACTGTTACTTAAAGAGCAGATTAGGATGGAAGAAATGAGGGCAAGGAGGGGCTGATTCAGGGCAGGGGAGAAGGGGAGAAGAAACCAAAAGAACATTAGGCATTTAGAAAAATTACTAGTCACTGATTGGGCAGACCTGCAGGAACATTTGGAAAAAATAATTGCAGACACAAAGGAGACTAAACAAATAATTTAAAGAGCGATAATAAAGGGAGAACAAAAAATAGCTTAAGAAAGGAATCAATACTTTTTGTGTTATAATCATTTTGAGAGGTTGAAGAAGTGGGGAAGGGTAAGAGAACTAAATCCTCAACCATCTCAATAGGAAATCAATAGAAAATAAAAGTTCTGAACTGAAAAGTACATGATAAGCATAGTATTTAGAAATTTTGATGGTAAATCCCAAAAGGAAAAAAAGAGCAAAATGTGCTATTGGTGATCTTTTCTGGCATTTATCAGCGGCTGGAGAGAATGCCTGTTTCACACCAGAGATGGGGCATAGTGTTTTGGTAAAAGTATTAGGATATAACAGCTATAAAAGGGTTGGCTAGGTTGAGGGTTCTCATCTACAGCAAGTCCCCTAAACTCCCCTAAAACTGTAATTGCCCAGTGGGCTCTTCCTGCCCACTGCACAAACAAAACCAGTTCACTGAGACCATGGTCTTACAGTAATAAAAGAGTTTAGGCTAAGCACAGTGGCTCACACCTGTAATCCCAGCATTTTGGGAGGCCGAGGCAGGTGGATCACTTGAGGTCAGGAGTTCAAGACTGGCCTGGCCAACATTGCAAAAAAAAAAAATTAGCCAGGCACGGTGGCACATGCCTGTAGTACCAGCTACTTAGGAGGCTGAGGTAGGAGAATGCCTTGAACCCGGGAGGCAGAGGTTGCAGTGAGCTGAGATCACACCACTGCACTCCAGCCTGGGTAACAGAGCAAGACTCCATCTCAAAAAAGAAAAAAAAAAAAGAAAAATTAAAAAACAAAGAGTTTAATTGACTTGAGGCTGCCCACGCAGGAGATGGAGTTATTACTCAAATCAATCTCCTTGATGGCTCAGAGGTTAGGGTTTTTCAAAGATAGTTTGGTGGGTAGATGTAAACCAAAAATAGTATTCTAACCCCCCAAGCAACTGGATGGACCCTTCCTCTCAACCAAGGACATTCAAAAGTAAACCTGAAACACTAGTGCAGGCCATGATAGGAATGGGTGGTCGGACATCCCTCATTATACCTTCCTTCGTTTGGAATTCAAGCACAGCTGACCAGCATTAACATTAAAACAGAGCCCTTAAGACTGACAAAGGTCCAGGCACAGTGGCTTACACCTGTAATCCCAGCACTTTGGGAGGCCAAGGCAGGAGGATCACTTGAGCCTAGGAGTCCGAGACCAGCCTGAGCAACATAGTGAGACCCAGTCTACAAAAAATAAAAAATTAGCCAGCTGCAGTGGCTTACGCCTGTGGTCCCAGCTACCTGGGAGGCTGAGGCAAAAGGATCGCTTGAGCCCAGGAGGTCAAGGCTGCAGTGAGAGCCCTGATCATGCCACAATGCTCCAGCCTGAAAAACCGAGTGAGAACCTGTATGAATTTAAAAAAACAACAACAAAAAACCAATAACAAACCATCAGTTCTGTTTCACATTTTTCTTATTTTTTGTAATAAAAAATAAAAAATTAAATTAAAAAAAAAAGACTGGTAAAGCAGATTCTTTGTAACAAGAAGACACCAACATAACAGCAGGCTTTGACATATTTTGAAATGTCCCTGCAAAGTTCTCTTGTGGGGAAAATCTACATTCTGTAGAGAATCCCCTTCCCTTTCCTGGGTCTTCTTCCTGATCCAGGAGAGAATTAACTAAAAGTTTGACACCTTTTTAGAATAAGAAACATTTACAATCAATTTTATAGAAAGCCTGGTACCTGAAGATTTCATCTGCATAATAAGAACTTTGGTCTCCACAACCCCTCATCTTAACCCAGACACTCCGTTCTAGTGATTCCAGGTCTTTAGGTAAACTCTTTCAACCAATTGCCAATCAGAACATCTTTGATTCCACCTATGACCTGGAAGCTCCCACTTCAAGTTGCCTCCTTTCTGGACTGAACCAATGTATATCTTACATGTGTTGATTGATATCTTATGTCTCCCTATAACGTATAAAACTAAGCTGTAGCCCAACCACCTTGGGCACATGTTCTCAGGATCTCCTGGAGCTGTGTCACAGGCCATGGCCACTCATATTTGACTCAGAATAAATCTCTTCAAATATTTTACAGAGTTTGACTCTTTGTCAACATAGGGGACTACGGAATGGGGAATGGGAATGCTGCTTGGTTGTGGATGCCATTATTGGGGTGTGGAAAATGGTCCTTGTGCACTGAGTCCACCTCTAGGTGGAAGGACACAGGACTGGTTGAGTCATGAGTCATTATTTCAAAAGACCAGTCTTAGGTTATACAATAGTGATGTTATCTATAGGAGCAACTGGGGAAGTTACAAATCTTTTGACCTCTGGAATAATGGCTGGTTACTGTTTAACTAAGCCTACATCTTAGCAGAATTCAAACTCCTTTCATAATCCTAAACTTATTGACTTTCATTAGTTTTACAAAGGCAGTTTACTTTTAGGAAGGGCCATTATCATTTTTGCTTTAAGGTTAAACTATAAACTAAATTTCTGCCAAAGTTTGCTTGGTCTATGCCCAGGAATGACCAAGGACAGCTTGGAGGTTAAAAGCAAGGTGGGGTCAAATATGTCAGATTTCTCTTACTGTCAAAATTTCGCAAAGGTGATTTCAAAACCAAACATTTTTATAAACTTTGGTGCCTCGGTAGCTGGATTTGAACTGGTCCTGCCATTTATTAACTTCCTTGACCTAACTTAACTGATCTAAGCTTCTATATTCTCATTTAGAAATAATAACCTCTCTTTCTTAAAGTTTTGGTGAGGACTAAATGGAACAATATATGTGATAATATATGTAGCATATTTATCTGGAGTGGTCAATAAATTAGCTATGATCAGTATTATTTTAAGAACAATGTTGACCTTATACAAATCACTTATATATAAAGTTAGCATAAGCATAAGTGGTACTGAAAATAATGTAGTACAGTAAAAAAAAAATCATGGAGTTGGCATCAGACAGATTGAAGTTCAGATCTGGGCTCAGTTATGTGCCTTTTATATGATTCAAGTGAATGATCAAACAAAGGTGAGGTAGTCAGTGCGTCACACTAGGAGTCATGGCATATCAGTGAGCTCACACAGCTGTGTCTAGGATAACTAAGCCAAAACTCAGTTGCTAAGTTTTTAAAGTTTTGATGAATAGAATTTGAAAATCAGCCATCATCTTAGAGCCATACAAATAACATATTCAATATAGTAATGTTCATATATATAAAGAGTTCTTACATATCAATAAGAAAAAGGCAACTAAATGGAAAAGTGGGCAAAAGATATGTCAGAAGAAATAGACCAGAATTATAGCTATATACACAGTTTTCCAATATGTAATATTCAAATAAATAGAAAATAAAACAATGATATAACTGGTTGTTTCTGGTATATAGGAACCAAATCAATGTTGGTGAATTTGCTTATTTTTATTTTATTTTGAGATAATCATACTTTCACATGGAGTTACAAGTAATAATTCAAAGAAATCCCATGTATTCTTTACCTAATTTCCACCAATAGAAATCTTCTATAAAACTGTAGTACAATATCACAACCAGGATGTTGACATTGATATAGTCAAGATACAGAACAGTTCAATCACCACAATGATCTCTCATGTTGTCTTTTTATAGCCACATCCAAGAATGTTATATAAATGAAATATGAGATTTTGAAATATGAACTTTTGAGACTGAATTTTTTTCACTCAGTCTAATTCTCTAGAAATTTATCTCACTTGCTCAAGCTGAATGATGAGGAGCTCCTCTGCAAAAAAAAAAAAAAAAAAAAAGAGAAAGAAAAAGAAAAAGAAATTCATCCCAGTTGTGATCTGTCTCAAAAGTTTGTTCCTTTTTATCTCTTGATTACTGGATAATGTTGGATGGTATGGATGTACCATAGTTTGTTTAACCATTCACCCATTGAAGAATAATTATGTTGTTTACAGTTTTTGACTATTACAAATACAGCAACTGTGAACATTCCCATTCAGGTTTTTGTGTGAATGTAAGTTTTTATTTCACTGGAATAAATGCCCAGAGGAACAATTCCTGGGTTATATAGTAGTTGCACATTTAACTTTTTAAAAGAAACTACCAAACTATTTTTCAGAGTGGCTGTATCATTTTACATTTTTATCAGCAGCATATAAATGACCCAGTTTCTCTGTATCCTTGCCAGTATTTTAAAATTTTAGCCATTTTAATAGGCATTGTAGTAGTATCTCATAGTGGTTTTAATTTGCATTTCTTAATGGCTAGTAATGTTGACCATATTTTCTTGTGCTTCTTTGCTATTTATTTATTTTCTTTGGTGACATGTATCTTCCTGTCTTTTGTCGGCTTTCTAGTTGGATCATTTGTTTTTTCACTGTTGAGTCTTGAGAGTTCTTTTTGTATTCTAGATACTAGCCTTTTGTTGGATACAGGATTTGCAAATCTTTTCATTCATTCTGTAGCATATCGTTTTTTTTTTTCCTCTTAACAGTATCTTTCACAGAACAAAAGCTTCTTATTTGAATAAAGTCCCATTTATCAATTTTTCCTTTTTTAAATTGTGCTTTTGGTACCATGTCTAAAAACTTTTTGCCTATTCATTAAATACTGAAGTTTTTCTCTGCTTTTTTTTCCCTAAAAGTTTTATAATTTTGAGTTTTACATTTACATTTGTGATTCTTGAGTTAATTTTTCATAAAGTGTGAGGTTTAGGTGGGGTTTACTTTTTGCTATGGATGTCCAATTGCTCCAGACCTATTTGTTGAAAGGTTACTCTTTCTCCATTGAATTATTTCTGCATCTGTGTAAAAAATCAGCTGTGTATATGTATGTGGCTCTATTTCTCAGTTATCTAGTTTGTTCCATTGACCTATTTGTCTATTCCTCCTCAGTACCACACAGTTTTCATTACCGTAGCTCTATAATAAGCTTTCAAATCATGTAGGGTTATTCTTCCCATTTTATTCTCTTTTTAAAAATTGTTTTAACTATCCTTGTTCCTTTGTTTATCCACATAAAGTTTAAAATATCAGAGTTATATAGGCCTCATAAAATGAATTGGGGAGTGTTTCCTCCCATAATCTGGAGGAGATTGTTTAGAATTGATGTTAATTCTTCTTTAAACATTTGGTAGAATTCTCCAGTGAAACCATGACGTTTCTTAATTGAGAGTTTTAAAATTACTAATTTAATTTGCTTAATAATTATAGGACTATTTAATATTGGGTGAGTTGTGATAGTTTGTACTTTTTGGGAATTAGTCCATATCATCTAAATTGTCAAATTTATGTATTTAGAATGGTTTGTAGTATTGTTATCTTTTTGATGTCTTCAGGGTCTGTAGTGATATTCTCCATTTCATTTCTGATACTGGGAATTTGCGTACTCTTTTTTATGCTTAGCCTAAGTAGAGGGTTGTCAATTTCATTCATCTTTTCAAAGAATGAGATTTTCCCCTTGATTTTATCTACTGTTTTTCTGTTTTCAATATCACTGATTTCTGTTCATATCTTTGTTTTCTTCCTTCTGCTTGCTTTGGGTTTATTTTGCTTTATTTTTTGTAGGTTCCTGAGATGAGAACCTAGATTATTGACCTGAGACTTTTCCTCTCTTCTAACATAAACATTTATTACTTTAAATTTTCCTGGCTGGGCACAGTGGTTCATGCCTATAATCCTAGCACTTTGGGAGGCTGAGGCAGAGAGATTGCTTGAGACCAGGAGTTTGAGACTGTAACTGCCCAGTGGATTCCCCTTCTCCACTGCTTGGACAGAGCTGATTTATCAGGACAGGGGAATTGCAAAAGAGAAAGAGTAATTCACACAGTGCTGGCTGTGCAGAACACTGGAGTTTTATTCTTACTCAAATCAATCTACTGAAGGATTCGAGAATCAGAGATTTTTTTTTTTTTTTTTTTTAGACAAGAGTTTTGCTCTTTAGCCCAGGCTGGAGTGCAGTGGTATGATCTTGGCTCACTGCAATTTCTGCTTTCCTGTTTTCAAGTGATTCTCCTGCCTCAGCCTCCTGAGTAGCTGGGATTACAGGCACCCACCACCACACCTGGCTAATTTTTGTATTTTTAGTAGACACAGGGTTTCACCATGTTGGCCAGGCTGGTCTCAAACTCCTGACCTCATGATCCACCCACCTCGGCCTCCCAAAGGAGGTTCAGAGTTTTTAAGGACAACTTGGTGGCCAGTGAGCCAGGAGTGCTGATTGGTTAGGTAGGAGATAAAATCAACAGGAAGTTGAAACTGTCCTGCTGCACTGAGTCAGTTTCTGGGTAGGGGCCACAAGATCACAAGAGCCAGTTTATCCACCCAGATGGTGCCAGCTAATCATCAAGTGCAGGGTATGCAAAATATCTCAAGCACTGATCTTAGGAACAGTTTAGGGAGGGTAAGAATCTTGTAGCCTCCAGCTGCATGACTCCTAAACTATAATTTCTAATCTTGTGGCTAATTTGTTAGTCCTACAAAAGCAGTCTAGTCCCCAGGCAAGAAGGAGGTTTGCTTTGGGAAAGTCTTTGCTACAGTCTTTGTTTTAAACTATAAACTAAGTTCCTCCCAAAGTTACTTCAGCTTACACCCAGGAAGGAGCAAGGACAGCTTAAAGGTTAGAACCAACATGGAGTCGGTGGGCCTGGTGGGTGGCTCATGCCTGTAATCCCAGCACTTTGGGAGGCCGAGATGGGCAGATCATCTGAGGTCAGGAGTTCGATACTAGCCTGGCCAACATGGCAAAACCTCATCTCTACTAAAAATACAAAAATTAGCTGGGCGTGGTGGCAGGAGCCTGTAATCCCAGCTACTTGGGAGGCTGAGGCAGGAGGATCACTTGAATCTGGGAGGCAGAGGTTGCAGTGAGCCCAGATCATGCCACTGCACTCCAGCCTGGGTGACAGAGTGAGATTCTGTCTCAAAAAAAAAAAAAAAATGGAGTCGGTTAGGTTAGATCTCTTTTACTGTTTCAGTCATAATTTTGCAAAGATGGTTTCAAGGCCAACCTGGGCAACATGGACAACCTTGTCTCCACAAAAAGAATACAAAAAATTAGCCAGGTATTGTGGTGTACACCTGTAGTCCCAGCTACTAGGGAGGCTAAAGTGGGAGGATCACCTGAGCCTCAGCCTAAGAGGTCAAGGCTCCAGTGAACTGAGATCACACCACTGCACTTCAGCCTGGGTGACAGAGTAAGACCCTGTCACAAAAAAATAATAGAAATAAAAAGTAATTTCCTTTTGGCACTGCTTTAGTTGCATCCCACAAATTTTGACAGTTTGTACTTTCATCCTCAGCTCAGTTCAATTCTGTGTGTGTGTGTGTGTGTGTGTGTGTGTGTGTGTGTTAAATTTCCTGTAAGGAGGAAAAATAATTTTCTTTCTATTCTTCATAGTTCTTAGTGGAAACAAACTCCTATAGCAAAAGATAAATTAATAAGAGGAAAGCAAATGGAAGTTTTAATAATGTGTATACCTCATTAATACCTGGAGACACCTAGAGAAAATGAGTAAATCTCAAAGAAGCGGCTTTGAGTTCATGCTTAACTGTGATCTTCAAGTGAAACAAAGAAAGAAGGGTGTTGGGGAGGTCAGTAATAGGGAGTTGGCCAGGAAAAATATAGTAAACAAGGGTAAGGTTTGCTATGGAAATTTATGTTGGAGCCTTCTCCATTGATAAGACTGTAGTAATTTAGAGTCATCTTCTCTTCCTGGTACACAGAGGAGACACCCTTGCAAATAGAGATTTCCTTTATCTATTGAAACCTCTCTTGCAAAAAGAGCAATTTCTACTCTTGTTTTCAGAGCTTCTCCTGTTTGCCAAAATAATCATCTCAAAATTAATCTTTATGCCAAAAAAGGTATATTTGGAGTGGCATGTTCTGGTCTCCTTCAGTCATATTTTGGGGCGCCATGTCCTGACCGTCATCACTCCCTTGAGACCACCTCCTTGGGCCAAGATTGTACCACTGCACTCCAGCCTGGGCAACAGAGTACAACTCCATCTCAAAAAAATTTTTTTTAATTAAAAAATAAAGAAAATGTAAAGAAAATTATCAGAAGAGCCCATCTCTGTGTTTGGAAAGTGTGTGTGTCTTTGTTCTCTTGCAGGGCTTCCTGTTTCTGCAGATTCTTCTTCCAGCCCATGAGCTTTGCAACCCGCTGGACACTCATGCAGATCTGTTAGCTATCACAGAGCATTCTTGGTTTGCTCTCTTCTCCAGAGAGCCTGCCATTGAGACTGCTGTGTCCTCCTGGCACAGTTGACACTTCTCATAGGCTCAGCTGCCAAATTTTCTGGGTGTGGCCATTGTCTTCAGGTATCAAGCAGTGGAGATATAGGGGATCCCACTTTCATTTTATTGGACAAGCCTTCAAATATACCATCTCCACAGTAACAATTAATTATATTTTTAGGAGCAACACATTTTCCGAAGCACGTTTACACATATTATCTCATTAAATCACAATGTCCTCATGAAGGCTTTTTTTTTTTTTTTTTTTGAGACAGGGTCTCACTCTGTTGCCCAGGCTGGAGTGCAGTAGTGTAATCATGGCTCACTGCAGCCTTGATCTCCCTGGGCTTAGGTGACTCTTCCACCTCAGCCTCCTGAGCACCTGGGACTACAGGTAAGTGCCACCATGCCCAGCTAATTTTTTGTATTTTTTGTTGAGACAGAGTTTCACCATATTGGCCAGGTTGGTCTCAAACTCCTGGGCTTAAGCAATCCCCCCACCTTGGCTTCCCAAAGTGCTGGAATTACAGGTGTGAGCCACTGCACCCAACCCTCATGAAGGCTTTATTCCCATCTTACACACGAAGATCCTAATGCCTTGTCAAAATGTGACCAGCCACATTGGCATCACCTGGGAGCTTGTTAGACGTGCAGAATCTCAGGCTCAGACCTGCTGAGTCATAATCTGCTGCTTAACAGGAGTCCCAGGTGATTTGGGTACACATTAAAGTTTGAGAAGCACTGGACTAAAACTCAGAAAGGTTTAGTGGCTTTCCCAGGTTTCCAGAGCAATGTGGTAGCCCAGTTGGGACAAGGCTCTGGAGACTCTGAGAAATGCTTTTCTTAATGCTTCACTCCCGGCTGGAAGGCACACCCATTTTTTAGGGCCATCTCCCTGATCTCCTCCACATTGTTACCCTGAAGACCTAGGAAGAATCAAGAGTCCCTTTTGCTCCTGAAGCCCTTCATGTATTCCTCTGTCACAGTAATGAATGCATTTGGCCTTGTAACAAGATGGAGAAGAAAAGAGGGAATAAAACAGTATTTCACAAACCCCTCTTCTATGCAGGAGAACAGGGTGAATATTATCAGGAGTGAAGAAGAGAAGTATATCTTGACATTCTACGTTTACCCTTAACTTGGGAGCATTTTTCCCGGGCAGGGGCAAACTCTTCCTAGTTTCCCCTTAAGAGTTTTTCATGTGGCCCAGGTACTGAACATAAGATAGACTTGGAGAGGCCATTGGTTCTGGAGGCTTCACACTACTTTGGCCTCATATTTTTTTTTTCTCCCCAACTTCATAATGATAAACTCAGGCTTCCTTTGTGTACCACTTTTGGCAATGCAGGTGCTTTTTGCAAGTCAATGGGAGAGAATTACAAGTGTGGCTTATTAAATTGATCTACAATTTAATCAATAAATCATTCACAACATGAAAATGTGTTTGCTTTGAATTAGTGCTTGATAGCAATTTTCTATTTCCTAAAAACTTGTAATTGAAATGACAGCATGTCTTTATTAAAGAGAACTCTAAGAATAAAAAGAAATAACCTAATATAAGATTGTTTTAATTTCTGCCTATTTCATTCTGGATGTACCCACACTCATCCACGCTTCGCAAAGAGACAGTCATAGTATACATGCCACCTTAATCATAAAGATTTCTCTGGGTTTCTACATGGTTTTCACAGTGATACTTTTTCCTTTCATTATTCATCATTCTTCAGAGAACCATCACCTCCTGGGACTGCTGTGATGAAAGTGCCATGATTGCTAAGCTCCTTAAGTGAGGAAATCATATAATTTCATTTTTTTATCCCTTCTAATGGCAAAAGCAGTTTTGAGAATATGCTAGGCATTTCAGTGCTTGTAGCCTTGGAAAAAGGTGGTAAGCATGTTTGTAGAAGATAAATTCTGGGAATAAAGCACCATCAAAAGGCTAAGAGATTTAGCCGGGCATGGTGGCATGTGCCTGTAGTCCCAGCCACTCTGGAGGCTGAGGCAGGAGAGTCGCTTGAACCTGGGAGGTGGAGGCTGCAGTGAGTCGAGATCATGCCACTGCAGTCCAGCCTGGGTGACAGAGGAAGACTCTGTCTCAAAAAAAAAAAAAAAAAAAAAGGCCGGGCACAGTGGCTCATGCCTGTAATCCCAGCACTTTGGGAGGCTGAGGCGGGTGGATCACCTGAGGTCAGGAGTTAGAGACCAGCCTGGCCAACACGGTAAAACCCCGTTTCTACTAAAAATACTAAAAATTAGCCAGGTGTAGTGGTGGGCGCCTATAATCCCAGCTACTAGGGAGGCTGAGACAGGAGAATCACTTGAACCCGGGAGGCGGAGGTTGCAGTGAGCCGAGATTGTGCCATTGTACTTCAGCCTGGGCAACAAGAACAAAACTCCATCTCAAACAAAACAAAACAAACCGCTAAGAGATCTAATCAATCATTCTGGCACACAAGGTAATATGAATTTCCTGAAAATGCAACTAAAAATATGTTATTAACTACATTTCTCCATATCCTACCCTTCAAACCAAAATTATGATGATACCTTTTTTTGTATTCTGACAATTGTCATGATTACTCTTATGAAGGAAATAGTAGTAAAAAAGAAAATCTGTTTCTTGTTACTCTTTTTTGTAATCCATATGGGAAATTAAATTATATAGACAGCAAAACTGGCTTTATTATTAATAACACACAAGCTTTTCTTAAACTCTGGCTTTGTCTGACACTTTTTGTTAAGCAAATGCGTTTTTACCCTACAAATCACTGAGGGACTGACTTGTAGTTGAAAACTATAGAAAGACTTCCTCTATCTTATCCACAACTCTTCATAATGTTATTGCATGAGAATTTTGAATGTGGTGCAGTAAGAAAAGCACCCTCAGCTGTGCCTCAGAAGACCTGAGTTCTGGTTCTGGCTCTACCACCAAATTACTGTGTGATTTTGGGTGAGTGACTTTGCCTCTCTGGACTTAAATATTACCACTTTGAAAAAAAGAGAGGGAGAGAGACATCAGCTGGATGACCCGAGGCCATTTTCTGCCCTAATACTCTATGACAAATATCTGTGATAGTAGTAATTTCTACATTTACACTTAGGGTTTATTTAAATACAGTTTTTTCTTTGTCTTTATTTTAGAGGAAAGGAGGTCAAATATGCTGCTAGTCTCTTTTTCCTGAAGAGCCGGGCATGAGTGAAATGAGTATTTCACTCATTTTCTGAAGTGAAATACAGTCTTTTGAACCTTTGGAGGGACCCAGTGGAATTGAATTTAGATGGGATGTCCGCAATGGATCTGATCAGCATTTTCAGAGCCCATTGAATGTGCAGCAGAAGGTAGACTTGGAGAGGCCATTGGCTCTGGAGGCGTCACACTACTTTGGCTTTGTAGTTTGGTTTCTGCAGCCTTCCCGTAGAATGCCTGAATCCCTGCTGTAGGCCCAAAGGTGAGGAACCAAGGCTTGTCAGTTAACTATGTCACAGTTTGTCTGTCTTCTGAGTCAGGATGTTGTGGGTTGAATAATGGTCAACCAAAGAGACGAAGTCTTAATTCCTAGAACTTGTAAGTGTTACTTTACTTGGGAGAAGAGCTTCTGCAGATGTGATTAAGTCAAGGATTTTGAGATGGGGAGATTATCATGGATTACCTGGATGAATCCTAAATCCAATCATGAGTGTCCTCATAAATTAGAAGGGGGTAAGATCTGATGCAGACACACAGTGGAGAAGGAGATGTGAAGATGGTGGAGATTAAAGTGATGTGGCCACAAGCCCCAGGTTTGCTGGGGCAGCCACCAAGAGCCAGAAGTGGCAAGGAGCAATTCGCCCTTCAAGCACCCAGAAGGAGGCAGCCCTGCTGGATTATAGCCATCTGGCCTCCAGAACTGGGGGAGAATATACATCTGCTGCTCTAAGTCACTAAGTTGGTGGTAATTTGTTACAGCAGCTACAGGAAACAAATACACAGGTGACAGCAGGCAAGTGTCCAGTCCTGCAGGGGCCCACACCAGCCCTCAGATCTGGCCCCAGAAACACAAAAAGAGGAGCATCCTTCCATTCTGGCTGTTCAGTCCTTTCCTCAAACTCTTCACCAGACTCCCACATCTCTACCTTGCCTCATTCTCTCTGTTCAACTATTTATTAAGAAGTTGCTGTGCACTAAGCACTGTGCCAAGTATGGAGGAGCGGCTGATAAAAGAATCCTCAGGAACTGAAAATAGAGACTGGGGTTTAGATCAGCTTGCACTAGAAACTGGGCTTGGGGGAATTCCACCTTAGTCCCTCAGGCCTTGCTTAACTGGGCTTTGGAGGGGAGGGTGGCTTCCCCCACACCTGCCCACACTGATGAGGCGGTCCCATAGTTCCCACCATCATGACATGGACTAGTAATACCTGAGGGCCCTGAGTTCTCCATCGGCTCACCATTGATCTTTGCTTATCACATACAAAACTTTCATAAAGGAACTGGGTTTTCCCCAAACTGCGTCAAAACATGAATGATGGTGAGGGGAATTGCCGAGGTATAAATTCAGGTACCAGCAGATATTACCTTTTATTTTTTCTTTAGAGACAGGTCAGTGGCTCAATCATAGCTCACCTCAAACTGCTGGACTCAAGTGATCCTTCCACTTTAGCTTCCCAAGTAGCTGGGACTACAAGCACATGCCACCATGCCTGGCTAATTTTATTTTAAAAATTTGTAGAGATGATGTATTAGTCCATTGTCACACTGCTATAACGGAAGACTGAGATTGGATAATTTATAAAGGAAAGAAGTTCAATTGACTCAGTTCTGCATTGCTGGGGAGGCCTCAAGAAACTTACAATCACGGTGGAAGGCAAAGGAGAAGCAGGCACCTTTTTCACAGGTCGGCAGGATGGAGTGAGTGCAAGCAGGGAAAATGCCAGGTGTTTATAAAACCATCTGATCAGATCTCTTGAGACTCACTATCACGAGAACAGCATGGGGTAAACTGCCCCCATGATCCAATTGACTCCACCTGGTCCCACCCTTGACACATGGGGATTATGAGGATTATAATTCAAGATGAGATTTGGGTAGGGACACAGAGCCAAACCATATGAGATGGGGTCTTGCTATGTTGACCAGTCTGGTCTTGAACTCCTAGGCTCAAGCAATCCTCCTGCCTCAGCCTCCCAAAATGCTGGAATTACAGATGTGAGCCACTGTACCTGGCATCCAGCAGATATTTCTACTGCATTTCTCCAGGAATGAGTGGGTTGGAGATGAGGAGATTCTGGAACTTCTGTCATTTCCTCCTGACAATTCTGGGACTCATGTTCACTCTCCTGGGATAGGGGAAACTGACTTAAAGTGATTTTCAAATGGCATTCCTGTTGAAAGAGTTAATATATGTACATGCATACAACATACACACACATTTGTGTACGCTACATACCATGGAGGAAAACCAGTCCTGGTATAAATTGTACAACTTCAAAATAATAATGGAATTATGGTTTCATTTTAATACTGATTTCAATTAAAATTTTTAATAGACTGTTTTTTAGAGGTTTTAAGTTTACAGAAAATCTAGGTAGACAACACAGAAAATTCCCATTAACCCCTGTATTAGTCTGCTAGGACTTCCATAACAAAATACTACAGGCTGAGCAGCTTAAATAACAGAAATTTGTTTTCCCACAGTTCTGGAGGCTAGAAGACCAAGGTGCCCACAAGTCTGGTTTCTGGTGATGCCTATTTACCTTACTTGCAGATGGCCACCTTCTCCCTGTGTCCTCGCATGGCCTTTCCTCTGAGCACATGGAGGCAAGAGAGTGAGCTCTGGTGTGTATTCCTCTACCTAGGAGACACCAGTCCTATTGAATTAGGGCCTGAGCCTTATGATCTTATTTAACCCTCCCTAAAGCCTTTAAGGTGACTAGGTGTGAGGGTGGAGCCCTCAAGAGACTGCCTTCTCTCCATCTGCTGTTTGTAGTGGGAGGACACCTCCAGAGGGGCTGCTGCTCATTGAGCTGCACTCACACATGAGGATACAGACTTTGTGAAGAAGGAATTGGCAACACTGAAACCTCCAGAACAAAGGCTGTCACTAAGGTATGTGCTATAAGCATCCTTGGGGAAGAAGGGCATGAGTAGGCAGGGGCATTTTTATATCTTTAGAGGATAGGCAAAGGGAAGACCAAAATTTCAGAGGTCTAGCACAAGAGGTAAAATTTTTTTTTAAATCTTTGCATTTCCTCAGAGCCCACAAACATGCATGTGTCTTAGTGGCTGCCCATGCTCTGGCTGAGGGGAACAAACCATGCCATTTTCTCTGCAGGCCTTTAGGAGAGAGTGAAAACTCCTACAAGAGTAGGAAGGTAGATGATAAGAAAAGATCCTTTATAATACCAGGCATCTGGGAAGATCTGTCCTTGTGCTGGGTACAGGGCTTCTATCAGGTAACTGAAGGACACCTGGGTACTGTTCTTAAGGAAAGAAGCCAGCAAGCAAACTTTCATATGATTAAAGAAGTTGCTGGTGGGTGCCTGTAGTCCCAGCTACTCAAGAGCCTGGGGCAGAAGGATTGCTTGCGCCCAGGAGTTAGGGCTTTGTCTTAGATCACACCTGCGTATAACAACTGCACTCCAGCTTGGGCAACATAGTGAGACCCTGTCTCTAAAAAAATAAATTAATAAATTGCTTGCTTGCTTGTGCTTTCAAATCATAGAAAAGTAGCAGAGTGGATAGGGATGTCTGAATGTAAAGCAAACAAATACCTTGGAAAAATATGTCTGGATTGAAATTGCATTGAATGTATATATCAATTTGAGAAGAATTGTCAAGTTTTATAATTTTTATCTAACTGAATTGCATTTTTATTAGATTTATTCCTAGTAATGCTAGTAATTTTCATTGCTAGTATAATTGGGATCATTTTTCTATTGCATTTATAAAGTTTTTTTTTCTGGTGCTTAGGAAAGCAATTAAAAGAATAAACTGATGAATATCATGCAGATATATCTCTAAAACAATAAGCAAAATACAAAAGGAAAAACAATATATCATTTATGTAAGTTAAAACAATATATCATTTATGTAAGTTAAAACACACAAAAATATATATTGTTTATGGATATATATAAATATGTAAAAGTACGGGGGAAATTGTTTGGAACGATACATACCAAATTGGTTTTAGTTGTTGTTTCTGTTATGGGGATAAGTTGTGTAGTTAAAGGGAACATTAGCTTCATCTCTATTGCATCAGAAATAAAAAAAGAAAGAGGGATGGAAGGAAGAGAGGGAATGAGGGAGGGAGAAAAGAAGGGAGAAAAAAAGAAGGAAGGAAGGAAAAAAAAATAACCCAAAGCGTTGTGAGAATATGTTAGCAGCTGCTAATTCTAGGTCATGGAACTATAGGTATTTACATTTTCTTTGTAAGCTTTGGCTTTTCTCATCTCAGCTGACTCCCTTGGGTTTACATAACAAAATACAATAGACTGAGTGGCTTAAACAACAGAAAATGTTGTTTAACATACTTTTAAAGGCTGGAAGTCCAAGACCAAGCTGCCAATGCGGTTGATTTCTGGTGAGGCTTCTCTACCTGACTTGCTGATTTCAGCCTTCTTGCTGTGTCCTCACATGGTCTTTACTCCATGCACAAGGGGAGCAAAATTTCTTGTGTCTCTTTCTCTTCTATTAAGGACACTAGTTCTATCAGATTAGGGCCCTGCCTTTTTTGGTTTTGTTTCTGTTTTCTTTTTTTTGAGACAGAGTCTCACTCTGTCACCCAGGCTGGAGTACAGTGGCGTGATCTCGACTCATTGCAATCCCCACTTCCTGGGTTCAAGCAATTGTCGTGCCTCAGCCTCCTGAGGTAGCTTGGATTACAGGCATGTGGCACCATGCCTGGCTAATTTTTGTAATTTTAGTAGAGACTGGGTTTTGCACTGTTGGCCAGGCTTGTCTCGAACTCCTGGCCTCAAGCGATCCGCCTACCTTGGCCTCCCAAAGTGCTCAGATTACAGGTGTGAGTCACTGTGAGAGCCAGGGCCCTGCCTTTATAACCTCATTTAACCTTTTTTTTAAATTTAAATTTTTTTTTTTTTTTTTTTGAGACAGAGTCTCACTCTGTCACCCAGGCTGGAGTGCAGTGGTGCGATCTCGGCTCACAGCAACCTCCACCTCTTGGGTTCAAGTGATTCTCCTGCCTCAGCCTCCTGAGTAGCTAGGATTACAGGCATGCACCCACCACGCCTGACTAATTTTTGTATTTTTAGTAGAGACGGGGTTTCGCCATGTTGGCAAGGCTGGTCTTGAACCCCTGACCTCAAGTGATCCGCCCACCTTGGCCTCCCAAAGTGCTTGGATTACAGGCATGAGCCACAGCTCCTGGCCTATCATTTAACCTTAATTACATCTTTAAAGGCCCAAATAGTCTCACCCACTCCAAATAGTCACACCCACACCAGAGGTTGAGCACTTCAACATGTGAATTTGGGGAGGACACAGTTCAGTCCATAACATCCCCCTAATTTTTAAAAAATAAAAATGTTTTTAAGGAGTGAATGTCTTTTATGTGTCTCTGTGACCAGGTCCTGCTGCCTTGATGGATTATACACTTGACCCCAGTGTGACAACAATGACCGACTACTACTACCCTGATATCTTCTCAAGCCCCTGTGATGTGGAACTTATTCAGACAAATGGCAAGTTGCTCCTTGCTGTCTTTTATTGCCTCCTGTTTGTATTTAGTCTTCTGGGAAACAGCCTGGTCATCCTGGTCCTTGTGGTCTGCAAGAAGCTGAGGAGCATCACAGATGTATACCTCTTGAACCTGGCCCTGTCTGACCTGCTTTTTGTCTTCTCCTTCCCCTTTCAGACCTACTATCTGCTGGATCAGTGGGTGTTTGGGACTGTAATGTGCAAAGTGGTGTCTGGCTTTTATTACATTGGCTTCTACAGCAGCATGTTTTTCATCACCCTCATGAGTGTGGACAGGTACCTGGCTGTTGTCCATGCTGTGTATGCCCTAAAGGTGAGGACGATCAGGATGGGCACAACGCTGTGCCTGGCAGTATGGCTAACCGCCATTATGGCTACCATCCCATTGCTAGTGTTTTACCAAGTGGCCTCGGAAGATGGTGTTCTACAGTGTTATTCATTTTACAATCAACAGACTTTGAAGTGGAAGATCTTCACCAACTTCGAAATGAACATTTTAGGCTTGTTGATCCCATTCACCATCTTTATGTTCTGCTACATCAAAATCCTGCACCAGCTGAAGAGGTGTCAAAACCACAACAAGACCAAGGCCATCAGGTTGGTGCTCATTGTGGTCATTGCATCTTTACTTTTCTGGGTCCCATTCAACGTGGTTCTTTTCCTCACTTCCTTGCACGGTATGCACATCTTGGATGGATGTAGCATAAGCCAGCAGCTGGCTTATGCCACCCATGTCACAGAAATCATTTCCTTTACTCACTGCTGGGTGAACCCTGTTATCTATGCTTTTGTTGGGGAGAAGTTCAAGAAACACCTCTCAGAAATATTTCAGAAAAGTTGCAGCCATATCTTCATCTACCTAGGAAGACAAATGCCTAGCGAGAGCTGTGAAAAGTCATCATCCTGCCAGCAGCACTCCTCCCGTTCCTCCAGCATAGACTACATTTTGTGAGGATCAATGAAGACTAAATATAAAAACATTTTCTTGAATGGCATGCTAGTAGCTGTGAGCAAAGGTGTGGGTGTGAAAGGTTTCCAAAAATGTTCAGCATGAAGGATGCCATATATGTTGTTGCCAACACTTGGAACACAATGACTAAAGACATAGTTGTGCATGCCTGGCACAACATCGAGACTCTGATTGTGTTTATTGATGATGTTGAATAAGTGGTAACTTTAAAGGATTCTGTATGCCAAGTGAAAAAAAAGATGTCTGACCTCCTTACATATGCAAAAATGTACCTTCAGAGACTGTCAGTAGGCTGGAAGAAATGGATATTGAAGTTTTGACATCAATGATGAGGCTCCAGTTGTCTATTCATTGACTGATGATGAAATAGCTGGAGTGATTCTGAATCAAGGTGATTGTGATTATAGTGACAATGACGATGATGCTATTAATACTGCATAAAAAGTGCCTGTAGATGACATGGTGAAAATATTTGACAGGCTTATGGAAGGACTAGAGCAGCATGCATTCATAACAGAACAAGAAATTATGTCAGCTTATAAAATCAAACAGAGACTTCTAGACAAAAACCATTGTTGATGAGGCAGATGCCTCTAGAAGAGACGTTTAAAAGCCATCAAACACAATGCCTCATCTTCCCTGGAGGACCCACTTCCTGATCCCTCAACTGTGTCTGATGTTTCTTCTCATGTAAGAAGTAAAAAATAAAAATAAAATAAAATATATTGGTATGTAACTACAGGAAAAAAATAAAAAATATATAGTGGACAGTAACCTTTCAATCAAAACTCAATATCGTAAGTAGAGACTGAAAGCTTACCGTTATTGGTTGTTGTTATTGTTTAACAGCTGATACAGGTATTCTGCTGATGCTACTGCTGCTTAGTTACCATGAACATGTTGTTTTTTCACTATTAATGGTGCATCATATTTTTTACTTTTAAGTACTTACGTGTGAGTAAGTGTAAGAAAATGATTGCTTATCAGTAGTATCAATGATTTACTCAATATCTGAATCACCTTGATTCAGAACCATTTCAGCTGTTTCACCATCAGTCAATGAATAACAGCCTCATTATCGATGTCAAAAACTTCAATATCCACTTCTTTTAGCCTCCTGTAGACTCTGGAAATATATTTTTTGCATATGTAAGGAGGTCAGACTTTTTTTTTTTCACTTGACATACAGAATCCTTCAAAGTTACCCCTAGTTCAACATCATCAGTAGACAAAATCACAGGGCAGAGGTTGTGCCAGGCATGCACTACTATGTCTTTAGTCGTTGCGTTCCAAGTGTTGGCAACAACATATATGGCACACTTCAGATAAGTTCAGAGTCAGGAAAGATGATGGTGCCAAACAACCACAAATATTCTACATAGGTGGCTGAAACAGTGACATCTTTGCTTTCTGATGATTCAACATACACAAACTTTGTTGCATGCACAAAATTATTAAAAATTTTGGCTGGGCACGGTAGCTCATCCCTGTAATCCAGCACTTTGGGAGACTGAGGTGGGCAGATCACTTGAGGTCAGGAGTTCAAGACCAGCCTGGCCAATATGGTGAAATTCCATCTCTACTAAAAATACAAAAATTAGCCTTTCTGCTTGTAAATTCCACCAAAGAAGCACCGTTAGAGTCTCTCTTCTCACTGCCATCATGTCTAAGTCAGAGTCTCCTAAAAAGCCAGAACAGCTGAGGAAGCTCTTCATTGGAGTGTTGAGCTTTGAAACAACTGATGAGAGCCTGAGGAGCCATTTTGAGCAATGGGGAATGCTCACGAACTGCATGGTAATGAGAGATCCAAACACCAAGCGCTCCAGGGGCTTTGGGTTTGTCACATACACCACTGTGGAGCAGGTGGATGCAGCCATGAATGCAAGGCCATGCAAGGTGGATGGAAGAACTGTGGAACCAAAGAGAGCCGTCTCAAGAGAAGATTCTCAAAGACCAGGTGCCCACTTAACTGTGAAAAAAATATTTGTTGGTGGCCTTAAAGAAGACACTGAAGAACATCACCTAAGAGATTATTTTGAACAGTATGGGATAATTGAAGTGACTGAAATCATGACTGACTGAGGCAGTGGCAAAAAAAGGGGCTTTGCCTTTGTAACCTTTGACAACCGTGACTCCGTGGATAAGACTGTCATTCAGAAATACCGTACTGTGAATGGCCACAACTGTGAAGCTAGGAAAGCTCTGTCAAAGCAAGAGATGGCTAGTGCTTCATCCAGCCAAAGAGGTCGAAGTGGTTCTGGAAACTTTGGTGGAGGTCATGGAGGTGGTTTCAGTGGGAATGACAACTTTGGTCGTGGAGGAAACTTCAGTGGTCATGGTGGATTTGGTGGCAGCCATGGTGGTGGTGGATATGGTGGCAGGGGAGGTGGCTATAATGGATTTGGTAATGATGGAAGCAATTTTGGAGGTGGTGGAAGCTACAGTGATTTTGTCAATTACAACAATCAGTCTTCACATTTTGGACCCATGAAGGGAGGAAACTTTGGAGGCAGAAGCTCTGGCCCCTATGGTGGCGGAAGCCTATACTTTACCAAACTACGAAACCAAGGTGGCTATGGCAGTTTCAGTAGCAGCAGTAGCTATGGCAGTGGCAGAAGATTTTAATTAGGAAACAAAGCTTAGCAGGAGAGGAGAGCCAGAGAAGTGACAGGGAAGCTATAGGTTACAACAGATTTGTGAACTCAACCAAGCACAGTGGTGGCAGGGCTTAGCTGCTACAAAGAAGACATGTTTTAGACAAATACTCATGTGTATGAGCAAAAATCTTGAGGACTGTATTTGTGACTAATTGTATAATGGTTATTTTAGTTTCTGTTCTGTGGAAAGTGTAAAGCATTCCAACAAAGGGTCTTAATGTAGATTTTTTTTTTTGCACCCATGCTTTTGATTGCTAACTGTAATAGTCTGATCATGATGCTGAATAAATGTCTTTTTTTTTCTAATGTGCTGTGTAAGGTTAGTCTACTCTGAAGCCATCTTGGTAAATTACCCCCAGCAGTGTGAAGTTAGAATTCTTGCAGGGTGATGCAAGGTTCTATTTGGAATTTATATACAACCTGCTTGGGTGGAGAAGACATTGTCTTCAGAAACCTTGGTGTAGTTAAACTGATAGTTATTGTTGTGACCTGAAGTTCACCACTGAAAGAGATTACCCAAGCAAAATCATGTAATTATTGGTTATAAAAATGATTGTTGGCACATCCTATGCAATATATCTAAATTGAATAATGGTACCAGGTAAAATTATAGATGAGAATGAAGCTTGTGTATCATCCATTATCATGTGTAATTAATAAATGGTTTAATGGTCTTGAAAAAATAAAAATACAAAAATTAGCCAGGTGTGGTGGCTTGTGCCTATAGTCCTGGCTACTTGGGAGGCTGAGGCAGGAGAATCACTTGAACCCGGGAGGCAGAGGTTGCCGTGAGCAGAGGTCACGCCCCTGCTCTTCAGCTTGGGCAACAGAATGAGACTTTGTCTCAATAAATATGTTAAATTAAATTTATAAAACTACTGTGGTGGTTAATACTGAGTGTCAACTTGATTGAATTGAAGAATACAAAGTATTGATCCTGGGTGTGCCTGTAAGGGTGTTGCCAAAAGATATTAATATTTGAGTCAGTGGGCTGGGAAAGGCAGACCCACCCTTAACCTGGGTGGGCACCATCTAACAGCTGCCAGCATGGCTAGAATATAAGCAGGCAGAAAAATGTGAAAAGAGAGACTGGCCTAGCCTCCCAAACTACATCTTTCTTCTGTGCTGGATGCCTCCTGCCCTTGAACATCAGACTCAAGTTCTTCAGTTTTGGAACTCAGACTGGCTCTCCTTGCTCCTCAGCCTGCAGATGGCCTACTGTGGGACCTTGGGATCATGTGAGTTAATACTTAATAAACTCATATATATATATATATATATATATATATACCATTAGTTCTGTCCCTCTAGAAAACCCTGACTAATACAACTACCTTCAGGCTATGTGTATAAGGTATATATAAAACATAAATGAATTCTGTGTTTAGACCTGGGTCCCATCCCCAAAATATCTCATTATGTATACACAAATATTCCAAAATCTAAAAAACAAAACAAAACAAAACAAAAAACCAAAATCTGAAACACTTCTGATCCCAAGCATTTAGGATAAGGGATATTCAACCTGTACGTTGAAATATTTAACTATGATTGGAGGTTTGTCTATTTTTCATTTTAATTATGTAAATTTTTGCAGTACACATCTTGAAGCTATGTTATTAGGTGAATGCATAAATAGTATTGTTATGACTTTTTATTGAATTGACTCTTTAGCATTATAAAATGCCTCTTTCTCTCCAGTAATACTTCTTGTCTTAGTATCTACTATGCTTAGCATTAATATAGCCACACTGGTTTTTCTTTTGATTAGTGTATATGTTGTGTATTTCCATGTTCTTTCACTTTAAACCAAACAACTCTCCTATATTTAAATATTATAATATATTATATATTAATATTATATTATTATTATATTTTAATGTTATTTAAATATTCTTTTGTAAGCAGAATTTATTTAGTTTGGGCTCTTCTTTTCTCACAGAGAGACAGAGGATTTTATTGCCACAGAGACAAAATCATATTTAGGTAAAATATTCTGTGGGATTCCATTACAGAGCATGCAAAAGGTTGATTTCAGATTTCAAAATAATTTTTATCTTTTATTTTCTGGTTTAACAATGTAACTTCAATTACAGAGGACACACTCTTCAAGGCTAATGGACTTGAATCCAATCATCTTGAGAAAACATCCAAATAGCTTTCTCTTAAAATGTTTTAATATGTGCTTATGATATTTATACCATCCCTCAAAAAAGTGTAGGCTTCTGAAAAACATAAAAAGGTCTCTTTTTTCTTCTGCTCTAGACATAAATTCACTTAATTCTGAATATTCTGGGAGCTCCATTATTATGTTGAGATCAGCAATAACAAAAGACAAATTCCTCATTCTTAATTTCCAGAATCTGAAATACAAATTGAAATCTAACCACGTGGCAATTTCCTGATAATCTGTGTTTTTGTATAACTTTTGTACTCTTTTCTGTCATCTCAGTGGTTAAGGCCTCTGTTTTCTTGGAATACAGTCTGTATCAGCAATTCCACATTCATGGATTCAACCAACCACTGAAAATATTTTTTGTATTTTTTATTTTTTTAAAAAATACAAAGTCAAAAATATAGTATAATAACTATTTACATAGCAAATACCTTGTATTAGGTAATGTAGGTAATCTAGAGATAATTTAAAGTATACAGGAGTATGTGAATATACTAAGCCATTTTATATTAGAGACTTGAGCATCCTCCTATACTTCCAGGGGTTCTAGAACCAATTCCCCATGGATACCAAGGAGACTGTAATTTCTTACACTGATGTCAGTAACCATACTTAGAAATGGAAGTTGTGATTCTAAATGTCTAAGGTTACTTCTTAGATCTTTTGAAGGCTGCTATCCTTCAGAAATTGGTATATTTCTTGAAATTTTTGGACTCTGGAGGTCTCTACTCAGGGTGTAAGTAGCTCTGCTATGGGCATCTTCCCAAGCACATCGAGCCAGGGTGCACTCCTATCGAACCAGCTCTTGAGCTTGGTGGGGGAGGTGGGAGAGCAAGAAGGGACTCCATGACCCAGCATATAGAATTTCACATTAACATAATATTCCAGGGGTATTATGTCCCTGCACACATTGCCATAACTGTCTCTAAGCAGTGCCTACACTTGGAGAGAGTTTGTTCATTTTAAGCAGAAGCCAAAGAGTACCACCTTTTGTATTTTTATTTATTTATTTTTAATTGTTTTATTTTATTTTATTTTTTTTGAGACAGGGTCTCATTCTGTCACCTACCCTGGAGAGCAGTGGCATCATCTCAGCTCACCCCAGCCTCAACCTCCTAGGCTCAAATGATCCTCCCATCTCAGCCTCCAGAGTGGCTGGGACTACAGCCAAGTTCCACAACACCCAGCTAATTATTGTATTTTTGTAGAGACGGAGTCTCCTCATGTTGCCCAGGCTGGTCTCAAACTCCTGGGCTCAAGTGATCTGCACACCTTGGCCTCCCAAAGTGCTGGGATTACAGGTGTGAGCCACCATGCCTAGGTGTCTTGTATTTTTAAAATCCAGTATAATAATCTTTGCCTCTTAATTGTACTGTTTAGTGCATTTACATTTAATAAAAGTATATAAAGCAACAGCACAAAGACAAGAGGGGATAAATGGAGGTGTAAACAGAGTTAAACATTTTTATGGTTCTTACATTACTTGACAAATATTTAAGTCCTAACTTAAGATTAATCACAATAGGTTAGAGACGAGTATTGAAATTTCTAGGATAACCAGTAAAAAAAAGTACAAGTACATATAAATACAAACTAATGGAAGAAAAAGAAATTAGAATGATAGTTGACTAATACAAAACAAGCCAAAAAACAAGCCAAAAAACAAAAAACAAAACAAAACAAAAAACCAGGAAATGGGTATAGCAAATAGAAAACAAATAGCAAGATGGTAGAATTAAACTCAACCATATCAGTAACAGATATCAACCCAAAGCTCTCATATCATTGAGTTGCTAGGCCAATCCTGAAACCTCCTACTGTTAGAATCCTTTGTTTTAAATGAAGGTAAAACTTACATAAAACTTACCAGTTAATCATTTTAAAGTGTATAGTTCAGGAGCTTTTAGTACATTCACAATGTTGTGCAGATATCACCACTATCTAGTTCCAGAACTTTTTCATCACCCCAAATGGAAATCCATTAAGTGGTCACACTCTATTCCTTCTCCCTCCATCCCACTCCAAGCACTAATCTGCTTTCTGTCTCTATGGATTTGACTATTCTGGATATTTCATATAAATGGAATCATACAATATGGGACCTCTAGTGTCTGGCTCTTTTTATTTAGTCAAATGACACTTTTTTTGTGAGCAAAATGAACCCTGACTTTTAACTTTGGTAGTACCAAATGAGGTATGTTGGACTAACCATTCTATTGTGGAGAGAGAAAAAGCTGGACAAAAATTAAAAATATATATGTATCCAATTACTTGAAAGTTAATGGATAATTATAAAATCTTGGAAAAGACACAAATCCAGCATTTGGGTCTGTTTTTCCCCTGGAGATATTGCCAATTTCAGACAAAGCTTCTGCAAGCCTGAGAATCTCAGTAGCATTTTTGACTGACTCACAGGGGTAGGAGATTAAAATTGGACCTCAGTACTTTCCAAAAATGGATGCTGGCAAATCTCTTCTGTCTTAGGATGGGTCCCTTAGTGTAAATCAGACATAGGGCAGCCCTTGAGGGAACTGGCACCTAACTTCCAGTTTTCTCAATCCTTAGAAATTGGTTTGAGGCAATCTCAGGTTGCTATCATTCCCCCAGGAACCAGATAGAATCAAACATTAATCCTCTCTAGAGGAAGATAATACCATTCTATTCGTCAATCATTACTACAGTTTTCTGATTATTTTTGAAAACTTATATTGTGTTTTTGGCACACGATAAAAATAGCCAGGCACATGAAGAGACATGACACCATACACAAGAAAGACCAGAGGCAAAAAACAGAAGGGGCAGAACTACAGGAGCAACAGATACAGATGGGGCAGATTAGGCTTTAAAAACAACTATGCTAAGGAGAAATGAACTGGCCAAGTTGGAAATGAAGGCTGTCAAAATTTTCATGCTCAGTAGTTGGATCACACCTGTGAATAGCCACTCATTACACTCTAGCCTAGGCAACATAGCAAGCTCCTATCTCAAAACAAACAAACCTTTGGGAGGCTGAGGCAGGTGGATCACAAGGTCAGGAGATTGAGACCATCCTGGCCAACATGTGAAACCCCGTCTTTACTAAAAATACAAAAAATTAGCCAGGTGTGGTGGCACGCACCTGTAGTCCCAGCTACTCAGGAGGCTGAGGCAGGGGAATCGCTTGAATCCGGGAGGCAGAGGTTACAGTGAGCCGAGATCATGCCACTTCACTCCAGCCTGGTGTCAGAGCAAGACTCTGTCTGAAACAAACAAAAATCCTAAAAAACAAATTAAAATAAATAATTATGCTTTATATGTTCACCTAGATAAAGAAAAAACTTGGCCAGGCGCAGTGGCTCACAGTTGTAATCCCAGCACTTTGGGAGGCCAAGGCGGGTAGATCACCTGAGGTCAGGAGTTCGAGACCAGCTTGGCCAATATGGTGAAACCCCATCTCTACTAAAAATACAAAAATTAACCAGGAGTGGTAGCATGCGCCTGTAATCCCAGCTACTCTGGAGGCTGAGACAGGAGAATTACTTGAACCAAGGAGGCAGAGGTTGCAGTGAGTCAAGATCGTACTACTGCACTCCAGCCTGGGCGATAGAGCAAGATTCCGTCTCTGAAAGAAAGAAAGAGAGAGAGAGAGAAAGAAAGAAAGAAAGATCTTGATAATTTTGGCAGAGAACTGGAAATCATGATTTTTTTAAAGAGCATATTTAAAAGACACTAAATAGAAAATTTGAAACTAAAAAGTAAAATAATTAAAATTAACAACTCTGTGGATGAGATTTTCAATAAAGTCGACAAAGCTAAAGAATTAGTGAACTGGATGATAGGCAAGAAGAAAATATCATGAATAAAGCGTGGAGGGAAAAAGAAGAAAAATAAAAATATAATAGAGAGAGTAAGAGTCACACAGCATAAGATGATAGAGTCTAAAGTATGTTTTTATGAGCCTTAAAAGGAGAATAGAGAAAGAATGAGGCAGAATCAATATTAGGAAATATAATGACTGAGAATGTTCCTGCACTGAGGAAAGACATAAAAAGACAAATTGAAGCAGTCCTACAATCCCAAGTAGAATTTTAAAAGCCTGACACCTATGCATACCAAAAACTGGTGGAAACCAAATGTTCTTCAGATTAAGAAAGTGAAATTTTAAAGCCAGATTTTAGAAAAGACATTATCTTCAAACAAGCAGCAATTAAAGTGAAATCAGACTTCCCAATAGGAATAGTAAAAGCCAGTAAAAAAGGAATGATAGCTTTAAAGAACTAAGAGAAAATAATGCCAAAGTAGAATTTCACATCCAGTGAAGATATTCTTTAAGAATAATGGTGACGCTGGGCACGGTGGCTCATGCCTGTAATCCCAGCACTTTGGGAGGCTGAGGCGGGCAGATCACGATATCAGGAGTTCGAGACCAGCCTGGCCAACATGGTGAAACACTGTCTCTACTAAAAATACAAAAATTAGCTGGGCGTGGTGGCACATCCCTGTAATCCCAGCTACTCAGGAGGCTGAGGCAGGAGAATTCCTTGAACCTGGGAGGCAGAGGTTGCAGTGAGCTAAGATCACCCCACTGCACTCCAGCCCGGGTGACAGAGTGAGACTCCATCTCAACAGAAAAAAAAAAAGGAATAATGGTGACATAAAATATTTTATAATTTATTTTTTAAATGCGAAGTATCAAATATAGACAAGACATAATAATGAAAAGAAAGCTTCCAAACAATCATATAAAAGAAAATCTTCATGACTTTAGTACAAGGAAATAAGATGCCTTAAATGAGATTCAAAAACACATATCGTACATGAAATTTGACTGCACTCTGTCTTTTCATTAATAGAAGTTAACCCAATAAGTTAATGACTTCTATTAACTAAAAGACAGAGTGGTAGATGCTATGATGTTCAGAAATAAAGAATTTATTATTCCAGCTTCTGGGAGAGCCACCAGAAGGCATTGCTTAGCTCTCAGTCCCTTTGGGGACTGCCTCTCTTGCCTCCTTCAAAGGGTGGCCTCCATCCCATGATCAACAAACATGAAGGTATAAAGTCCCAGCTCCTCATTGCAACTTGGAATTGCTTTGAAGGATAGAGTCAGCTGAAGTTCCCATTGAGACTACAGTGCAGCTCTCCCTGCTTTCTTCCCTTTCCTTCCTTTCCCAGGTGTTGATTGCAAAAGTACTTTCAAAAAAACTTCCTGCACACTAGTCTCCATCTCAGAATCTGCTTCTTCGGATATCCAACCTGTCACAGTAGATAAGCAGGCCTTGGAATGGGAGAAGAGTGTGTGTGTCTGTGTGTGTGTGTGTGTGTGTGTGTGTGTGTATGTGTAGAAAAACAGGAGGGATTGATTCGTAGTTGAGTCATTTGTTCTTGATTGTAGCACTCAACCTGCAAATTACATTCACCTCTTGGTAACAAAGGGGCAACTTGCCTCTTCCCTGACCCATTTCACTCAGATGGAATTATTCCTGGGTAATCCTTATCTATATATCTGCCAGCAATTGCCCCTTTCCTTTCCCATGGTAATATGTAAACTCTTTCTTATCAAGAATAACTGGAGAATGATTTCTTTAGTTCAGTTGCATAGCCATATACAATAGAGAACCTCTGACTTTTCAATGGATTTTATATATTCTGAAATCCAGATCAATATCTCACATTATTTAACTTGTCTGTGATGATCCCAAAGGCATTTGAGAACATTATCTGGCAGTGTCTCAGGGTTACTGATTTTCTCTAGATAGTATTAAAATTTATAGGTTTGTTAAGTCTGTCCTAACCCTGGGTGTTCATTCTGAAAATAATTTATTTGAATCAGCAGGTTTTGATACATTTTTCTCTATGCCATTCTGTAGTCTCAAAATGAATAAAACAGGAAGATTCTTTTTGCTCATCCATAGTTTCTGAATTGTCAGTAATAAAAATGTATTACTTTTGTAAGGAAAGTTATAAAATTCTAACAAAAAATTAAAAGTAAAATATAGGGTGTTTAGATCTGAAGTAAGCAGGAGCTTTAAGACATAGTTCTCCTTGACCCCATGTCTTTAAGTGGTGATGCAGGGTGGCCTGGGTGGATGCTGTGCATGCAGTGGGCATGCATTACAATAGAGGAACCTCATGCTTTGGAAACCCAATCTTTTAAAGGAACTGCTAGTAAACCTGCCCTGGAGGGAGACATTATTTTCCTGACAGCAGAGAAATCTATCCTCACTCCAAAAAGGGACAGTATCTTACAAGATATTTTGCTATACAAAAAGGCAAGAAAAGTTAGTCCAGAACAAAAGCAGTCAATGCCTTCACTCAGAAGATGGGTAGAAACATTAGAGATTCATTGAGACTTGATTCTCAGGAGGTATACATGTCTAAACTAAATAAAGACCTTCTACATACCAATATGAAAAAGATAATCAGTAGAAGGACGGGCAGAGAATATCAGCAGACAACTTTTGAAAGAGGAAGTCTAAATGGTCAAAAAGTGAATGAATACATGCTCAACTTCACTAATAACCAGGGAAATACACATTAAAGCCATGATAAAATATCACTATAAACCCACCAGAATGGCTAAAACTTAAAAGACTAACAATATTAAGTGTTGGAAAGGATATGGAAGAAGGGAACACTTATACACTGCTGGTGAGACTAAGTGATCCAATCACTTTAGAAAACTGTTTGGCATTATTTACAACAGTTGAAGATACAAATATCCTATGACCTACCAATTCCAATCTTAGGTATAAATCCAATAAAAATGCATGCATGTGTGCACCAAGAATGTTTATAGGGACATGATTCATAACAGCTCTTTTATGGGTTGAATTGCACCCCCCCAAAAAAGAAAATATGATGAAATCTTATTCCCTGGTATTTCAGAATGTGATCTTATTTGGAAATGGGATGTTTGCAAATCTAACCAAGTTAAGATGAGGCCATTAGGGTAGACCCCAGTCCAATATGACTAGTGTCCTTATAAAAAGTGAAAATGCGTACACAGGCACACACAGAGGGAAGATGATGTAAAGCCACACAGGCAGAATACATGTAACAAGGATGGCAGAGATTTGAGTTATGCAGCTGGCAGCCAAGGAACACCAAGCATTGCCAGCAAACCACCAGAAGCTAGGAAGGTCAAAGAAAGATTCCCCTACAGGCTTCAGAGAGAATGTGGTCCTGCTAACACCTTGACTTCAGACTTCTAGCCTCTAGAACTTTGAAACAATACATTTCTATTGTTCTAAGTCACCTGATATGTGGTACTTTGTTGCAGCATCCATAGAAAACTAATATAAGCCCCAAACTGGAAATAATATCTATCAATATCACATCAATAGTAAGAAGGCTAACTTCAATCAGAAATAACAATTTCTGAAATAACAATAGATAGAAATAGCTATTTAAAAATCACAGTTATGACCTGGGAATGACGGCTTATGCCCATAATCCTAGCACTTTGGGAGGCCAAAGCAGGAGGATAACTTGAGGCCGGGAATTTGAGACCAGCTTGGGCAATATAATGACACCCTGTCTCTAGAAAATAAAAAATAGGCTGGTTGCAGTGGCTCACACCTGTAATCCCAGCACTTTGGGAGGCCAAGGCAGTCAGATCACTTGAGGTCAGGAGTTTGAGACCAGCCTGGCCAACATGGCAAAACCCTGTCTCTACTAAAAATACAAAAATTAGCCAGGTATGGTGGAGCATGCACCTGCAATCCCAGCTACTCAGGAGGCTGATGTAGGAGGATTGCTTGAACCTAGGAGGCGGAGGCTGCAGTGAGCTGAATGAATAAATAAATAATAAAATAAAAAATAAAAATTGCACCTACACAAAAAATCATGAATGCATCTGACAAATAAGATGTTTACCATAAGAAGCCAGACACAAAAAGAAACATATTATATGATTTCATTTATATGAAGTTTAAAAGGTGGGCAACTAAACTATAATGTTTAAAAATGCATGCTTAGGTGGTGATGAACTGTAAACAAAAGCAAGGACAGGATCACTGCAGAAGTCAGGATACTGGGTATTTGGGTGGGAGTAGGTGGGGGCAGGGAAAGAATGAGGTAGCAGCTGAATCAGGGAACTGGAAGCTTCTGGGATACTGGCAATATTTTGTTGATTGATCTGAGTAGTGGTTACACAGGTGTTAACTGAGCAATATAATATTATTTTGTGTGCTTTTCTGAATGTGTGCATATTTCACAATTTTAAAAGTTTTATACAACTATTGTTTAAGTCACTTATAAGAAGAGCTCATAAAAAAGAAGGTTATTTTGTAATTTTCATTCAACAGCATCCTTACTGAGTCAATGGCTTAAAGTCATTCCATGAATACTAATACCCAAGCATGTTTTTAGATGTTTCACTCTTGAACTTGATGCCATTAGATATGGCATAAAGAAGTGATTTCTTTGGCTAGAGAAGTGTAATTTGCAAACCATTATAAGAAAGAGTTGACTTCTTTCATGACACCATAAGGAGCTTTGCTGACCTGCTTCCCAATGAAACTGGTGAAAATGACCAAAAAAAAGTAGTCATTTAAAGTCTCTGGAAATGGTTCCAACAACAAAGAACAAATGAAGAAACATCTATTCAAGAAAACGTGTAAAAATTTGATAAAAGAAAGCAAAAGTCTATGGTAGTTAAGACCCCACCACCCCAGCTCAGTATGGTGGAGACTCCACTCCAGACTGCTACAGCTAAAAAAGCACAGGTCTCCTTCTCACCACAGTTTCTGAAACTGCCTTTGCAAAATTATGACTGAGATAGTGAAAGAGATCTAACCTAACTGACTTCATCTTGCTTTTAACGTTTAAGCTGTCCTTGTTCCTTCCTGGACATGGGCTGAACTAACTTTGGGAGGAAGTTAGTTTATAGTTTATAGTTTAAAACAAAGATGATAACAGTCCTTTCCCAAAACAAATCTCCTTGCCTGGGGACTAGACTGCCTTTGTAGGACTAACAAATTAGCCACAAGATTAGAAATTATGGTTTAGGAGTCATGCCACTGGAGTCTGGAAGATGAGGCTGTAAAACCTAGATAATCAACTCCTGCACAGAGGGAGTGCTTTCTGGGTAATCACCAAACTTCACATACATCTGATGAGTCCCAGTAAAAATAGTGGGCCTTAATGAGCACTTTCCTTTCCCTTTTTTGGGGTCAAACTAAGATAAGAAAGCTAGAAGCTTGCATGGGGGTGGGGGGATGCCTGCAGCTGCAAAGAGGTACCTAGAACCAGGCATAGAAATTCCCCTCCTCTTTTTAACTCACGCAGAGTGGGAAGGAGATATGCAGCATAGGAGCAGCCCAAGCTAAGAACCCACCTGCATGATAAAAGAGTGGGGTGGCGGCTGCCAGAGATTCTGCTCTATGCAGATGGCACACCTGATCCCAACCAGTTTTTCGTGCCCTACGTAGATAAGATACCCCCTACCCACTAGCTCATTTATGAAACACCTTACATTTTACTGCAGTATAGCAACCCATATATGACTCCTCTCTGTAGCAGAGAGCTGTTCTTTTCCTTTCATCTGTTAAATTTCTGCTCTAACCTCACCCTGCGTGTGTCCGTGTTCTTGATCTCCATGGCCATGAGACAAAGAACCTCGGGTGTTATCCCAGACAACGACGCTGCTTCAGAAAGAGCCAGGGAAAAAGGCAGCTGACAGGAGCTTGTCCAGGAGCAGAATAAATATCAAACACTGACTTCAGAAACTATTCTTTCAAAGGAAATACAATTTCATCGGTTTAGATTATAAAGCTATTTATGCCCCAGGGCACTGTTAAAAACAGTGGAGCAATCAGCAGGCAATTAGTGAAGATTTAACATCTAGGTGTGGTCAGAGAAAGAGAAGTGGTCTTTACCAATATCACTGTCATCCCAGAATAACTGTAGGCATACCCAAAACTGTCTTTCTGAGGAGCAACGTCAGAGGCTTCATTAGCACTGTGGGGGTTGGGGGAGAGTGTTTAAACTTTACTAGAATAATCCAGCCAGCCAATAAACTGATAAATAAACAAATAGCAACAGCAAGCTCTGGGGGTGGAGAAACTGGTACCCAGAATTGATATAACACATAATCTGAAAGGTCAAATTTCCAACAAAAAATAACAAGGTATACAAAGAAACAGTAAGGTATGATCATATACCAGATTAAAAAAAAAACAAAAACAGGCAGCTGGGCATGGTGGCTCACGCCTGTAATCCTAGCACTTTGGGAGGCCAAGGCAGGTGGATCATGAGGTCAGAAGATGAAGACCATCCTGGTTAACATGGTGAAACCCCATCTCTACTAAAAATACAAAAAATTAGCCAGGCATGGTGGTGGGCGCCTGTAGTCCCAGCTACTCGGGAGGCTGAGGCAGGAGAATGGCGTGAGCCCGGGAGGTGGAGCTTGCAGTGAGCCGAGATGGCACCACTGCACTCTAGCCTGGGTGACAGAGCGTGACTCCATCTCAAAAAAAAAAAAAAAAAAAAAAAAAGCGGAGCTAATAGCTCTGACAAGACGTCTCTGGCTAGCAAAAGACCAAAAGACAAATATTTACACAGATTCCAAATATGTTTCTGCCACTTTGCATGTTCATGAGGCTATTTACAAAGAGAAAAGACTTTTAACTGCTGAAAGTGAAGAAATAAAGTACAAGGAAGAAATTCTATGGCTCTTAAATGCTGTATGGGCCCCAAAAGAGGTGGCAGTGATGCACTGCAAGGGGCACCAAAAAGCAAGAACACTAAAGGCTAAAGAAAGTAGAAAGGCAGACAAAGAGGCAAAGCAGGCTGCAATGACAACTCCACCTTCTAAAGAAAAAGCCTTAGCTATGCCTTTCCTCCCGGAGATTCCCCTCCTGGAGATCCCAAGCTACACTCCAAATGAAAGGGCTTAGTTTGCCCAGAAAAATAAAAACTACATTGAAAAAGGATAGTAAAAATTCTCCAATGGGAGGCTAGCCATACCTGAAATGGTGGCCCCCAGATTTGTAAAAGAGTTCCACCAAGGAACTCATGTGGAGAAAAACAGCACTAAAGACATTATTAAGGCATCATTTCTATATGCCATGGCTCACTGCTATTAACTCGAGCCATTTGTAAACAAACAGTGTTTAACTCGCACTCAGAACAATCCACGACAAAGGCCTACTTGGCCCCCAGGAGATCAGAAAACAAAAGCTATGCCCTGTGAAAAACTGCTTATGGACTTCACCGAATTGCCCTGAGAGGGAGGCTAACAGTACATGTTGGTGTTCATTTGCACCTTTTCAGGGTAGGTCATGGCCTTCCCCACCTGGACAGAGAAGGCACTAGAGGTGACCAAGGTGTTAAGAGACATTATTCCCAGATTTGGACTGCCTCTAACTCTAAGATCAGACAATGAACCAACATTTGTGGCTGAAATAGTTCAAGACTTAACTCGACTATTAAAAATAAAATGGAAATTACATACAACCTACAGGCCGCAGAGCTCAGGTAAAGTGGAGTGCATGAACACTCAAACAGCTGCTGAAGAAATTTTGTCAAGAAACTCATCTAAAGTAGGATCAGGTCTTGCCCATGGTCCTCATCCAAGTCAGGTGCACCCCCACCAAACAAACTGGGTATTCGCCCTATGACATTTTGTTCAGCCTGCCACCCCCCATCATAAGTCAGATTAAAGGTAATCTCTGTAAACTAAGAGAACTAACTTTAAAAAGGCAAATGCAGGCTTTAAGTACAGCCATGTAAAAGATGCATGGCTGGGTATGAAAAAGAATGCCTATAAGTCTAACAGACCCAGTACACCCTTTCAAACCTAAGGACTTTGTTTAAGTTAAAAAATGGAATCCAACCACTCTAGAACCCATATAGGATAGGCCCCATATTGTAATCATGTCTACTCCCACTGCTGTTAAAGTTGCAGGTCTCACACCTTGGATTCACCATAGCCGTCTGAAACCAGCGGCAGCAGTAACTCATGATGATGACCAGTGGATTAACCAACAAGACCCAGATCACCCCACCCGAATAGTCCTATGGCAAAACCCAACCACCGGTAAGAAGGACAACTGCCCTGCTCTGACCACACCGGAAGCTGGTCAGTCTACACATGGCTAAAGCTTGAGGATCCTGCAAGATCTGCTCTAGTCACATCCCAGAAGCTGACTAGTCTATGCACAGCCAAAGTTGAGAGGACCATCTCTGGATAAGTAAATGTAAATACAATTTATAAGCCTAGTTATAATTCTGTCAATACTGATTGTTCTGTTGTTATGTTATTACTGCAAATGCTGCAAATATCTAGGCCCAGAAGAAGGTTTGCCATGCCCATGTGTAGTATAAGCATGTTTCTATTACATACACTAATGTTCTTCCCATTTCTGCCTATACTGAAAAAGGAGAAATCTCTAGAAAGATGCCCACACTGTGTACACACTACCTGGGTAAGAAATACCTCAGTTAAAACTCTACTGTACCATACCTACTATAAATATACAGAAACCAAGTTAGGAACCCGCACATACAACCAGGCGACCTATTCAGTCTGTGACCCAGGAAATAAGCAGCTATATGTATGTTATAACCCTTTTACCCTATGAATTCTGGTTTGAGGTACCCATTAAATCAGAGAAAAAAAAAAAAAGGAGAGGTTATAGCTTGAACCAAAGAAGCCCCTCCCTCCTATAAAAGGCCTATTTCCTTGTACTTTGATGCCTGCCATGCCACGTATGTTCATAATCATAAAAAACCAGAAGCAGTCTGCAATGGTTTAACACAAGAGAGGCTTAGCAGCAACAGTCCTAAACATCTGTACAGAAAACCACAAATCGGATGCCCACACTGTGACATTCAGTGGTCTATGCTAACACAGCTCCAACATTTATATTCAGGAAGGATTGCTCTACTAAGTAGTACGTCAACCAAACCAAATTGTAAGATAAGGACATGCAATCCTTTAAATTTTACTACCTTAAAGCCAGATCTACTTTTTTGATCTACAGGACAGACAGCACTATTACGAGTTGATAGATAAGAAGCAGGCCTTGAAGTTCCACTACTGATTGTCAAAAAGACTAGAAGGACTCAAATGCATCCAACCCCGCAATTCCAGGTCCATAAGTCATTCTATAAGCATTTTGATCAGCCAGTGCCTGAGCTTCCCCCATTAACCAAAAACTTATTTGCTCAACTAGCTGAAAACATAGCTGGCAGCTTAAGAATTTCCTCATGCTATGTATGTAAAAAAACTAATATGGGGAATCAGTGGCCATGGGAGGCAAAGGAATTAATGCCTTGAGATAACTTCACTTCGCCTAACCCTGCCAGTGAACCAACAGCCTCAGCCAGTGTTTGGTTGTTAAAAACCTCCATAATTAAAAAGTACTGTATCGCCCGATGGGGAAAGCCTTTCACAGAGGCAGTAAGAGAAACAACCTGCCTAGGGCAACAGTATTACGATAAGACTAAAAACAAAACTTTATAGAGAAATGCCCAGAATGACTCCTACTTACCAGATCCAAACCCTTTCTCTCAATTCTTTACTCTGAGCCACTCTTGGCATCAGCTAGAGGCTCCAAATGCTTGGAAAGCACCCTCTGGCCTATATTGAATCTGTAGAGCATGGGCGTATCAGCAACTGCTGGCCAAATGGACAGTGGCATGTGTGTTAGGAACAATCAAGCCATCCTTCTTTCTAATTCCTCCAAAGCAAGGGGAAATCTTAAGATATCCAGTTTATGATAAAAATTTTAAAAAACTAGAAGAAGCATAATTACTAAAATAGACACAAATGTCAAAAAGATGTGGACATAGGAGACTGAAAAGATAATGAATGGCCTTCTGAAAGAATCATTAAATATTATAGGCCAGCTACCTGGTCGCAAGATGGGTCATGGAGATATCGCACCCCAATCTATATGCTTAACTGCATCATAAAGTTGCAGGTAGTCCTTGGAATTATAACCAATGAAACATCAAGGGCACTAGATTTATTGGCAATACAAGCAACACAAATAAGAAATGCTATATATCAAAATAGATTAGTTTTAGATGACCTTTTAGCCACAAAAAGAAGAGTATGTGGAAAATTTAATTTAACCTATTGTTGCCTAGAGATCAATGATAATGGCCAAGCTATCATGGAAATCACAGCTAGAATGCGTGAGTTGGCCCATGTTCCAGTTCAGACTTAGTTTGGGTGGTCCCCAGATTCCTTGTTAGGAAAATGGTTCTCAACCTTTAAAAGATTCAAAACCCTCATTGGTAGGTTCTTGCTTATTCTTGGCATCTGCCTCATCCTCTCTTGCCTTTTACCTCTGTTTATTAAGAGTATTCAGTCAACTATAAAGGCAATAGTAACCCAACACACTACAGCGTAGTTGATGGCATTAACCAAATATCAGCCGCTGCCAGCAAAAGAAAAAGCTCAGCTCCACAGAGAGGCGGCAAAATGTAGTGCTTTCTATTAACACTTTTGTTATAAAAAGCACCAAAGAGGGGAATGGAACAGGAACTAAAAGAAATTAAGAAATTGTAAGCAGAAACTCAGTTGTATGTAAGAAAACCCAATTCCCCCAGAGAAAAAGAAAGAACTAGAGTCCTCCAACAAATTTACAAGAAAAAAACAAACAACCCCATCAAAAAGTGGGCGAAGGATATGAACAGACACTTCTCAAAAGAAGACATTTATGCAGCCAAAAGACACATGAAAAAATGCTCATCATCACTGGTCATCAGAGAAATGCAAATCAAAACCACAATGAGATACCATCTCACACCAGTTAGAATGGTGATCATTAAAAAGTCAGGAAACAACAGGTGCTGGAGAGGATGTGGAGAAATAGGAACACTTTTACACTGTTGGTGGGACTGTAAACTAGTTCAACCATTGTGGAAGTCAGTGTGGCGATTCCTCAGGGATCTAGAACTAGAAATACCATTTGACCCAGCCATCCCATTACTGGGTATATACCCAAAGGATTATAAATCATGCTGCTATAAAGACACATGCACATGTATGTTTCTTGCAGCACTATTCACAATAGCAAAGACTTGGAACCAACCCAAATGTCCAACAATGATAGACTGGATTAAGAAAATGTGGGACATATACACCATGGAATACTATGCAGCCATAAAAAATGATGAGTTCACGTCCTTTGTAGGGACATGGATGAAGCTGGAAACCATCATTCTCAGCAAACTATCACAAGGACAAAAAACCAAACACCACATGTTCTCACTCATAGGTGGGAATTGAACAATGAGAACACATGGACACAGGAAGCGGAACATCACACACTGGGGCCTGTTGTGGTGTGGGGGAAGGGCGGAAGGATAGCATTAGGAGATATACCTAATGTTAAATGATGAGTTACTGGGTGCAGCACACCAACATGGCACATGTATGCATATGTAACTAACCTGCACGTTGTGCACATGTACCCTAAAACTTAAAGTATTAAAAAAAAAAAAAAAAAAAGTAACTGCCTGTTTTTCTGTGGCTAGTGAGCCTTATCTCTCCTCCTTTCCCAGGCATTGTGAAGACCCTGTTTCCCTAGCTGTGCAGCTGCAAGGTCACTACACAGATAAACTCAAGTCGCAAAACATGTTTTTCCTTGAAAAGTAAGAAATGATAGAATGCATGTCTCAATTAATTGAATAACTGTCTCTGTTTCTCGCTTCTGTAATATGCTTCCCCCTGCACAGATCTCCCCCCACCTCATGAAATGCTTAAAAGGTAACAACTCTTTGTTACATCCAAACATCCAAAGGGCTCAGTCCTTTGGATGTTAATCTGACTGGGCTGGTGCACCTAAATAATAAATAACCTCCTTGCCGGGCGCAGTGGCTCACGCCTGTAATCCCTCGTGAGGCCGAGGAGGGCGAGTCACAAGGTCAGGAGATTGAGACCAACCTGGCTAACATGGTGAAACCCCTTCTCTACTAAAAATACAAAAATTAGCTGGGCATGGTTGCAGGCCCCTGTAGTCCCAGCTACTTGGGAGGCTGAGGCAGGAGAATGGCGTGAACCTGGGAGGTGGAGCTTGCAGTGAGCTGAGATCGCGCCACTACACTCCAGCCTGGGCAACAGAGACTCCGTCTCAAAATAAAATAAAATAAAATAAAATAAAATAAAATAAAATAAAATAAAATAAAATAAAATAAGTAAATAAATAAATATCCTCCTAAACCCCATCAGTCTCTCTGATTCCTTATCAATCCGGCTACTGTAGGATCTCCATCTGATACCAACAAAATTAGAGTAAGGTGTCATAAGTGTGGGGAGAAAAGGGAGCTGACAGAATTTAGAACCCCAAAAAATCTTAATTCAGTCCTGGATCCTCTCTTATATTCCCTCAAGATCACATCAGATGCTGGTGTGTGGGAGTTGTTGTCTCACTGGCTCCAGAATATGCAGACCTCTTGTCTTCACTAGTTCCTTCTCCCCCTCCACAGAGGGCATTCTCATTGTAGATAGGAAAAATCATTCCTACTGTCCATTTCTTTAAGATTCTTCCCGTGTAAGTTTGGAGTTGTATAAAACAAAACTCAGAAAGATCTGTAGGGTCTTTCTATTTTTCTGCTCTGCAACATTCTAATGGTACAGCATAGAAAGATAAAGGGTGAATTTCACTGTGTGTAAATTATAACTTAGTTTTAAAATGCAACCCTTCTTACAGATCACTTGAGGTCAGGAGTTCAAGGCCAGCCTGGCCAACATGGTGAAACCCTGTCTTTACCAAAAATACAAAAATTAGCCAGGTGTGGTGGCACATGCCTGTAGTCTCAGCTACTGGGGAGGCTGAGGCAGGACAATTGCTTGAACCCAGAAGTCAGAGGTTGCAGTGAGCCAAGATCGCACCACTGCACTCCAGCCTGGGTGATGGAGTGAGACCCTGTCTCAAAAAAAAAAAAAAAAAAAAAGTAAATAGAAACAAAAAAATAATAAAAGCAATCCTCCTCTAGAAACAAACATAAAAACTCTTCAACACAGAAATAAAACCCTACAGAGCCAGTCCTGTACACCATTCCTCCTCACATTATCCCACTCCTCTCATTACTTGCATTACTTGTGACATTTCAGCCACTCTGGCTTTTCTTTAAACCTGAGAGATCTCCATTATTTATTCAAATAGTTTTTCCTTTCCATTTCTCTCTCTCTCTCTCTCTCTCTCTTCCCTTGAACTTTAGTTATCTAGGTGTTAGCACTTTTACTCTCTCAACCTAAATAATAAACAGAGAGGCTCTCTAAAAGAAGATATTTATTCAGGAATAGAACACTGCAATAGAAATACATGTGCCATAGTAAACTATGTGCATGTGCATATTCAGGGAGGTAAAGAAAGACAAAGGTTCTTAAAGGAAACATGAGGAGGATTATATAATTGTTTTGAGATAATTATCCTTGGCTACAATAATCAATACAAGGTGATGCTAGTTTGAGGTTAAACAGGCAATTGCTGGGCAGATATACTCAAAGACGTATTTTTTTGTGTAAAGACGTGATGGCTTTGGTGCAAGCTTGTGGTTTCTGCAGAATCTTTTGTGATAGCTCTTTCTATCAGACATTTATGCATGAGAGCCCTCCCTTCATAGACTTCCCTGGCTCTATTTGTCAGGTTTTTTTTTTTTTTTCTAACACAAGTGACTGCATTTTGATTCTGACAACTTTCACATTTCCCTCTTTTGATCAACATCTTTCTTCGAAACCATCATTGATCAATCATCCTGTAGTTAGGTTTTGATTGCCCCTTGATCCTGGAATGGACCTGTCTTGGTTTGGACTGGTCTAGTGCAGTGAGCAAAGATTGCACCACTGCACTCCAGCCTGGGTGACAGAGTGAGACTCTGTCTCAAAAAAGTAAAATAAATTTAAAAAAAAGCAAACTAAATTCAACAATACACTAAAAAGATCATTCACCAGGATCAAGTGGTATTTATTCCAGGGATGCAAGAATGTTTCAATGTATGCAAATAAATAAATGTGATACACCAAATTTACAGAACCAAGAACAAAAACCATATGATCATTTCAATAGATGCTGAAAAAGCATTTGCTAGAATTCAACATCCCTTTATGATAAAAACCCTCAACACACTGGGTATAGAAGGAACATACCTGAAACTAAAGAAGACCATATATGACAAGCTCACAGCCAACACTGAACTGAAGGTGAAAAAATTGAAAGCCTTTCCTTTAAAATCTGTAAAAGGACAAGGATGACCACTTTCACCACTTTTATTCAACATAATACTTGAAGTCCTGGCCAGAGCAATCAAGAAAGAGAGAGAAATAAAAGGCATCCAAATTGGAAAGGAAGACGTCAAATTAGCCTTGTACTCAGAGGGCATGATCTTATATTTAGAAAAACATAAAGACTCCAAAACTTGTTAGAACTAATACATGAATTCAGTAAAGTTGCAAGATACAAAATCATAATATGCATATGAGGTGGGGTGCTGAAGTCCCCTACAATTACTGTATTGCAGCCTATCTCTCCCTTTAGATCTATTAATATTTGCTTTATATACATAGGTGCTCCAGTTTTGGGTGCATAGATATTTATAATTGTTATATTCTCTTGCTGAATTTACCTCACTGTCATTATAGCATTTATATATGGCAACAACAAACAGTCTGAAAAAAAAAATCAAGAAAGCAATCCCATTTATAACAGCTATAAAGCATAAAATATACTTATAAATAAATTTAACCAAAAAAGTGAAAGAAAATTTTTTGCTCAGGATTGCTTTGGTGATTTGGCATCTTTTGTGGTTCCATATAAATTTTAGCATTGTTTTTTCTATTTCTGTGAAGACTATCACTGGTAATTTGATAGGGATAGCATTGAATGTGTGAATTTTCTTCTATATAAAATAATTATAAAATGCAGATGAAAGAAATTGAAGAAGACAGAAAAAAATGAAAGGATATTCCATGCTCATGAACTGGAGGAAGAATTATTATTGTTAAAATGACAACACTACCCCAAATGATTTACAGATTCAATGCTACCCATATCAAAATACTGGTGATTTTCTTCACAGAAATAGAAAAAACAATGCTAAAATTTGTATGGAACTACAAAAGATGCCAAATAGCCAAGGCAATCCTGAGCAAAAAGAAGAAAGCTGGAGGCATCACACTATCTGACTTTAAAATACACTACAACATTATATCAGCAAGGTACTGGCATAAAAACAGACACATAGGCCAATGGAAAAGAATGGAGAACCCAGATATAAATCCACACACTTACAGCCAACTCATTTTTGACAAAGGCACCAAGAACATGCAATGGGAAAAGGACAGTCTCTTCAATAAATGGTGCTGGGCAAACTGAATGTGCAGAAGAATGAAACTAGATACCTGTCTCTCACCATATACTGAAATCAACTCCAGATGGATTAAAGGCTTAAATGTAAGGCCTGAAATTATAAACCCACTAGAGAGAAACATAAGAGAAACACTTGAGGACATTTGTGTAGGCAGAGATTTTATAGCTAAGACCTCAAAAGCACTGCCAACAAAAACAAAAACAGATAAATGGAACTATATTAAACTAAAAAGTTTCTGCACAGCAAAGGAAACAATCAACAAATTGAAGGGACAACCCACAGAATGGGAGAAAATATATGTGAACTATCCCTCAGACAAGGAATTAATAACCAGAATATATAACGAGCTCAAACAACTTAATAGGAAAAAAGCAAATAATTACATTTTAAAATGGGCAATAATCCTAGCACTTTGGGATTCTGAAGCAGAGGGATCATGTGTGCCCAGGATTTCAAGGTTATGGTGAACTATTATCATGCCACTGCTCTCAAGCCTGGGCAACAGAATGAGACCCTATCTCTCAAAAAAAGGGGAGGAAGGCGAAAGATCTGAATGGACATTTCTTAAAAGAAGACATACAAATGGCCAAGAGGTATATTTTTAAAATGCTGAGCATCACTAATCATGAGAGATATGCAAATCAAAACTACAATGAGGCTGGGCCCGGTGGCTCATGCCTGTAATCCCAGCAGTTTAGGAGGCTGAGGTAGGCAGATCGCTTGAGGTTATGAGTTCAAGACCAGCCTGGCCAACATGGCGAAAGCCGGTCTCTACTAAAAATACAAAAATTACCCAGGCATGGTGGCATGCACCTGTAACCCCAGCTACTAGGGAGACTGAGGCTGGAGAATCGCTTGAATCCAGGAGGCAGAAGTTGCAGTGAGTTGAGATCATACCACTGTTCTCCAGCCTCAGCAGCAGAGTAAGACTCTGTCTCAAAAAAAAAAAAAAAACCTACAGTGAGATACCATCTCACCACAGTTGAAATGGTTTTTATCAAAAAGAAAGGAGCTTTTTCACACTGGGTTTGCCACCAGAACACAGGTGTCGTGAAAACTACCCCTAAAAGCAAAAATGGGAAAGGAAAAGACTCATATCAACATTGTTGTCATTGGACACGTAGATTTGGGCAAGTCCACCACTATTGGTCATCTGATCTACAAATGCGGTGGCATCGACAAAAGAACCATTGAAAAATTTGAGAAGGGGGCTGCTGAGATGGAAAAGGGCTCCTTCAAGTATGCCTGGGTCTTGAATAAGCTGAAAGCTGAGCGTGAACGTGGTATCACCATTGATATCTCCTTGTGGAAATTTGATACCAGCAAATACTACATGACTATCATTGATGCCCCAGGACACAGAGACTTCATCAAAAACATGATTACAGGGATGTCTCTGGCTGATTGTGCTGTCCTGATTGTTGCTGCTGGTGTTGGTGAATTTGAAGCTGGTATCTCCAAGAATAGGCAGACCCAAGAGCATGCCCTCCTGTCTTGCACACTGGGTGTGAAACAACTAATTGTTGGTGTTAACAAAATGGATTCCACTGAGCCACCCTACAGCCAGAAGAGATATGAGGAGATCATTAAGGAAGTCAGCACTTACATTAAGAAAATTGGCTACAACCCTGACACAGTAGCATTTTTGCCAATTTCTGGTTGGAATAGTGACAACATGCTGTAGCCAAGTGATAACATGCCTTAGTTCAAGAGATGGAAAGTCACCCATAAGGATGGCAATGCCAGTGGAACCATGCTGCTTGAGGCTCTGGACTGCATCCTACCACCAACTCATCCAACTGACAAGCGTTTGTGCCTGCCTCTCCAGGATGACCACAAAATTGGTGGCATTGGTACTGTTTCTGTTGGCTGAGTGGAGACTCAAATTATTAGTTTTTAAAATCAGTACTTTTTAATGGAAACAACTTGACCAAAAATCTGTTATAGAATTTTGAGACCCATTAAAAAGGTTTAATGAGAAAAAAAAAAAAGAAAGAAAGGGAATAACAGATATTGGCATGGATGTGGAGAAAGAGGAAACCTCATACACTGTTGATGGGAAGATAAATTAGTACAGCCATTATGGAAAACAGTGTGGAGTTTCCTCAAAAAACTAAAATATAGGCCAGGCATGGTGGCTCATGCCTGTAATCTCAGCACTTTGGGAGGCCGAGGCGGGTGGATCACCTGAGGTCAGGAGTTTGAGACCAGCCTGGCCAACATGGTGAAACCCCATCTCTACTAAAAATACAAAAAATTAGCTGGGCATGGTGGCAGGTGCCTGTAATCCCAGCTACTCGGGAGGCTGAGGCATAAGAATCACTTGAACCCAGGAGGTGGAGGTTGAAGTGAGCCGAGATGGCACCATTGCACTCCAGCCTGGGTGACAGAGCAAGACTCTGTCTCAAAAACAAAAACAAAAAAACTAAAACTAAAAAGTAGAACTACATATGATCCAGCAATTTCACTATTGGGTATATAGCCAAAAGAAAGGAAATCAATACATCAAAGAGGGATCTGGATTCCCATGTTTATTGCAGCACCCTTCACAATAGCCAAAATATGGAATTGATCTAAGTGCTTCTCAGTGGATGACTCAATAAAGAAAACAGGTACATATATATGCAATGAATCATTATTCAGCTATCTAGATAATGAAATCTTGTCATTTGCATCAACATGTTAAGTAAAATAAGCCAAGCACAGAAAGACAAATATCACATGTTCTTACTCATATGTGGGAGTTATAAAAGTGGATTTTATGGAGATAGAAAGTTGACTGGTGGTTACCAGAGGTAGGAAAGCTATGGGTACAGGGGGAATGAAGACAGGTTAATTAATGGATACAAATATACAGTTAGATAGAAGTAAGGCATGGTAGTCAATAGATCAGTAGGGTGACTATAGTTAACATTAATCAATTGAACATTTCAAAATATCTGGAAAACAATAATTTGAATGTTCCTAGTGTAAAGAAAAGATGAATATTTAAGATGATAGATATCTAAGGATTCCTGCAGGTAGTTAGAAAGAGACCACAGACATTGAAGGAAGCTCACTCAGTATCTGCTCCTCACCCTGTCTCTCTGGCAAAGTAGTAAGTGAGGTGCTGAGCAGAATGAGCTACTTTGTGGTTTCCACTGTGAGCAGCCCTGTCCCTTATTCAGTGGCTTGTCCTGAAGTGGTGATGGCCGAATAGAAGCAGCTGTGGTCCGCAGCACTCACAGAGAGTAAGGAAAATTGAAAGTGGATTTAGCACCTTCAACTGAAATATCCAGGTTCTCACAATGGGACTGACTAGAAAATTAACTTGACTCAAGGAGAATGAAGAAAAGCAGGTTGGGGCAATGACCCACCCGGGAGTAGCACAAAGCCAAAGGAACCCCCACCCCCAGCCAAAGGAAGTGGTGAGTGATAGTGCAACCCTGCCCAGGAAACCATGCTTCTCCCACAGATCTTTGCAGCCCACAGACCAGGAGATCCCCTCGTGAGCCCACACTTCTAGGGCCTTGGGTCCTATACACAGAGTTGTGTGGAGTCTTGGCAGAACAGCCATTCAGGCACTCACAGAGACCCAAGACTTTTACATACTCTAGCCCCGAAATCCTTGGTGAGGCAGCAGATCTGTTTATACATTCCCCTAGGAAGGGAGCTGAATCCAGGGAGCCAAGAAGTGTCATTCTGCAGGGCCCACTTCCACAGCATAAGTTAAGACACACGGGCTTGGAATTCCAGCCAGCCAGTGGCAACAGGCTGAGCCCACCTGAGATAGGAAGGAGTTCCCGGGGGAGGGGTGGGCACTATTTTCATAGTGCGGACAACTAGTATTCCAGCATGCCTGCTCTGGACAGTGCAGGTGGTCAGGACAAGGAGGGGACCCCCTAATGCAGCACATTTGCCTTGCCAGATTGTGCCCAGACTGCCTCTTTAAGCAGACCCCGATCAAGTCCTCCTCACTGGGTGGGGCCTTCCTGTGGGAAGCCTTCAGCTACTTCAGCCAGTCTTATAAAGACCTGATCTCTCCCTGGGAGCGAACTTGGTGGGGGCAGGGATGGCTTCCATATCTGCACTTCAGTCGACTCAGCTGTTCAAGCCTGCCAGCTCTGGAGAGTCTAGGCATCTGGACAAAGAGTACCCTTGTCAACACAGCAAACCTGCTCTACCAAAAAGCAGCTGGACAGCTTCTGTAAGTGTGTCCTGAATTCTATTCCTCCTACTGGGTGAGACCTCCCAGAAGGGGTCTCCAGACACCTCCTACAAGAGTGTTCAGGCCAGGAAAAGTTCAGTAACCCCCTGGGACAGAGCTTCCAGAGGAAAGAGCAGGCTGGCATCTTTGCTATTTCACAGACTTCACTGATGATACTTCCAGGTACAGGAAAAACTGAGGCAACTAGGGTCTGGAGTGGATGCCCAGAAAAACCACAGCAGCCCTATGGTTGCTAAGTCAGTGCCCTGTTAAGAGAAAAGCAAACAAATGGAAAACTATGACAACAACATCAACCAAAAAGACCCCACAAAAAGCCCATTCAAAGGTCAGCAACCTCAAAGACTGCAGGCAGATAAGCCCACAAAGCTGACAGTGAATCAACAAAACAATTCTGAAAACTCAAAAAGGTGGAGTGCCTCTTCTCCAAATGACTGCAATAACTCTCCAGCAAGGGGACAGAACTGGACAGAGGCTGACATGGCTGAATTGACAGAAGGAGGCTTCAGAAGATGAATATTAATGAACTTTGCTGAGCTAAAGGCGCATGTTGTAACCCAATGCAAAGAAGTTAAGAATCATGATAAAACAATACAGGAGCTACTAATTGGAATAGCCAGTTTAGCGAGGAACATAACTGACCTCATGGAGCTAAAAAACACAACATGAGAACTTCACAATGCAATCACAAGTATCAATAGCAGAATAGACCAAGCAGAGAAAAGAATCTCAGAGGTTGAACACTATCTTTCTGAAATAAGACAGACAGATAAAAAGAAGAAAAAATAATAACAAAGGATTAACAAACTCTCTGAGAAATATGGGATTATGTAAAAAGACTGAACTTAGCACTGATTGGGGTACCTGAAAGAGACAGGGAGAACAGAACCAAGTTGGAAAACATACTTCAGGATATCATCCAGGAAAACTTCCCCAACCTAGCAAGACAGGCCAACATTCAAATACAGGAAACCCAGAGAACCCCAGTAAGATACTCCATGAGATCAACCCCAAGACACATAATCATCAAACTCTTCAAGGTCAAAATGAAGGAAAAAACTGTTAACGGCAGCTAGAGAGAAAGGTCATGTCACCTAAAAACGGAAGCCCATCAGAGTAACAGTGGGCCTCTCTGTGGAAACCCTATAAGCCAGAAGAGATTGGAGGCCAATATTTAACATTCTTAAAGAAAAGAATTACCAGCCCAGAATTTAATATTTGGCCATACTAAGCTTCAAAAGTGAAGGAGAAATGAGATCCTTTTCAGAAAAGCAAATGCTGAGGGAATTTGTCACCACCAGGCCTGCCTTGCAAGAGCTCCTGAAGGAAGCACTAAATATGAAAAGGAAAAACTGTTACCAGCCACTACAAAAACACACTGAAGTACACAGACTAGTGACACTATGAAGCAACTACATAAACAAGTCTGTAAAATAACCAGCTGACATCATGATGACAGGATCAAATTCACACATAACAATATTAACCTTAAATGTAAATGGGCTAAATAAATGCCCCAATTAAAAGACACCAAGTGGCAAGCTGGCTGAAGAGGAGACCCATTGGTATGCTGTCTTCAAGGGACCCATCTCACATGCAAAGACACACATAGGCTCAAAAGAAAGGAATGGAGGAAAATTTATCAAGCCAATGGAAAACAGAAAAAAGAAGGGGTTGCAATCTTAGTTTCTGACAAAACACACATTAAACCAAAGATCAAAAAAGACAAAGAAGGGCATCACACAATGGTAAAGGGTTTGATTCAACAAGAAGAGATAACTATCCTAAATATATATGCACCCAATACAGAACATCCAGATTCAATTCACAAAGCCAAGTTCGTAGAGTCCTACAAAGAGATCTGGACTCCCACACAATAATAATGGGAAATTTTAACACCTCACTGTCAATATTAGGCAGATCATCGAGACAGAATATTAACAAAGATATTCAGGACCTGAAGTCAGCTCTGGATCAAGTGGACCTGATAAAACAGAACTCTCCACCCCAAAACAACAGAATATACATTCTTCTCATTGCCACATGGCACTTACTCTAAAATTTATCACATAATCAGAAGTAAAACATTCAGCAAATGCAAAATAACTGAAATCATAAGTCTCTCAGACCACAGCGAAATCAAATTAGAATTCAAGATTAAGAAATTCACTCAAAACCACACAACTACATTGAACAACCTGCTCCTGAATGACTCCTGAGTAAATAATAAAATTAAGGCAGAAATCAAGAAGTTCTTTGAAACTAATGAGAACCAAGAGACAATGTACCAGAATCTCAAGGATGCAGCTAAAGCAGTTTATAGCACTAAATGCCCACATCAAAAAACTAGAAAGATCTCTAATTAACAACCTAACATTACAACTAAAAGAACTAGAGAACCAAGAGCAAACAAACCCTAAAGCTAGCAGAAGACAAGAAGTAATCAAGATCAGAGTTGAACTGAAGGAGATAGAGACACAAAAAACCCTTCAAAAAAAATCAATGAATCCAGGAGGTGGTTTTTTGAAAAAATTAATCAAATAGATAGACTGTTACCTAGACTAATAAAGAAGAAAAGAGAAAATAATCAAATAAACACAATCAGAAACGATAAGGGGGATATTACCACTGACCCCACAAAAATATGAACAAACACTGGAGAATACTATAAACACCTCTATGCACATAAACTAGAAAATCTAGAAGAAACTGATAAACACCCTCCCAAGACTGAACCAGGAAGAAATTGAATCCCTGAATAGACCAATAATGAGTTCTGAAATTGAGGCAATAATAAATAGTCTACCAACCAAAAAAAGCCCAGGACCAGATGGATTCACAGCTTAATTCTACCAGAGGTACAAAGAAGAGCTGGTACCATTTCTGCTGAAACTATTTTAAACAATTGAAAAGGAGGGACTCCTTCCTAACTCATTTTATGAGGCTAGTGTCATCCTGATATCAAAACCTGGCAGAGATACCACAAAAAAAGAAACCTTCAGGCCAATATCTCTGATGAACATTGATGCAAAAATCCTCAATAAAATACTGGCAAACCAAATCCAGACATTTATACAATCAACAAACATATGGAAAAAAAAAAAAGCTCAACATCACTGATCATTAGAGAAATGCAAATCAAAACCACATTGAGATACCATCTTACAACAGTCAGAATAGCAATTATTAAAAAGTCAAAAACAACAGCTGCTGGTGAGGTTGTGGAGAAATAGATACGCTTTTGCACTGTCAGTGGGAGTGTAAATTAGTTCAACCATTGTAGAAGACAGTGTGGCAACTCCTCAAAGATCTAGAGGCAGAAGTACCATTTGATCCAGCAATCCCATTACTGGGTACATACCCAAAGGAAGGTAAATCATTCTATTATAAAGATACATGCATGCATATGTTCACTCCAGCACTATTCCCAATGGCAAAGACATGGAATCAACCCAAATGCCCATCAATGATAGACTAAGGAAAATTTAGTACATACACACCATGGAATAGTATGCAGCCATAAAAAGGAACAAGATCATGTCTTTTGCAGGAATATGGATGGAGCTGGAAGCTGTTATCCTCAGCAAACTAACACAGGAACAGAAAAGCAAACACCACATGTCCTCACTTATAAGTGGGAGCTGAATGATGAGAAGACAAGGACACATGGGGGGAACAAAACCTACTGGGGCCTGTTGGGGGTGGGAGGTCGGGGAGGGAGAAGATCAGGAAGAATAGTTAATGGATGCTGGGCTTAATACCTAGGTGATGAGATGATCTGTGCAGCAAACCACCATGGCACACGTTTACCTATGTAACAAACCTGCACATCCTGCACAGGTACCCCTGAACTTAAAATAAAGTTGAAGGAAAAAAAAAAGATGATAGATATCCCATCAACCTTGATTCGATTCTGTGAATGTATCAAATTATCACACATACTACAAAAACATGTACATCTATTATGTATCAATAAAAGAAATACTGAGTTGAAATGATAAGAGTAGGAGGAATATATGGAAAGGAAGAAAGGAATACTCACATTTTTAGACATCTACTGTGAGCTAGGCACCTACTCAGCATTTTCTCACTTATTCTTGAAAGAATCTTTCCAGATTATTATTGTTAACCCAGGAGGCTGTCAAATTAGAAGTGAATCTGTGCCTCAAAAGTTAAAGAAATCAGTAACTAATAGAAATAATTGAGTTTGTAAGACGGCAGCTAAGAAAGAAATAATTTGTTGTTAACACTGAAACTCTCTCTGCTTATGAGATAAAGTAACTGACTAACACCAGTTGGAATCAATATGGCCAGTGCATGTCTGTGCAGAACCAGCTTGCTGACACCACCTGCCTGAATTTACATGAAATAATTCATACTAACTCCCCTCGAATTTGCACATGTGATCCACGAGGTATCATGAAGAGACAATTGCACATGCCCAGAGACTTTCCAGACCTCCACTTTTCTCCCACCAATCACCTAATCTCAAAATCCACCCCCTGAACATTTTCTAATAAAGATACTGCTTTGAAGCTAGCACAGAGAGACAGATTTGAGCTTCACACTCCTGTCACCTTGTGAGTTAACTTCCAATAAGAAGTCTTTCTTCTCTCAAAATCTGGTATCATAGTATTGGCTTCTAGTGCATTGGGCAGCAAGCTCCCTTTAACTTGATAACAGTCTCAGAGTAGAATGTCTTTAAAATCGTCTCTACCCTGCCTCCTGCATCGGCCAGCTAGTCCATGCTTACACATGCCCTGTGCTCTCTCGGCTTTGCTGTCCCACTGCCTGGTGTACAGCAGGCCATGCCCTGGAAGACTCAATTCTGACTGCAGCCAGCCCTATGAGAGGAGCCGCCACACTGGGCACAGCAGGATTGGATCAGCTCTGTGGTTGGGGTGAGATTTGAAGAGAGGTCTCCTCCACCTTCTGCCAGACTGCTGCCTGTCAAGACTGTTCTCTCTCTGACCCTAGCAAAGACTATTTGGAATAGCCAACACTTGTGAAGTGGAACATATTGCTGGATCTTGAATCATTCCAAGCTTTCCTTAGGGGACACTGCAAGGGATATATTGGAAGACCTGTCCTGGACCCTGCTCCTTTACTTACAAGCCAGGCTGAACTAACCTCAAAGAGGTAAGATAGGGATGATGAAGATGGTGATGATGTGCCATCTCTCCTCCCTATTCTATAGAATGGCCTGATATCCAATCTGTAACCTGCAAAACCTTTGTACACATACAAAGGTTATTAATAAAATAAACAGCATGTAGCCTTCTACTGGTAGTATAACTTTGGGCAACTTATTGAAACTTTTCTGGGCTTCAGTTTCCTTATATGTAAAATTGGGATAGTAATAATGTATTCCTCTGGTCTATGTGTTCAGGGTTTTGAAATGGTGTTCTAACATCACCTACTATTCACTGGCTAGCAGTACCACTACTTGCCTACAGTAGAATAGAAAGAATTGGAGCTCATTCCTGTGTGTATATATACGTGGTATGATATGAATATGTCTGTCAAAGAAAGGCTAAAGCACTGGTCCAGATTAAAAGAAACTAAAAAGACATGACATCTCACTGAAATATTAATATATAATTCTAAATTGGATTCTGGATAGGGGAGAAAATGCTATGGAGAACAGTTTGAGGACAATTGGTGAAATTCAAATTTGGACTGTATATGAGATCTTATAAGTATTAAAAGAAATAAAGCAGAAACATTTATAACAGTACCTGGGGTGTAGAAAGCACAGTAATTAGTCATTACCTATAGGATGTAAGCCATGTTTTGTTCACTACCATATCCCCAGAACCTAGAGCACATAATATGTGCCTGATTAATATTTTTTGAATGAATGAAGAAACTGGGCTCCTACAACAAGACAGAGCTAAGAACTAGGGTGAGGTGCCCAGGGCCAACTGTCCTTACATGCAGGGACTGATTGTCATTGTTGGTTCCTAGTCATTGTTGGTTACCTTAGTGACCCTTGGCATGCAAAACATTCTAAGATTGATCCAATTATTCCAGGTACCTGGTTAACACAACAAAAATTCCTGGCAGCTCTACACATCAAATGCATTTGTAATTTACTAACTTACGATTGCTTAGTGTTTTGCCCGGCAAGGGAAGGGGGGTGGATTTTGCTGCTGTCCTCTGCCTCTCAGGAGACAAAGACAGGCTCTGCTTGGCTGAGGAAGAACCTCAGGCCAATGCTCATCTGATAGGAGCGAAGCTAGCCTTTGTGAGGAGGTTCAGTTGGCAGATCTCGGCTGAACGTCGTGCTGCAGAGAGGTCTCAGATGTCTGGTGGGGTGTCGACATGCAGCACCCCTTCTCCAAGCTCTGGCTGGCCAGCACCTGCCACCCAGATCAGCTGGTCCAGCTCATCACTGTGTTTGTCCTCATCGCCAGATGCTGGGCATCCGAGGCTGGTCATAGAGCCCCAGAATGAGACAGCTAACACCCTAGATAGTATTCGATCTGCTGCTCTCCTTTGACAGATGAGGAAACTAAGGCCTGGGAATACAAGTTGGCCTGCCCAAGGCCACAGCAGATATTGGCAAATTCATGAAGACTTAGGGCCAGGGCTCCTGATTCTTAGAAGGTGCTCATTACACTTGGCTCTGTTAGCCTATTTTGAGGGGTGAGGATCTCAAAGTGAGGCCACCAAGGGCTAAGAGACAGTACCTAGAGGTCCCTTCACTCTTACTGACTCTGTAGTCATCCTCTAGTTTCTCTTGAACATTTCTGATGTGGGAAAGTTGAATTGCCAAACCCTAGTGTGGGTAGAATTGGGGAAAGAAAATCTGAGCAGTAGCACCTGGAGGGAAAGCAGCAGTTACATTTTAAAAAGATACTTTCTAGGCCGGGCACAGTGGCTCACGCCTGTAATCCCAGCACTTTGGGAGGCTGAGGCAGGCAGATGACCTGAGGTCAGGAGTTCAAGACCAGCCTGGCTAACACGGTGAAACCCCATCTCTACAAAAATACAAAAGTTAGCCAGGCATGATGGCGGGCGCCTGTAATCCCAGCTACTTGGGAGGCTGAGGCTGGAGAATTGCTTGAACCCGGGAGGCGGAGGTTGCAGTGAGCAGAGATCATGCCACTGCACTCCAGCCTGGAGAAGAAGAGCGAGACTCCATCTCAAAAAAAAAAAAATAAATAAAAGTAGGCAGAATTAAAAGTGAATTGTGTGCAATTTAAGTGCTAAGAAGTAGCATCAACTGGATGTCATCCCTTTCATATTTTCATGAGTAACCTCATCCCAAAAAAGATTTCAGTCCAGGCTTCGTTAATATAATCATTGCTAAAAAAAATTCTTTGGGCTCAAACTGGAGAAGGAGAGATTTTTTTTTCTGTTGAATTCAGATGAAACTAGCATCTTGGAATGCTTGCTCTGGCAGGTACTGAGCCAGGTCCATTCACATTATCACTACCTCACGCAGTTTGCACAGCAATTTGCAGGGAGGGTGGTGTTATTCTCATTTTTACACATTTGAACATTGAATGCTCAGAGCAGTTAAGTGACAAGCAGCAGTAAGTGTGGCATATTAATGGGAAAAAGTTTCCAAGATTGAATTCAAATGCCACTACCATCCACTAGCTCACAAAAGAAGAGCTTCCTGCAGAATGGCAGTAACAATTGTTGATCATTCCTTCACACCTGACCCCTCGCCTTTAAGAGCTTGTCTGTTTATAAGTAATTTAAGAAGCTATGTTTCTCTCCATCTGTTTAGGTAGAGAAGAGCATATAGAGGGAATTGTGAGTAAGCCAGATTAATGCACCAGAAAAAGTAGAAACTGCACCAGAAAAAGTAGAAACTGTACCAAGAACAGGAAGGACTGATTGGCACCAGTGAATTCAAACAATAACCAGGTAGAAGATAGAAGAAGGTGTTGTCATATGTTGGATTATCCAAAATTCCCAGTGGGGAGGACTAGCTATCTGGACTCAATCATCTACCCTGTCTCCCAGAAAAGGGAGTCTCTGGTTGAGCTGCCTTTTTTTTTTTTTTTTTTTTGAGATGGAGTCTCACTCTGTCACCCAGGCTGGAGTGCAGTGGCGCGATCTCGGCTCACTGCAACCTCCGCCTCCCGGGTTCACGCCATTCTACTGCCTCAGCCTCCTGAGTAGCTGGGACTACAGGCAACCACCACCACACCCAGCTAATTTTTTGTATTTTTAGTAGGGATGGGGTTTCACTGTGTTAGCCAGGATGGTGGTTGAGCCTTCTGATTGTAATAGGACAGTAAGGAGATAAAATAAACTACATAGTCAAACAAGGTGAACCATCTTAGAAGCAGAACCTGAAGGAACTGGGGAGCAGGAGAGGGAGGCACAGAGGAGCTGGAAGCTGAAAGGAAACAGGCAGGGGAAAGAATGTGTCTTTGAATTGTATATCAGCAAGGCTTCCCAGTGTCAGTGAGACCTGACCAGTTTGTAACTTCCCGTGTACAGAAATCCTTCTAACATGCAAATCTGACCCTTTAATTCTCCTGCTTAAACCTCTTCAGCATAAAGCCTACATTCTCCTACATGGTTGATGGAGGGCCCCAGGCTCTCCCTCTGGCCTCCTCCCTTCCATTCCTTCCCCCCTACTAGACGTTTCCACATTTACAGTTCTAGGAATCTGACATGCTCTCTCTTACCTCTGGGCATTTGTACGTGCTCTGCGAGATGAAAACAGACTCATCTATTAGGTAAATGCTTGAATGAATGAGTCAAATTGGAAGGTACTGGGGACAGTCCACCACCCCTTTTGGACTTTTCAGGTCTCAAGCAGTAGCCACCTCCAATTTGATACAAAGGATTACTCCCTCCCCAATGCCAGCTGGAGCCCTGTCATGGTGAGGCTATATAATGAGTTCATGGAGAAGACTGTGGATGGGTCATGGACAAGACTTCCAGGTTGTTGGTGCTCTGTGCAATTCCTTAAAGAAGCAGACCTTGCTAAGATTGCTAAAGCTGTCCCTGGTATGTTGAAACCCCCTACACCAGTAGTGTTTAACTGGGCTTGCAGGGGTGCTCTAAATAATACAGAACTGTTGGCAAAACTTTGTTTATGCATATGCATTTTCCTCAATTCAATCTGTGCCCCAGCCTATCTCCTATATCTCCTCTGTGGCTTGCATTAGCCTGAAAGTCAGGACCAAGGGAGTCTGGAGATCATGATCCCTGATTCATACGATATTAGCCCAAAAAAGGAACTTGGAGCCACTTAGTTCAAGGCCCTCATCTTACATGTGACAAAGCTGAGGCCTAGAGAGGTGACAATGAGTTTTTGTCAGATATTGGACTAGCATCAGAAACTCCTGACTTTTAGTTCAGTGTTCTCTCCACTTCTATCCGAAGCCACTCCTGGCATCTCCTTATACTTTCCTACCATAGCTGGTCTGCTGTGTAGACCAGACAGATGAAGCATACATGAGGAATTGGAAAGGGGCAGCGTCTGGGACTAAGGGCCAGTGCCTTCACCCTGGTACACCCAAGGCCAGTAGCTCAGTGACAATGCCAGTGGGACTATCACGTAATTTACAGACACCTGAAGCCAGGACCCAGAACCTGTTGGGAACAGGACACGTGTTCCCTCTAGTGGCCAGTTTGAGCTGAGCTTCTGACTGGGTGAAAGAGAACGGATGGGAAAGAATGGCAGATGATGGAGTGCCACGCGTTAAAAGACAAAGGGGCCAGTGGGAAGACTTCTAATTTATGTGCCTAATCTGTCATTAGAAATCCTGCTTTGAGATTTTTGGTAAAAATGCACATGTTTGGTAAGTATTTGGAATAAAAAAAAAAATAGACACAGGGTCTTGTTCTGTCACCCAGGCTGGAGTGCAGTGGTGCAGTCATAGTTTGCTGCAGCCTTGAACTCCTGGGCTCAAGAGACTGTCCTGCCTCCACCTTCTGAGTAGCTGGGACTACAGGCTCATTCCACCACACCTGGCTACTGTTTTTATTTTTGTACAGACAAGGTCTTGTTATGTTGCCCAGGCTGGTCTTGAACTCTTGGGCTCAAGAGATCTTCCTGCCTCGTCCTCCCCAAATGCTGGGATTACAAGCCAGAGCCACTGAATCTACCCTAAGTATTTAATTTTATATATGGGAGGCTTCACTCTTGACCTCTAATTAAGGCCCATAAACTGGCCAGGCGCAGTGGCTCACATCTGTAATCCCAGCAATTTGGGAGGCCGAGGCAGGCAATCACCTTAGGTCAGGAGTTTGAGACCAGCCTGGCCAACATGGTGAAACCCCATCTCTACTAAAAATACAAAAATTAGCTGGGCGTGGTGGTGTGTGCCTGTAATCCCAGCTACTCAGGAGTCTGAGGCAGGAGAATCGCTTGAGCCCGGGAGGCGGCAGTTGCAGTAAACTGAGATTACACCATTGCACTCCAGCCTGGGCAGTAGCACAAGACTTATCTCAAAATGAACAAACAAGAAAGTTGAGGTGAATACACAGCTAGCAGGTGACAAAGCCAGGATCAAATACAGAATCAATGCCCGATTCCAAAGTCCACTTTCTTTTTACAGCATTACTCTGCCTCAGTGGTCTCTCAAGGACATACAGAAAACAGCAGGAGATAGCCTCTACCCTTTAAGGAGGGGAAACAAGGTGTATCTGTCAGGGAAATATGTGTCCTGATTTTCTTTCATCCAGATTATGAAAGATAATCTCCTTTACTTAAAGTCAACTGATTATAGAAGTTAACCACATCTACAAAATACCTTCACAGCAACACCTGGATTAGTGTTTAATTGAAAACTGGGTATTATAGCCTAGCCAAGTTGACACATAAAACTGACTGTTACACAAGATGCTTGCTTATAAGTGAAGTCATTCTGTCAAAGATAAAGAAAACCTGGCCAGGCGTGGTGGCTCATGCCTGGAATCCCAGCACTTTGGGAGGCCAAAGTGGGCAGATCACCTGAGGTCGGGAGTTTGAGACCAGCCTGACCAACATTTTCCTAATTTTGCTAAACGCAAAATTAGCCAGGCGTGGTGGCGCATGCCTATAATCCCAGCTACTCAGGAGGCTGAGGCAGGAGAATTGCATGAACCCGGGAGGCGGAGGTTGTGGTGAGCCGGGATTGCAGCATTGCACTCCAGCCTGGACAACGAGAGTGAAACTACGTCTCCAAAAAAAAAAAAAAAAAAAAACCTTCCACGTGTGAATAGAGCTATAAGCAAACCACAAGTGGGTCCTGCTCACCCCTGTGGGAAATTGAGATCAATCAGGACCTAGAAGATTTGTGACCAGAAAATATGTGCTTATGTTTATAAACTTTTAGCCAAAATGTTGCCTGTTTCCTCATTGTGAAGAAAGCAGGAAAACAAGAAGAGTTTGATTTTTTCCAGAAGATGGGGAACTGCTTTGTCAAAATGTTGACGGAGTGACTTGTGGCTTCCATATGACAAAACACAAAACACCACACTGCCTGGGCACGTACCATGGCTCCTCTCCCTTCCACTGCCCCTAACAATTTGGTCCTTGGAGTAGAATGTGAAGATCCCACTCCTGCAGGAATGCAGTCCACCCCACAGAGCCAACTGCCCCTCCCTCGGATACCAGCTTGTAAGCCACTCTAACTCATTGTTCTCTTGTAGCCTGGTCACCCTTGGCTCAGGGGTGAGGTTACAGGCAATAGTCACTGGCACAGAAGGAAGAAAGGTGTTTCCTTCTTGTGAAGCCCAAAGCAGTGACAGGACCATCCTCTTTGTGGAAGCTTCTGGGTAAAGTCATTAGAATTCCCTTTTTTTCTGCAGTATTCACCCATTCTTGTGATCAGGCAAAGAGTGGCTTCCCCCACTGGTGAAGGCAGTGCCCTTGGAGACTCTTAAGGCTTCTCTTTCAGGTTGTGTGTTTAGGATGGGAGCAGATGTTCAGACGCAGAGGAGCCTCCATTAGTTATAGGACGAAGACTATCATAAGATGCCCATTAGACCTGAGAGGCCAGTAGGCATAGAGAGACTGATGAAGACGGGCGGTAAGGGAGGTTGTAGCAGAGAGAATGCATGGTATCTCCCCTCTCAATCCCCTATTGGTTTCCAAAAGGCAAAGGCTGGCCTCATTGTTTTGACATCAGTAGAAGAGAAAATTTAGATATTTCCAGAAGCAGCTCTGGCTCCAGGCAGGTAGAAAGATCTTGCTGAGCTGGTCTGCTGGAAACATGGAGGTGGGGGCAGTGACTTACCTGTGTGCTTTTCACCATTCCCGCCATCTTCTCACAAATGAAGCGACGCAGATGCAAGGCGCTGCAAGGCCCACCTCCTCCTGCTCTGACAGGCAGACAGGAAACCAAAGGCCCTATCTGAGCAGCCTCTGTCTCTCCCATTCACCTCCAGCTTCCCATGTGGACCTTTGCCTTTTCCTTCTTGGATGGTGGAAACTCCTCCAGATGTCAAGACTTGCTGTGAATAAAGTTTTAAGAGGAGGTCATGTATCCAAACTGATACATGTGTATTTCTTCCTGGGTAGGGGGTGTCTACAATCCCTGGGATGGGAAAACATGTAACTTGATCATACAATCCAGAAAACAAGGGCCACTTTGGATCTTTGAGGGACCAGTGTGTAATTGGGGGAACTTAGGTCATAAGAGCCAAATCACCTTCCCTTGACTGCAGATAAATCCATTAAGGCTTGCCTTATGCTAATCACCTTGTTTTGAATTAGTCACAATGTTTTCTTTTTTTAAAAAAAAAAATTCACTCCTCCAACCTTGCCATTAAGTACTGCTCCAAACCACCCCACTCATCTGCCAATGGGTGATGCTCTTTCCCCATGATCATTATATATCTCTGCATCCCCACAAACATTCAGGGGAGGAGATGTGGGAAAAGAAGGGCCTGTGGGCTTTAGAGTTATGAGTAAGCATGGCAGGAGCAGATACAGAGGAGGGAAATCTGCCAGCTGCTACCCTTGAAAGCCAGCCCATATTTTCTGAGCCCATAGCCAAGCAGGCATACCTGGAAGGGTGAGGGAGTGGAGGGCCGGCTTTCATTCTAGATCCCACCTGGGTTCCCACACCCAGAGTGGCCAAGAGCAGTCTCTAAAATACGCCAACCCATGATTTCTCAAAAGTAGGAATTCTTGTCTTATGGAATCAGTGTAGCGCGGGTGCACTGATTCCATCCAAGGGTGGAGTTAGGTCTTCCTTTAAAAAGAAGTTTCAGTGCATAGTTATCAACATCAATACTGCACAAAGAAAATGAACCTTGCAGCTTAGAACAAAGGGTAGCAAAGTATTCAATCACCAGGCAGATTTGTAATTTTGTTTCGTTTTGTTTTTTGAGATGGAGTCTCCCTCTGTCGCCCAGGCGTTAGTGCAGTGGCATGATCTCGGCCCACTGCAACCTCCACCTCCTGGGTTCACGCCATTCTCCTGCTTCAGCCTCCCAAGTAGCTGGGACTACAGGCACCTGCCACCACACCTGGCTATATTTTTAGTAGAGACGGGGTTTCACCGTGTTAGCCAGGATGGTCTCGATCTCCTGACCTCGTGATCTGCTTCCCTCGGCCTCCCAAAGTGCTGGGATTACAGGCATGAGCCACCGCACCCGGCCTGTAATATATATATTTTTTTAATGTTTATACTTTCCTTAATCCTTTCTGGGAATAACCTCCTCTGGGACCACTTTCTTGCCTGTTCTATGTACCTCAGAAGCACAGGAATGAAGCCTCAAAAAATATTATCTTGCTCCCTAAGTCAGTTTCCTTTCTGATCTAGTTCTTGGGTGATGAATGAATGTGGAAAGTAGTGAAGGTTGCTATGAAAAGCTTGGACTTTATTCTGCAGATTACCAGGGCCACTGCATTTTCAACAGGAGTGTCAGGATCCCAGCAGTAATGCTTTTCCATGGATCAGCCAGACAGGCATAAGGGGAAGTGGGGAGACCAAAAAAGCCATTGACAGATTCCATGTGAGCAATAAACCAGAATTTTAACCAACTAGACCAGTACTGTCCTACAGAAATGTAATGGGAGCCACATGTTAAAGTTTAAATGTTTTACTAGCCACATTTAAAAAGAAACACATGAAGTTATTATTATTTGTTTTAGAGACGGGGTCTTGCTTTGTCGTCCACGCTGGTCTCCAACTCCTTGGCTCCCTCAAGCAATCCTCCAGACTAGGCCTCACAAAGTGCTGAGATTACAGGCCTGCGCCACTGCCCCCGGCCTGAAGTTAATTTTAATATTTCACCTAACTCAATATATCCAAAATATCATTTCAACATATAAAAATTATTGAGATTTTACCTTAACAGTCTTAGATACCCAGCGTGTGGTTTATGCATACAGTACATATCAATTCCTACACTAAATTTTCAGCATTTAAAGGGAAATATGGTCCTGAAAAAAAAACAACAAAACAAAAAAAAAAACGCCTGTTTAAGGAGAAAGCATTGCACACTGCTTGTTTTAATATAATTAAAATTAATGTATCAATTAATAAATCAATAGCCCCCGTTGGCTAGTGGCTGCCTTACTGGGCAGACCAGGTGTGGATTGTAAATACGTTCAGACGTTCCACGCAAAAGCAAAGTTCCCTGCAGACGCCACATTAAGTTCTGGGTGCAAGGAAGCGCGGATCCTGCAGTTCTGGGCGTTTTCACCAGGTGGCACTCAGAACACCCTCACGTGACGAGCGTCCCACCCGGAAGCGAAATCTCCCCTTCCACAGAGTTCCTCCGGCGCTTCTTCTACCCCCGGATACACAGAACCTCATCTACGGTGCTGAAGCCTGCAGCAGGGCAGGATGGGCAGGAGAGCAGAGCCGCGGAGTCTGCGGCGCGGGTGAAGAGCGGCGCGTAATTCCCGCGGCGGGATTGTTCCGCGCCCGCAGCCCCTGGACTAGCAGGATCCGAACCCCGGCGGCTGCGTGCTTATAGGCGCAGACGTCAGAGAGCCCGCGGCTTAAAGCGCGTCGCCTGGCTAGCGCCATCCCCTAGCCTTCTTCAAGGCCTCCAGGGCTGGGCCCAAGCGCCCGTCGACAGCACCCTGGGCCCAGAGCACTCGCGGGCCTCATCTCCAATGATTCAGAACTCACGTCCGTCGCTGCTGCAACCCCAAGATGTCGGAGACACGGTGGAAACGCTTATGGTGAGGGCACTGAGGGGAAGGAAGGGCGGGGGTCCGAACCGCGGGCTTGGGCCGGAGAATTCGGGGCGTTGGTAAGGCTCGGCGACCCTTCTCCGCGCCCCAAGGTGCGCTCAGGGTTTGGGATGCGGCGAGAGAGGAGTTTGACTAAGGGAATTGAGAAGAGGGGGGAGTGAGGAGAGGCCAGGAGCTGCAGGCCAGCCCTGGGGGCAGGCGCTGTAGGGCCGATGTCCCGGTAAAGGGCGGAATTGCCGGGGCCTGGACTGGGCGCGTGCCGGGGAGTGTGCCCGCGCGGCCTCCACAAGGTGCGAGTAGGCTGCCAGGAGTGGCAGAGGTGGGAGGGCACCCGGGCAGATTTGGGACGGTCACAAGGCCTGATAATAGTGCTGAGGCTGAGAAGCCGTTGATGCCGCAGCGAGCTGGCCCAGTAGCGCTGTGCGCCCGCGGGCGGCGGTCTAATACCTGCGGGCCAGGCGTTGCGGCACCTTTCCAGCCTGTTGGGACTGCGCGTGGTCCCCCGGCGACACCATGCCTCCTCCGGCGTTCGATTGGTTGCCGTGGCCGGGCCGCCGGGCCGCTATTGGTGGAGGCGGAGGCGGGGCTGGCGGCGTGGTTGCCTGGTGGGTGGAGTCGGGGTGCAGCCCGTCCTTAGATGCTAAAGGCGTGAGGCCACGGCAGCAGCCTCAGCTCTCCCTCTGAGGTCTTGCGCCCGAGGTAGGGGCGGCTTTTTTTTTTTTTTTTAATCCTTAAAGGCGGAGACGGCGGCGGTGGCGACTTTGCGTTGACGTCTTTGAAAACCTGCTTACCTTTTTCAGGGCTCTCCAGCCCTCGCCTCCGGATGTGAATTGGACTTAGGATAGTTTTTTCAGGGTAGGAATTGCTTGTGGATCCAGTTTGCACTCTTATGTGCTACTTATTTCGTATGCGTATTATTGTTTATGCCCTCTTCTTTCTCCCCTTAAAAAGAAACTACTTTTTTATTTACCTTGAATATATTTTTGAGCTTTCTTTTCTTTTTTTTTTTTTTTTTGAGACAGAGTCTCGCCCTGTCGCCCACGCTGGAGTGCAGTGGCACGATCTCGGTTCAACTGCAACCTCTGACTCCCGGGTTCAAGTATTTTTCCTGTCTCAGTCTCCCAAGTTGCTGGGATTACAGGCGTGCGCCACCACGCCCGGCTAATTTTTGTATTTTTAGTAGAGAGGGGGTTTCACCATGTTGGCCAGGCTGGTCTTGAACTCCTGACCTCAAGTGATCCGCCTGCCTCGGCTTCCTAAAGTGCTAGGATTACAAGTGTGAGCCACCGCGCTTGGCCTTGAGCTACGTTTTAAAAGTTAAGTTCACTCGCAAAGGATGTGTGCCATTCACCATTGACAAAAATCTTAAGACCATTTAATATTACCTGTTGGGATGGTTTTTGTTGTTGTTGTTGTCTTGTTTTTGCCTATTAGAAGTTGATCTATACCGCTAGTATAAATAACATCTGCTCTGTGCTAATGGACTTGGAAAAGTACGAAGCTAAAAAAGTTATTGGCTCAATAACTTGAGCCAATAACATGTCTAATCACTGTGCTGTGAAATAAAAGACGTTAAGAAGATATTTCCTGCAATCAAGGGTGGGAAGGTGAAGGACAGCAGCAAATTTGTTTTAAAACAAATTCCACACAGCACCTGTGTGAGCACTGGGGAAGCAGCGCCTAAGATAACTGCCCAGAAACTAACTGCAGGTCATTCCTATAGCCTTGCTGGAGCAAGGGGCCTGGAGAGAGGTGGGGGAGATTAACCCATCCTGGGATGAGTCATGCAGGGCCCACCGAGCCCTATCCTATGGGACTGTGCTCAAAGGGAGAGCATAAGGTTTCCTGTTAGGTGGTAACATTCATTCCACTGTCACTGCTGAACACTGTGTGCACCAGGCTCCGAGGTCATTTCTTGAGATATCACCATGAACAAGACAGGCAGGAGTTGTGACCATTCTGTCTTTGACACGCAGTCTTAAGGGAGATGGGGACAGGTGCTGCTGCAGAAGCCTGAAGGAGAGGCACTGAACTTGGACGTGGGGGAGTTAGGGAGCAAGACAGGTGCTAGGGCATAACAACATGTCAGAGTTTTCAGAGGCAAAAGTAAGGTGGAGTCCTCCAGTATGGCTGCAGAGTGTGTTAGTGGGAGGGTGAGAACATAGGCCAAAATGGTAAGCAGGAGCCCTGTGATACATGAAAGGCCCTGCAACCAGCAGTTTGGACTTTATCCTGAGAGGAATATGAACCAATTAAAGGGTATTGGTTTGGTTGGGTTTTTAAAAATTATAATTCAATGAGTATTAATGACAAATTTGTGGGATACTCTGTAGCTCCTAATACATTTGTCATTACTTGTATTTTTATTCCATCTTTTTTTGTTGGTCTTGTTTTTAAGCTAGTAACTTCAAATTTCACAAAACATTATCTTTCATTGAAGGGTTTTATTCCTGAAAGCAGCGTGATCAAATTTGCAGTTTTAAAAGATGACTCAGGCGGGGCATGGTGGCTCACACCTGTAATGCTAACACTTTGGGAGGCAGAGGTGGGCAGATTGCTTGAGTCCAGGAGTTTGAGACCAGCCTGTGCAACATAGCGAAACCCCATCTCTACAAAAAAATTAGCTGGGCATGGTGACACACACCTGTGGTCCCAGCTACTCATGAGGCTGAGGTGGGAGGATCACCTGAGCCTGAGAGGTCATGGTTGGCAGTGAGCCGTGATTGTGCCACTATACTCCAGCCTAGGCATCATAGCAAGACCTTGTCTCAAAATAAATAAATAAATAATAAAACAGAAGATGACTCTGGCTGCAGGGTAAAGAGTGGATTAGAGGGGTCATATAGATGACAAATGGGTAAAAGAGTGGTGGCCGTCACCAAGGCAAGAGATAACACGGTTCTCAGCTGGAATGGATTGGTGGATTTGAGAGCTGTTTTGGAGGTAGAGTGAACAAGTGTGGAGAGGCCAAGTCCAAGGATGGTGCTCAGGTTTCTGGCTGGGTGGCTAGAGAAATGGCATGGTATTCACTGGGACAGGGCACCTTGGAGGAGGAGCTGGTTGGAAGTGTGGGAGAAAGGTAAGTTCAGGTGTGGAAACATCATCTGAGGTGGCCATCTGAGTAAGTGGCTGTGTGAGACTGAGCTCCAGCGGGAGGCTGAGAGTGTGGAGGGGAGGGTGGAAATGGAACCCCTGGAAGTGGTTGAAGAGCCATGGGACTATGGTTCATTTAAGGAGAGGCCAGAGACGTGGGAGGAAACCCAGGACAGTATTAATCTCTGAAGCCAAAGGAAGAGAGCATTTCAAGGAGGGAGTGATGGTGAATAGTGGATGCACTGAGTGGCCTAAGTATCCTGGATTTTCACTTTAGACTGGGTGGTATGGTGAATAGAGTATGAACTTTAAGTCCTGGCCAGTGGCTTCAACCCCTGTGATGTAGGACACATTTGTAACCTCTGTGAGCTCCAGTTTAATCTGTAAAACGGGTTTAAAATACCTAGCTCATAAGATGCTATGAGATTTTGAGGTGGTGTCTATAGATGCCTCGCCCAGTGCTACTCTCGGAGCAGAGTGGAGGGTGGGTTGGCATAGTTGAGGCTGGAGACTGCCACAGAGGTCATTAGGATGGATCAGTGGAGGCCAGACTGGGAAGATTGAGGGCTTGGTCAGTGGGACTTGGTCATGTAGCAGCAGGCATGGTGAGTTTTATGTGTCTCCGAGGTTTCCAACCTGGATTCCTGGAGTATCCCAGTGTGGATTGGAGAAGAGGCAAGTGCGTGGAGAACTGTTGACCAAGTTTCCATTTTGGACATGTTGAATTTGAGATGCCTGTGGGCCATTTGAGGGAAGACAAGGAGACATTAGCAGAGTCCGGGGAGAGGCCAGCCTGGGCTGGAGATGTGGGCATTACCAGCATGTGTGTGAAGCCTGGATATGGGTGAGGTTACTCTGAAAGGAGATAAGAGGAGCAGTCCTATGTGAAGGGCAGGCCAAGGAAGAGAAGGAGAGAGAAACCAGAAACTGTGAGGAGAGGCACTCAGCCATATGGCATGTACCAGAGAGGCCAAGTAAGATAAGGGCAGGGACAGGAACGGGGTCCTGGGGTGCAGCAGGTGCTTGGTGAGCCCTCAGAGGCTGTGTTAGTGGAGGAGATTTAGCTGGATAGCAAACTGGGGGGGCCTGTGGAGGGACTGGCACAGAGCAGGTGGAGATGGTGTAGCGTCAGGCTGGAAAGATGGATGCTTTGGAGCCTGTTGCCTGGCAGAAGAGGAGATGCCAGTGGGAGCGAGAGACCCAGTGTGTGAAGAAGGGGGCTCATTAATGCCACAAAGTCTTGGGGAGAGACTAGAAACACAGAGCTCATGAGAATATTGGTTGGCAGAAGAGCAGGACACCTCTTGGGGAGAGGGAGTTGATGTAGATACAGACTTGTTGAAATATGCACACCTTACTTGGTTTTACCTGTTGTCTTATCAGACCACCCTTTGGTACTTCAGAAGTTATTGGATTGTGGTTGTAAACTCCAGTTTTTAATGACCTTAGTTCCCCCCACCCGCTGCCTCCAACAGTCTTATGAGGAATTCCAGTTATAACTGGCTCCTTTGGTGGAATTTGAGATACACTCTCCTCTCTGTTAAGCAAATACTGCAGATTACAAATATTTCAGTTCCAGGTAAGTAGTTATGTGATGTGTAATGGAAACTTTATATATATTCATCTTAATGTTTTAGGGCCACAATGTGTCATCTATTTAAAAAATAATAGTGCCAATGCCACTTAATAAGGGAAGAGGTCTTTGGGGATGAATTTGCCAAGCATTTTTGGAGAAGATAGCTATTTATTTATTTATTTATTTATTTTAGGGAAGGGGAAGGAAGGGGAAGAAGGTCATTGTTTGGATTTTAAGTACCTTTTCACAGTCATTTGTGATACTCCTGGGTTCTAGGGGTCTGGAGAGAGGATGCTGTCCTGTAATGGTAGCACCAGTGCTGGAAGCTGCAGCTCCTGGAACATGCAGCTCCTGGAACTAAGGGAGGTATATTTAGTCTTTGAAGGAGTTCCACCCTTCCAGGTGGTGTCTGTAGATTAGCCAGTGTGTATGACGGTTCATGCGTTGAAGGAGAAGCAGCAAAGCCAGGAGAGGCTACTGGTCTGTAGGACTGTGTGATCTGCTTAGGGCCCAGTGAGATGGGAAGGGGAAAGTTTTAAATGAAGGAAATACTACGTTCTACAGGAAGTGGCACTTACATTTTACACAGTGGTTGAGTTTAAGGTTTCATTTGCTTTGGCTTTGTCCTATAAATACCTATAGGTCTTAGAGCGAAGGGAGCCTGCACATCATCAGTTCAAAGTGAAAGCACTACATTCAATTGACTTTGCTTTCGCAAAGATAGGGAGATGACCAGTAACTTTTTGAGTCAGAACATAGGGAAGAGTGGTCAGTGGCATGGAAATAGTTTTGCTCCCACTGAGCAATATGTCTATCAGCAATACGAAGACCAGAGATACCTCTTGCAGCATCCAATGTCCTCAATAACATTGCAGTATTTTTAATTTCCGGCTATACTTTTCCCTTCTCCGAGGTATGAAGAAAACATGAGGCACCACCAGGTAAGTGTCTAAGAGACTTCGCTGGTCTCTTATAAATTCTAAAGGAATTCGCTGGTCAGGTGTAGAGAAAGGTGAGGCTCACACAGGCAGAGCTACTGACACAATATTGTCTTATTCTGCAGTTACATCCAGTGATCAAGGCTTTCCTGTGTGGCTCCATCAGTGGGACCTGCTCTACCCTCCTTTTCCAACCTCTGGATCTCCTTAAAACACGCCTGCAAACCCTCCAGCCCTCAGATCATGGGTAGGCCCTGTCTTTCATTGGTGAACTGATTTCAGCAACTTCTCAGACACAGGAACATCTTTACTGTGTTAAGTCAACTTCCATTCTGTTGGATGTTCAGAGAGAAACACAGCCCGTACCCAACTTTCATATGTTTTCTGAATTGTTTTTATTTTTGAATTGTTTTTATATTTGACATTTCTTTTTAATTAAATGGGGTCCATTCCTGAGCAGCTTCCTGGAATCTGCCTCAGTGACATTTACACTTTATTGTGTTAGCTTGTGATGTTATAACTGTATTGCCTGGCATGAGAGTACCAGGGGATTTTCTGGAAATAACATCAGTATTATCTGTTTTTGTTTTTATTTGTTTTTTGAGGCAGATGCTCGCTCTGTTGCCCAGGTTGGAGTGCAGTGGTGCGATCTTGGCTCACTGCAACCTCTGCCTCCCAGGTTCAAGGGATTCTCCTGCCTCAGCCTCCCAAGTAGCTGGGATTGCAGGTGCTTGCCACCATACCCAGCTAATTTTTGTATTTTTGGTAGAGATGGGGTTTCGCCATGTTGGCCAGGCTGGTCTCAGACTTCTGGCCTCGAGTGATCTGCCCACCTCAGCCTTCCAAAGTGCTGAGATTACAGGCATGAGCCACTGCACCCAGCCTGTATTGTCTGTTTTGTGTGTGCCAACCTATGAACACATAGAGTATCTCCAAGGTACATTGTAGAGATTGTTAAGTGTCCTAAAAATGAGTCTATAAAAGGAAGTGTTTGAGTGGGGAATTGTTTTATGAGGAAGTGATCTAAGTGATTTTTTTCCTTCCTGTCTCCATTTTGTCTGCTTTCAGGTCTAGACGTGTTGGGATGTTGGCTGTACTCTTGAAGGTGGTTCGCACGGAGAGTCTTTTGGGCCTTTGGAAAGGGATGTCCCCTGTAAGCTGCCATCTGGGTCTAGGTTTCCTAGCATCCACTTCTTGGTAACCAGCCATTTCTCATCCACCTTACCAGCTCTTAAGGATATGTGAGAGTCAGAAGTGGTGGGAGTACCTATGTGGTCTTATCTCTCATACTATCACTAACTTCTGTTTGAAGGCTCAGGGATATGTTGCATCTGCACATTATGCTTAGATGTGATTTATTAGTGCAGCATAGTCTCTACAGCAGAGGTACCTAATGTTCCACCTGTCAGAATGCCCTTGCCCTTATCACTTCAGTAAAAGTGGGATGATACCTCCACACCAGCATTTCTTTGCTCAAAGGCTTTTTCTGGCCTTAGGGACTCATGCCAAGGAATTAGTGCCCAGCCCAAACCCAAATCAGAAATCCATACACTGATTTCTCTATTATCCCAGTAATGTACTTCAGAGTAATTTTGTGTTTTGTTTTCAAGAGTATAGGCCAGTTATATAACTCACTGTGGGTCTATTTGCAGTTTCTTTGTGATTAGATTTAGTTCTACATTTCTAGCAAGACCACAGAAGTGATGTTGATTTCCTAACCCACAGCAGTGTGTATTTCCAAACCCACAGAGTCCTCAACCACTGAAAGATGAGAGTTGGTGTTTAAAATCCCATGTCCCTCCCCACTCAGTTGGAGGGATAACTCTGAGGTGTGTTCTACACTGATTCCCAGAGTTCCCCAGTGGGATTAAGTTGCCCACAGCAGAAACTGGTTTTATAACATCCTTTATTGACTGCCTTCTCTCCTATCTCATGTCCCCCACTTCCCTATTGGTGTTCCTTCCACACCTTAAACAAAGTACTTGCATGCAAATCATCTTGGGGTCTTTTGGGAAAACCCAGCTAAAATAATACTTAAAAGTGTTTGGTCTTTGATTTTCTTTTCTCCCTGACCTTCTCTGCAGTCCATTGTGAGATGTGTCCCTGGCGTTGGAATCTACTTTGGCACTCTCTACTCTTTGAAGCAGTATTTCTTGCGAGGCCATCCCCCAACCGCCCTGGAGTCAATCATGCTGGGGGTGGGCTCTCGCTCTGTTGCAGGGGTCTGTATGTCACCTATCACTGTAATCAAGACGCGCTATGAGGTGAGTTCAACTGCTTTAGGGCCTCAGGATAGTTCAGCTTAGCCACTGGGCTCCTGGGGAGTGACCACCGACGTCAACTCCTGATTTGTAATCTAACATAGAGTCTGATGTGGTCAGCCAAGCCATATGTGAACTAGAGCCCATGGTAATGCCCCATAACCTGCAGTCTGCTTGTTCAGTGCTGAAATGCAGCACCTCCATGCAAGTCACTGGTTCTGTGCTCTCTTTGCAGAGTGGGAAATATGGCTATGAGAGTATCTACGCTGCCCTGAGGAGCATCTATCGCAGTGAGGGGCACCGGGGCCTCTTCAGTGGCCTGACAGCAACTCTCCTTCGAGATGCGCCCTTTTCAGGAATCTACCTGATGTTTTACAACCAGACCAAAAACATAGTGCCTCATGGTAGGGATAAAGCAAGATGTGGGGAAGAGCTATCCTTGAGATATCAGATCCTCACCATTTTCTCTGGGATACGAGACTATGTGTTTCTCTTAGCAGAGTGTTAGGAACTGAGCCATATCATGATTGTGTCAGGAACTGGGATGTAAAGGTGGATATGGGAAACTTGATACCTGCCCTTTGGAGTTTACATCCTATTAAGGCAAACAGTATTTACACCACTATAATTTGGGGGGTGAGGATAGGGTGGGTGGGAGGGAAATAAAGCATGCTTTGCAGAGTTTCTGCAACAATACTTCCCAAATTTGATCTTAAGATTGCTGGGTCCCATCCAAGGCCTCTTAGATGAGAAACCTTGGGGTACAACCTAGGAGTCTGTATTTTTCAAGACGCACTTGATGTGATTCTTGTTAAAGTCAGGGAAACAGTAGTAAGTTAGGAGTTTGAAGAAAAATAATATTTTCATCTCCCTTGCTGTGTTCCCAGTTAACATGGTTTTGAGCCCTCCATTTAGGTGGAGATGAAGGTGTCAAACTTCAGTCAGTTGGGGAGGCCCACCCCACCCCACCAGTTAGCTCAGGTTGGGCTAGACATGGACAAAATTGGTAGGCAGTAAACAACGACCCAAGCAGAACAAGGTATTGCTAGAAACACATCCATAGAATGAACCTGCATGTAATAAAGTGTCTATGGATAATTTGAGCAAGGAATTGCAACCAAGGTCCTTTAATTAGGAATGCCAGCATGCCCGCCGTCATGACCATGGTGACCAGCTACAGCTGGAGTGCCTTGGAAGATTCGCTGCTTCTACCCAGGCACCAGAAGGTGTAACCCTGCAGGTCACAGCCTTATTTTGTGACAGAAAATTAAGGCGATAAGGAAGCATAGATGGGCAATTTTTAACTTCTCAATCCATCTTTAAAAATTTCTGAGGCCCATCACTTCTCGGCCTTTTGGCTAAGATCAAGTGTAGAAATTTCTGAGGCCTGGTGCAATGGCTTATGCCTGTAATCTCAGCACTTTGGGAGGCCGAGGTGGGCAGATCTGTTGAGGCCAGGAGTTTGAGACCAGCCTGGCCAACGTGGTGAAACCTGGTCTTTACTAAAAATACAAAAATTAGCTGGGCATGGGTGGCACATGCCTATAATCCCAGCTGCTTGGGAGGCTGAGGCACGAGAATCACTTGAGCCTGGGAGGTGGAGGTTGCGGTGAGCTGAGATCACGCCACTGCACTCCAGCACTCCAGCCTGGGTGACAAAGCGAGACTCTGTCTCAAAAAAAAAAAAAAAAAAAAAAATCGATCTGGTATTTGGAAATAAACTTGCAAAAAAGCCACAAGAATAGTACAATGTACATATTTTTTTCCTGCCCTTTGAGGGTAAGTTGGAAACATGATGCCCTTTTAACTTTACCTCAGTGTCTATTTCCTACGAATAAGGACATCGTGTCATATAACCGTCTTATGAAATTCAGGAAGTTTAACCTAGAAAATTTTTTCTTTTTTTTGAGACAGTCTTGCCCTGTCACTCAGGCTGGAGTGCAGCAACGTGATCTTGGTTCACTGCAATCTCCTCCTCCCTGGTTCAAGTGATTGTTGTGCCTCAGCCTCCGGAGTAGCTGGGATTACAGGTGCATGCCACCATGCCTGGCTAATTTTGTATTTTTAGTAGAGACAGGGTTGCACCATGTTGCCCAGGCTGGTCTTGAACTCCCAGGCTCAAGTGATCCTCCCGCCTCGGCCTCCCAAAGTGTTGGGATTACAGGCATGTGGCCCAATTCTTTAACCTACAGTCTATATTCTGGTTTCTGTAATTGTCCCAATAATGTACTTCGTAGTAGTCCTGTGTTTTATTTTCAAGAGTATAGGCCAGTTATATACCTCATTGTGGGTTTATATGCAGTTTCTTCAATGATTAGATTTTTAGCAAGAGGACCACATAAGTGATGTTGTATCCTCACTGCTTTATATCGGGAGGGTCATGACATCAATTTGACCCATTATGAGTGATAGTAACACTTTATCACTTGGATAAGATACTGACAGGTATCTTCCCTGAAAACTCACCTATTTTTCCCATTGTAATGTCTAAGTGTCTTTGTGGGAAGATAACTTTGAATCTGTATAAACATCCTGTTTCTTTTTCCCACGTTTTAAAATCAGTCAATGATTCTTGCCTGAGTCAGTTATTATGATGGTGGTTTGAAAAAGGTGCTTTTCTAACTCTATCATTCCATCTACATAAATTTACTAGTTGCACCTTTAAGTTTTGAATTCGTAGCCTCATTTGAATCCAGACCTTTCTTGGTTTGGGGAAGAATTAGTGGGCAACTTGCACTGACCTTTATCTGATTAATGTAAGATCTATAACCACATGTTACCTGTGTTCTATTTCAGACCAGGTGGATGCAACCCTTATTCCTATTACAAATTTCAGCTGTGGCATATTTGCTGGTATTCTGGCCTCACTGGTAACTCAACCTGCGGATGTTATCAAAACTCATATGCAGCTTTACCCACTGAAGTTTCAATGGATTGGCCAAGCAGTGACACTTATTTTCAAAGTAAGACTACAAAATAAGTACTGGTTCTTGTGGTGTTTAAGGATCTCTTTCTAGAGCAGTAGTTCTTACCCTTCACTCACATTAAAATTGCCTAGAGAGGTTTTAAAAATGCCCATGCCCAGGTTAAAATCTAGGCCAACTATATCAGAATGTCTAGTCAGAATTTTTTTTTTAATGTTCCCCAGTGATTTTAATATGTTTTAAGGTTGAAAACCACAAAATTGATATTTCTTTGAGGGGCAGAGACACTTACATTAGGAAAACCTGTGATATTTGTTAAACATTGCAGATTGCTGAACTCTACCCCAGACTTACTGAATCAGGAAATCGGGGTGAAATTAGTACTCTAATTGAGGAACTAGGGTAAAGTACTGTTTAGTCAGAGGGAAAAAAAACCCACACAAACACATTGTTTTATTCTAGCAGTTTGCTCTAATATACAGGTGTCTAGTCTTTTGGCTTCCCTGGGCCACACTGGAAGAAGAATTGTCTTGGGCCACACATAAAATACACTAACCCTAATGATAGCTGATGAGCTAAAGAAAAAATGTCACCAAAAAAATCTCATAATGTTTTAAGAAAGTTTACAAATTTGTTTTGGGCTGCATTCAAAGCTGTCCTGGGCCACATGCAGCCTGCAGGCTGTGGGTTGAACATGCTTGCTCTAATATAAATGGACAAATGGTATTATTGAAGATAAAAAGTATAGTAGAAGCTGGGTGCAGTGGCTCATGCTGGTAATCCCAGCATTTTGGGAGGCTGAAGCAGGAGGATCCCTCGAGCCCAGGAGTTGAAGACCAGCATGGGCAATGTAAGGAGACTCTATTTAAATTAAAAAAAAAAAAAAAAAATTTCAACAGATGTATACTATCCATAAGCCACTGGGTTGGCTCTTTTAGAACATGTATTGTTATCACAAAGCAGATATTCTTGCTAAAGGTAAATGTGAATTTGTGTTCTTATCTCTATATCTAAAATCATAAAGTTTTAAAATAATATTTTATGTGAAATTGCAAATCAACCCAGATTATGAGGGAGGAGGAAGGGGCATTTTGTCTTTAATTCATGTGAAGAGAGGGCCACCAAGAGCATACAGTGAATTACAAAAAGATGAGACAAATGACAAGAAGGCACCTTTTGCTTCAGCCTGGATCCAGGATCCAGGGCTTGGCAAGCAGGTTTCTGCCTGGATTTCATCTGCTACTTGGGGCTTAGTGCTTCTGTACAGTATACAAACTGCACAAGTACACAGCAACCCTGCATAAAGACTTTCAGCTAAGAAATTCCCCTAGATAGAGCAGGCCTAAAAAGGTAAGCCCAGCAACTACAAAAAAAAAAAAAAAAGGCTTTTGGCAGGCGCAGTAGCTCACGCCTCTAATCCCAGCACTTTGGGAGGTTGAGGTGGGCAGATCACAAGGTCAGGAGTTTGAGACCAGCCTGGCTAATATGGTGAAAACCCCATCTCAACTAAAAATACGAAAATTAGCCGGGCGTGGTGGCGGGCGCCTGTAGTCCCACTGTAGTCCCAGCTACTCGGAAGGCTGAGGCAGGAGAATCGCTTGAACCCAGGAGGCAGAGGTTGCAGTGAGCCGAGATTGCACCACTGCACTACAGCCTGGGCGACAGAGCCAGACTCCGTCTCAAAAAAAAAAAAAGAAAACACTTTTAAGTTCTTTGGTTGTCTCCTTGGACCCATTATTCTTACTTTGGGCATAAAGTTTAGAAACTAAGTCTTAAACATGGGGTAACAGAGACCCTCACTGTGGTACCAAGTGGATAATTAATTGTATTGTTACTTTGCTTCCAGAGTTCTGACATTTATTTTCACCATAGGACTATGGACTACGTGGCTTCTTCCAAGGTGGCATCCCCCGAGCCCTCCGCAGAACTCTAATGGCAGCAATGGCGTGGACGGTGTATGAAGAGATGATGGCCAAGATGGGCCTGAAGTCCTGACCAAGAGAGGACTGGGAAAGGGTGAAATCTATTGCCCTGCTTGGTTTCTGCCAAGGGCTGCTGCTGCTTACTATTCTGCAGTGAGATGAAGTCCTACCTGGAAAACCAGGCAGAAATTGTATTGCCTTTGCCTTCGGTAATCCCTTTAAGGAGAAAATATATGGACCTGATTTGAGCCTTCAGAATCTCCAAAAGAGGAGTCCCCAATACATAGAGCACACTGGGGTGTTAGGAGAGAGCTCTGCATACTCTGAGAGGCTACTTGGAAAGGCATTTTCCCAGGAGAGCTCTGTCAGGTGGCTGCGCTTCAGCCCCACACCTACACCACAGGGTCTCCTTGGTTACGTTCTTGGACAAGGAATCGCAAAGCCAGAGAAGCTGTAAGCTGCCTGCCAGGCCTGAGGAGCTCCAACCAGGGAAGATTGGATGTGAGGAGAGGAGTCACTGTCACCAGGTCACAGACTGACTGAGGTGATGGTAGGATGAGGAGGAACAGATGCCCTTCTTTAATTGGTTCTCAGTTTAACTTCTCAGAGGCTCTGGAGAACAGGACAGTGGCTTTCTAGCCTCTGAATGTTCCAAATAAAATTTTTTGGTCTTGGCTCCTGTACTGTTTTACCTCTAAATTCTGGCATTTTTTTCTCCTGCAATTAAAGTGCTTTACTTTATTTACTGAACTTTATCATTGAAAGCTGTTTGGAAAACCTAAAAGGTGTTGTCACGCTTCTGTTTTCTTTACCTGTGCCTTATAAAAAAAAAAAGATGGACCGAACCCTTTTCTAAAATAAAGTAGTTCTAGGGTGGCTGGTTATTGACCTATGTAGGTCCCTAAAACCTAATTTCTGTTCAAAAAAGCAACTTTACTGAATGATGCAACCATCACTGTAAATCAGTTTAAGAACATTTTTATTTCCCAAACAGATCTCTCATGCCTTTTGTAATTAATCCTCATTTTCAGCCCCAGGCCACCACTGATAGGCTTTCTGTCCTCATAAATTTGCCTTTTCTGGATACTTCATATAAATGCAGTCTGTAGGCCAGGTGCGGTGGCTCAAGCCTGTAACCCCAGCACTTTGGGAGACCGAAGCGGGTGGATCACATGAGGTCAGGATTTCGAGAGCAGCCTGGCCAACATGGTGAAACCCCGTCTCTACTAAAAATACAAAAATTAGCTGGGCATGGTGGCATGTGCCTGTAATCCCAGCTACTTGGGAGGCTGAGGCACGAGAATCACTTGAACTGAGAAGGCAGAGGTTAAAGTGAGCTGAAATCATGCCACTGCACTCCAGCCTGGGTGACAGAGTGAGACCCTGCCTCAAAAAACAAAAAAACAAAGTGACTATACCATTTTCCATTCTCAGCCACAGTATATGAGAGTTCCAATTTCTCCACATCCTTGTCAACACTTGTTATTATCTCTTTTATGGCTATTCTTATTGTGCACTCAAATCTTTTCTTTAAAATTCAGGAAAGATGGCCAGGCACGGTGGCTCCTGCCTGTAATTCCAGCATTTGGGGAGGCTGAGGCAGGCGGATTACTTGAGGCCAGGAGTTCAAGATCAGCCTGGCCAAAACAGCGAAACCCCATCTCTACTAAAAATACAAAAATTAGCTGGGCATTGTGGGGCACACCTGTAATCCTACCTACTCAGGAGGCTGAGGCAGGAGAATCACCTGAACCCAGGAGATGCAGGTTGCAGATCATGCCACTGCCCTCCAGTCTGGATGACAGAATGAGACTCCATATCAGAAAAAAAAAAAATCAGGAAACAGCCATTACTTTATACAAGAAGCAGAAGTTGAGGGGATATTTAGTCTTGTGGTTAAGAACATGGCCTCTAATCCAGGCAGCCCAGGTTAAAAGCTGCTTGCTCTCCACTACATAGGCATGGCACTGAAATTATGCCTAGGAAATGGGGTTAGTTTGTTTTGGGGGTTTTTTAGGGGGCGGAGAACAAAGTGTCGCCTTGTTGCCCAGGCTGGAGTGCAATCGTGCAATCTCAGCTGACTGCAACCTCCACTCCTGGGTTCGAGCAATTCTCCCACCTCAGCCTTCCAAGTAGCTGGGACTATAGGCGTGCGCCACCATGCTGGGCTAGTTTTTTGTATTTTTAGTAGAGACAGGGTTTCACCATGCTGGCCAGGCTGGTCTTGAACTCCTGACCTCAAGTGATCCACCTGCCTCAGCCTCCCAGAGTGCTGGGATTATGGGTGTAAGCCAGCGCCCCCAGCCGTAAATAGGGTTAGTAATATTTCCTGCCTCTTCAGGTGGTGGTGAGGGTTAATGAATAAATGTTTCTGAAATGTGGTATTAGCTTCATAGGACAGCCACAACAAATTACCACAGTCCGAATGGTTTATAACTCAATCTGGAGGCCAGAAGTCTGAAATCAATGTGTCAGCAGCATTGCACCTCTGAAGGCTCTAGGGGAGTCATGCTTTGTCTGTTGCACCTTCTAGTGGTGGCTGGCATTCCTTGGCTTGTAAATACATCACTCTAATCTCTGCCTGTCTTCACATGCCTTTTCCCTTGTGTATCTGTTTCTATGTCCAAATTTCTCTCTTAAGGACACCAGGTATTGGCTTAGGGCTCATCCTAATCCAGTATGACCTCATTTTAATTTGATTACATCTGTTAGACCCTATTTCCAAATAGGGTCACATTCGCAGGTATTAGGAGTTAGAATGCCAATATATCTTTTGGGGGGACACAATTCAACCCATAACACAGATTAAGTTGATGTATAAGTTAAAATCAGTTTATACTTTAGGTTTTAGGTTAAAACACCATATTTAAAACAGTAATTTGTGTAGGGGTGTGGGAGAGGATGAAGTAGGGTCCTAAGCTTACAGTGGCACCCAAGCCTCCAATGCTGTGACCTGTGCGTTGTGAGGCCTCGTGCTGTAGGAAGCAGGGGAGAGGTCAGGATGGGAAAGGAGGGAAGGGAGGGACAGTTGGATGGAGTGGCTGCTTCTTAAGAACTTAGACTCTGGAGCAGGTGTTCCATGTCCCTTGCCTCCTCAGCCTCCTTTGACCCTCATCCTGAGTGCAGGGAACCTAATGCCAGTGAGGCCTCTTAGGGAGGAGGGGCAGAGATAAGGCCGAGAGAGTCGGGCTTCTTCCCAATGCGAATTTCCTGGCCTTACACTGGCAGATGAATTTCTGCCACCAGATTCCCCTCACATTTTCTTCATTTGTTTTTTAGGGGAGCAAATAAATATGATAATATCAGGAGAAATCATCTAGTTTTCTCTAAACATGAGGTAGAAAATCTGTCTTTGTGAATCTCGAGTCCTGTGGCAAGTAGCCTGTTTTTTCCTCTCTCACAGTCTCAGTATTAAAGCTTGAAAAGCAATTGGCTAGTGAGCGTTAGTGCTTTGGAAACATTGCCTACCTTTTTTTTTTTTTTGAGACGGAGTCTTGCTCTGTTGCCCAGGCTAGAGTGCAGTGGCATGATCTTGGCTCACTGCAACCTCCGCCTCCCGGGTTCAAGCGATTCTCCTGCCTCAGCCTCCCGAATAGCTGGGATTACAGGTACCTGCCACTGTGCCCGGCTAATTTTTGTATTTTTTAGTAGAAACGAGGTTTCACCATCTTGGCCAGGCTGGTCTCGAACTCCTGACCTCATGATCCATCCGCCTTGGCCTCGGAAAGTGCTGGGATTACAGGCGTGAGCCACCACACCAGCGTTTTTTTTTTTTTTTTTTTTTAAATGGTTCCTTCTTGGCTTCCTTAGATTTATTAAAGCACATTAGAGGTGGGGCTCTGTGGGAGGAAAATAGTCAGATGGTGACTAAAGATAAGGCTGTGTAGGGCTACAGCCAAAAGAAGACACAGAAGCAAAGGTTTCAAGCTGTATTACACTCGCTTTCTAAGAATACATGATTATGAAATCTTTCAAGCCATCACAATAGGAGAGCCAATGGTCTACTGGTCCTTCATTCATATCGCTCAGATGGAGCAATTGCCAAGATTTTGCCACACTTGCTTCTCTCCCCTAACTGTGTCCCCTGCCCCCGCCACTCCTTTTTCTTTTTTTTTTTTGAGATGGAGTCTCGCTCTGTCACCCAGGCTGGAGTGCAGTAGCGTGATCTCGGCTCACTGCAAGCTCCGCCTCCTGGGTTCACGCCATTCTCCTGCCTCAGCTTCCCGAGTAGCTGGGACTACAGGCGCCAGCCACCACGCCCGGCTAATTTTTTTGTATTTTTAGTAGAGATGGGGTTTCACTGTGTCAGCCAGGCTGGTCTCGATCTCCTGACCTCGTGATCCGCCTGCCTTGGCCTCCCAAAGTGCTGGGATTACAGGTGTGAGCCACTGCGCCTGGCCTCCTTTTTCTTTTATGAAGCTTTTAGAGACAGATCCCAGACATCACATAATTTCACCCTTGCATACTTCAATATGCATCTCTAAAAATTATGGACTTTTTTTTTAACATAAGTATGTCATTACCCCACCTGAAAAAATTTAACACATTTTTTGCATATCATCCATATTCACATTGCCCAGACTGTCTCAACAATGATTTTTTACAGTTGGTTTATTTCAATTAGAATTCAAACAAGGTCCATACAAGGCATTTGGTCTTTTATTTATTTTTTAGAAACAGGGTCTTGCTCGTCACCCAGGATGCAGCGCAGTGGTACAATCATGGTTCACTGCAACCTTGAACTTCTAGGCTCAAGCAATCCTCCCACCTCAGCCTCCCAAGTAGCCGGGACTACAGGTGCACGCCACCACACCCAGCCAGTTTTAAAAAAATTTTTTTGCAGAGACAAGATCTCGCAATGTTGCCCAGGCTGGTCTCAAACGCCTAGCCTCAAGTGATCCTCCTGCCTCAGCCTCCCAAAGGATTGGGATTACAAGTATGAGCCACCACACTTTGCTGGCAGTTGGTTTTGAAAATCTCTAGGCTGGGCGCAGTGGCTCATGCCTGTAGGCCCAGCCCTTTGGAATGCCAAGGCTGACAGATCGCTTGAGCCCAGTAGTTTGAGACCAGCCTAGGCAACATAGTCAAACTCTGTCTCTACAGAAAAATTAAAAAATTAGCCAAGCATGGTGAGGCACATCTGTAGTCCCAGCTACTCAGAAGGCTGAGGCAGGAGAATCACTTAAGCCCTGAAAGTCAAGGCTGCAGTGAGCCGTGATCAGGCCACTGCACTCCAGCCCAGGTGACAGAGCAAGGCCCTGTCACAAAAAAAAACCTCTTTATTCCAGGACACCACCATTTTCCCCACTTTTTTTGTTCTACATTGTCTTTGTAGGGACTGAGGGGACGGGGTAACAAGACAAAGTTAGAGGAACCTTGATTCTGAAGCAGTGTCTAAGGCCTCTCTAGGCATATCAAAGGGCTAGTCTTTGAGGTAACGCATTCTCAGCCCCAGTACCCTGTAAAATGTCCTATTTTCTGAATTTGTTTTCTGATGGTTTTAGCTCATTTCTGTTTCACACATGTTCTATAAACTGGATGTTACCTTGGAGGGCTTGATTACATTTAGGTCTATCCAATTTCTTAGGCAAAGGAAAGACCAGAGCTATAGATTCTAAGTGGTGGAAAGTCTGAAAAGGCATATAAGGGTTTCTCACTTAGCAAATGTATGAGTGCAAATGAAACGTTCTGTTCACTTCATTCAGTTGCTTCCTCCCAAGAGAAATGAGGAGAGGCTGAAATTTCTTTAACCAGCAGTTAGAAAGGATAAATAATTTTGAGGCAAACCAAGGTTAGAGTGAGTCAGTTCTGAGGGCCCAATCAAGACAGGGAACCCAGCAGTGACTCTGGGAGGTTGCAAAACTGAAACCTGCTCACCAAGGTTATGCCTTATGCCCCTTCCATATACTTCTGGCTGAGCAGTGTGCATTTATAACTTGTTGGTTTTTTTGTTTTTTTGAGACAGGGTCTCACTCTATTCCACAGGCTGGAGTACACTGGCACAATCTCAGCTCACTGCAGCCTCGACCTCCCAGGCTCAAGCAATCCTCCCACCTCAGCCTCCCAAGTAGCTGGGACTACAGGCATGCATTACCACACCCAGCTAATATTTTTGTATTTTTAGTAGAGACACGGTTTTGCCATGTTGCCCAGGCTAGTCTCGAACTCCGGGGCTCAAGGGATCCGCCCACCTCAGCCTCCCAAAGTGCTGGGATTACAGGTGTGTGCCATCACGCCTGGCCTTCTAATTTATTGTTGATATTAAATGTAACAACCAGGCTGGGCACAGTGGCTCATGCCTGTAATCCCAGCACTTTGGGAGGCTGAGGCGGGCAGATCACAAGGTCAGGAGTTCGAGACCAGCCTGACCAACGTGGCGAAAACCTACCTCTACTAAAAATACAAAAATTAGCCGGGCATGGTGGCACGCGCCTGTAATCCCAGTTACTTGGGAGGCCAAAGCAGGAGAATCGTTTGAACCTGGGAGGCGGAGGTTGCAGTGAGCTGAGATCGTGCCATTGCACACCAGAGGGAGACTCTGTCTCAAAAAATAAATAAATTTAACAACCAGCAGGGCACAGTGGCTCACACCTATAATCCCAGCACTTTGGGAGGCGAAGGCGAGTGAGATCACTGGAGGTCAGGAGTTCAAGACCAGCCTGGCCAACATGGCAAAGCCCTGTCTCTACTAAAATTACAAAAAATCAGCCAGATGTAGTGGTGTGCACCTGTAGTCCCAGCTATTCGGGTAGCTGAGGCAGAAGAACTGCTTGAATCTGGGAGGCAGAGGTTGCAGTGAGTCGCAATTGCACCACTGCACTCCAGCCTGGGAGACAGCAACTCTGTCTCCAAAAAAACAAAAAAAAAAAAGAAGGAAAAAAACATTTAACAATCCACTGTGTCTTAAATTTCAGCTTTTGTCACCACTCCCTCCAAAAAAAGCTGCCTCAATGCAACAGCCTCTAGGTAGAACTAGCTTCTAAGTTCTCCTTCTCTGCTCCTGGGAGCCATTAGCTTAGGTAGTCAAGAAATACCCTAGGCTGGGCGCAGTGGGCTAGCACTTCGGGAGGCTGAGGCGGGCTGATCACTTGAGGTAAGGAGTTCAAGACCAGCCTGGACAACAAAGCAAAACCCTGTCTCTACCAAAAATACAAAAACTGGCCAGATGTGGTGGGTGGGCCTGTAGTCCCAGCTACTTGGGAGGCTGAAGCTGGAGAATTGCTTGAGCCTGGGAGTGGAGGTTGCAGTGAGCCGAGATCACACCACTGCACTCCAGCCTGGGTGACAGAATGAGACTGTCTCAAAAAAAAAAAAAAAAAAAATTACTTAAAATAAAGAAGAAATACCCTAGAGTCTAGAATCGTGGTTTTTAAACTCAATATGGCCACACATTGGAATCATCTGGAAAATGTTGGGGCTCAGAAAATGATACCCCTGACTGAATAGGGCACTTTGGCATGCTGAATGCTTTGAATTAAAGAAAATTGAAAGGCTTCTGAAATAGCGTCAGAACCAAGGTTTCTTTCTGACCTTCCCCTAACTCCATCTCTCAATCCCCTCTTTTCCCAAAGCATCCAGAGGGGCTTTGTCTGAAGTTCCCTTATCTGAATAAGGTAGGTTCCTCCAGAATAAATACAATAGTCTTAAAACTTCCTCCCTAGGAATCTCATCAGGTAACCAGGAAATATTAACCACTGGGAAGAGAAAAGACTAAAAGTCATCACCATGCCCAGACAGACTCTTCATCTATTTTTCTGAGGACAGCTCTTGAGAGATTTTCCAGGAGACATTATTTGCCTAATAAGGCAACCTTTGGTCACAGTGAAGTTCCTCCCCTCACCCTTTGCTGCTGTTTCCCCCAGAGCTCACAGGATCTTTGTCTCAGGCAAATTTTCTGTCCTTTGAACTCATTCCTATCCTTCCAAAAATCACTTACTAGCCCTCTAAATTGTTTACCATCCCATCTCCCTTCCCTGTGAAGTAGATGCTATTTAAGCTTCAGCCATCTGGCCCTTCTTTGAGTCTTATATTTCATATGGCTCCTGTGCATAAGCACATTAATAAATGTGTATGTTTGGCCTGGCGCGGTGGCTTATGCCTGTAATCCCAGCACTTTGGGAGGCCGAGGTGGGCAGATAACCTGAGGTCAGGAGTTCAAGACCAGCCTGACCAACATGGAGAAACCCCATCTCTACTAAAAATACAAAATTAGCCAGGTGTGGTGGCGCATGCCTATAATCCCAGCTACTCGAGAGGCTGAAGCAGGAGAATCGCTTGAACCCGAGAGGCGGAGGTTTCGGTGAGCCGAGATTGAGCCACTGCACTCCAGCCTGGGCAACAAGAGCAAAACTCCGTCTCAAAAAAAAAAGTGTATGTTTCTTCTCCTGTTAATTTGTCTACTGTCAGTTCATTTTAGCAGTGAACACTCAGAGGGTGGAGGGGAAGCCCCTACAGGAACTTTAAAAGCTACTGACGCTTGGGTCTCACTCAAAGATTGATATATTCAGCCCAGGTATAAGATTTTAAAAGCTCCCCAGGTGATCCTAATGCCAAGACTGAGACCCCTGGAAGAACCCTGCAGAGCTGCACTCACTACTCAGCAATCCCAATCCACACTTGAAGGGTTAAGCAGGAGTACGTTTGGGCGCAGGGGGCAGGGCATTGTTTTGGGACTCAGGGGCCTCTGAGGAGGCTTGTGGCCTGAGTTTCTGCCAACAAACTTAAAGCCTCCTCTTTCCATAACAAAGCGTAGAAGTGGGAGGCATTTGCAGCAAGGGGCTGTGACTTCTCTGAATTTGCCCCTCAAGCCCCAGGTGCTTCAGCCTTGGTGGGTGATGAAGCAGAGCAGCCTGGGGGTGACCTGTTCTAGGGTCCAAGGGTTTCCAGGCTCCTCCGAAAATCATACTGGCTTCAGTGGAGCTGCAGAGCCACTTGCAGGAGAACCTGGATGTGCTGTCCTATGGAAGAGTGGCCATAAGGGTCTACGAGTTCATTTTAGGGTGGGCTCAGAAATCAGACTGGCTCAGCAGGCCCCAGAGAGGAACCTGCACTTTTTTTTTTTTTGACGGAGTCTTGCTCTGTCGTCCAGGCTGGAATGCAAGTGGCGCAATCTCCGCTCACCACAACCTCTGCCTCCTGGGTTCAAGCAATTCTCCCGCCTCAGCCTCCCCAGTAGCTGGGATTACAGGCATGCACCACCACGCCCGGCTAATTTTTGAATTTTTAGTAGATACCGGGTTTCGCCATGTTGGCCAGGCTGGTCTCTTGAACTCCTGGCCTCAAGAGATCCACCCGTGTCAGCCTCCCAAAGTGCTGGGATTACAGCCACCGCGCCCGTTCAATTAACTCCTATTTTTTTGTTTGTTTTTTGGAGACAGGATTTCGCTCTGTTGCCCAGGCAGGAGTGCAGCGGTGCAATCACATTCACTGCAGCCTTGACCTCTAGGCTCAAGCTATCCTCCCGCCTCAGCCTCCTGAGTAGTTGAGACTACAGGCACGCACCACCATGCTTGGTTAATTTTTGTATTTTTTGTGGAGATGGGGTCTCCCCATGTTTCCCAGGCTTGTCTTGAACTTCTGAGCTCAGACAATCCACCCACCTCGGCCTCCCAAAGTGCTGGGATTACAGGCACAAGCCACCGCGCCCGGCAAACTTATCTCCTACTGATGGATATTGCAAAATTTTTCTTATACCAAAAAAAAAAAAAAAAGATAGATATAATCCATACCATCTGTTCAATCTTGTCCTTTTTAACTTTTTCAGGGAAACTTCCCCCAGGTGATAGATGGATAGATACATGAGATAGATATAACGCATACGATCAGTTCAATCTTGTCCTTTTTAACTTTTTCAGAGAAACTTCCCCTAAGTGGACATTTAATTTGAATTACGTCCTGTTAAACTGTTCTCCAGGAAAATAAAATAAAATAAATCTCCAAGTTTTTGTTTACCTAAGTTTGTTGTGTCGAACAAACCTTCCTACTTTTCAGGTAACAAAACGGCAGCTTAGGCGAGAAAGCCGCTCATACTCGCAGGTACAAGGGCTGGGTAAGAACGCCCCGCCTCGCTGACTAGCTTCAGTTCCGCGCTCTGGACAGGAATTATGCACAGGGCGTCGCTGTGGCACTAGAAACCCCAAAGTCACAAGCGCCCCAGATCCGACCAGGATGCCGCTATTGGCTACAGCCCAGAAGCCCGCTCCTGCGCAGCAAGCCCGCCTTCCTGAAGAAGGAGCCCAGTCCCGGCAGCGTTCTTCTCCGGCTCCGCCCTTCTTCCGCTCGACTTTCTTTGCCATTGGCTGACAACGGAGTATATAAGGACGTCATTTCCTGTCTCCTGTCCTTTCCGCGCTATCTGCAGAGGGATCCATACGGCGTTGTTCTGGGTGAGTTCCATGTAGCGTCCCTGGCGCCTCCCAGGGCTAGAAAAATGAGCTTTTCCTGCTCAGATGAAGGGTGCGAAGACTAGTGATGAAAGCCGGTCAGACCGTGTCTGTCTCCCGCCCGGCGCGCCCCACCTTAGGCCTGCGGCCCGCACGTGGCCAGGCTCGGGCCGCGGGTTCCCAGAGTGCCCCGGGAGCGGGTGGAGGCCGCCCTCCAGCGGAGGCTCGGAGCTGGGGTTCGGGCCAGGCCGCGGGTGGGCGGGAGTGCAGAAAGCGGGCTAACATCCCGTGTTGCTATCCCTTCGGAGCCCCACACGGCGGTGAGTCGAGGCCTAGGCGCTGATTTACACCAGCTACTTGGGCTGGTCGGGTTTTCCCATTCGCGCTGTGCGGGTCAGGAGTTAAGGTTCTCGGGTTTTTAGACAAACAAGTGGTGATAGCACAGCGAAGTAATTCCAGAGCACTCGCCTACAATCTGCTTGAAAATACCTGAAACCAATTCATATCTTTTTTGTTTTTAGTTTGCATATTCCAAACATGGCTGCTCTTTTATGTCTAGTTGTTAACTTGGCGCATCCGCAACTTTTCCTTAATTCCTATCTTGAGAAGTGTTGAATTTCCATTCGCTAATTTCGTTTAGTTTTATTACTCGGTTACAGTGCCGTCCACACCATTTCCTCAGTAAGATGTGCGCTGTTCCATAATACGCGACATGTATCGGTTAACTTTCTGTTTATCCTTAACTACACTGTAAGCGCAATGCCTGACAGTGTAGCAGATGGAGTTTTTGGTTACTTTTAAGGGTGTACCCCACTTAACTCAATGGAATGAAAAGAAATAGATTGCTCTCTTATTTCAGATTCCCGTCGTAACTTAAAGGGAAACTTTCACAATGTCCGGAGCCCTTGATGTCCTGCAAATGAAGGAGGAGGATGTCCTTAAGTTCCTTGCAGCAGGAACCCACTTAGGTGGCACCAATCTTGACTTCCAGATGGAACAGTACATCTATAAAAGGAAAAGTGATGGTTAGTCATTGCTTTAATTTTTTGTTACTCCAGCTGTAAGTACAAGTTTTGAGCTTGCTATTCTCGTGGTTAGTTCTGGGTAATTTCTTTGTATCTTCCTCAAATGAAGCCAGACCCTTAGGTTGAAAACATACTTTAAATAAATGTTCTTGTTATTGGGAGAAAAGATTTCTGCTCCAGGGGAAGAATATGTCAGTTGCCTGAGTCACGGCACTTGGGTTGGGTCATGAACATGAGAAAGTTCATTGGCTGAGTTTCTAATAGCTCGCATAGTGCCTTCAACTTCATAGGTACTTACACAGGCTATTGAACTGAATTTTGAGTGGAAAGTGGGGTAAGAGGTGGGAATGAACAATATGGTTTGGAAGAACCAGAGGATGGAAGGCATTAAGTTGGCTAAGGCACTTACTTATTCTAGAGATAAAGCTACCAAGGACTTGGGAGTGACGTGCTGTAAAGGAATTTTAGGATGAATCTTGCATCAGTGCACATGATAAAAGGGAAAGAGTGGCGGAAAGCCAGGAAGTGGATTCTTAAGAACCACTGATGGAGTAAGTACAGGGAAAGAGAAAGGAAAGATGGATTTAGCCAACTGAATCTAGGCTGCACACTATTAAAGCTCAGGGTGGAGGCCAGTCGTGGCTCATGAACTCTGAGTGTCGGAAGTGTGCTACATCAATGGCAGGATTTTCGCTAACACCAGTAGAGCTTGCCTCTATGACTGGAGTTTGGTAGTACTCGCTGCCACATAGAGTAAACTTGGGAAGAATGTTTGCACAGCCAGGTCAAGTGTTAAAACCCTTCTGCTCTCACTTAGGCATCTATATCATAAATCTGAAGAGGACGTGGGAGAAGCTTCTGTTGGCAGCTCGTGCTATTGTTGCCATTGAAAACCCTGCTGATGTCAGTGTTATATCCTCCAGGAATACTGGCCAGGTTTGTGGAACAGTGGTTAGTTTTTATATTATAGAAATAAAGCTTACAGACATTGTGAGACGTACAGAAAGATATAAGAAAATAGAAATAACTCAGGCTGGGCGAGGTGGCTCACACCTGTAATCCCAGCACTTTGGGAGGTGGAGTCGGGCTGATTACAAGGTCAGGAGATCCACACCACAGTGAAACCCCGTCTCTACTAAAAATACAAAAAATTAGTGGGGCATGATGGCGGGTGCCTGTAGTCCCAGCTACTTGGGAGGCTGAGGCAGGAGAATGGCGGGAACCCGGGAGGTGGAGCTTGCAGTGAGCTGAGATGGCACCAGTGTACTCCAGCCTGGGTGACAGCGAGACTCCGTCTCAAAAAAAAAAAAAAAATAGAAAACTCAGACTCCACTGTTAGAGATCTTAAGCTGGACTGAGCCATAGAAATCGCCCTTATGTTTTTTTTTTTTTTCTCCTTCAAGACAGTCTCTCGCTCTGTTGCCTGTTGCCCAGTGCAGTGGTGTGATATTGGCTCATTGCAACCTTTGCCTCCCGAGTTCAAGGGATTCTCCTGCCTCAGCCTCCCGAGTAGCTGGGATTACAGGCATGTGCCACCATGCCTGACTGATTTTTGTATTTTTAGTAGAGACATGGTTTTACCATTTGGCCAGGCTGGTCTTAAACGCCTGATCTCAAGTGATCCTCCCACCTCGGCCTCCCAAAGTGTTGGGATTACAGGCGTAAGCCACTGCGCCCAGCCTGTAAGACCTTTTCAACATACATGCTGGGCATCTGGCAGTATGTTGAACTTTATAATTTCATTTTATGTAGACTTGTGCCACTAAATATCTAGAAATTGTATTAAAGTGGCTTATCACATTTTCCCATAGTCAAAGTTTTTACCTTAAAACGATGAAATAACTGGGTCAGAAATTTTTTAAGAATCTTAGTTAGCCAGTCATGATGGCATGCACCTATAGTTCCCGTTAATTGGGAGTCTGAGGCAGGAGATCCCTCAAGTCCAGGAGTTGGGGGCTGCAGTAAGTTATGAGTTTGCCACTGCACTCCAAGCCTGGGGCACAGAGTGAGATCCTGTCTCTTAAAAAAAAAAAAAGGCCAGTCATGGGTGGCTCATGCTTTTGTAATATGGGTACTTTGTGAGGCCGAGGCTGGTGGCTTGCTTGAGCCCAGAAGTTCGAGACAAGGGTGGGCAACGTGGCAAAACTCCATCTCTACCAAAATTAACAAAAACGAGCTGGGTGTGGTGTTGCGTGCCTGTAGTCTCAGCTGAGGCTGAGGTGGGAAGATTGCTTGAACACAGGAGGTTGAGGCAGCAGGGAGCCAAGACTGTCCACTGCATCGCAGCCTGAGTGACAGAGTGAGGCCTTGTCTCAAAGAGAACCTTTGCCAACTTGAATGAAAAAATACCTTAATTTGTATTTTTAAGAAATGACTAGTTACTAAAACTTGAATCTTTTTTTTGCCACAGCTCTATTTTAAGAATTTTTCTGTTGAGAAAACTAGTAGATTTCTTGAATTCTAAGAGTTCTAACAGGGATTTTATTCATCTTAACTATTTTGACAGATTAAAAATTATGTAGTAAAGACTTTAATTCAATGTTGACAGGACAGGTTCCCATGCGTGTTTTTGCAGAGGGTTATTCCTGAAACTGACATGTTACTGGGACCACGTAGTTTGGTACACAGTAGAAAAAAGGCAGTTTTGGTTATTGCTGTAGAATGAATTGAGTGACAGTTCTTGCTTGCTTGAGAAAAATATACTGAGCATCTAGATTGGGCCAGGTAGTGTTGCTATGTGCTTGGGATATATAGTAGAAAAACAAGCCTGCCTTTTAATGTATGCAGGAAGTCTCTGGAGAAATAAGAGAGGCTAAGGAAAGCTGGGTATGTGCCTGCTTTACATGGAGTAGTAGTGATTAAGTTGGGCAGTTCCCAGAAGTGCTTCCTGGGTGCCAGGATTGTTGCTATGAAATATTGAGTACCACTAACTTTTAAATTCTTCAAAGAGGGCTGTGCTGAAGTTTGCTGCTGCCACTGGAGCCACTCCAATTGCTGGCCGCTTCACTCCTGGAACCTTCACTAACCAGATCCAGGCAGCCTTCCGGGAGCCACGGCTTCTTGTGGTTACTGACCCCAGGGCTGACCACCAGCCTCTCACGGAGGCATCTTACGTTAACCTGCCTACCATTGCGCTGTGTAACACAGATTCTCCTTTGCGCTATGTGGACATTGCCATCCCATGCAACAACAAGGTAATGATTTTATGATCTAGAGTTTGCGAATGCGTGCTCTAGAAAAAACATTCCTGTGCACATTGTTAGAGCTTGGAGTTGAGGCTACTGACTGGCCGATGAACTCGCAAGTGTAGGTAGTGTGCTACATGAAGGGCAAGTTTTTCGCTAACACCACAAGGGTCTCTGGCCCAATGAGTGGAGTTTGATAGTAATTCTTGCTACAAGTGTAACATTACTGCATGACAGCTTTGTGGAGAAATGAACACATCTGGAAAATAGTATGTTTTCTTCTGCCTTTGTCCATGTTTCTTGCTCAGGCCTCAGGCACTTGGTCTTTGTTTTCACACCAACTTGATGGGTTCTACTATAAGATTCTAAAAAGGTGGGTTGTGTGTGGTTCAGTTTGGTTGATTTGTAACCCTAGTTGTGCATAAGAATTGCCCAGATATTTTTTTTAAATGCTAGTGTCCAGGCATTTTTTTTTTTTCAATCCCTATGATTCCAGTATGCAGACAAGGTTGAAAATCCCTGATTATAATGCTCCCTGTTACAATTGCTTTTAAACTAAGAGATGTTTGTACTTTTGGTACTTAGATGATGTAGGAGCCAGGAAGGTGCTTGCTGTTTGGGTTTGACCAAGTGTCACTTTTTAATAATCTACCACTCTTGGCAGGGAGCTCACTCAGTGGGTTTGATGTGGTGGATGCTGGCTCGGGAAGTTCTTCGCATGCGTGGCACCATTTCCCGTGAACACCCATGGGAGGTCATGCCTGATCTGTACTTCTACAGAGATCCTGAAGAGGTAAGCTTCTCCAAAGGCTTGTGGTTACATAAGCAAATTGGACAACTTGGACTGTGCTTCTAGGAAGCAAAATTTGTCAGTCCCTGTAAGTCTTTCCTCTTTTTTTTTTTGTAACCCAGATTGAAAAAGAAGAGCAGGCTGCTGCTGAAAAGGCAGTGACCAAGGAGGAATTTCAGGGTGAATGGACTGCTCCAGCTCCTGAGTTCACTGCTACTCAGCCTGAGGTTGCAGACTGGTCTGAAGGTGTACAGGTGCCCTCTGTGCCTATTCAGCAGTTCCCTACTGGTATGTATCAGGATAGGGGTGCATCAAGCTGATATTTTGCAACTTCTCAGTTTTATTCTAACTTTAATGATCTCTGTGGCTTTTATACTAGCTTTAAGAGGTTTTCATCCTAGTGTGCTATAGCATCTGATAGACTGCTGTTGGGAGTGGGGTAAGGAAAAATACTACATTGAGGACAGAGCTGATGGCTTTTTTTTGGTATTCTCTTAACAGAAGACTGGAGCGCTCAGCCTGCCACAGAAGACTGGTCTGCAGCTCCCACTGCTCAGGCCACTGAATGGGTAGGAGCAACCACTGACTGGTCTTAAGCTGTTCTTGCGTAGGCTTTTAAGCAACATGGAAAAATGGTTGATGGAAAATAAACATCAGTTTCTAAAAGTTGTCTTCATTTAGTTTGCTTTTTACTCCAGATCAGAATACCTGGGATTGCATACCATAGTATAATAATAAATACATGTCTCGACATGAGTTGTACTTCTAAAGCCCACTGTAGATAGTGTATATTGCTTTTCACTTGAGAATTTCCCTGAGCTTCCTTCCTGTGTAGAGAACATCTGTGCCTTGAAAATGGATATAAGTGGTTACTAACACATACTTAGTTGGTAACCTCAGGAATACTTTTCCGAGGCCCTGATGATCTTGACTTTTATTAGCATTTGCGTAGGTAAGTTCTATAGAGCTTAGGTTTTTATTTTTGAGAGTCTTCCTGTCACTTAGGTTAACTATTCCTGGAATCCTTGGAGAGGCGATGGCCCTTCCCCACATTGAGAGACATTAATTGCCCCTCTTGTCAGCTTGCCTGCAGGTTCTGGGAGAGGAGAGGTATGTATGTATTAAAAAAAATGTAATGCTCTCCATATTTGTCTTTGCCGGGGAGGGGGTTGGGGAGACAGTCTTTTCCTGTTGCCCAGGCTGGAGGTACGTGGCGTGATCTCAGTTCACTGCAACCTCTGCCTCCTGGGTTCAGGCGATTCTTGTGCCTCAGGCTCCCGCGTAGCTGGGATTTCAGGTGTGCACTGCTACACCTAGCTAATTTTTGTAGTAGAGATGGTTCTGCCAGGCTGGTCTCCAACTCCTGGCCTTATGTGACCCGCGCCAAAATGCTGGGATTACAGGCCTGAGCCTGGCCATATTTGTTTTTTATGTATTAATGCTGGTGGGTTCATCCTAAACGGATTTCAAGATTTTCATTGCCTATTTAAAAAAATACTCTTGGCTGTCATGTTGGCTCACCCATGATCCCAGCACTTGGGAGGCAGAGGCAAAACGATTGCTTGAGCTCAGGAGTTCAGGACCAGCCTGGGCAACATGGTAAAACCCCATCTCTCTTCAAAAGATAAAAAAAAATTGGCAGGGTGTGATGGCATACTCCTATAGTACCTCAGCTACACAGGAGACTGAGGTGGGAGAATCACCTGAGCAGGAGTTGGAGGCTGCAGTGAGCTGTGATTGAGCCCCTGTATACTCTAGCCTGGGTGACAAAGTGAGGCCCTGTCTCAAAAAGATAATAGAGACATTTCCATAGATTGGATTGAATGCAGATTTTGAGATGGCCCGAACTGATTTACATGGATTCATACATTCTCTTGGAAAATTTACAAAATACATGTACATGTGACCACATTCCCAGGGCTCCTTCCAGTGGTGCTGAGGCAGTGGGGACACTGCAGCCTCAAGCATTGTCTTCATGGGAAGCCTGCTTATGGCTGTAAGCAAAGCTGGGAAAATGTGCCCTATAATGTCTCCAAGTGGAATGGCATTCAGTGAGATTTATGGATCCTGAAGTTGCAAGTGGTTAGCAACACTGGTAGAGATTGCTGGAATCAGGACGGTGGGAAGCAGGGACAGTGTACCAGAAGGCTACTGGCCAACGGGAGCTGGAGAAGCATTGCGAGGTGGTGTGAGCCTGGAGTAAGGTATACTAAGCTCATTTATGAGCAGGTTCTGGGTGGAGTCTGTTCAGCGAACAGAGAACCTTGGCATTTCCGGACACGTGAAGACATTGTGGAAAACATCCATTGTGACTATCCAGCAACCTCCACGATTACCCCATCTTACTGGGGTCCCGTGCAAACCCAGCTTCTCCATAGACTTGTGTCCTAGTGCCAAGCACCTCCAGTCAGGAGACCTTGGTAGCATTCTCAAAGCAGTTCCAGAAAGTCTTTTTCTAGATTTAATGTTAGGGAGGAGGTAGTCTCCCTTGGTGCAGGGTTCATTCATGTTCATTAAATGGAAGCCAGCAAATACTAGAGGGGATTTCTCTGAGACCCACTCAGCTGGGGTCAGCCTTCCCTGGCAGGCCTTAACCTTTTCGTAACCTTGTATATCTGAAAATAGGATCCTCTCCCCAACTCCACTCCCCTGGCCCTGCCCCATATCACCAACTGCTAGTGGATTCTGGCTCAGGTCTGGGATCACCATGATCTCATGGGACCCAGCAGCTGCCCATGGCCGCAGTCAGTGTCCCCAAGCTGTCACCATCTGGAATAGCCATCTTAAACTAGCCAGTTCAAACTGAGTTTTCTCTTGCCTGGTGGCGCCCACCTGATGTAGGGCAGCTCATGAGCACTGCTGAATCAAAGTGACAATCTGTGCCCCCTGGGTGTTCAGCAGCCTGCTACTAGCAACTTACCCCCAGTGGTGTTTGCAGAATTGAGTCTTCTGACTGCTGTGGGCCCATCCCTAGCATGAGGCCATTTTTAAGGTGAGGGAGAAGCCGTTCCTTCCTTCACTCCTAGGCACTGCTCTTGCTTTGGCCCCGTGAGCCGCCTCCCTTCTTTCCCTGGCACATCTCCATTTCCTTCTACACAGGAATTGGTTTTCCCTCATTAAGTTATTCAATTCCCTTGTTCAGCCTGATCTTACAAATGCAGCTTGCTCTAAATATTTTACTTGATCACAACTTCAAGCTCTTCATACACTTTTGGGCAGTTTGTCTTCTATGCTTAATAGAAACTGAATCCCACACAGAACTCTAGTTTCTCTTCTTCCTCTACTTTCCTAAGTAGCTTAGGGACTCCTTTCTTAGGACTGTGTGCAATAAACACATTTTTTCTAGTACATTCCTAATGTAAGGGCAAATCTGAGCATCCTCATTGAAATCAGCCTGTCACGAAAGCTGGCACTTGGTAAATACTAGTAAGTACTGAGTGAATAGAAAAAGTTAAGAATAAATCTGAGGGCTAGGTGGCTCACGCCTGTAGTCTCAGCACTTTGGGAGACTGAGGTGGGCGGGTCACCTGAGGACAGGAGTTTGAGACCAACCTGGCCAAAATGGAGAAACCCCATCTCTACCCAAAATACAAAAAATTAGCCAGGCCTGGTGGCGTGTGCCTGTAATCCCAGCTACTTCAGAAGCTGAGGCAGGAGAATCGCTTAAATCTGGGAGGTGGAGTTTGCAGTGAGCCAAGATCCTGCCATTGCACTCCAGCCTTGGCAACAGAGCAAAACTCTGTCTCAAAAAAAAAAAATCAATCAATCAATCAATCAATCGGAGGCTGAGTGCGGTGGCTCATGCTTGTAATCCCAGCACTTTGGGAGGCTGAGGTAAGAGGATCACTTGAGGCCTGGAGTTTAAGACCAGATTGGGCAACATAGCAAGACCCCATGTCTACAAAAAATTTTAAAAATTAGCTGGGTGTGGTGGTGTGCACCTGGTCGCAGCTACTTGGGGGCCTGAGGCAGGAGGATCACTTGGGCCCAGGAGTTGGAGGCAGCAGTGAGTTGTGAGTGCCACCACACTCCAGCCTAGGCAACAGAGCAAAACTGACTCAAAAAAAAAAAGTATAAATCAAGATACTTAATGTTAATATTCAAAAAAAGTGGGAGAGGTAAGTTTCATTTGGCAAACCTGAAGCTCCCAACAGGATTCAAGGTGCCCACTCTTGCTTGTTGTTCAGGAGCACATCAGCACGATTAACGGGTGGCCATATCACCTGCTCTCAACTTGGGTGTTTGATCAAGTTCCCTGCTTGGTCAAAGACAACAGCTTCACATAGTGTTTTGAGAATGCACTGCACTCCCTGAGGTCAGCTTGGGTGTGGTCTTCTGGTGTGCTAGTTGGTGGGACTGGGTCTGGTCTGCGCCATGGCCCAGCACCAAGGACACCTTTGCATAACCAGTTGTCCTGTGAAGGGACTGGCCCACTGTCAACAGTGACATGATGGGCTGCATAGTGAGGTGGATAGTTTGGGCTTTAGAATTGGACATACTTGGGTGATGACAGCCTTGCTTGGGCCACTCCTAGTGCGTGGTTCTGGTCAAGGGACTATGTCTCTAGCCCAAGTGGCCTCACCATCAAATGGGATGATTGTGGGCTGCTGTGATTCATTGAGATCGTCCTGCACAGCAATTAGTCTGGGTTTGGCATGTAGTGAATACTGCTCGTATGCATCGCATTGTCTTTCCTTAGTACTTGCTTTAAAAATAATTTGTATGTAAAATGGATCATACATGCAAATAGTTTAAAAGACATATCCATGCATTCTTGAAGAGTAAGAATCAAGTTAAAGCCTCTGCAACTGTGATGCAGGTTATGAAAGGGAAATGTGCCAGGACCAGAGAAAGCATCTGTGTGTCCCTCCCTGCTCCTCTCAGGTCAGAGAGCTCCTGCTCCTGTGATAACCTGGTTGACTTTATTGTTTCCCCACTTATGTATGTGCTTTTAATCATGAATTATTTAATTTTCCTGTTTTTGAGCTTCCCATAAATGGAACCTTAGCACATCTTCTGTGTGATCTGCTTCTTTCCCTCAATGTTGTCTCCGCTTTTTCTTTTCTTTTTTGAGACAGAGTCTCTGTCGCTCAGGCTGGAGTGCAGTGGTGTGATCATGGCTCTCTGCAGCCTTACCTACTGGGCTCAAACGATCCTCCCACCTCAGTCTTTCAAGTAGCTGGGATTACAGGTGCGTGTCACCATGCTCAGCCAATTAAAAGAATTTTTTTTTTTTTTGTAGAGAGGAGGTTCACTATATTGCCCAGGCTGGTCTCAAACTCCTGAGCTCAAGTGACCTTTCTGTTTCAGCCTGGGACTATAGGCATGAGCCACTGTGGCCCACCATTTGGAACATTTTTGATAGATCCTTGTGCAAAGTTTTCCCCTGTCGGTTTTAAACTCTAGTTTCACCAGATAATATCAAATGGTTTTGCAATCACATATAAAATCCTACAAAAACATAGCCATAACCTGTAGGCAGCAAGTCACCCAGATGCCGAGGCAAGAGACCGAGGACACGAGCTGTTCCAGTATAATAAAATATAAAACAAGAATAGTTGTACCAGATATAGATCTTAGATATGATTATGTATGAATATCATTAATCATTAGTTTGTAGCAATTACTCTTTATTCCAATATTATAATAATCCTCCCTCTATAATCATAACCTAGGAAAAACCAGGCCATACAGAGATAGGAGCTGAGGGGACATAGTGAGACGTGACCAGAACACAAGAGTGTGAGCCTTCTGTTATGCCCGGACAGGGCCACCAGAGGGCTCCTTGGTCTAGTGCTAATGCCAGCGTCTGGGAAGACGCCCGTTGCCAAGCGAACCATGGTCTAGTGGCAGCGTTAGTGTCAAGGAAAAACACCCGCTACTTAGCAGACCAGGAAAGGGAGCCTCCCTTTCCCTGGGGGAGTTTAGAGAAGACTCTACTCCTCTACCTCTTGTGGAAGCAGGCCCGCCCGCAGTTATCCGGAGGCCTAACGTTATGTCTCCCTGTGATGCTGTGCTTCAGTGGTCATGCTCCTAGTCCGCCTTCATGTTCCATCTTGTACACCTGGCTCTGCCTTTTAGTTAGCAGTAGCAAATTAGTGAAAGTACTAAAAGTCTCTGATAAGCAGAAATAATAGTGTCAGCTGTTTCTCTCTTTCTCCTCTCTCTCTCTGCCTTGGCTGCCAGGCAGGGAAGGGCCCCCTGTCCAGTGGACACGTAACCCATGTGGCCTTACCTATCATTGGAGATGGCTCACACTCCTTATCCTGCCCCTTTGTCTTGTATCCAATAAATATCAACGCAGCCTGGCATTCGGGGCCACTACCAGTCTCCACGTCTTGGTGGTAGTTGTCCCCCAGGCCCAGCTGTCTTTTCTTTTATCTCTTTGTCTTGTGTCTTTATTTCTACGCTCTCTCGTCTCCGCACACGAGGAGAAAACCCACTGACCCTGTGGGGCTGGACCCTACAATAACCCTTAGGACTTTCTGTGGAGAACACTGTCTTCATTGTTCAGAATTGCTGCTTCTCAAAAATCGGGTCCATCTGTGCAGTCTGATCCTGACCTCTCCATTTTTCTCCCTGCTTTTGAGTGTCCCTGAGTCAATGCCACACTAGCCTATTTACTAGAACTCTATAATCTATTGTGGTATCAAGCAGGGCAATCCTCCTATCTTCTTCCTTTCCTCCAAGAGAGTCTTGGCTATTATTGATGCTTTTGCATTGTCATATACATTTTCAAGCCAACTCCAATTGCTTAGTCCTGTTCCACTATAAAGCCTGTTGGGATTACATTGATTCTATAGAGCAATACTGACTGATTTACACTACTGAGTTTTTCAACCCATGAGCAATCTGTATATTACTCCATTTTCTCATTTTTATGTCCCTCAATAAGGTTTTATAATTTTTCCTGTAGAAGTTTTGCATGTCCTTTGGTAAATTTATTTGTAGGTAATTGAGACATTTTAAAATTGTTCCCTTTTGGGAAACTATTATTAAGGATCCTGTTGGAAAAGCTCAACCTCATATTCTAAATAACACGATAGGCCGGGCACGGTGGCTCACGCTTGTAATCCCAGCACTTTGGGAGGCCAAGGCGGGCGGATCCCGAGGTCAGGAGATTGAGACCACGGTGAAACCCCGTCTCTACTAAAAATACAAAAAATTAGCCAGGCGTGGTGGCAGGCGCCTGTAGTCCCAGCTACTCGGAGAGGCTGAGGCAGGAGAATGGCGTGAACCCAGGAGGCAGAGCTTGCAGTGAGCCGAGATTGCGCCACTGCACTCCAGCCTAGGCTACAGAGTGAGACTCCGTCTCAAAAAAAAAAAACAAAAACAAAAACCCACGATATCCAGTGGTAAATGTCACTATTTCCATGGGGTTTCTGACCCAGCCTGAGCAATCCAGAGCTTTTCTGCAAGGCAGGGATGAGATTGCTAAACTCCATCCATGAAAAACCTGCTTTAAGCCTACAGGTAAAACATTCTATTTAATAGGGCAGGGCAAGCTGCACTTCTGAAAATGCTAAGTTCAGCAGGCTTCTTTTAGGAATAGTGCCAGAATTAGCCAATTCTACTTTGAAAAGAATCTCAAGTAAAATAATAAGAAGTCAACATTCAGCAAATATTTATTAAGCACTTACTCTGGACCAGGCATTATTACGAGCAATGGGGATAGAGCAGTGAATGAAGACAAAGCCTGTGACCTTGTGGCAGTTATCTGGAGAGGCAGATAACAAGTGAATAATTTATTTACTATGGAAACAGAAGTGAGGATGATGGAAACATGAGGAAAACTTTTGTCTAAAGCAAGAATCACAGGCATCAGCCTATAGAAACGGGACAAATGGAGAAAATCACTGGAGAGAATGACCGCAAAGAAACCCCTCCAGAGAGAAGAGGTCTCAGTCCAGCCTCACACCAAGTAGAGCCTCATCAAAACATTCTATTCTCATGGGGAGTTGGGGGCCTGTACCAGAGGCCATGAAGTCTCTTGGAGTCCACGCTATGTGAGTGGTACATATCTCCACTGCCCAACCCATAGAAAACTCACCTAAGTTTTCTCTCTTCTCTCCTATAGATATTTTTGGAAATGAGTTGGGGACAAGGAAAAAGCTATAATTGCACAGACATCTACCCCACTTCTGCCTCCTGCTGCACTCTCACTGAGAGACAATGGTCCAAGAAGCACTCTTCCCCTCTCCATGGCTGGCTAGCTAGGTTCACACTGGTGCAAAGAGCACTCGACATTGCCAGAAGTGTGCATCATCATGTCCCAATGGTAAGGCCCTCTCACCACCTCTCCTCAGCGACTCAGCTCTGCATTTTCTTCCATCCAATACTCTTATCTCAACCCAAGGGGTGTCTTACATTTATGATGTGCAAAAGAAAGGTACAGTCTTTAGCATGAGAAAGTAGTCCCTTAGACCATCATGGTGGCACACAAGACTGCACAGGCCATCAAGCCTGAAGAAATGAATGGGCTAGTTTGACATTTGTTTCAAAATCCCTTATAGGGAAATTTTTTTTGGTATTACTGTATATCATTTCATATAGATATATTTCTTTTAAGTAAGTTGTCTTTTTAAGACAATGTCTAGTTATTGACAATGTGCTTTTGCCATTTAGAAATAAAGAATATGATCATTGCAATTTAAAACCCAATGAGCAGACAAAATAATAAGACACTGTTGTAGAAGGGTTTGATGAATTAGAAAAAATATATGAAAACAATTATTCATAAGGAGAACAGAGAGAGGAGGAAAAAAAATACAAAAGAGGAGATACAAAGAGAGTAAAATTAGAGAGTCAAACTGTCTAATTGGAGTTCCAGAGAGAGAGAAGAGAGAATAAAGAAGTCAGTATCAAATAGATATGACTGAGAAATTCTCGTGAATCTACAAATAGATATGATCTGAAATTCTCATGAATCTACAAATTCAGGAATTCCAATGTGTAGTAAGTGGAAATGGTTTTTAAAAACCCATTCTTATTTACATTGTTAAAGAATCCTGAAAATGCCAAAACCAAAAGTGTTCTTGAAAGAAGCCAAGGAGAAAAGGAAGGACACCTGACTGTTCCCCATCAATGGTGACAGCTAGGGGACAGTAGAATGAGAAAAACAAATGGCTAACTGGCTCTGTCATTCAAGAATTAGGACAATATAATGACTTTTCCAAAAAACAAAAGTTAGTAAGGAAAAAAGAAAGTGAAGGCAAAAGAAAGCTGCGGCCAGGATGAACACCAATGTTTATGAGGATTTCTCAGTCATATCTATTGAACACCCATGTTCATCCTCCCTTCTTCCATACTAACAGAGCCTGTGAGTTTTCACTGGGCACAGGCTGAAAAGCTGGTGCCTCACATTACATGGTGGTGAAATGTGGGGTCAGGTTTTGGAGCCTGCATTGCTTTGGAGGGTAAACCAAAATTTGATCAAATCTGTGGCATTAGGAAAATGGTAGGAGAGATCCAGAGTGACGGTCTGTGTGACTCTTGGCTGCTTTAAGCACAGTCCTGTGAGAGACAAGAACTCTGGCTAGATCTGGCCAGCCTACAAGCAGAAGTGAAAGGACCTAGAATTGTGCTAATGCAGGCATTTTCTGTCTTGGTCCGCAATATACAGAGCCAAACACTGTTTACCCACCTCAAGCAGTTATGAGCTATGTATCTGAAGGGGCAGACTCCACAGGAGATAACACTCTTGCCCTTTGGAAAGGTAGCATGCATTAAGGTGAGATTAAGGTAAGGTTAAAGGAGTTGTTTTCCATTCCAAACCTACCTAAACAAGAAAAAAGTCCCAGCCTGAACAACATGACAAAACCCCATCTCCATATAAACATACCAAAATTACCCAAGTGTGGTGGCAGGCACCTGTAATCCCAGCTACTCAGGAGGCTAAGGCAGGAGAATCACTTGAACCTGGGAGGTGAAGGTTGCAATGAGCTGACACTGCGCCACTGCACTCCAGCCTGGGCAACAGAGCAAAACTTCATCTCAAAAAAAAAAAAAAAATGAAAAAAGTCTGGCAAAATCAGATAATGGTAACAAGGATTTGGAACAGGAACTCCTATACTAGGTGGTGGGAGTATAAATTGGTACAGTTTGGCATTTTTTAGTAACATAAGCATCTACATTATTGCTCTTGAAGGTATACACTAAAGAAAATCATGCACATTTGCACTAGGATATGTGGACAAGAATTCTAATTGACAAACTTGGAAGTGGCTCTCGATCCATCTACAGTACAGTTGATAAACTGTTGTATATTTATACCACAAAGTGCCAATCAGTGATGAAATTAAACATATCATGGCTACATGCAATGACATGTATGAATCTTACAAATTTGAGCAAAATAAGTGTAACAGAATATTATTCCTAATATGTGATTCCATTTGTAAAAAGTTCAAAAACAAGCAAAGGTAAGCTATATCTACATCTATATCTCTATCTATATCTATGTCTATGTCTATGTCTATGTCTATGTCTATATCTATATCTATCTATATATTTTTTTGAGATGGAGTTTTGCTTTATTGCCCAGGCTGGAGTGCAGTGGTGCAATCTCAGCTTACTGCAACCTTCAACTCCCAGGTTCAAGCGGTTCTTCTGCCTCAGCCTCCCAAATAGCTGGGATTACAGGTGTGCACCACCATGCCTGGCTGATTTTTGTATCTTTAGTAGAGACGGTGTTTCACCATGATGGCCAGGCTGGTCTCAGACTCTTTACCTCAGGTGATTCACCTGCCTTGGCCTCCCAAAGTGTTGGGATTACAGGTGTGAGCCACTGGACCCAGCCTAGCTATATTCTTTAGAGATATATTCCTTGGTGGCAAACATTAGACTGTGTAAATCAGTAACAAGGTTTCTAATATATGGGGTAAAAAACAAGCAAGATAAAAGCAATCAACAAAATATTTACAAAGAGTATAGGCTGGGTGTGGTGGCTCATGCCTGTAACTCCAACACTTCGGGAGGCCAAAGCAGGAGAATCTCCTGAGCCCAAGAGTTCCAGACCAGCCTGGGCAATGTAGCAAGACCCTGTCTCTAATAATAATAATAAAAATTTTAAAACGGGTATGGAGGTTATGTGAAAGATAAACTGTTTTGAGGTCTTTGTTAATGAGAGAGTTTAAAATATCAACTTTAGACCATAAATGTCTCTCATTCTACATGCTTATCTTAACATGACATTGTCACTCTCCCATGGGTGGAATCTATGTCCCCTCCCTTTCAGCCTTGGTAGAAGTTTCAACTTCCTCAAGTAGTAAGATAGAATGGAAATGATGCTATGTGTTTTTCAAAGATATGCCATAAAAATGCCATTCCCTTTTGTCTGGGTCCCTTGGGACATTTGCTCTTGAAACTCAGCCATCTTCCAGTGAGGAAGCCTGAGCAGCTGGGGAGAGGCCGATATGGAGAAGAACCAAAGTCCCCAGTCCCCAGCCCCAGACCAGCTGAACTCCCAGCTAACATCCAGCACTAACTTGCCAGCCAACAGAATGACCCGTATTGAAAGTGGATTGTCCAGCCCCAGTTGGAGCCATCTCAGCAGTTGCCATGTGGAGCAGATGCAAGTCATTCCTGCCAAACTCTGTGCCTATTTGTGAGCAAAAGAAATAATTACTTTTGTTTTAATCAACTTAGCTTTCAGGGAGTTTGTTACTGAGCAATGGATAACTGATACAATGGAAAAATTCTAGAGGCATTTTCACTAAAGTCAGAAACAAGACATGGATACCCACTATCACCACTCCTCTATATCATAGCAGTGAACTTATCAGGTAATGTAACTAGGTGAAAGTAACTTTTTATATACACAATATATAGCCAACTGACTTTCTCTTTAGAATTTACAATAAGCATTTCTCTAAATTCTCTTAGAATTTACAATAAGCTTTTATATCGATTGTATACATTAGCTACACGGTAAGCTATTAAGTGGCTGCAAAATAGTTTATATGTCTATTTTCCTAGTTTTAATATTTTATAAAATTTCTACTATTATAAACATGGCTGTCATTAACATCCTTGTGGTTAACTGAATCACATGGCAGGGAACATTTTAAGATGTTAAAATAAAAACATTAAATTTCCCTAAATTGAATTTTTAGTAGCAACAAAAGAGACTGCAGATTTGAATTTATTATCACTCATAATAATTATCATTCTTTGACAATCTGATTAGTGAAAAATTGCAGTGCAGTGTTGTTTATGTGCATTTCAGTTAGATAAAGAGCAATTGCTAACCTGCTTTGATCTGAATATTCAGGAAGAAGCTTCAAGGTTTGACTTGCCAGAAAGCTTTTTTCCATGAACTGGAAAGTTATTCTAGAAGATGTTAAGGTCCCTTCTGCCAGCAATAGTCTATGCATGCAATAATCAAATAAAAAAGCTACTGCCTGACATGTTTACCACAAAAACAAAAATACAGTAAACTCTTATACCTTGTAATATTACTATTCAACAATATTTGCTGAAAACTGACCACGTGCCTTGCGTTAGACCAAGAATGTAGGATTTGACAGATAACTAGAAACTTTCCCCATCCTCCAGGAACTTACTCTGTAATTTGGAGAGAAGACAAACATAGAAATGCATTTGTCATTTCATGAACGTGAATAAAGGCACAGCCAAATTGCATTAACACCATTTACCATTTGAGGTGGAAAATGGAAATTGACTCTACAGGAATGAGGCTGCTGACTCCAAAGGTAGTTTCCAGCAAGGAGTTCCAAACATGTTTTGAGCAATGGCAGCATTCCTAGAATTTATGTATACCTTCCTGAGTTGATCATCTAAAGGGCAACATTACTGTTCAAGTGCAGCCTTTTTTTTTTTTTTTTTTTGTGATAGAGTCTCACTCTGTCACCCAGGCTGGAGTGCAGTGGTGTGATCTTGGCTTACTGCAACCTCTGCCTCCTGGGTTGGAGCAATTCTCCTGCCTCAGCCTCCCGAGTAGCTGGGATTACAGGTGTGCGCCACCATGCCTGGCTAATTTTTTAATTTTTAGTAGAGACAGGGTTTCGCCATGTTGGCCAGGCTGGTCTTGAACTCCTGACCTCAAGTGATCCGTCCACCTTGGCCTCCCAAAGTGCTGGGATTACAGGCGTGAGCCACCACGCCTGGCCCAAGTGCAGCCTTTAATTTACAAGTCAGTCATGAAACTTTACCCTATTTCCTCAAACATTGCTAACAAATTGGAACTACTTTTGTAGTGGTCAGGTAGCTTCTTTCAGACACATCCTCTCATGGACAAACACTAAAAACTCTGGGAGAAATATACAAATGATTGTTGGATGATAGTGAGGAGAAAACAAAAGAAGGTGGTTTCTAGAGGAGAGTTGAGTCCTATAAGAAGAAAGTCACTAGGTGAGTTTGCTATATGTTGCAGCTTTTATCCTTTGGTCAACCTCAGTCCACCCCAAGCTGGGTAGCTAAAACCTGGATAGAATCCAGTGGTCTTTTTGCTTGAAGAACGAGAAGTAATTTGAAGCAATTTAATTAAAATCACCTATAGACCCCTCTGGCACCCGTTGGTAATCATCTCAAACAAGGAAACAAATACATTTCTTGTCCATGTTCACACATGTACAAAGATGATAATGTGTACCCGATCTTGTTCAAGGATAAAGGACATCTTTGTGAAATGACCGAGCACAAGGTATAGCATGTGGCAATGAATGTTTCCTTCCTCTCTCCTCTTCCTTCTCAAGAAACAGTAATAATACTCTCAGCATTCAGGTTTCATTCTGAAATTCCTCTGTTGGCCTCTTATCTGGACTTAATATTGTCTAATAAAACCTAAAAGAAGGTTGTCTGTCTGTGAATAATGGTCTCATAAATATTACCAAGCAGAGAGCCTTCAAACATGATGAAATCTCAAGGTCCAAGTCATTGCTAGAAAAAAAAAAAAAAAAGCAAGCATGGAGGAATTTAGCAGAACAAAATAGCTTTGGGAAATATTTAATACTCAAAGGGAAAAGGAGCTTGTAACTGCTTGAAGAAATAGACAGCAAAGGCTTCTCCTTTCATGCAGACACAGGACTGGGACTGGGAGGCTTAAGACATTTAGCCTTGGGACATCCATGGATGATTTAAAAGTGGGCCCAGCCTTAGGCTGGGCGGGATGGCTCATACCTATAATCCCAGAACTTTGGGAGGCTGAGGCAGGAAGATAGCTTGAGGCCATGAGTTCAAGACCAGCTTGGGTGATATAATGAGACTTCATCTCTTCAAAAAAATTTTTTTAACTTAGCTCAGTGTGGTGGTGCGTGCCTATAGTCTCAGCAACTCTGGAGTTTGGGGCAGGAGGATCACTTGAGCCCAGGAGATGGAGGTTTCAGTGAGCCAAGATCATGCCACTGTACACCAGTCTGGGTAACAGTGAGATGCTGTCTCAGAAAAATAAAAACCAAAAAGGGTGGTCCCTGGTCCTCCATGACCTGTGGCCATCACCACAACCAGGCCTTCATCATAATTCTATTTTCCTTGCTTGTTTTTATGTCTTTGTATGCAACTTGTGGGGGTTTAAAAAGCTGCCTTGTGCCACCTCAGTTGTGGCTAACTCTTAGTGGTTAAGGACACAGCCCAGTGGTGTCTGTCAAGGCCTTTGGCAGAAAAGCTCTTGGTTAAAGTGAACACGACTGAGTAATCTAAGTCTGATATAGAGAAACCCTACACAGGAGTTGGATTTTGAGGGTCAGGACATCTCAGGACCTTCACAGGCTCATGTAATCTTTGTTCCAAGTCACTGAGGTCAGCCCTTCGTCCTCAGTGGTCCAGCCATAAACACAGCCTGTGGGGTAAGAACTTGGCTGTGGAGCTGCAAGGCCTTTTTAGCACTCATCCTTAATCAGTACTGGGAAGAGCCCATGTGAGGTAAAGCAGGGGCAGAAAGTCCTAGGCTAAGTTCTCTCCAAGGAGCTCACTTTCTGTAGAAGGGAGGTGGGGTGGTGAGAAATATAAGGTGGTGAGATGGTTGATTTTATTCTTTTTAGAGCCTGAGTCCTGAGCTTTTTTTCTCAGAAGAACAAGCTCTGGAGCACTGCAGAGGGGGAATTATTGTAAAATTGATTTCCCTTTAGTTAATATCTGAATGCAAAGACAAGCATGGGAAGAGCATTTCTCAAGACCTTACCTTGATTTTTCCTCCAGCATCATTTTCAGGCTTCAGAAGTTCCTGTGTCATAAGGATCAACTGGAGAGAAGGTTGGTTCTGTGAGTCAGCCCTGGAGTGGCTTGAACCTGAGAAGGGGAGGAGATGGGAAGACGGACTTTCCCAGCTCTCATCGGAGCATGGTGTGTTGATGACATCCTCCAGATTCCCCAGTGTTATCTTCTTAGGTCAATGTCTGGATGGTGCCAAGGGACTGGAGCAACAACTGCAACAACTGTAAATGAGGAAGGAGAACTGTTAAAGTGTGTCCTAGGGGACAATGGGACTGGTCAAATTGAAGATTCTCATACTGCATTTCCAAAGATTCCTGGAATTCCCAGGATTCAGTATTTCCAAAAAGTTCTCCAGGCAATTCTGATGCAGGGGGTCCATGTGAAAAATGTTAGGAAATACTTCTTTAGAAACCTTACTGGGCCTCCTCCAGACTTGGTATTCAGAGTAACAGGGCCAAGACAGAGAGACAGAGGTACTGGCTGGGTGCAATGGCTCATACCTGTAATTCCACACTTTGGGAAGCCAAGGCAAGCGGGTCACTTGAGGCCAGGAGTTCAAGACCAGCCTGGGAAACATAGGGAGACCCCATCTCTATAATAATAATAATAATAAATTAAAGAAAAGCAAAAAGAGAGATAGGGGTAGGGGTAGAGGGAGAACAAAGAAAAGAGATTTGATCTGAAGTTTTGGGTAGCACGTAAGTAAGTGATCTACTGCTATATAACAGTCTCCCTCAAATCAACAGCACTTCTTTAGTTTAAGATTCTATCAGGCTCAGCTGATCTGGACTTACTATTCATATGCCTGGGGTCAGGTTGGCTGGGAGCTGGCTGATCCCCATGGCCTCTCTCTCAGTGTTCTTTAGGGGTGCTGGGCCATGTCATCTATCAGGATAGTCACGGCATGCTCATATAGAGTCAGGTTTCCAGGAGCAGCATGCAATCTTCAAGTTTCCTCTTGCATTACCTTTACCCTTGACCAAAGCAAGTCACCTGTTCAAGCCCAGCATCAGGATGTGAGGTTTTATCCAAGAGTGTGGATAAAGGAAAGCTTAAGCAAATAATAGGCAACAATCTGCTCCATGCCGGGAATGGGAAAAGACAAAAGGCAATCATAAAAGGGGATTTCCTGATATTGGATGGCAGAGGTGATGGAGGCCTGGACTTCAGGAAGAAAGCAGAGTGTGGAGAGAGGCCACGTGGACTGCAGTTCTCCGGCAATGAGCCAGTGGAGAAAGCAGAGCTGTGGCAAGTCAGAGAGGCTCCCTGCCCAGGTTCTCCACGACCTCTAAATTTGTAGCCTGTGCTCAAACAGGTCCGGAAACAGCCACAGAAAGACAGGAAACTATATCCAGTCCAGCATCCCAGGATCCTCCTGCAGACGCAGCGGCCCGCTGGCGAGGACCCCCTTGTTTTGAGCAGTCACGGCCCGGGACTTGAGGACAAGCTGAGCCCCGCGCGGGCCAGACTCTCCCAAGGACTCTACGTGTTCTGCGGAGCGGGACCAGCCTGCGCTGCGCTCTCGCCCCACGGATCGCAGAGGGGCCAAAGCAGGAGGCTGCACCTGGGCGATGCGGCTCTCACTCAGCCTGGGCCTCTGCCACCCACTGGCTGAATCCGCAGAAGTGCGAGTGGTTGGGAGTTTGCAGTCGGATTCCTCCTCACCCCGGGGGTGCCTGATGGGGACTAAGTCTGGCCCCCCTATTCTTTGGCCTCCACCTTCTGGTCCCAGTTGTCCCGAGTGTCCCACCTTGTGCGCGCTTGTGGCTTCCCTTCAGTGCACACGGTGACCACCTGTGCCCCGAGTTGTACCCGGCCAGCCCCCAGCAGTCCCCAGTCAACTCCCAACGGCTCCCAGCCATCCCCTCACTACTCCCAGTCTCCTCCCCAAGGACCCGCAGCCTCTCTCCAACGGCCCTCACCGATCTCCCCATGGTGGCCATTCGCTTGCATTTGGGTCTCAACCTATTCCCCTGTGTTAGTGCAAACTGCACTATTTTGTAAGCCTCCTGCCATGTCACAGACCCTGGTCAACGGGAAACATTCCACGGGGTTCTGGCCACGAGAAACATCCCGCCTAACCTGACCACAAGGCACAGGAATATTCTTATCATACCCTACCCGGCAAAGGCCCAGCTGAAGGAACATCTCTATACACCCTGCTGCGCAAAGATCCAAAGAACATCACTATCACATTCCGCCGCAAAAAGGGCCATAAGGCACATACCCCTCCCACCCATACCTATAAGTACCCCAGCCTGTAAGCCGCATGGGCTCTGGCATTAAGCTGGTCCCCTACCTCGGTAGGTTTTTGCAATATGCCTGTGTTTGCTGTAGAGCCTCCACTCTCTCTCCCTCTGTGTTTCTTTTCTTTTCTTTTTTTATACTTTAAGTTCTAGGGTACATGTGCACAACGTGCAGGTTTGTTACATATGTATACACGTATATCTCTGTGTTTCTTTAACCCTGGCCTTCCCTCCAAAACCTAACACCCTCGTCGGGCGGGGCTGGCCTGGGAGGGCTCCCTAGAGACAGCCGTGTTTAAGGGAGGTGGGAAGCTTGAGTAGGAGCTGACAAGAGGCTCGGGAGGCTGTAGTAGGCCGGGGGCAACAAAGGTGTGAAATCTTGGAGAGGAGACCGGGCGGAGCCATAACTTTGGGAGCCTTGGAGCTGGAGGAGAGGGTGGAGAGAGACTATGCTGGGGAGGAAAGCAGAGGGGACCATGAGGCCTCCATGTCTGATGAAGAGGACCTGGGGTGCCATCAGATGTGCGATGTGGAAGGAAGCTCTGGCTGCGGCTGGGACAATGGAAGCAAGTTCCTAGGCAAGTCTGGGGCAGGGAGTTAGCCAGGACATTGCATGGGTAACCTAGGAAGGAGGGAAAGTGACCTGGGTTAGGGGGTGCCTGTGAGGGTGGAGAATTGCAGCCTTTTTGTCTCTCTTTTTTGGCTGTACAAAAGGTAAGTCCCAGACCAGTCAGGATGGTGGGGCAGGGCTGTGAAGATGCTGGCCAAGGTGGAGGTGGCTGAGCATAGGAGTTGGTCAGTGCCCCGACCCTTAACTGAGGTGGGGACGCAGGAACAAAGTGAGTTAAAGGCAGGAGGAGAAAGGGGTGACCAGTTCAATTCTGGGGAGTTTAGTTTGTAAAGGGAGATGCAAGTTCATATGGAGGTGTCCAGTGTGTGCACATGGGGTCTGGAGGCAACAGAGAGACATGGAATGGATTCATCCACATGTATGTGGAACCACTGAATTGGTTGAAATTAGAGGGGAGCTCAGAAATCTGTGGTCAAGTCTGTCCAAAGTATAGGTAGATGGAGAGAAACTTCGAAAGAGTCAGAAGAGGCCAGGCCAGGAAAGATGAAGAAAATAATAAATAAAGGAATCTTGAAGGCAGATGGCAAAAAGAAGTTTGGAATGGAGTTTGGAGTGAATGGCAGTGCTTATCAAAAGTGAAATGTAATTCCGCTTCTCAGTATCTACCAGGAAAGAGTAGGCATGTAAACGGATGTAAAAGCAGAGTTTTGGAGTGGGAGAGCAGTGTTTTTGTTTGTTTGTTTGTTTGTTTGTTTGTTTTAGAGTGAGAGAGGGTCTGGCTGTGTCATCCAGGCTGGAGTGCAGTGGTGTGATCTCGGCTTATTGCAACTTCCACCTCCTGGGCTCTGGCAATCTGACACCTCAGCCTCCCGAGTAGCTGGAACTACAGATGCGCACCACCATGCCTGGCAAATTTTTGTATAGATAGGGTTCCACCATGTTGCCCAGGCTGGTCTCAAATTCCTGAGGTCAGGTGATCCACCTGCCTCAGCCTCCCAAAGTGCTGGGATTACAGGTGTGAGCCACCACACCTAGCTGACATTTTTTTTTCTTTAAGACGGAGTTTTGCTCTTGTTTCCCAGGCTGGAGTACAATGGCGCGATCTCGGCTCACTGCAACCTTCGCCTCCTGAGTCCAAGCGATTCTCCTGCCTCAGCCTCCCAAGTAGCTGGGATTACAGGCATGTGCCACCATGCCCAGCTAATTTTGTATTTTTAGTAGGGATGGGGTTTCTCCATGTTGGTCAGACTAGTCTTGAACTCCCAACCTCAGGTGATCCTCCTGCCTCAGCCTTCCAAAGAGCTGGGACTACAGGCATGAGCCACTGCGCCCAGCCCTGGCGGAGAATTTTTTAAAAGTCATCTGACTAAAAATCTGTCTGCTTCTTATTATCAACATGTAATAGAAATTCTAAAAAAGTCATTGATAAACTACCCCTCCCCACTGTAGTGACTACTGCCATACCCCTCCTTCTGGGCACAGCATTGTGTCCTGGAATTATTACAGAGTTGTTTATAGTGGAGGAGCTTCAGGAGAAACCTAAAATCTATTGACAGAGGTGAAAGGCAAAATCAAAGATGTTACATGCTATGATGAAGCAGCACACGCATATAGCAGTTAAAAGGAATTTTCAAACCACTCCTCAATGTATATATACTTCAAAATATCATTTGTACACAATAACAACAAACAAGGTTATCTGTCAAGTTAAATAAATTCAAAAATAAAAGAATTTACATACCTATATATCTAGCTGAATGGATCCTAAAAACATTGCTGAAAAATAAAAAGTGCACTAATATATTCATATTGACACCTTTCATTTTAAAGAAGGACAATGCTTCACATGTATTAAGGAATACAGACACAAAAGTGTAATGAAAAGACTGGAAAGGTATGTCTCAGTAGCAGCTACTCCTGGGAAGGGCTTGAGGGCACTGGGGCTGGTGGTGGTGTCAAAGGCAACTTGAGAGACTTATAATTAAAAAAAGAACAAAGGCAAATATAAAGTAATTGGTAAAATTAAAAGTTATACAACTGAAAGTAAACAATAATTTTTAAGTACCTATCATGGGGAAAAAAGACACAAACCTCTACATTGTTTAGAAAGTAAACTATTTGGCCAGGCACAGTGACTCACACCTGTAATCCTGGCACTTTGGGAGGCCGAGGCAGGCAGATCACATGAGGTCAGGAGTTCAAGATCAGCCTGGCCAACATGGGGAAACTCCATCTCTACTAAAAATACAAAAAAATTAGCTAACGTGGTGGTGCATGCCTGTAATCCCAGCTATTTAAGGAGGCTGAGGCATGAGAATTGTTTGAACGAGGTTGCAGAGATTGTGCCCCTGCACTCCAGCCTGGGCAACAGGGTGAGACTCTGTCTCAAAAAAAAAAAAAAAACAAGAAAGTAAAGTATTTGATTTGAGTCCTTCCTCCCTTCATTTTCTTATGTCTGGGCCTGCTGATCTTCCTCTGGCCTTGCCACTTTGGGGACACAGGTGAGACACAGGAGCATCATGGGGACATCCCACTGACTTATGCTGCCACCTGCACACACGAGCTGTTCATTGCCTTTGAGGGCTCTCTCCAGCCCTACTGTTTCCGGGGGCTCTAAGCAGGGCCCAAGTGTCATGTGGAAATGGCTGCTTGGGGCAGGGCTCTGCTCCAGGCCACTGCTTACTGGAAGGGAAGAGGGATTTCTTTTTTTTTTTTTGAGATGGAGTCATGGAGTCTTACTCTGTCACTCAGGCTGAAGTGCAGTGATGCGATCTCGGCTCACTGCAATCTCCACACCCTGGGTTTAAGCGATTCTCCTGCCTCAGCCTCCCAAGTAGCTGGGATTACAGACACTTGCCAACATACCTGGCTAATTTTTGTATTTTTAGTAGAGACGGGGTTTCACCGTCTTGGCTAGGCTGGTCTTGAACTCCTGACCTTGTAATCCACCTGCCTCGGCCTTCCAAAGTGCTGGGATTACAGGCGTGAGCCACAGTGCGTGGCTGGCAAGAGGGATTTCCAACTCCACCTGTAAGATGTACTTAGTTCAGGGGGCAAGAAGCAGAGGTAAGACTCAGGAAGTGTTCCACCCTTTGGGAGGTGCTGCCAGCTTCTCCTCCTGTGTCCTGTGCCCTGTGAGAATGCACTGGCCCACTTTGCCCAAAGTAACCTCCTCTCCCAGCCCACTTGCCCTAGCCCTGTCCAGGCCCCATCAGCTCTTGCTTGCTGGGCATGGACTGACAAGCTGTCAGGCAGGCTGAGCTGAGCTAGGGCTCATGGAGGTAGGAACTTCAGACCCTTTCTGCCATTTTTGAATTTGGCTTTAAAAAGGCACAAATATTGTGTTTTAACAATTCAAATTTTCTTTCTGGCAATGATTTGCTAGCAATGTGAGTCAGCTTCCTTAAGGTCTACTTTTCCTTTCTGGAATTCAAACTGAAACTGAAAGTTGGCAACAGTGTCTTCCTCTCCAGGCCAATCCCTGCAGTGGGATGTGGGTCTCTTTGATGACTGCCCCTCTGTCCACACCAAAACCCTTGCCGACCATTGCAAAAGGCAGAGAGTTTTGAATTCTCTGTCCCTAAGAAAGAAAGGAAAACAGGGAGATCTTCACGATTATAAACTGAACCCTGGAACACCCCTCCTGTCCTTCCCCAAACAGGCCTGTGCCCCCTGCTCATTCTCCAGGTGCACCCCAAATCAAGAAAGCCCAAATTTCAGTGATGAGACTGGGTGCTTCCACTCTGGAAGCTGAGAGACATCTTCTGTCTTCTGCTTCCCTGCAGGTCTTGGGCCTCTAGTTAGGGGAGAGGGAAAGTGTCCCAGATGTGGGTGTGGCAGGAGCCCAGGTGGAGCCTCTGGTGGAGCGGAGGAGAGACATGCTGCTGCCTTTCCCAAGAACGAGCTCACAGTGCTGCCCAAAAGGCTCCTGGAGAGGGGACTTTGCCCAAAAGGCCCCAGGTTGCTTACTTTCTCAGGCCTCAGGTTTTCACAGGGAAGGGACCTGCCACCCTCACTGCCCCTACCTCACCCAGGAGGACTGAGACTTCATTTGCTGTTCTCCTCCTTCACTGGGTCCCTTCCACAGTGCTAATCTGAGAGGTGTGGTGTTGGGGAAGACATAAAGGAGGTGTTCAGCCTTCTGGGGTGTGGTAGGGTAGGGATATTGATAAAGCCAGAGCCCCTCCTGTAAGGTAGGACTGGATTCAGGGGGCACTGACTTGGATTCTAATGCCTGAGGCCTCAGGGAAGGGCTCTGATCTCAGGCAAGACAGGGCTGGGCGAGGCCTCAGGGAAGGGCTCTGATCTCAGGCAAGACAGGGCTGGGCTCGGGGAGGAGCTGGATCCCTGAGTTTTTGTGAGGAGATATTTATTTCATGAACGTGTGTGTCTGAGGTCCCTCTGTATCCCCGCCAATACTCTGGGCCTGTCTCTGACTCACTCATAATAGAAGGGGAGGGTGTGGTTGGTGGGGTTTGGTTGAGCTTACCATGCCCCCAGGGGATGAGAGAGGCACTCTTGGGGAACCCCCAGTAGGCTGTGTGCTGGTCTCTCTCTCTGCCTCCTGCATTTGCCTGGTAGTGCCTCCTCTGGATCCCCAGCATCTCCTCGTTTCTTCAAGCCTCCCCCTTCTCCCTTGAGCCCTTATGTCCCATGTGACATTCTAGCTAGTTCCCATCCCATCCAAGGAGGCCTCTATCTGGCTCTGGCTGGGAAATAAACATGTGCTTTTGCTACCAACATCAGGATTGGGTTGTTTGTCTCAAAAGAGCACCATACTGGGGCAGCAGGTGAAGGCACAGGAAGTTCTGGAAAACATCAACTGTCATACTCATCTCCAGGGAGAATATCCTTATAGGAACCCTGTGGAGAGGCCAGTGTGCATCTGTGAGAGGCAGGTGGGAAATTCGCAGGATCTGAGTCGGGAGAGGAGGGTGACTACTCAGAGGGGTTCAAAGACACTTGTTATTCCTAGAGGGGTGTTTTTAAATGTGGCAGAGAAGGCCCAACGTGGAGGCTGTTGGCCAAGGAGCTGGTCCAGTGGCCCTGAGGAATGGTGGCAGGGATTTCTGAGAAGGGTGGGGTTCTCAGTTCTGGCTGGTCAGGCCAGCTGTCTGGAAGGGCGGGAGCTTCTTGCACCAGTGTGTGGAGGTGCAAGCATCTGTCCCAGGTGCCCAACAGCCCCTGGGAAGGGGGTTAGGCCCCTCTGCACCCCCACCAATGCTCTGGGCCTGGCTCTGTGACTCACAATAGGAGGGGAGGTGTGGTGGGGGCCGTGTCTGCCCGGCAGGGCTGAAGTTATTTCTTTAGATCTCTCATTGACCCACAAAAGTGCATTCAGAGGCCTCTTCCCTACTGCAAACAGACTCTAGACAAATGTAGAAGAGAGAAAATTGAGACAAGTGTATCTTCAAGCTCTCCATCAGTAGGGGAGAAGACTCCATGACCCCCTTAGGGTGTATCAAGAGACTCCCTGTGCCACAGGCATCAACAAATCCACACAGGGCCTGGTGAGGGGAGATGTTTTCCCTGAAACTTCAGAAATATTCCTACACCATGGCCGGGCGCGATGGCTCATGCCTGCCTTCCCAGGACTTTGGGAGGCCGAGGCGGGCTGATCACTTGAGGTCAGGAGTTTGGGACCGGCCTGGTCAGGATAGTGAAACCCTGTCTCTGCTAAAAACACAAAAATTAGCCGGGTGAGGTGGCACATGCCTGTAATCTCAGTTAATCAGGAGGCTGAGGCAGGAGAGTCGCTTGAACCCGGGAGGTGGAAGTTGCAGTGAGCTGAGATCATGCCACTGCACTCCAGCCTGGGCAACTGAGTGAGACTCCGTCCCCCAGCCGCCCTGCAAAAGAATTCCTACACCAAGAGCAGGCCCATCTGCAGGTACCAGAAGACTTTTGAGTCATTTTTGAAATTCACTTATTATACAATTTAAAAGATCTCAACCCACATATAACTAAGAAGTATATGACATATCCTCAGAGTTTAAGTATATAAATATATATATACACACACATACATAATTTTCTAAAATAATGCTATGTGTTGAACTGTTTTTGATATTTCCTTCCTCCCTGAGGTTGTAGAGTTTTTACTCTTTTGATACCTTGGTTGACTTTATCATTTTATCACCTGAGTATGCCTCTTCAATTCATACATTGTTTTGTTTTCCTGTTTTTTTAAAAAAACAGCTTTATTGACATATGACATGTGACATACCATACAACTTACCCATTTAAAGTGTACAACTCAGTAGGTTTTTAATATATTCACAGAGTTGTGAAATCACCTCCACAATCAATTTGAATATTTTCCTCCACAAAGGAACCTTATGCCCATTAGCAGTTAGGCAACCACTCTTCTACTTTTGGTCTCTACATATATGCCTAAATGGAATGATACAGCATATGGTCCTTTATAGCAGGTATGGATATTTTATTTCTTTTTCTTGCTGAACAATACTGCACTGTATGGATATACTACTTTTTTCTTTTTTGAGACAGGGTCTTGCTCTCTTACCCAGGCTGGAGTGTAGTGGTGCGATCATAGCTCACTACAACCTCAACCTCCTGAGCTCAAGCGATCCTCTCACCTTGGCCTCCCAGAGTGTTGGGATTACAGGCATCAGCTACTGTGCCTGGCTGATATATTACATTTAAAAAATAAAAAATCTGTTGGCTGGGCATGGTGGCACACGCCTGTAATCCCAGCACTTTGGGAGGCTGAAGTGGGTGGATCATCTGAGGTCAGGAGTTCAAGACCAACCTGGCCAATGTGGTGAAACCCTGTCTGTACTAAAAATACAAAAATTAGCTGGTCATAATGGCTCATGCCTGTAATCCCAACTACTTGGGAGACTGAGGCAGGAGAATTGCTTGAATCTGGGAGGTGGAGGTTGCAGTGATCTGAGGCTATACCACTACACTCCAGCCTTGGGTGACAGAGAGAGACCAGCCTGGCCAAATCTGTTTGTCATTTGATAGACATTTGTTGGTTTGTTTCTGTTTTTTCACTGTTATGAACAATGCTGCTATGAATATTAGTGTACAAGTGTTTGTGTGGACATTTTCCTTTCTTTTGCATATATACTTAGGAGTGGAATTGCTGAGTTGTATGGTAACTCTGTGTTTAACCACTTGAATTACCAGACTGTTTTCCAAAGTGGCTATATACCATTTTACATTCCTATCAGCAGTGTGTGAGGGTTACCATTTCCCCCCATCCTCGCCAACATTTGTTACTATCTGTCTTTCTGATTCTATCCAGGCTAGTGAGTGTGAGTATTCTCTCATTGTGGCTTTGATTTACATTTTCCTGATGACTGTGTGCTTATTGGTCATGTGTATGTCTTCTCTTAGACAACTGTCTATTCAGACTCTTTGGCATTTTTTAGTTGGGCCGGCTGGTTTTTCAACTTCCTATAAATGGAATAATTGCACATCTTCTTGTGTGACTTGCCTCTTTCCCTCAGTGTTGCCTCTGTGCTTTTCATTCCTGGTCACCATGCTCCTGCAGAGTCTTCATGACATCAGTGTACTGCAATGGCCATTTGGACTGTTCCAGTTTTTGACCATTATTAACTTGGTCACTTTGAACATTTTTGATAGATTAGATAGATAGATTTTTATTCCTTAAAATAAGGAATAAAATAAATGGGCCTGCTCTTGGTGTGGGAATATTTTTTTAAGGATTTGGCTTAAAAAGTCCTTTATTTTAAGGAATTGGCTCATGTGCAGGTACAAGTCCAAAATCTGCAGGGTAGGCTGCTAGGAAACAGTTGAAGTTTGTCTCCTAAAGACAATCTTATGGCAGGATTCTTTCTTGCTTGGTCTGGAACTTTGGAATGGCTTCCACCAATAGGCCCTTCCTCAAGGACTTAAAGCTTTTACTACTCAGCTGAGAGCAGTGACTAACAAGCTCAAAAGCACTCCTTCTAACACCTTCTTTTCTACTTGGAAAACAGTTTCATAATGTACAAAACATGCTAACTGCAGCAGGATACATAAAAGATTAATGTTACCTTTGCTATCGGTTGAGTGAGAATGGAGAATCGTCATTCATTTGTCCTTTTTACCCCTAAGTTCCTCCCTCCCTCCCTCCCTCCCTCCCTGGGCGACAAGAGTGAAACTCTGGAAAGAAAAGAAAAGAAAAGAAGGAAGGAAGAGAGGAAGGAAGGAAGGAAAGAAGGAAGGAAGGAAGGAAGGAAGGGAGGGGCCAGGCACAGTGGCTCACGCCTATAATCCCAGCGATTTGGGAAGCCAAGGTGGGTGGATCACTTGAGGCCAGGAGTTTGAGACCAGCCTGGCCAATGTGACGAAGCCCCGTCTCTATGAAAAATACAAAAATTATCCGGGCGTAGTGTCACGTGCCTGTAATCCTAGCTACTTGGGTGGCTAAGGCACAAAATAGCTTGAATCTGGGAGACAGAGGTTGCAGCCTGGGTGACAGAGTGAGACTCTGTCTCAAAAGAAAAAAAAAAAAAGAAAGGAAGGAAGAAGGAAAAGAAAGAAAGAAAGACAGCCATAGTCAAGTTCAATTCCAGACAATGACAATGATAAATTTATAAACATTGCATATTCTGTCAGAATTTAAAATGAAACTTGTAGGCCTCTGAGAGTTTCACTTTATTTGCAAGATAAGGGATTTGGTTATGTGATCTCCAAGTTTTATTTCCTGCCAAACAGTCCGTGGATGACCAGGCAACAGAGTTCCCCAAATGATCTGATAAAACTTCATGTGGGAACCAACGAAGAAGTGAGGCTGCCTCCCAGGGTCACTCAGTTGCATGGAGGCAGGATGAAGACTGGTACCTGCACCTCTGAAAAGAAGGGCAAAAAGCCTTCTGTGCATTGCACTTCCAGGCATGGATCACACTGATGCAGCCTGGTTCATTTCTGCCTAGCTGTGCCTTCAACAGCAGCTGACAGGTGATGGGACAAGGTCTCTAAAAAATTTCATAGGGGGGTCAGGCGGCAGGGTAGAGCAAAGGTTGTCGAAGTCTGAAAAACCTCTGACTACACCTGCCTCCGAGACTGCTCAGATGGCCCACACACTCGGGGAGCTCTCCTCGGTCACATCAGGTCAGTGCTGTTTTTTATGAGTCCTTGAATTGTGCATGTTTCTCATCATTCATGCTAGTCTAATGTGGGCTCCAGGAGATAATCACTGTAAAGAGAGGATGATTAATGTTGTGGTTGAAAAAAATGTAAGGCCTACGGCTTATGGATTACATAATAATATAATAGTTATTGATTCAATCATTCATTTACCCCAAATCTATGCAACTGGGAACCCATAATGAGCCAAACTTTTTGCTAATTACTGGGGCAATAATGGCCAGAATTAAGTAATTTCAGATAATAAATCACCTTTGCTCAGCTTTGGGACTAAACCCTCCGTGAAACCAGCAGACAATGTCATCATTTTCTCCTGCTCCCCTCTCCAGACTCATTCCATTCTCTTCCTATTAAAATTCTACCCTCTAGGCATGCAGCTCACCCTGAGGGTCCCTGATCACTCTCCCTTCTAGGACTTCACAGACACTCTTTCCTCTTTTCTCTGCAGCTTTTTGTTCCATTTTTGCATGTGGCAGCTTGGACAGTTTTCTTTGGAGAGTGGGAAGAATAACATATTTTTGTTTTATTATTAAAAAATACATTGTGCAGGCCAGGTGCAGTGGCTCACGCCTGTAATCCCAGCACTTTGGGAGGCTGAGGTGGGTGGATCATTTGAGGTCAGGAGTTCGAGACCAGACTGGCCAACATGGTGAAACCCCGTCTCTACTAAAAATACAAAAGTTAGCCGGGCATGGCGGCAGGCGCCTGTAGTCCCAGTTACTCGGGAGGCTGAGGCAGGAGAATCACTTGAGCCCAGGAGGCAGAGGTTGCAGTGAGCCGAGATTGTGCCATTGCACTCCAGCCTGGGCGACAGAGAGAGACTGTCTCAAAAACAAAACGAAACGAAACAAAACAAAACAGAACATTGTCCAGTGCAGTGGCTCATGTCTATAATCTCAACACTTTGGGAGGCTGAAGTAGGAAGATTGCTTGAGCCCAGGAGTTTGAGGCCAGCCTGGGCAACATAGGGAAACCCTGTCTCTACAAAAACTTAAAAATTTGGCAGTGTGGTGGTGCATACCCGTAGTCCCAGCTACTTGGGAGGCTGAGGCAGGAGGATCGCTGGAGCCCAGGAGTTTGAGGTTGCTGTGAGCTATGACTGCACTACTGCACTCCAGCCTGGGTGGGAGAGTGAGACCTTGTCTTTTTTTTTTTTTTTTTTTTTTTGAGACAGAGTCTCGCTCTGTCACCCAGACTGGAGTGCTGTGGTGTGACCTCGGCTCACTGCAACCTCCGCCTCCCGGGTTCAAGCAATTCTCTGCCTCAGCCTCCCGAGTAGCTGGGATTACAGGCGCTCACCATCATGCCCAGCTAATTTTTTGTATTTTTAGTAGAGACAGTGTTTCACCATGTTGGTCAGGCTGGTCTTGAACTCTTGACCTCGTGATCCACCCACCTCGGCTTCCCAAAGTGCTGGGATTACAGGCATGAGCCACCGCGCCTGGCGGAGACCTTGTCTTTTTTTTTTTTTTTTTTTTAAAGTTTCAACAAAAATGAAGTACCACCTGCTGATAACTCTAATAAAAAGAAAAATACATAACAGGTATTTGCTTTAAAGATTTTTTTTTTTTTTTTTTTTTTTTTTTGAGAGAGAGTTTCGCTCTGTACCCCAGGCTGGAGTGCAGTGGCGCGATCTTGGCTCACTGCAACCTCTGCCTCCCGGGTTCAAGCGATTCTCCTGCCTCAGCCTCCCGAGTAGCTGGGATTATAGGCATGTGTCACCATGCCTGGCTAATTTTTGTATTTTTAGTACAGATGCGTTTTCGCCATCTTAGCCAGGCAGGTCTCAAACTTCTGACCTCAGGTGATCCACTCGCCTCGGCCTCCCAAAGTGGGATTACAGGCGTGAGCCACCGCGCCCAGCCCTAAAGATATTCTTGAAAAAATCATAATTGCAGTTGTTTACATTGTTGTGTTGCCAGCTGTCAGTTATTACGCTCAAATTCTTTATTCTATGTAATATGTGTGGAAAAAATTTAAATCCTAGGTTGCTCCTGGTGTAACTCTGTAGATTCAACATCTGGAAATCTTTCTCCATTTTCAAGTTAATATATTCTCAGAGCATGCAAAATAATTTGAATGACTGCCTAAGAAAGCACTAATACATGCTAAAACATTATGTTTTCTATAGCTAAAGAGCCCTTTGCAGCCACAGTTTTTTCAAATATTCCTAGAAAACAAGATCTGGCTGAACTGAAAATACTGATAGTATAATCAATAAGTTGCACTTGTTAAACAAAGAGTAAAGAAATACAACATCTGAATTCTTTAAAGCCACAAGCCAGAGGAACAGATCTAAAGCACTGACTACTTAAAGCATTTTCTATCTTCAAACTTCCAGAAAAACAAATATTACAGAAACCTTCTGTTCTATTTCACAAGCCCTGACTGGCTTGAAATGAAAGGAAATCAAGACACTAAACAAGTCAAGAAAAAAACCTTAAATACCATAAAATATTTATTAAAAAGACATTATAATTTGCAATGTATTTTGCAGGGAAAAAATGGAAGCAGGAATTGAATGCCTAGCTTCAAAAAATGGAAGCAGGAATTGAATGCCTAGCTATGAAACCAGTAGGCCTCTGAGAGTTTCACTGTATTTGCAAAATAAGGGATTTGGTTACATGATCTCCAAGTTTTATTTTCTGCCAAATAGTCCGTGGGTAACCAGGCATCAGAGTTCCCCAAATGATCTGATGAAACTCAATGTGGGAATGGACAAAGAAGTAAGGCTGCCTCCCGGGGTCACTCAGCTGCATGGTGGCAGGATGGAGGCTGGTGCCCGCACCTCTGAAAAGAAGGGCAAAGCCTTCTGTGCATTGCACTTCCAGGCATGGATCACACTGATGCAGCCTGGTTCATTTCTCCCTAGCTGTGCTTTCAACAGCAGCTGACAGATGATGGGACAAGGTCTGATACAATTCACAGCCCTAAGCATGATTGGGACCTGCAGTGCCCAAATCTGTACAAACGTTAGTGGGATTGGTAATTAGAATGCAAAGTTATACTCTGTGTGATTAACAAAGATGCTGCAGATGCTGATAGATGTGACAAGCTCGTTATTTGCATGCCTGGATGCTAGCCCTCCCTTTCACTGTTTAGTTTTTCCAATCTCTGGTTCCATGAGACCAAGTCTATAGCTTCACCTATAATGACTTTGCTTTACTATGTATCACTGGAATTGGGCATGAATATATTTGAAATCTCCAAATGTTCAAGCATAACATTTTTTTTCCTTTAGTAATCAAAGAGACTGTTACACATTTATACAATCTATTATATGCTATATGCATAATCTATGTTATTTTTAAAAATAGAATATTTCTTACAACTAATAATAATAAACTAAAATGGAAAGACTGGATAACATTCAATTTCTTATTCATTTAGTCTCTGAATGATTTTCCTTTAATAAAAGTATCATGTTTGTTAATGATTCCATTCATAATCTCTCTTTTAGAAAACATAGGCTGGGAGCGGTGGCTCAGGCCTATAAACCCAGCACTTTGGAGGTTGAGGCGGGCAGATCACTTGAGGTCAGAAGTTCGAGACCAGCCTGTCCAATAAGGTGAAACCCTGTTTCTACTAAAAAAAAAAAAAAAAAAAAAAAAAAAGCCGGGCATGGTGGTGGGTACCTGTAATCCCAGCTACTAGGGAGGCTGAGGCAGAAGAATCGCTTGAACCCGAGAGGCAAAGTTTGCAGTGAGCAGAGATAGCATCACTGCACTTCAGCCTGGGTGACAGAGTGAGACTCCATCTAAAAAATAAAAAATAAGGCCGAAGGAGGTGGGTCGCTTGAGCCCGGGAAGGTTGAGGCTGCAGTGAGCTATGATTGCACCACTGCACTCCAGCCTGGGTGACACAGTGAGACTCTGTTTTGAAAAAAGAAAAAGAAAAAAATATAATATCTCATACAGAGGCTAGATAAAATTTCCAGTGTTAGAACAAAGCCACCAATACCCAAATGTGGTCCTTTGCTCCCTTGGCATTGGAAGTTGTGGGCCTGTCACCCCTGGACTCCTGGGGTTGTGTGCAGAAGGGGGTGACCTGTAGAGCATTGCTGGTCCTGCACTGGAAAGTGATGGAAGTCTGAGATGAGGAAAACAGGCCAGACTCCCTCATTGCTGGAGGACAGTGGCGTGGTCACCATTTCACAGTGCTGTTGGAAGAGGCATCTGTTGGAGCTCTGCAGAGGCTGAAAGAGTTCCCTGAGCCCACAGTTCTTACCTGAGTCTGCGGTCAAGAGCAGCACTGTGATGCGACGCTTCACTGAAGGGCATCCTGATGCCTAGATGAGGACATCAGGGGAGCCAGGGCTCCCTCTGCAGGGAGGGATGGGGCAGGGAGAGACAGAGAGAACTGGGTCTATCCTGTGAGCACCTCTGTCCTGGGCACTGGGTCCTCTCTGCATCCACTCCTCTCTTCCCATCAACCCCAGAATAGGGCTCCAGAGGCCAGAACTGGAATGGGGAATCTGTGTCCCTACTCATTCCTTCAGACCCAGCTTGGAAATCTTTTCCCAAGAAGATTTTCAGGCTCCCAGCTCCCTGCTGAATGAAATGCCCTCTTCTACATTCTTACAGCATCCTTTGCTATCACTTTTGAAAACCTTTAACCTGGCACATGAGCTGTCTCTTTGGCTCTTTGAGGCCAAAGGCTTTGTGGTATTCATCTCTTTGTCCCCAGAGATTCATATAAGGCTTAGTCCATGGTCATTTTTTGATTGCCGATGGAAAAACAAACGAATGAATGAATGAATATAATCCAATGACTTGCTTTTTGTCCTTTGCCATAAGAAAGGAAGGAAGGAAGTGATTTGAAATTTAAAAGGCCACCGGTCCTGGAAGCCCAGAGGTGTGTCCCAAATGTGCCCATTTCAGTGGCAGAAGCAGTACAGGATTCAGTGTGGGCTCAGGAGCCTCAAAGCTCAGGTTTAAATCCAGGTGTTGCCGTTTGGTCTTGTGATCCTTGGGACGTGTTCTAACTTCTCTGTGCTTGGTTTCTTCATGTGTAAATTAGAGAATAGTAGTGCCATATCATGGGGTTGTCAGGAGAATCAAATGAATTAATATATCTAGAGCCCTTAGAATATTTTCTGGCATGCAGCAGCGCTCCAAACATGCCAGCTGTTGTTGCACTACAGTTTTTAATACGCGATCATTCTTTTTTTTTGAGATGAAGTCTTGCTCTGTTGCCTAGGCTGGAGTGCAGTGGCGCAATCTCGGCTCACTGCAACCTCCGCCTCCCGGGTTCAAGTGATTCTCCTGCCTCAGCCTCCAGAGCAGCTGGGACTACAGGCACATGCCACCACTCCCAGCTAATTTTTGTATTTTTAGTAGAGACGGGGTTTCACCATATTGGCCAGGCTGGTCTTAAACTCCTGACCTCATGATCCACACACCTCGGCCTCCCAAAGTGCTGGGATTACAGGCATGAGCCACCATGCCCGGCCAATATGTGATCATTCTTAATGCCCAAGCAGAGATGAGGGTTAGGCCAGGAACTGCACTGTCCTTCATAGTTTATCACTAAACACAGTTCAACTATGAAAAGAAAAAGAAAAGAAAACCTGTTTCACTCAAAATTAGATAATTTCCTCCAGAGAGTAATAAATGAGAGACTGTCTTAACTTGATTAAAGGAAGCTTCAAGAAAATGAGTGTAAACCTCTTACTTAATGATAAAACAGTAGACTCTTTCCCAAGATAAAAACTAATGTTACTTAGGCTGCAAGGATAAATGACAGATGAGTTGAGAGTGCTGCATAAAGGGCCAGAAACAGGCAAATTCCAGACAGAAGATTGGCTGACCAAATTGATGACCCCCATTTCATAAGGTATTGTGTCCTAGCAAGTGGGGAGATAAGACGTGAGAGAAGTCCCTGATACAACTGCTTTGAGTGAAGGGCTTACATATACCCTTTTCTTTCCTTTTTTATAACTTTGAAAAGTCATCTTTTAAAATTTCAAATTTTGACCATCAACATAAAATATTCAAGACACTTGGTACTATATAATATATAGGCAACAGAAGAGGAGAAACCCTATTTTAAGTATGTAAATATCATCTGCCACATTAAGGTAGGGATTTCTCATATCAATTCTACATAGTGCAAATTTTTGTATTTTTAGTAGAGATGGGGTTCCACCCTGTTGGCCAGGCTGGTCTCGAACTCTTGACCTCAAGTGATCCTCCCTCCTCGGCCTCCCAAAGTGCTGGGACTACAGACGTGAGCCACTGCACCAGGCCAAAACACAAGTCTTTTAGAAATGTTTAAATAGCTCATCTGATCACAGTATCACCATGTGAATATTTTCTAACTTTTCCAACTTAATTCTATATTGAAAAATAAGTTGCTTGGCCTGGAATAGTCCCTAGATACCTTTAAGAACAATTTTTTAAAAAATTAATATTATTTTAAATAAATTACAGTTGTATACATTTAAGGGATACACTGTGATGTTTTGATATAGGTATACCACGTGGAATAATTAAATCAAGCTAATTAACATATCTGTCATCTCACTTATTTTTTCGGAGAAGACAGTTGAAATTTACTCTCTTAGTTATTTTGAAATATACATTATTATTGACTATAATCACCCTGATGTGCAATACATCTCAAAACTTACTCCTTAAATAAGTTAAGTGGGGAAGCGAGACAAGGGTGGAAATAGGCCAATAAAGGGTACATTTTTGAGACAGTAAAGCTGTGGTCAACTGGGGTTTCATGCACTGGGAGCTCTGGGAGGCCATGGAGAATTGAAAGCAAGCAGCGAGTGGGCAGATGGGGAAAATGATGAAAAAGTTCCTCCGATTTGGTGATCATTGTGTTGTACTGAAAGCTTCAAAAATGGAAGTTTTTGGGTGCTCCATTCACTGAATATTTTGATTAAATGGTTTCAATGGGTTTTAAGCAAAAACAAATCAAAAATTAAAATAAATATTTTATAAAAATGAGTAGGGGCACAGTTTGATTTACACAGTAGTTTTTCAAAGGTTCAAAAATTTCTAAAATCTGATGATCAGTTCCAAACTTCAAATAAAAAGTGAGCAAAATTCATTTAAAAGAAGAGTCATTAAATAGAAAGTCACCTTCCTGGTGTGATCTGTAAATCCGTGTTCTGTAGCTGCACATTTTAAACTGTCATTTTAGGGCACAGTCTTCTTAAAATACCTACTTATTTTTGGAGTGGACATTGAGGCTTCCTCAGCAGATTTCTATCTCTTTTGGGGAATGTGGGAGGTGGGAGGATCAGTGAATCACCACAGCTCCCACATGGAAAGTAAAAGCTTATAGACAATTTGTGCAAGTTCCACAGTCATCACCAACTTTCTGGAGAAACGGATTTAACACCTAATTTTCTATTAACCTTGATTTTCATTTATTTGAGCTCATTGCTACCAAAAGGTTTATTGCAGAATGCAAAATCATTGTCAAATGATTGAATCAGTAGTTGCAGATTTACATTATGTAGAAAAATGATAAAGCCAGTGCAGCAAAAGCAGAGTACTCCGTGTTCTTGATGGGAGGATTTCTCAGCTTCCTTCTTACCTGTAATTTCCCACCTACCCCAGCAACTGACAGTCCAGCTTTTTGCATTTCACATGCTGCGGTTAATTGTCACTGTGCATCTGGTTGGTACTCACGTAGCTAGCAGGAGCAGCAGCTGGGATTGCTTTTATCAGCATCCGAGACAAGTAGGAACTGACTGTCTCTGGGCCTCATGTCCCAGCATATTCTATAATTTTAGCAAGTGCCCTGAATGCTGTCTTTGAAATGCAGGTATTGGTTAAGCTGCTGCATTTGGAAAGAGCAGAGCAAGCAGATATGATTACTGCTGATCATCTTTCACTAAGCATGTCTAAGTGAGAGTTCCTTTTACTGCACATGTGTGTCACGTGCCATGACCAGAAGAGATAATGGCCCAAGTGGGGTGGACACAGTGGATACTTACCAAACCCAGCCTGACTTATTTTAATGCAGCAATTAAATAATACTTTGGACTGGGCACGGTGGCTCACGGCTGTAATCCCAGCACTTTGGGAGGCCAAGGTAGGCAGATCACTTGAGGTCAGGAGTTCAAGACCAGCCTGGCCAACATGGCAAAACCCCTTCTTTACTAAAAATACACAAAAAAAATTAGCCAGGCCTGGTGGCACGTGCCTGTAATCCCAGCTACTCAGGAGGCTGAGGCAGGAGACTCACTTGAACCTGGGAGGTGGAGGTTGCGGTAAGCTAAGATTGAGCTGCTGTGTTCCAGCCTTGGTGACAGAGTGAGACTCCGTCTCAAAAATAAAAAATAAATAAAAATAAACACTTGGTCACAAAATGGACAGTCTTGGATAAATGATAAACTGGAAAGGACACTGGGAAAAGAGACCTAAACTGGGTCTGTCCCAGACCGTTGGGATGTTTGCTCACCTCTGTCAAGCATGCCATCCAGCTCCAGCGGCTTGTGGGCCTTGATGGAGTGTGGAAGCTGGTTTGGTTAATATCTCAGTCTCCAGTTGCGATGCAGCAGCGAGTACTGAAATCTAGGAAAATCCCACTCCCAAGCCAGTACTCATTGCATACATGACACCTCCAGCCTGTGATCACTTTCAGCTGTTTCTACTGACTCATTCTGGCCACAAGGGGGCAGTATAGCGTAGTGATTATGAGCACAGACAGGTCAGGCTTCCCGAATTAAGATCACATTTCTTCCCCTGGCTTTGTGACTGGGCAAGTTACTGAAGATCTTTGAGTTTGAGTTTCAACATCTATAAAATGAGAATAATAAAAACATCGAATAGGGTTGTTGTGGGGGAACAGATGAGATAAATGCATGAAGTGCTTGAAGAATATAGTCATACAAAACTTAACGATGGGAATACTTTCTGAGAAATGTGTGGTTGAGGCCATTTCATCATTGTGCAAACATCACAGAGTGTACTTACACAAATAAAGATGGCATAGCTTATACACACCTAGGCTATATGACATAGCCTACTGCTCCTAGGTTACTTAGTCTGATTGTGTTGTAATAAAGGAACACCTAAGGCTCAGTAATCTATGAAGAAAAGAAGTTTATTTGGCTCATGGTTCTGCAGGCTTGAAGCATGGTGCCAGCATCTGCTGCTGGTGAGGGCCTCAGACTACTTCCACTCATGGTGGAAAAAGAAGGGGAGCCGTCATGGGCAGAGATCACATGGCAATAGAGAAGCAGCAAGAGAGTGGGGAGGGCAAGGCGGCAGGCTCTTTTTAACAGGCAGATCTCAAGGAAACTCATAGAGTGAGAACTCACTTATTACTGCGAGGCTGGCACCAAGCCGTTCATGAGGGATTCCCCCCATCATGGCCCAAAGGCCTCTCATTAGGCTTCACCTCCAACACTGGAGATCAAATTTCAACCTGAGGCTTAGAGGGGACAAATATCCAAACCATAGCCACTATAAACGTTTAAAACATGTTACTGTACCGAATAGTGCAGGCAATTCAAACACAATGGCGTTTGTGTATAAAAACATATTTAAACAGAAAAGCGGCAGTAAAAATGCAATAAAAAAGATAAAAAATAGTACACCTGTATGGGGCACTTAACATAAATGGAGCTTGCAGCACTGGAAGTCACTGTGAGTGAGTCAGTGAGTGAGTGTGAAGTCCCAGGACATTACTGTACTCTGCTGTTGACTTTATAAACACTGTACATTTAGGCTACACTAAATTTATTTATTTATTTATTTATTTATTTATTGAGGCAGAGTCTCACTCTGTTGCCCAGGCTGGAGTGCCGTGTTGTGATCTCAGCTCACTGCAACCTCCACCTCCTGGGTCCAAGCGATTCTCCTGCCTCAGCCTCCTGAGCAGCTGGGACTACAGGCACATGCCACCACAACCAGCTAATTTCTGTATTTTTAGTAGAGATGGGGTTTTACTATGTTGGCCAGGCTGGTCTCGAACTCCTGACTTCAAGTGATCCATCCTCCTCCGCCTCCCAAGGTGTTGGGATTACAGGCATGAGCCACTGCGCCTGGCCTCTAGCAGTTCTGCTCTGAGGTTCTCACAGTCCCACCTTCTCTCTGCAAGAAGCTGAAGAGTCAGAATGAAGAACAGGAGGAGAAGACGTGTGTCATTGAATGTTATTTTCAATTTGAAATTTTTGCCTTAATTGAAGCATTTACTTCATTTAAGATAGTGTAATTACTGATTGATGCAATGGACTGAATATTTGTGTTCCCCGACTCCCACCAATTCATATGTGGATATCCTTACCCCAACATGACAGTATTAGGAGGTGGGGCCTTTGAGGGGTGATTAGGTCATAAGGGAGAAGACTTCGTGAATGGGATTAGTGCCCTGATAAAAGGAACCCCAGGAAGCTCTCTTGCTCTCTTTCTGGTATATGAGGCATGAAAAACAGTCAGCAGTCTGTAAGCCAGAAGAAGGTCCTCATCAGAACCTGGGGCCATGCGGGCATCCTCATCTCAGACCTCCAGCATCCAGAACTGTGAGAAATGAATTCCTGTTGTTTGTAAGCCATCCACTCTGTGATGCTTTATTATGGCAGCCTGAATGGATGGTGACAATATATTTTGTTCATCTCACTATGTTCTATTTGTCTTGCCTGTTTTTCTTTATCCACTATTTTAGAATTAATCTTTAATTTAAAAAGTTAAAATTGAGATATGATTTATTTACAGTAAAATTTCACTTTTTTGTTCACTTCTGTAAGTTTTTAATTTTTTAAAAAAATATTTAAAATTGTTTTTGAGACACAGTCCCACTCTGTCATCCAGGATAGAGCGCAGTGGCGTGATCATAGCTTACTGCAGCCTCAACCTCCCTGGCTCAAGTGATCCTCCCACTTCAGCCTTTCAAGTAGCTGGGACTACAGGTGTGCACCACCACGCCCAGCTAATTTTTGTATTTTTTGTAGAGACAAGGTTTCGCCATGTTGCCCAGGCTCAAGCGATCCTCCCACCTTGGCCTCCCCAAATGCTTGGATTACAGGCATGAGTATTTTAAGACAGATCTCACTCTATTGTCTGGGCTGGAGTGCAGTGGTTTAATCATAGCTCACTGCAACCTTGACATCTTGGGCTCAGGAAATCCTCTCACCTTTGCCTCCTGAGTAGCTGGGACCACCAACACACAGCACTGTGTTCAGCTAATTTTTATTTATTTTTTTGTAGAGATGGGGGTCTCACTATGTTGCCCAGGCTGGTCTCAAACTCCTGGGCTCAAGTGACTCCTGGGCTCCTACCTTGGCCTCCCAAAGTGCTGGGATCACAAGCGTGAGCCACCATGCCCAGCCTAGTTCTATGAGTTTTGACAACACATACAGGTCATTATCACCACCATGATCAAGATACACAATAGTTCCATCACCCAAAGAATTCTCCCATGCTCTTTTACAGCCTTCCCCAACCTCCTCCTACCCCTGCTCCTGGCAACTGCCAATATTTCTCCATCACTTTGGTTTTGCCTTTTCCAGAATGTCATATAAATGGAATCATGCACTATGCAGACTTTTGTGTCTGGCTTCTTTTAGTTAACAATGCATTTGAAATTCATTCCTGTTGTTGAAAGTTCCAATAGTTTCTTCCTTCTTTCTGTGGAGTAGTATTCCATTGAATGAATGTACCAGAGTTTGTTTATTCTCTCACTAGTTGAAAGACATTGAGTCTCCAGTCCTAGTTTCAGTATTTGGTAATTATAAATGAGGTGATAATAAACATTTGTGTATCAGTTGAGTTTATTTCTTTAGGGTAGTTAAGCAGTGGGATTTCTGAGTCATATAGTAAGTATACCTAGTTTAACTTTTTGAGAAACTGCCAAATTGTCTTCCAAAGTGGCTGTCCTATTTTCCAACCCCACTAACAATGTTTAAGAGTTCTGGGCCAGGTGCGGTGGCTCACACCTGTAATTCCAGTACTTTGGGAGGCTGAGGTGGGAGGATCACTTTGGGCCAGGCATTCGAGACCAGTTTGGCCAATGTGGTGAAACCCCGTCTCTACTAAAAACACAAAAATTAGCCGGGTGTGGTGGTGCACACCTGTAGTCCCAGCTACTCAGGAGGCTGAGGCAGGAGAATCGCTTGAACCTGGGAGGCAGAGGTTGCAGTGAGCTGAGATCATGCCACTGCATTCCAGCCTTGATGACAGGTTGCTCTGCAACCTCACCTGCATTTGGTATTGTCAGAAATTTTTAAAAAGCCATTTAATGGGTTTATAATGCAACATCATTGTGGACATAATTATATGCCCCTAATTACTAATGATGTTAAGCATCTTTTTTGTATTTGCCACCTGTATCAATCTTCATTTGTAAAGTGTCTTTTGATTGTGTTTTCATTTGAAACTTGGTCATATTTTTCTATTTCTTTATATGGCAAGTAATTTTGGATTGCATCTTGGACTTTTTATTTTATTTTTTTTAGAGACAGGGTTTCTCCATGTTGGCCAGGCTGGTCTTGAACTTTTGGCCTCTAGTGATCCGCCCGCCTTAGCCTCCCAAAGTGCTGGGTTGGTTGGTATGTTGTGTTGATTCTGAGTCTTGTTAGTCCTCTGGAGAACATTTGGGGGGTTTGTTTTAGAAGGCATTATTCAGCAGCTTTTATCCTAATTATTTCTTCCTTGAAGATAATCTGTCTTTTTTCCTTTGGCTGCTTCTCTTCGTGTATTTTTCTTCCTAAAAAATTTTTATAAGTGTGTCGATGGTGAATTTCTTTTTATTTATCATGCTGAGGGTCTTAACCGCATCTTTAGACTTTGAATTGATGTCTTTCAATATTTTGAGATACAATTTTTATCCAGCATTTTTTCAAGTGTTGATTTTCTCCTCTATTCTTTCTCCTATCCCTCTGGGATTCCAGTTAACTATATGCTGGACTTCCTTACTATTTTCTTTAGTTTTTCTTTTGTGTGTTTCATTCTTTTTTCCCTCTGTGCTGCATTCTGGATATCTTATTTAAACTAGCTTTTTCTTTTCTTTTTTTTTTCTTTTGAGACAGGGTCTCACTTTGTTGCCTAGGCTGGAGAGCAGTGAGTTGCTAGGTTGGAGTTACCTAGGCTGGAGATCTTGGCTCACTGCAGCCTCAACCACCTGGGCTCAGGTGATCCTCCCACCTCTCAGCCTCCTCAGTAGCTGGGACTACTGGCATGTGCCACCATGCCAGGCTAATTTTTTGTATTTTTTTGTAGAGATGTGGCTTTGCCATGTTGACAGTCTGGTCTTAAACTCTTGGGCTCAAGCAATCCTCTTGCCTCAGCCTCCCAAAGTTCTGGGATTACAGGCATGAACTACCACACCCTGCCTCAACTAGCTTTTTGATTCACTAATTCCCTATTCAGCTGTTTCTAATCTGATTTTATACTAATCCGTTTAGTTGGTAATTTGCATTTTAAAACTTCTGAGTTTTAAAATTTTTATTGTGTTTTCTTTTTGTCCAATTTGCCAGGAAGTTTTTATAGTTTTCAGGTCACAGCCAAAGTTTTCAGTTTTGTCTTTTATCTCCTTGTTCATAATAAGCATAGCTACTTTGAAATCTGTGCTAGATAATTCCATTATTAGGATCCTTTATGTTTTGTTTTTGGTGTACCTTTTTTCCTGCAACTTCCCATTTATGTTGTCTATTCACATGCTTTATAGTCTTTGAATATGGATAGGGCATTTCATTTAAAAAGTTGTTTGAGGAAATAACTTGATAACTTGGAGATTGTTACCTCTCTCCAGAAAACATAGTCATTTCTCCTTGCTTGGGTAAACTATTAATCTATATTTACCTCCAGAAACAGAACTTTCTGAGTCAACCAGGTGACTGCAAGACTGTGCAAGGACGATTTTACTTCCTATTTGCCCTTTTTCTTAGGGCAGGCACTTGTGCTCATAGCCCAAAAATTTGGGAGATTTATCATTATTAATGGGCTCTAATCAAACTTTTGTTCCCTTAGCCTGGTGAAAGTGCTGTGGTGGGCTAAATAGTTGGCTCCCAAAGATACCCATGTCCTAATTCCTGGAACCTGTGAGAATGTTACCTTATGGGGCAAAAGACATTTTGCAGACGTGATTAACTTAAAGATCTTGAGATGGGAAGATTATTCTGGATTATCTAGGTGGGGCAAATATAATCAGAGGAGTGCATATAAGACGGAATTAGGGGTGGAAGAGAGAAAAAGATGCAAAGCAGAGGCACGTGCGGGCAAAGTAGAGAGACAGAGGGAGAAAACAGAGAAGATGGTACATTGCTAGCTTTGAAGACAGAGAAAGAGGTCGCAAGTCAAGTGCTGGGGAAATACAATTAAAAATAAAATCTCCTACCACCCTAGAAAACATATCCAAAAAGTAAAAGAAAAAGAAAATAGTTTTATTATTATTACGTAATGCACACCACAAGCAATCTACTAAAGAGATTATGAGGATAGAAAGATATTTCAACATTTTATACCTCTATGTATACCTTTTACACCCTCTCTACACCCTCTATGTATGTGCCAGGTAGACATATATGTAGATGTTTTCTTTCTTTCTTTTTTTTTTTTTGAGGTAGAGTCTCACTCTGTCACCCAGGCTGAAGTGCCGTGGTATGATCTCGGCTCACTGCAACCTCTGCCTTCCGGGTTCAAGAGATTCTCCTGCCTCACCCTCCTGCGTAGCTGGAATTACAGGCGTGTGCCACCTCCCCTGGCTAATTTTTGTATTTTTAGTAGAGACAGAGTTTCGCCATGTTGGCCAGTCTGGTCATAAACTCCTGACCTCAGGTGATCCGCCTGCCTTGGCCTCCCAAAGCGCTGGGATTACAGGCGTGAGCCACCACGCCCGGCCAGATCAGATATTTTCAAGATAAACAATAGCTAGTCCTCTAGCTAGAGGACCGGACAGCACCTCTTAAGACAGACACTTCAATGACTTTCAGCCAAAAAAAAAAAAAAAGACTTTTGATTACTTCAGTGGCAATGATTCAGTGCTTCTCTCCCTCTCCACATACTTCAGAAGAAAGAAAATAACACTGTCACAAAACTTTCAAAGATATCATGAATACAATTTGTTTACAGACTTTGTCACACATAGTTCATCCTAAATTCACCTGATAATTGGAGTAGCCGTCCATGTAGCTAACTGCTGTATCCAAAGGACAAACAAACTTCTCTTATCTTTAAGACAGGAGGTTGTTTTGCAACTTGGAGTGAGGCACCCACTGAAGATAGGCTCCCATCCTCCCACAGGAACTGGGAGATAGGGGAGCCATGTCCCTTGATGCTTACATTTCAAAGAGATGATGCCCAGATCCTTGAGAAGGACATTCCTGGGCTGTGAAGTCTGCAAGAGGGCTTATTTAAGCTTTTAAAAAGATTTATACACATCCCAAAGAGGCAGAGAAAGAACTTAGAATGATAAGTTTTCTAAACTAAATGTTCTTAAATAGGGGGAAGTCTCTTCCCTGATTTTCTTTTTCTTTTTTTCTTCTTTATTTGTATGTATGTATGTATGTATGTATGTATTTATTTATTTATTTCAGTCTCCTAGCTATGAAATTCTAGCTCACTGCAGCCTGGAACTCCTGGGCTCAAGGAATCCTCCCATCTCAGTCTCCCGAGTAGCTAGGACTACAGGTCCATGCCACCACACCTGGCTAAGTTTTTAATTTTTTTGTAGAGGCAGGTCTTGCTGTGTTGCCCAGGCTGGTTTTGAACCCCTGGCCTCAAGCGATCCTCCCACCTCGGACTCCTAGAATGCTGGGATTATAAGTGTGAGCCACTGTGACTGGCCTGATGGGTAAGATAGAGCAGGTGGTTTACTGAGGAGACAGGACCTGCCTATAGCACAGTGAAGTTCATATGGAAGTCTTGGGGTCCAAAGATAATTGAGAAATAAGACCCTGGGGACCAGCCAGGCCCCAAGGAGGTGGTAGGAAAGGAAGGTGAGACCAGGCAAAGTAGCTGATTGTTTCCCTGAATGTGTGGCTGGCTAAACCTTGGGACTGGGAAAGTTTTTTTTTGCTTTTCTGAGCTCAACTTTTGGGTGCCCATGCCTTGCTTTGAAAGGGTTTTGTCTATGAACCTAGACATCTTTCAGTAATTACTTAAGTTACTCAGAAAACTGGGGGCGCTGGAGCGAAAGGAAGAGACAAAAGGGGGAAAAAATCCATGTAGCATTCTGGTTCTGTTTGATCTGGAAGAGAGTGGGCAATAATGGAAGAGTGCTGGAGATGGAGATGGAGGGTGGTTGGATTCCACCATCTTGAGCCACGTCTGCTTTTTGTACTTGCAGACTTCAAACATGGCTGGGGGATTCCTAATTAGAATCAAGTTAATTCCCTTCTCGGTGTTTAACGGGAGCAGTCACTGCTGGGTGAGATGGTCGCAGATCGGATCCTGGACACGGGGTTATGTGTTTGCTTTCAGAAGATGACTGCATTAATTGCAACTCTCACTAATGGAAAGGAGCCTGTTTCTTTGTCCACGTGGTCAAATGAAGCCTGGGCATGGTTGCTTAGCTCTGGGTGTAGGGAGGGCAAGATTTAGGCTTTGGGGCCCAGGACCCCCCAGTCTGACTTCTCCCATTTCTAGGCCACCCGGGACCTCCCAGAATCTGAGACCGCATGAACAGGACATAAGGGTGGTGGGGGCGCCGGGGCATCCCGTCCTTATAGCATCGCCCCCCAATTCACTCCTAGTTAACCCTGTTGTCACCAACTTAGTGAAAACCTTGCCTCTGTCTCCATCACACATCTGCCACCTCCAAGTGATGGTTAAGCCGATGTGCAGGTCGGTGGTGACAGGGATGGGGACGGCGCAGTCCCCATTCCCGCGCCGGGCAGCACCGCCACTTCCTCGTCAGCCCCACCGCAGCCCTCCCCGTCCCGGGCCGCGCCGCTTTGACTGATCTCTCCTATTTTCAAAAGGGAGAACTGAGCCTCTTTTTCTTCTCTTTTCTGTCTTTTTTTAGAGACAAGGTTTCGTTTTGTCACCCCGGCTGGAGTGCAGTGGTGTGATCATGGCTCACTACGTCCTTGAACTCCTGGGCTCAAGCGGTCCTCCCGGTTCAAGCCTCCTGAATAGCTAGGACTACAGGAACGCACCACCACGCCTGGTTAATTTTTATTTTTAATTTTTTGTAAAGACGAGGTCTTATTATGTTGCCCAGGCTTGTCTCAAACTCCTGGCCTCAAGCAATCCTCCCCCGTTAGCCTCCCAAGGCATGAGCCACTGTGCCTGGCTTTTTTTCTTTCTTATTTTCAATTTGTACTGCCTTTACAGCAGCAGTGTAGGTAGCCTCCTGAAGAAATGCAAGTTGAAAAGGGGAACATATTATTTCCCAGTCTCCAGAAGAAATGCAGTCCTGCTGGTATCCTGATTTTAGTCCAGTGAAGCCAATTTTGGACTTCCGACCTTCAGAACTGTAAGATAATACAGCTGTTTTAGGTTGTGTTGTTTTAAGCCATTGCATTTGTGGCACTTTGTGGCATCAACAATAAGAAACTAATATACTAATCAATATACTCCTTGTTACATGATAAGGCAAAAAAACAAAAATCAAAAAAACTATGTGTACAGAGTAGATCACTATTGTAGCTGACTACCATATGAGAATCACCTCAGAAACACATTGAACATATCTGTGATTGCTTTTTCATCATTTACTCTGTCCAGTGACGTAGATTACAGAATTCTGGGTGAGATACACTCGATTTAATAATTGAAGTGTTAAAGTTTTATGGCGTGAATATTTAATACAAATAGGGGTTAATTCCAACCATGTCTCTTTCATTCCTCGTGGAGACCTGTTTGTATTACTGGAAATTGTCTGGCTGCTAGTTACACAGGCCTAAACTAACAGGGGCTTAGTTAAGATAGGGGCATATTTTTCACTCGTATAAAGTGATTCATAGGTGGGCAATCCAGAGATTGCACAGAGGCTCCAGATATTTTCCGTGTTTCAGAGTCCTATGTGTGCTCTACCTGCCTTAGTTTTTAATTCTCGTGGTTACAAGACATCCACCTTAGCGCCATAAGAAACATCCCATATTACAGGTAGGAAGAGGGGAAAAGGGGAAGGATAAAAAGGTGCCTGCCGATGGAGCAAGTCTAACCCTGAAAGAATGTTCCTGAAGGCCCAGCAAGGCTCCCAAGTGCACACCATCACTGGGCACCACCACATGCAGGGAAAACTAGGCAGTGTAGGTTCTTCGTAAAGCTAAGTGTGTGCCACCCAAGTATCAGAGGGGCTCTGGGACTTAGAAGAAAAGGTAGAGGAGGCATCAGGTGGGCAATTAGTGGTTTCTGATGTGCTATTCTTTCCAGACAGCTCAGGGTATTTGGATGCTCTCTCCTGCCCTCCTGCTACCTAAACTTGGGTGAGACTGGTGTGTCTGGATGACAGGTTGAGAAAAATTCACGTTTATTAGTTGTTCATACTGTCCTTTGAGGAAACACAGGGATTTTTCAGAACTGCTTTAGGGATTCCACAGACAATATATATTTTTCTTTTAAATGTGAAGGTTTAGGCTGGGCGCAGTGGGGTTACATGTTTAATCCCTGCACTTCTGGGAGGCCAAAGTGGGTGGGTCACTTGAGGTCAGGGGTTTGAGACCAGGCTGGCCAACATGGTGAAACCCCATCTCTCCTATAAATACAAAAATTATCCAGGTGTGGTGCCACACGCCTGTAATCCCAGCTACTCAGGAGGCTGAGGCAGGAGAATCGCTTGAACCAGGGAGGTGGAGGGCGGAGGTTGCACTGAGCTGAGATCACGCCACTACCCTCCAGCCTAGGCGACAGAGCAAGACTCTGCCTCTTAAAAAAAAAAAGGAAGGTTTAATGTACCCATGGAGCACAACTATTAATTTATTAATTTTTATAATTTATATCAGAGATTCTTAAACGTTCTTTTTTTTGGTCTTATTTTTTGTCACCACAGCAGAACAGATTTTAAACATTCTTCATTCAATTCTTCAAAGCCATATAGCTCGCTTTAATAACTTATATAACTTTTATGTTCTAACAGGTTAGAAGTGATTTGAAAAAATCATAGACCCCTGGCTTCAGGAGTCAAGCTGCAGACCTTCACAGTGAGTGTTATAGCTCATGAAGGCAGTGCAGACCCAAACAGTAAGCAGCAGCAAGATTTATCACGAAGAGCAAAAGAACAAAGAGCTGTTTGCTGCTGGTGGCTCAGGTGGCCTGCTTTTAGTCCCTTATTTGGCCCCACCCATATCCTGCTGATAGTTCCATTTTACAGAGAGTTGATTGGTCCGTTTTATAGAGTGCTGACTGGCCCATTTTACAGAGTGCAGATTGGTCTGTTTTTACTGAGTGCTGATTGGTGTGTTTACAAACCTTTAGCTAGACACAGAGCGCTGATTTGTGCATTTACAATCCTTTAGCTAGACAGAAAAGTTCTCCAAGTCCCCACCCAATCCAGAAGCCCAGCTGGCTTCACCTCTCAGCATCTCACTGCAACCTCCTCCTCCCGGGTTCAAGCTGTTCTCCTGCTTCAGCCTCCCAAGTAGCTGGGATCACAGGGGTCTGCCACCATGCCTGACTAATTTTTGTATTTTTTGTAGAGATGGGGTTTCACCATGTTGGTGAAAGATTCTCCCTGGGGCCTGAAAGCTTGAAGGGATGAGTAACTCCTCCCTTCTCAGGCACAGTCCCAGGGCGCAAGGCCACTTGCACCAGCAGCCTGCCTCAGCAAGATAGCAGAAGCAGGAAGAGAGCTGGCCGGAAGACACCTACCTTTGAAGATTGAGAAAGAGGCCATCCGGGTACTAGGTAGCAGTTAGGTCAGATTGGGACACTTCCTGTTTACAGGAGACTATAAAATCCTTTCCCGTCCTCACCTGGGGCTGATGCCATTTTAGGCCTCAGCCCACCTGTACCGAGGTGCTCAAAAAAACAGCATGTTGCTGGCTCACGCCTGTAATACCAGCACTTTGGGAGGCCAAGGCGGGCGGATCACAAGGTCAGGAGATGGAGACCATCCTGGCTAATACGGTGAAACCCAGTCTCGACTAAAAATACAAAAAATTAGCTGGGCGTGGTGGCAGATGCCTGTAGTCCCAGCTACGTGGGAGGCTGAGGCAGGAGAATGGTGTGAACCCAGGAGACGGAGCTTGCAGCGAGCCGAGATCGCGCCACTGCACTCCAGCCTGGGCGACAGAACGACACTCCGTCTCAAAAAAAAAAAAAAAAAAAAAAAAAAAAACCAGCATGTTGCTCCACACCGCCTTGTGTTTGTTGGCGCACTCTTGGCGTTGGAACTGATACAAGAACCTTTCAGTTGGCCAGGCTGGTCTTGAACTTCTGACCTCATGATCCACCTGCCTCGGCCTCCCAAAGTGCTGGGATTACAGGCATGAGCCACTGCGCCCGGCCTCTTGGGACAATTTTAATTGGTGGGGATCCTTTTTATTAAAAAGAAATCTTGCTGGAGTTGTGTTGGAGTCAGAGCCCTCTTTGAAAAATCCTCCCAATGAAGTTAATCTTTCTCAAATTTGGTCACCAGCTGAGAAGCGATATTTGGAGTAAATGGGAGAGGGTTAATGGAAACTTTAGGTAAAAAAAGATTAAGTTGAAAACAGGCTATTGTCAGCTCAGCCACATGTGTTGTCTACACCTTATTGTGGATTTCAGATCAATAAGATCAGAAATCAGATTTTTAGTTTATCAAGGTGCAATAAATTAGAGAAGGTAGCTTTTATTTATAAACATCTTATTGTGTCCAGGCAGTGTTAAAAAAGAGCTTTAAAAAACAACAACAACAAAAAACAGAGCCTGATAATAAATTCCAATATATTAACTCACAAGGGTTGTCAATTACTTGGGATATGTGATTTTCTCAAGACACTTTCTTAATAAACTACCAGATCACAAAGTGACAAATGTTTGGCTGCTTGGTAAGCGTAGAATTAAAATAATGGTAATTCTCCTTTTCAAAGGTTAGTTCCATCAATGTTGGGTCCTGTTCCATGGTACATATTTCTTGTCTAGTGAAAACTTGTATTAGGAATTAGAATTAGGGTTCCTCCACTGCTGCAGGCTGACATCACATTGTTACATTCTTATTCTGGGTCTCCCCTTTTGCTAGAATCCTTGCATATTGCTACCCCATATCCACACTATCCTTCTCTAATGGCAAATTACACAGAGTTCCAAACATGGATTGGGCACAGGAAGTTTAACAGCAGTGGTAAGGCTCCTATAGAGTGAGTTTTAACATTGAAAATTGAATAAAACCCAGTCTCTTAATTAGGGAACACGATGTACATTATTATACAGGTCACCACTGGCCAGAACACAATTGTGACTGGGCCCTAGCAGAGCAGAGGGAGAGAGACGGAGATATTGGGTGTGGAGCTTGGGAACACACAGAGGCTTTGTCTGAGTGGCTGGCAGCTCAGCTGGTATCATATTCCTCTGTTTACGATTGAATGCTGGAGAATGTGGTGCTAAAAATGTGTAAGATTGAGGTCAAAATCTTGGATGAGACAGGTTTACACTGAAAGAGAGGATTGAAGGGCAAATGAGGAACCATTTAGGAATATTCTCTCTCAGGTTTGATCAACCAGTCCATTATTATTTACTTTACAATAATTAAGTGGTCTTATTATTACTTTTCTTTTTTAAGAGACAAGGTCTCTATGTTGCCCAGGCTAGTCTTAAACTCCTGAGCTCAAGTTATCCTCCTGCCTTGGCTTCCCAGAGTGCTGAGATTATAGGCCTGAGCCACCAGGCCCAGCTGGTCTTATAATTATTTATAAAACAAAACACTCATTTTTTCATATATATCAGGAAAAATGGCATTGGCGTGAATCAGAAACTCTCTGGCCTATCTTCTGTCTTTCTACCTGAAAATCAACTTTTACAACACATATTTGATACATAATTTTGTTAAGTAAACAATAATTGTCTAATTGTGGATATGACTTGATGTATATTTAAGCTTTTAGGTGAAATATGGGAGACGTTCTTAACAGTGACATGCACATCTTCTTTCTAAGAAAATATTCTTTTGTAAATAATTTACTCATTTATATTAATTTTCAGTAATCTCCCTAACAAAATAGTTGCTATTCCTTCTAACCTTTTTTTATGGTTGACTTTCTCTCTGTGCTAATATAAAATAGTATTGTGACTGCTAATGAGTTTGGGGTTTCTTTTCTTTTCTTTTTGAGATAGAGTCTTGCTCTGTTGTTCAAGCTGGAGTGCAGTGGCTCGATCTCAGCTCACTGCAACCTCTGCCTCCTGGGTTCAAGCAATTCTCATGCCTCAGCCTCCTGAGTAGCTGGGATTACAGGCTAATTTTTCTATTTTCAGTAGAGACAGGGTTTCACCATGTTGGCCAGGCTGGTCTCAAACTCCTGACCTCAAGTGATCCGCCGGCCTCAGTCTCCCAAAGTGCTGGGATTACAGGCATGAGCCACAACACCCAGCCTGGGGTTTCTTTTCAGAGTGATGAACATGTTACAAAATTAGATGGTGGTAATGGCTCCACATCCTTGTGAATATACTAAAAATTCTATAAATTTTGCAGCTTAAAATGATGAGTTTTATGATATATAAATTATATCTTGCTACAGTTATTGTCCTTTGGTAAAATGTGGCAGGTTAACTACATATGGTTATTTTATCTACTCTCCTTTCCAAAAAATTACTAAAATTATGGTAGTAAAATATTTGTAAAAGGTAAAGGATTAAAAAATATTTTCCTCCACAAAGGCAGTAGAGCATTTAAAAAACGACTTTAACTCCCAGAGAAAAGGAGGCAACAAGATGAGAGATGATAACACAATTTTAGGAAACATAAAGTGGACGGAGGATGTAAACAGAGTGGAGGAAGTTTCAGTCCGAGTGCTTGCAGGAGTGACGCCTGAGAAAAAAGCACATCAAAAGTTATCTGTTAAAACGCTGAGGGTCTCTACACCTGGAGTATCCAGGTGTAGTGGAAAGCAAGGATCAGGCATAGACAAGCCGCACACTCAGAATGGATTCTCAGGGTCATTGCACTAACATGCTGTGGTCACTGGAAGTTTATTATGGAGAAATTTGCTGATTCAGGAACAGTGAGGAACACTCATGTGGGTCCCTCAGATCCCTTGTCTACTTTGATCACAGAATATCAATAGCATGGTGTTCAAACTTCTGTATCTTCCCTGCCTCTGTCAGGCTGAAAAATAGATTGCTTTTCTTTGAAGAAACTGAATGACCCTACGGAAAAATCCTCCAGCTACTTATATTTCTAGGTTCGTCATTGTAAAAGCCAACATGGGTGCCCACTGCATTCTCCAGAAACGAACCCATCCTTGTACCTGGAGCCTCCAGTTATCTCTTGAATGGCTGACTATTAAGCAGTAATGGACAGTGCAAGATCGCCAGATAAAGAGGATAACTTTTGGTCAGAAGGGGAGAGATGGAAACAAATAACCGGGATGAAGAAACATGGAGTAAGCAAACCGATTCAATGCAAGGAGCAAAACTAGGAGAAAAACTAACAAAGACACGAACAAAACCAAAACCAAGCAACATCCCCCAGTGTAGTAGTTACTGTTTTCCTAGTTTGCTAGTTTACAGAAAATGCTATGTGCTTTGAGAAAAGAAAAGTCAGCAAACAAGAATGAAGTCTTGAAATTTAAAAATATAATTGTCAAAATGAAGTATCAAATTCAAAAAGAGGGTTATAATAAATAAAATAAGAAAACTTCATGAAAGGTAAAACAAGAAGTCAAAGAATTGGAAACTAGGAAAGAGAAGAATGAGTAACAATTTAGAAGATGAATTTAGATCGTTCAAAAGCCAAATAACAGAAATTTCAGAAACAAGAAAGAGAATGGAGAAAAATGAATTAATAAAACTAGCAACAAAAAGGAAGAATTTTTAGAGTGGAATTTTGTGAATTTCCAGATGAAAATGCTCCACCAAGTGGAGAGGAAAAAACATTCACTTTGAATGGTGAAGTTTCAGAACAACTGGGGTCAAAATAAGATCTTGAACGTTTCCAGAGGCTTACAAAAAATCACAGAAAAAGCAATGGGCATCTGAAAGTTCTGGAACTTCTCAAAAACAACACTGGAGGGGAAGATACAGAAAAACAATGTATCATCCACATTGTTTTTCTAAGGGAAAATACTTTTCAACTTAGAATTCTATACACAAACAGGCAATCAAGTGTGAGGGCGGAATAAAGGAGTTTTCAGGGACACAAACACTTAGAAAAATTCACTTAATATATACTCTTTCTAGGAGAGGTATTGTAAGGCATGCTTCAGAAAAATGAGGGAGCAAACCAAAGATGAGGATGGCATGGGATCCAGGACAAGGTGATCTGTTTCCAGCAAAGCAATGAAGGGAAGACCCGGGCCTGCACCGGGTCTATAGAGCAACCAGCCTGAAATCTGAATGAGATGACAGAGGATTACGGAAGACAATAGATGTGAAAGACCATTCAGTATATCAGAATGCTCAAAAATTATAAACAGATAGTTGACAGATCTGTTGGAATATTTGGAAAAAATGATGAAGTGTAAAATTTAAAACTAAGCAGATTAAAATAAATGAATAAAATTAAAAATGGGGTGATTATTAACTCCAGGAACAAGAAATTTGTACAAAGAAAGGAAACAATCGTAGTTAATCACAAGGTTCTGAAGGAAATAATATTTACATATTTATAATAATAATATAAATACTAACTACATTCAGTAGGTAAGGGAAAAGGGAGAGGAAAAAGTAGAATGTAAGAAAACTATACCCTTAAAAGAAAGCCAATAACCTACCATAAATAGGTATATAAATGGCTATTTGTGTGAATTATTTAGATATATGGAAATAAATAGAGAAAAGATAGCTAAGAAAAGGTTTAAAATGTTTGCCTCTGGTGGCTGGGATGTTGAGTGTGGTGAGGCAGCATAAGGGACTATTGTTTTCCCACAGAAGCCTTTTAATATTATTATAACTTTGCACAAGTGTTATTTTGATAAATGTAGAAACCAATTAAAATAGTACTTATTGTCACTGTGGCATATTAGTTTGTTAGGGCTGCTGAAATAAAGTACCACCAACTGGGTGACGTACACAACAGAAATGAATTGTCTCACAGTTCTCAAAACTTGAAGTTTGAGGTCAAGGTACAGGCAGGGCTGGTTTCTTCCGAGGGCTGTGAATGAAGGATCTGTTCCAGGCCTCCCTTCTTGGCTTGTGGATGACCGTCTTCTCCCTGTGGTTTCACACTGTCCTCCCTCCAAGTGTGTCTTTCTGTCCAAATTTCTTCTTTGTGTAAGGACACTAGTCATGTTGCATCAGAGCCCACCCTAACGACTTCATAACTTGATCACCTCTGCGGTCTGTCTTCAAATCCTTATTTGAATCCAAATTCTTTTTTTTTTTTTTTTTTGTAGACAGAGTCTTGCTCTGTCACCCAGGCTGGAGTGCAGTGGTGCAATCTTGGCTCACTGCAACCTCTACCTCTCAGGTTCAAGCGATTCTTGATTCTCAGCCTCCTGAGTAGCTGGGAATTAAAATCCTCTGTAATGTTAGGCACATGCCACCCCTCCTGGCTAATTTCTTTGTATTTTTAGTAGAGATGGGGTTTTCCCCTGTTGGCCAGGCTGGTCTCAAATTCCTGGCCAAAGTGCTGGGCTTACCGGAGTGAGCCACTGCACCTGGCCTCATTCCAAATTCTGAGATACTAGGGGTTAGGACTTCAACAAAGGAATTTGAGAGATGAGGGATGGGACACATTTTAACTCATAACATGTGGGGATTGTCAATTGTCGCCAAAGTTTCTGTGGGAAAATCCTCTGTAGTGTTAGCAAGTTCCTTAATTGTGACTGTGAGTCCCGGGAGGTCTTGCTCTGTGCGGAACACAGGCTGCCATTCAAGAAGAGTGACACTGACTCAGACGTGGCCTGCCCAGTGGTTCTGGGAGTGAGGGCGCCACCGCACTAAGGGCAAACACTAACATTTAAGTAGAAATAGAAAGAGATGGCATTACGAGCATTTTGTGGAACCTCCATACTTTGGTTGCATAAATTGTATATCCCCCTATTTACAGTGGAGTAGAAGATCAAAGATGGGACTTCCCCAAAATGTGTCATTAAGAACTTTTGTTGGAAAGATTTGAGAAGCAGAGGGTCTTTTAATAAAGATAGAGCTTTATAATATATCTACTGGATCTTGTATTTTTTAAATAGCCTGAATTAGTCTCCAGTTATTTTGTGAATAGAAAACAAGTCCTTACAATTGCCATCCACCCCTGTTGGTAACCTTCTTTAGGGCCAGGGCCATAAGAGTGACATTGGTGCAGGACTCTGTGTGCCAGGCTTTCTTTCCACCAGTGAACACATATTAACTGATTTAGTTCTCACTCAAATCCTTGAGGTGGGTCCTGTGATGATCCCAGTGTCAGGGCCTCCAGGGCTCATGCTCTAAACCATCTTACCCTACTCCCCAGCCCTCAGTCACAGTCAGTACAACACAAGCAAAATACTGACATCACAGTGGGAGTGAATCAACCAGCATATGTCTATAACTCATTACTCAGAGAAAGAATGTTTAACTAACTATAAAGTTAGTATACGAAGAGGCCAGGCGTGGTGGCTCAAGCCTGTAATCCCAGCACTTTGGGAGGCCAAGGCAGGCAGATCACCTGAGGTCAGGAGTTTGAGACCAGCCTGGGCAACATGGCGAAACCCTGTCTCTACTAAAAAATACAAAAATTATTCAGGCATGATGGTGGGTGCCTGTAGTCCCAGCTGCTCAGGAGGCTGAGGCAGGAGAATAGCTTGAACCCAGGAGGTGGAGGTTGCAGTGAGCTGAGAGCGCCACTGCACTCCAGCCTGGGGGACAGAACCAGATTCCGTCTCAAAACAAAAACAAAAACAAAAATGTTAGTGTACAAAGAGATTTATAGTCAATGTTTGTAGTCTCACTGGATTACCTTTTCAAGGTTCCCTGGCTGATTCTTTACTGAGACAAGAGCCTAAAGAGAAACTTGGTGGTAATGTTGACATTTATATTACACTGTCATGCAGGGGGCTCTGGGAATTCAAAAGGCAAGGCTGCTGTTGGTTGGATTGGTTTCAGAAGTAAGCTTTCATCTTTCAGATCATTAGTGGGTAGTTCTACATACGTAAAATAAATAGCAGAAGCAGAGTTACGGGACCCATGGCATTTAACAGAGCACAGAAAGGTGTGGCCCCACATTTTAGGAACGTTATAAGAAAATGCCAGTGTCTAAGACTGAAGCCAATAAAATATTAATTGAATGAGATTTATCATTTGCAGAAACTATTCAACATAAGAGATGATTTATACGTGTTTTCATAAATGTAAATGCATAGGGTAATTGTCATGGAAACTTCCAAATTCAATGTTAGTTGTAATTAGACTGGATTAGACTCTTGCTAAATCAAGTGTACAAGGGCTTACGTGTGTGAATTTTAGTTTTGGGGTGTATCTATGGGTATACATGAGTGTTTTAGGGAAGGAAGTGTGGATCAGTATTTAATCTACATGGAGTATAAAAACTCCTGGAATTTGTCAATGTGATTGCAGCTGTGTTCATGGCTTATGGGTATGGCTTGTGATGTGTGAGTGAGGTATGGGGTGCTGGGTGGGATGGCACTGTGGTGGCGTAGCATGTTGATGGAAGGGTGTGTGGTTTGGTGGGGTGAGCTGGTGTGTGGTGTGGTTGGACCTGGCATGGAACTTAACTGGAGTTTGTGTGGAATTAACCTTACGGGGTGAGTTTTCACATGGGGTGTTGATTATGTGGGAGGTGGGAGGCTGGAATACGTGAATGTTGGGGGGCTGTAAAGTGAATGTGGGGTGTGTGTGTGTGTGTGTGTGTGAGATATGGTTATAGCTTAGCTTAGCTTTTGTTTAGATTTTCTTTTGCTCTTTGTTTTTGTTTTTGTTTGGCCTTTGTTTTATCTTTGTTTCACTCTTTGTTTAAACTTTCTTTGGCTTTTGTTTGGTCTTTCTTTAGCCTTTTGTTTAAACTTTGTGTGGCCTTTTTGTAGTCTTTGTGTAGCTTTTGTTTTTAAGTGGATCTTCGCTGAGGACTCATCAAAAACACCTTGTGTAATGAAAAACCCAGATCTATAACCTCTGCCTATATATTCTGCATGCATTGAAGTAGGCTCAAACCCTCAGGGACCTGGTATAGACGCGGAATCTGTTTCACACAACAACTGCTATTTGAAGGTAAGAGGATTCCATTGGTTTTTATTTTACTTCATTTTATACTTTCATCTTTAAATGACAAGTGTACTTTTTTGTATGGGCCATTTCATTATATCCCAGGGAAAACTTTCTGTAAGAATAGTCAAGATTGAGAGGACATACGAGGATGGAGAAAACAAGAACAGAGGACACCACGTTTATTCTGATGTGGGCAGGGGGCCTCCTGGAACGTTCCTGCTAATGTTTGGAAATCATCTGAACCCAGAGGGAGGCTCTGAGCTCTCACTCAGATTTCCTCAGATTCAAAGCCCCATGTTCCTGGAGCTAGATGGATGGTAGTACATGCTGCTGCTGCTGCTGCTTTTTTTTTTTTTTTTCTATTTCTTCTTTTATTATTTGTCATGATTTAAAAATGAGTTTTTCTTCTTATCTAGGAACAATTTTTTTCCTCATACAGTTGGATTTATGTGTGGGGGATGTTAATGGAACAACAAATCCCAAATCTTTTTGGAATTCTGCCCCCTGTAGACCAACAACCTTAAACGGAAAGGCGCTAATGCTTTGTCTGATACAGAATATCTTAGAAACAACAGGGAGTTTTCAGTTCTATGGATGACAGAGAAAGGAAAAAATATTATGTGTCAGGGAGGCGAGTAATGAACTTGGCCTAGCAAGGAAAACGGGGAAAGGACTTTTTAATTCTTTGTGAATAAATCAGGGAGGCAGAGAGCAGGCTGCTGCCAGGTATGTGGATATGCTGTTTCATGACTATTTAGAATGGCAGGAGACTTGTTGGTGAGTGAGTTTTAAAAATTGTTTCAGATTTTCAGAAAAGTTGCAAACAATACAAAAAACTTTAGGTGCAGCCAAATTACCCAGATGTTCCTGTTTTACCATATTTCCTTTATCATTCTCTTTCTCTCTCTCTGTAACCATATATATGTGTGTATATATATAAATATGTGTGTGTATATATACATATATGTATATATACACATATTTATATCTAATTAATTTTAATTAAAATTTATTTTAATTAGAATTAATTAAAATTAGAAAATTACTGTTGAGAAAATACTGTTTTTAAATCTAGAGATATCTAGATTTCATCAATTGTCCAAGGAGCGAATTGAGAACCATGCGTGACCTTTTGTTGTCCTGTCCCCTCAGCCTCCTTTAATCTGGAACCATACCTGAGGCAGCTTTGACCTAGACAGTTTTGGAGAGTATAAGCCAGTTATTTTGCTAAATGTCCCTCAATATGGGTTTGGTCTGCAGTTTTCTCACAATTGTGCAGTTTTCAAAGGAATAGGCTTGCATTTTAGATCATACATATCCAAATTCATACTTGAATCTGAGTATACAATGTTTAAATTCAAGGTCTTGTTTACCTAATAGTTACTAGGATTTTAAATGAGTACCTAAAATCTTTGTACACCAAATTACCAAAAATTAAAAATCTAGAGCTTTTACAGATAATTTCCAAGGAATCACCAAAAGTGTGTAAGTATTGCCCTTGGATTATAAATAGCAGTTACAGTGACCTGTACGTGATCTTATAGGCTTAAAGTGAGGTATTCAATTTAGATTCTTTGTGTGTGTTGGACTCATGTCTACTGCTCTCTGAGTATTAGTTTTATAAATGTAATAATTCGTTTCTAAGTGCAACCATCTGCTGAAAGCAGATACGACTCAATAGAGTTTCCCTGGGTAGCCACTCCAGGCTGGCTGGCATCCTTTCGTGGGTTGACGGGGACGTCTGCCCTAGCGGAGGAGGCGGACCTCTGGCAATGCTGAAAAAAGTCTCCTGATCAAAAGTGTTTCCTACATGTTCTAGTACTCACACCTCAGCATTGAGCTACAGACCACACCCATATTGAGGGACAACTAGCAAAATAACTGGCTAAAACTGTTAAAAACTGTCCCCTTATGGGGACAGGAATCAAAACTCTGAGATCCTTAAGCTGTACCAGACATTCTTAAAACAAACCTTCTCAACAAAATCTGTGAGGTAGGAACTATCATTCACATTTTACAGAGAAGAAAATCGAGATCCAGAGACTAGCCTATGATTACACACAGCTAGTGAATGACAGAGCCCAGGACTCAAGTATGATACAAGCCTATTGAATTTATGGATGAGATGCATTATTCTTTTTTACTAATACATCACACACTTTACTTTAAAGTTACAAAAATTGAAGTTAAAAAGATGAGCTGAAAATGAACTAAGCAATATTTTAAAATAATTTTTATTAATGGTATAAAATTATTTGTTCTCACTAAAAGTATCAGTCGTATTTTTAATGAGAGTAATTGAGTTCAATGTCAAATTTAGTTTTTCTTCCTCTTTGTTAATTTAATAAAAAGATCTTCCTAGTAGTAGGGGCGGAGTTAGCTCTGCCTATTAAAAATTAATTTGAGCTTATATTACTACTAGTATGATCTTAAAGTCTTAAGTTATTCACTAGTTCCTTATGAAAGAATAAGTTCAGCTAAAACAGCTAAAAACCAGAAGATATAATCAACAAATCCACTCACCAGGCTGCAATAATTTTCAGTATACTGAGAGCAAAGGGACAAGTGAAGGCACCCAGATGACTGTCCATTGTTCAGGGCGTGGCTAGCTAACTTGTGCTGAATGAGGGTGGCAGGATCAACCCATGCATTAAATGTTACATGTAACAATCTCATTTTTATCTTTGTAGATAACACATATGAAAAGAAACATCTTTTTTTTTTGAGACGGAGTCTCACTCTGTCACTAGGCTGGAGTGCAGTGCACCAGCCTAGTGGCTCACTGCAACCTCTGCCTCCCAGGTTCAAGCGATTTTCCTGTCTCAGCCTCCCAAGTACCTGGGACTGCAGGCCCGTGCCACCACGCCCAGCTAATTTTTTGTATTTTTAGTAGAGACGGGGTTTCACCGTGTTAGCCAGGATGGTCTCAATCTCCTGACCTCGTGATCTGCCTGCCTCAGCCTCCCAAAGTGCTGGGATTACAGGCGTGAGCCACTGCACCCGGCAAAAGAAAAGTCTTATACGTCATCATTCTGAATGTCAATGAAACATCTTGGGAACTCCCATGGGGTAGGCACATCTGCTTTGGAGGCCACTGGGCTGACCCTTCCACCTTAACAATTCAATTACACCAGGATATGATGAGCTGACACCAAACTCCTCTTGGTATTTCAGTCTCTATCAACCCCAAGTCTGGAACATCACCATTCCAAGTTCTTTTCCAGCTCCTCCTCTGGCATGAGGCATGAGTCCTTTCCCAGCTCCTCCTCTGGCATGCCGGCATGCCCCTCCTGCCCTTGTTTCCATTCAGCTCTGCATTACTTGCTACAATGGCCCAGTGGCCACATCCAGAGAGCTAGTAATTACACATAGAAGGAATCTAACATGTACTGAGATATAGACACCACGGCGCTCCCAAGAAGCAACAGGTGTGTAGGGGCATTGACTCAGCTACCAGATCCACCACCTCTGCAAGCACAGAGCAGAGTTCATTTCTCCACACAACGTTTGCACACAGGTGGATGAGGGCTTCTGGTGTCTTCAAGTCCAAAGGGTTTTCTATAACTACTATAGAGAACCTTGTGGTGGTTTCCGCAGAATCACCAAGGTTAACTTCAAGTCCCTACCCCTTGGGTGCCTGGTAGAGACAGAACTCTCATTTCCTTTGTAAGTAAGAGAACTTCTGTTTGGAAGTAGCTGGCAGTTTTATCATTCTGGAGATAGAGGCTTTGACTTCTCAGCAGACTTCCTTTACTTTGAGAAAATTACTAAAATGAATTCCTTAGATTAACAAATATAAAATATCCATTTTGTTTTTGTTTTTGTTTTTGTTTTTTGCAGAGAAAACACTGAAGTCATAAAAAACTTAAATGCAGGGCAGTTGGTTAACCTATCGTATGATCTTTGTAGTACAGTGAACATACTGTGGCTTTAATAGGACTGTTCCCTGGATGACATAGATTAACTTTTTTCTCCTAAATATCGAATTAGGTTAAAATTTTGGGGTTCTGTACATAGTGCTATTTAATATTGAGGAACTCAACTACTGGGAAAATGTAGCATTAGCTATTATGACTGTTCCATCTGGGCCATAAAAGTTACTCTGTAGTTTGATAAAGTGTTTTCTACTTAAAAGACTACTCAAAGGATATTCCCATGATGGACCATCCTGGAGTGAAAAATGAGGGCCCCCTTCTCTCACTCAGCCAAAAAGTTGGGGGCCACTGGCCAGGCATGGTGGCTCATGCCTGTAATCCTAGCACTTTGGGAGGCTGAGGCAGGCAGATCACTTGAGCTCAGGAGTTTAAGACCAGCCTGGGCAACATGGGGAGACCCCATCTCCACAAAAAATACAAAAATTAACCAAGCGTGGTGGTGCGTGCCTATAGTCCCAGCTACTTAGGAGGCTGAAGCTTGAGGATCACTTGAGCCTGGGAGGTCAAGGCAGTATGAAGACATGTTCGTGTCACTGCACTCGAGCCTGGATGACCGTCTCGAAAAGAAAACTCGGACTCTGTCTCAAAAAGGAAAAAAAAATAATTGGGGGCCAGGACATGGAAGGGTTGGGAGGCCAGAGAGTCTTGTGGATAGGGGTTAAGCTGCTTTCCACAACCTGGAAATCTGTGGGGCTGGACTGGGCCCCTGGGATTAGATCCCATCATGTGTGCTCCAAGAGTGACTTCTTGTAATAGCTGTGCAGGCCACTCTGGCTTCTGTTGCTTCTGTCACCCTTAAAGCATTACGTAAATACCTGGTGTCAGCTGTGCTCTGGGTGGTTAAGGAATCTTCCTGTTTTAAAATGTACTTCTGATTTTTTGTTCAGGTATGGTGAGGCCAACCAGATCAGGAGATAGTTGCCATTGAAAAGACAGTGTTTTACCCATCACTCCCAGGAGGAGGGGGAATATGGGGAAGGGCCACCTGGCCACATGGGGAAGCGCCAAGGTCTTAGGTCAGGAGTCAGAAGGAGTGAGGGTGAAAAAGCATGGGTGAGAGCCTTTATTGTGGTTTTTGTTGGGAGAAATGGTCTAGGCAGAGCAAGCAGGAGAAGCTTGCTTAAGATTGGCTAGTTTGAATAATTTCATGGGGCTCTGAGGTGTAGGAGCTGTCTGGTATCTGGTCCTGGAGTGATAAGGGCAGAAGAATATTAGTTCAATTTGTAAGAGCTCAATAAAGGAGGTAGTTGCTGAATTTGGGTTCTGGATTGGTTGATTTGCATATAAATGGCAACTCACAGGGGAGGCAATTGCTATCTCTAGGCATCAGCTAGCCCTGGGAGGGGCAGCGTCTCCAGGGTCAGCAATGCCCCAGATGCCAGAGCATCAAGAAGGAATACAGAAAATAAGATCATTTCCCACAGAATATATGTATCAAAACATCACACACTGTACACCATAAAAACAAAGGAAAAGCAGCACAGGAAGCTATAAGATTGTGTAATAAGGGTGCTTGACAGTTAATCTAGACTAAGTGGCTAAGAAAGTTTTCCCGGAGGGAGGCATATTTGACTTGAAATCTTGTATTCTTGGGCAGGTGTTACACAAGTAAAGTGAGCTGGGGAGGTATTCCTGGAAATACCAGTCCAAGGTAGAAGGAACCATAACGCATTGAGACAATTGAATGTGGTTGAAACACAGCGATGCAGGAGCTAAATATGTTTTTTAGCTCTATTTTTAGCTCTATTTTTCTTCACTTGGCTGGTTTTCTGAATGCTCCAAACAAGGGATTTGAGAGTTCCTACTCCGATCACTGATACTTGATGGTTTATGTAAGTTATTGTAATAAAAACATATAAATGGCATTAACTTAAATGAAACACTGACTCAAATTACTCAAATTCCAATCACTGGCTCTTCATGGTTTATGTAAGTTACTGTAATAAAAACACATGGATGGCATTAACTTAAATGAAACACAGACTCAAATTACAGTGATGTGTTGGTTAACAACAAGGATACGTTCTGAGAAATGAGATATTAGATGATTAAGTCATTGTGTGAACATCATAGAGTGTACTTACACAAACCTAGATGGTACAGGCTACTTAATACAATGGTAAATATTTGTATGTCTAAACATAGAAAAGATACAGTAAAAATACAATATTATAATCTCCTGGGGCCACTGTTGTTTAAATGATCCCTCATTGACTGAAATGTTGTTATATGGCAGACGACTATACATGGAACTCCTAAATTATACACATCATCCCCCTAAAAAGCCATTTTTCCCCAATTGCTTCTCCCCATCCATTAAATTTTAATACTACATATGTATAGTATGTCTGTTTATGTATTGTACATATCTGTGCTTTGCACGTAAAAAGAGTGAGAATTCTCACATAGGTCTGAGATTTTGAAAAATAAAATAAAACAAGTAAGGTTTTTTTGCCTCCCCTCAAGATCCAGTTTTCACCTCTTGGAGAGGGTATTACCCACATTGCAAATACATGCAGCGTGCCCTTTACATTGCTTTCTTTAATGTTAACATCTTATGTAACTGTGTAGCACAACTAATAAAACTAATAACATTGATACATTATTAATTAACTGTAGACTCTAATCATATTTTACAAGTTTTACCACTAATGTCCTTTTTCTGTCAGGTACTAATCCAGGATCTTGCATTGCATTTAGTTATCAGGTCTCTTTAATTTTCTCTAACCTGTGACAATTCCTCAGTTTTTCTTTGTCTTTCATGACCTTGAGACTTTTTAAAAACATTGAAAAGTTATGTACAGTGTCCTTTGATTTGAATTTTTCTGATGTCTTCTCATGATTAGGTTGAAGTTATATATTATTGAAAAGAATTACACAGAGATGATGTGCGCTTCTCATATCAGAGAATAAATGAGGATGATCTGTCTTATTACTGGTGATGTTAACCTTGATCATTTGGCTGAGATGATACTTCCCAGATTTCTCCACTTTAAAGCGATTATTCTTTTCTTTTTAATTAGTAAATATTTCTTGGGGGGATATTTTGAGATGATGCAAATATTGTGTTTCTCCGTACACTTTCACCTACTAATTTTAGCATCCATTAGTCAATTATGCATGCAGAAATTATTATTGTGGTACTCTAATAGTGATTTTCTATTTCTCTCATTGCTTCTACATTTATTAATTGGAATGATTCTTTAACAAAGATTATCTCTTCTACTCCATTTATTTATTTATTCAGTTATTCATTTATATCAGTATAAGCCCAACAATATTTATTTTATTCCTTGGTTTATAATCCAATAGTATTCTTATTTACCTTCTTGCTCAAATAACTTTGGTAGGAGCTCTTTTAGGTTAGCTCCTGTGCCTTTTTCACATGTTGCTAACCTCTCTGAGCATTTTCTGACATCACAATTTTTTCCAGGATAAACTTGTATTTTCTCTGTCTCAGTCTCAAATCAATCACCTCTTTAATGAGCCATGGTTCCTTTTATTGGACACTTTACCAGTCTAGCCTAGTACACTGATGATAGTTAAAAAACAAAATTTGGTTATTACTTGTTTTAACAGTTCATTCTTGCATTGCTATAAAGAAATATCTGACACTGAGTAATTTATAAAAAAAAAAAAGAAGCTTAGTTGGCTCATGGTTCTGCAGGCTATACAGGAAACATAGCAGCTTCTGTTTCTGGGGAGGCCTCAGGAAGCTTCCAATCATCACAGAAGGCAAGGGGGAGGTGAGACATCTCAGATGGTGGAAGCAGGAGAGAGAGAGAAAGAGAGAGAGGGAGGAGGTGCTGCACACTTTTAAGCAACCAGATATCATGAGAACTCACTATCGTGAGGACAGTACCAAGGGGGATGATGCTAAACCATTCATGAGAAACCATGATCCAATCGCCTCCCACCAGGGTCCACCTCCAACTCTGGGGATTGCATTTTAACATGAGATTTGGTGGGGATACAAAGCCAAACCATATCTGGTGTATTCCTTGCTATTGGGGTGTTACTTCTTCTAAAGCTTCTCAGCAGACAGAGCTAGGTAATCTGTGTGTGTATACTAACTTACATATGCACACACCTGTATTTATTTCTGTATTTCTGACTCCAATCTAGCAGCACAAGTTTAATTCTAGCCTTCTTCCTTTCCTTTTTTGTGACTTCATTCTTTGGATAGTAAGAAACTGGATTCTCATTACCTATAATGTATTTATTTGCTTAATTCTACTGTTGTAGGATTATCTACACTATTTTTCAAAGTTACTTCAGCCATATCCTTTCTTCCCCCCTTCCCTTCAGTGTGGTTATGTGATTCGTTTCATTTGATTTATTTATTGTAGTCAGTTTCATTAGTCACAGCCTGCGTTCCATCTTGGATTCCCTCTGCTTCCCCATATTGTGATTGATTTATTTTGTTTGATTTTTTAAAAAAATTCTTATTCTTTATGGAAAAGCCTCATTTTGTCATACATTATGTTTATCTTTTCTCTACTTTAACATATCAATAATGATAATCTCTGGGTCTGCTTCCATTGACCATTAAAAAAAATTTGGTATCCTTTTCCTGTTTCTTTAAATGTCTGGTAATTGTTATTGTATGCTGGACATTGTGGATAATAGATTGTAGAGGTTCTGGATTATGTTAAATTACCAGAGTCACTCGGACCCAGTCAAGTCTTGGTTTTAGGCCTTGCTAGGTCAGACCTATTTTATCTTTGCGTTTACTTCTATGAGTTGTCCCTATTCTAGGGTGAGAGCTTTCTGGGGTCTCAACTGAAAGATTGGGGTGTTCACCAAGGTCTCACAATGTCTCCTCATTAATAATGTGAATTCAGATATTTCTGCTTGGTTATCAGCCTCTTAGCAAAATTTTTTAAGGGGCTTCCCACAGTTTCACCCTGCAATTGTGCAACTTTGGATTTGGCCAAGGATCTGAGAGAAATTATATACAGTCATGCACTGCATAACAATGTTTTGGTCAATGACAGTGGTGGTCCCATAAGATCATAATGGAGCTGAAAAATTTGTGTCATCTAGTGATGCCATGGCTGTCATAACATCATAGCACAACACATTACTCATCTGTTTGTGGTAATGCTGGTGTAAACAAATCTACTGTGCTGCCAATTGTATAAAAGTACAGCACATACAATTATGTACAGTACATAATACTTGGTAATGATGATAAATGAATATATTACTAGTTTATGTATTTATTATAATACACTTTTTATTGTTATTTTAGAGTGTGCTCCTTCTACTTGTATTAAAAAAAGGTAGCTGTAAAACAGCCTCAGGCAGATTCTTCACGAGGTGTTCCAGAAGAAGACATTGTTGTCATAGGATATGACAGCTCCATGTGTGTTATAGTCCCTGAAGAACTTCCAGTGGGATGAGAGGTGGAGGTAGAAGACAGTGATATTGACTATCTTGACCCTGTGTAGGCCTAAGCTAATGTGTATGTTTGCGTCTTAGTTTTTAAGAAAAAAGTTTAAAAAGTAAAAAATAAATTAAAAATCCTAAAAATAGAAAAAAGCTTATAGAATAAGAATATAAAGACAAAATACTTTTCTATAGCTATATAATGTGTTTTAAGCTAAGTGTTATTACAAAAGAGTCAAAAAGTTAAGAAAATTTAAGTTTATAAAGTAAAAAGTTACAGTAAGCTAACATTTATTTTTGAAGAAAGAAAAAATTTAAAAAATAATTCTAGTGTAGCCTAAGTATATAGCATTTATAAAGTCTATGGTAGTACACTGTAATGTCCTAGGCCTTCACATTTACTCACCACTCATTTACTGATTTACCCAGAGCAACTTTTGGGCCTGCAAGCTCCATTCATGGTAAGTGCCCTGTATAGCTGTACCATTTTAAATCTTTTATACTGTATTTTACTGTACATTTTCTATTTTAGATATGTTTCAATATGCAAATACTTAAATTACTGTTGTGTTACAGTTGCCTACAGTATTCAGTACAGCTACATGCTGTACAGGTTTGTAGCCTGGGAGCAAAAGGCTATACCATATAGTCTAGATGTGTAGCAGGCTAAACCATCTATGATGTTTGTGCAATGACAAAATTGCCTAATGACTCAGTTCTCAGGATTTATCCCTGTCATTAAGCAACACATGACTGTATATTTTCCCAGTGGTTCCCTATTGTCTGTTATTCTCCCCTCCACCCTTCCAGATTCCCACGGCCTTAGTATCCCCTAACTCCTACCTCTGTTTCTTTCCGTCTCTTCTTTGACTCTTTTTTCCCTGTACAGCAGATTGAAAAATATCTTCACAGGAAAAACCAGGATGAATGTGGGGTTTAACTGCTTTGCTTCCTTTCTCTTAGCCCTGCAATGATTGCTATCCAGTGTCTGAGAATAATTCTTCTGTATATTTTTTCAGCTTTATTGTTTCAGCAGGAGTTTAAATTCAGTACTTGCTTTTATATCACGACTGATCATTTTTCTTTTTCTTTTTTTTTTTTGAGATGGAGTCTCGCTCTGTCACCCAGGCTAAAGTGCAGTGGCTCAATCTCAGCTCACTGCAACCTCTGCCTCCTGGGTTCAAGCGATTCTCCTGCCTCAGCCTCCCGAGTAGCTGGGATTACAGGGGCCTGCCACCGCGCCTGGCTAATTTTTGTATTTTTAGTAGAGACGGGGTTTCACTATCTTGGTCAGGCTGGTCTCGAACTCCTGACCTCGTGATCCACCTGCCTCGGCCTCCCAAAGTGTTGGGATTACAGGCCTGAGCCACCGCGCATGGCCCTGATCATTTTTCTAAATAAGAAAGCTTGTAGACTCATAGGATTTCAATTACTCTGTCAAGCAGAGGGGAGAAAAGAAACATGCTAGTGATCCTTAACTGATTTCACTTAAAACTCTTAGAAGGATTTCTATAGTTCATTACACAAAGTTTTCAATTACATCCTTATTACTAGAATAAAAATGATCAACTAAGAGAACCAATCAGAATTACAGGGTTCTTTTGGAGGCTATTTTTGTGTCTAGAATCTTTATAATCTTATAAGACCTTTTTTTTTTTTTTTCAAATAGCCCTTCTGAGATCTGATATATATTAATAAAGAATGAGACCAAAGGTTATGAATAGTCACGTGAAATTCCATATTTCATATGAAAACAATATTAATATCCTCTGGAAGTTCTCAATTTAATGCTTTATCAAATTGGATTTTTTCATGTAATTTACAGCACAAAGAACACATCTCTTCTTTGAGAGCTGTAGAAAAGGAGGAGGATATTCCTTAAGCTCCTTTCTTGGGATGATTTATTTGATTGTGAAGATTTCTATTTTTAGAGCCAGACTCTGGAATTTCATTTATCAAGTTTATACGCAAAAATTAGGCTTGTAAAGCTCAAATTTACTAGGAGAAATGAAAAAAAGAAATGCACATTTTCTATATAATGACAGTGAATTAACTGGACATATAGCTTTTTTTTTTCTGTATGTTAAGGCGGTTATTAAAAGTTTAAACGTGATTTTGTGACTATATCTTTCCCCCATCCCTCAGCTGGCAGATGGCATCTAGATCAAACATCATAATCCTCCTTAAGATTGTGAGAGTGAAGCTCCATGTATAACACACTTGAATTAACTGCAACCTGAGTAACCAAAACACTATATTAACCAGAGCATATTCTACTGCTTCACTTTTAGGAAAAAAAAAAAGGAAGCAAATGATACCAAGACAAGCTCATAACAGAGATCCAATCAGCAGATGTGTACGGATGAAAATACAGGTACAAATGAATCTCTTATAGCCTTTTGGATCTGCATCTACATTTTTGCATAATGATGACTAGTATTCAGAATGTCACAGTAGAATGCAGAATCAGCAAAAGAATGAGCAATCAAATTTTCAGTAAGAGTTAAACACTTCTTTAGTATGTCCAGGTGGCTCACCCTATTCTAGGTTCTGGGAGCACTAATATAAAAAAAAGTTTCTCTACCCCAGAGGAACTATTACCCAAGCCACCATGTGTGTACTTGACAAACCCACATATCATGCACAGTGGAACAGCCATTCTCTGATAAACAGACTTCCTCCCTTTATATTCCCAAACTCTGCAGGAGAGCCCTTCCATCTTTTTGTGTTAACTGAATCTAGCCAGTTCTCTGAGAACAAGGCTTTATCTGTTAGCCCCTCAAATGGCAGCCACTTTACACTCCAGGTAGCTCCAGGTTTGAGAGTGGGGTCAGTGTCCTCCCCATTGCCGCTTTTAGGCCACTATGCCTTCACCCTCTAGTTAAACCTCTGCATTTTGAAACTTGTGTTCCATTCCTGTGGCAGCCTTCACTGGGCCTCCAAGATACACCTCCTCCTTGGCTGATGGTTTTTTACTGGGCTGCCCGCTCCCTCTCCACTTAGGTGACTTTACTATTTATTTGAATGAACTACTCCCCACTCCAGTGAATTATCCACTCTGCTCATCCATCTATTGTCATTCTGTGACCATTGTCAATACCTGAAACTACTCCATCAACCAAACAGTGCAAACATCTAGCATCTCATTCACAATCTTCCTTTCTTTTCATTAGTTATACATATCCCATTACAAGTCTTCTTTCACTAGGTGCTTCTAGTTGACTTGCCCTTTCACCTCCCATTCATTTACCTATCCATTCGTCTATCACCTTTTTCTACCTTCTATTTTCTTCACATTACTGATAGATTCTAAGATCCATTACTTCAATTCTTCTCTTGCAAATTGTCTGGCGAATTCCACCCCGGGATGAACCTATCTATCTCCTCTATGTCTACACCCAAGCTGCTAAGAAAAACTAAAGAAAAACAGAGTGGAGCAGATTTGTATTTCTGCAAATTAATAGTCAGTGACCTCAACTTGACTCTCAAAACTGACCAGTCTAATTTCTACAAAATCTCTCTTAAACCCATTCTATTCCTCTCAAGCCTCCAACTCTCTTATTCTCAGCATTTTTCCATTTCACTGGAAGAATGGAAACTACTAGATGGGGACTTCATACCGTCAAAAGTTTTCTCTCTTCTAACAAAGGCCAACAATTTGCATGTGCTCTGCACTCTAACTGCTCAGGTTTTTCTCAAGAATGTTAATTATTTCCTCTCTTTCTGATATTATTTCTATTTCTTCCTCTCTACTTCCCATTAGCACTTATGCATGCTCCAGTTTATCTCATTACTACAAACAACTCAACAAACCAGCCAAACATCTCCCTCTGCCCCCACAAAGGACCCTTTGCAAACCACATGCTTCTCTAGCTACTACCAGTCTCTCCCACTGTTCTCAAATTTCTGGGCTGAGTTGCCTATAGTTTCTCTTTCTATCTTTAGTCACTATTCCCTCCATAAACCCTCAAATTCAACTTCTTTTTCAACAACTCCATGGAATCAACTCTTGCTAAAGCCACCAATTAGTTTCATACCACTTAATCAAATGTACTCGTGTCCTCATATCATGCCACCTCTCAGAATCATTCTACAAAGTTGAGCATTCCGTCTTTTGAAATACTTTTTCCCTGTGATTCCCATGGTGTCACATGCTCCTAGTTTCTCTTCTACCTGTCTCATTCAGCCACCAAGGCAATCCCATCCACTCTCATGGCTTCAATTGGTACCTATACTCCAACAACTTTCAAATTCTATCTCGGGCCAACTTCTCCTCTGAACTATTCACATGACATCTTCATCTAGAAGCCTTCAAACACCTCAACTTGAATGCATTAAAAGTGAACTCAGGCTTCTGTTTTCCCCCAAACCTTCTTTTTCTCCAGTAAATACTTCTAACACCCATCTAGTTGCTCAAACGACATACCTTGGATATACCCTTGACTCCTCCTCATTACCACTTCTTATGTGCAACGAATTATCAAGTCCTGTTAATTCTACTCTTGGAATATTTTGTCACCACCATCATTAGTCACATGGCTTCCTGGAATGGGCTTTGCCCATGAAAACTATTTTCCTCATAGCTATAGAAGTGAGCTTACAAAAATGCACCTCTGATTATGACTTATTTCTACTTTAGTATCCTTCAGTATATTAAGGATTTCCCTCCCTTATAGTATTTTTTGATCTACCAAGCATGTCAGTTCACAACTCAGCCTCTGATTTCCTCTCCAGCCCATCCTGCTCCACTCTCCTTCTTACATACATTGTTATAGCTGTACTGGCCTTGTCCTAAGACCTCAAATGTACCTCACCAACCCCAACTCAGAGCCTTCTGTCCCAAACACTCTAGGCCTACTCCTCTCTCTGCTGCAATAACATTGACTCACTCTTCAGCTCCTACCCTCCAAGAAGCCTTCCCTGACTTCTTATACTAGTTAAGGTCCTCATCTATATGGACTTATTGCCACCTGTACTTTTCCTTCAAGGCACTAGTCACAACTCTAATTAAACAATTACTTCTAAAGATAGTACTTGTGAATGTGTGTCTTCCTTGCTAGAATATGCACTCCTGAGGTCAGGGTCTTTGTTCATTGTCATATTGTCAGGGGCTAACATTATGTTTGGCTCATCATATGTGCTCAGTGACTGCTTTTTTGAATGAATGAATGGTTTTAATATAACATGGTAAATATAAAGATGGAGGCATGGAGATTGCAAAATGGAACAGAGATAAGTGGCATTTCACTCAGCTGAGGAAGTCTACCAGTGTAATTGCTATTGCGTGACTCAGATGATGGTCTTGGACACAAAATTTGGGAATAGGGTGGTCAGCAATCTGGTGCTTATTTCAGCTTGGGTCTCCAGCTTGGCCTCTTCTTTGTCTCTCGAAGAATGGAACCCCTGGAAAACCCAAGGCAGCTTAGTAGCTATCACCACTCACTAGTTGTAGGTGGAGCAATAAATTAGCCCATCAGATAATCTGAGTTCTCTTCTTAAGTCCCCTGCTATGACCACAGATCATTTAGTTTTTTCTATAAAACAATACAATTTGGGAGATTGGTTGTCTTCACCATCATTCAGGAAAGAATTATAAGAGAATTTGTTTTACCTACATATGTGTACATTCAAAATCCCATCATTTTTGTAGGGAGAAACAAATCATCCTTATTTCCTTATTTCTTACACCACAAACACTGGATTAAGGAAGGCAAATAATTGTAAAACCTAGTACACTTTGAAATTATAATGCTTTCTATGGAGAGACAATTTTATGCTAAAACCTTAATTTTTTAAACTACCCTTGCTGAGAACCTGACAAAAGCAGCCCGAGTCCTACATAACATCCCAGGGGACAGAAGCACCTGTGAATTTTTAAGACACTTTCAATCCAATCAGTGTCAACGTTCGTTCATTGAGTGGATGGTGAAACAGAACCCTGAGGATTCAGACAGAAACTCTGTCCTCAAAGAGCTCACACTGAGATCACAGACATATAGCCACATTGTTATAACATAGTCCACAAATAGAAGTATGTACAAGTTATAAAGATAGTCCAGAGAGGGACAAATCTTTTTGAGAGATCAAATCCTGATGAGGTAAGACCTCAGCTGGGTTGTTAAGGATGAATAGGTATTTACCACACAGACATGATAGGGAAAAGGCATCCCAGGGAAAGGTCCATCTTCTGATCACAGGATAATGCTTCTGGCCTGTACCAGCAACAAATGGTGTGGGAGGTGAAGGACAGAGACCAAACCGTGAGGGGTCTATGTGCCATATTAATTGAGAAACAAGGACTTGGTTCTGTAACTGAGGGGACCCTTAAAGTTTTTGAGTAGGAACAGATATAATCAATTTCACATCATCTCTGTGGCAACGTGGAAGATAGACAAGGGAAAAGTGAGTCTAGAGTCAGGGCCGGCCAGCAGATAAACGGAGAGACCAGCTGGGCCTGCCTGTCCGCTTGGCCTGTAGAAACTGTGGGAATATTCATCCACATACAATTCCAGGGTAAATTTGAATGTCCATAAACTAAAACCATGTATTGTATAATTTTAGATACAAGAAACTGAAGGGTATCATGTTATTTACATAACATTCAGAAAACTACTGCACTTCTTGAATGTTTATCTGGCCCCACTACAATAAATGAAGGTTTTACTCCTGAAATAGTTGCTAAATAAATTATCTGTGTGCTAAAGATAACAACCTTAGGTCACACCCTTTCCTTTCCCTTAGAATAGCTGGAAGCAGGTAGAGTTTGTTCATCAGAAAGGACTTTTGCACAACTTTATGAGATAGTTGCAGGTGGGCAGTGTGGTTCTTGGACCACATTAGTTTGGCTTCGTTTTGTGTCCCCACATGGGCCTTCAAAATAATTAGGACTCTCTTATGTTTTCATTTTTTCATAGTCTTGGCAGGTCCCCACATCAGTATTAGATTTTGACATCTTGCTGCTTTCTGTGGAAAAGCACCCAGATTCCAAATAAATACATGTATGAAATTTTCCATTACCTAGCACTGGTTTGTCACCAACAATCTACTGTTCAACATTTATTGTACTAATTTGTAAACATAATCGTTGTCACAGAGACAAATGGATAAACAAGGACAGACACATAATGACATCCTTAGAGACAGCATGTAGTAGTTACAGCCAACCTTCGGGTCCTACATTTTTGTGTTTTTGCTGCTGTGGACTGATGAACACAGAAGCCATTGTTTTTTACTGTGTAAATCTACACTCAGCAGACAAGGTCAGCCTCTGACCTGAGAGGATTAGCAAGGTTTTAGAGACTACTAAAGGTCTCTAAGGGAGCTGGTGAATGTGGAATGAAATTACTCTTCGGGAAACATGGATAATTTTTATCACAGCTAAGGAGTTGGGGCTGAGCAGTTTTTGGAAGGCTGTGGTTAGGCATATGTGAAAACCTGGGTCGGGAATGGAATCTTTGGATCCCCGGTTATTATTCCAAAATAGCTCTTGTAGAAGCACCCGTGTGCACTCCTCACTTGCAGGAAATCGTGGGTTCTTTCTGACAGCTTGGGGCTCACCGGCCTGTGGGCGTTCCTCTCACCAAGTGCGAGTCCAGTCAATGGTGGTTGAATGGACCCACCTCCCTCGCCAGTGCCTCTGATTGGCTGCTTTCCCCGTACCCCCTATCTGACGTCATTTCCCCTGTTTTTGAGGACCAAACAGGATGGACACAAACGATGCTTCCTTACTGTTCTTTGCCTTTCTCTGAGTACTACATAGTTACGAATATTTGTAATATGATTGGTAGCTATAAAAGATACCTCTTTTTCTATTATTTCCCTGTTTGTCTACTTTGTAAAAAAATTTATAGTTTGTTTTTAACGTAAACATCCTGGTTACTAAAACTTTATTATGTTTATATGTTGGAATATTTTCTTCTATATCAGCACTGGTCTTTTAACTTGTAACCTCAAGTAGTATAAAATAATCTTTTTAGTCTATAAAATAGTCTCTATGATTTGCTTTCTTCCTGTTCACGTTTGCTGTGTTAGGAGGAGCATGGTGTCAGGGTTAGGCATACATTCTAGTTTACCTTGGTTGGGGTCCTGGGACTCCATTTACTAGCTCTGTGATCTTGGTTGAGTTATCTGACTTCTCTGACTCTCTCATTTGCAAAATGGGGCTATTATGAGGTTGTGAGGATGAAATAAGTTAAATACGTAAAGCCCTTGAACAGTGCCTGGTTTGTATCTCATTCCACGTGTCTGCTATTGTAATTTTTTTCTAGGGTATTTGTTCTAATTTCTTCTTGTCTTTTCTTAGGGTAGTCCATCCATTTCCCGACTCTATTAAATAAAATAAAATAAATAAAAATGCTCCCTCTGTTGTGATCCATGCTACTATACATATGTATAGTATATGTGTAGTGTATAGTATGGAAGTTCATACTATACTTCCAGCTTGCCTTCCGAAGTGGCTCTTCACCAACTATGTGTGAGAGTTCCTGTTTGTCTATGGACTCTCTTCACTTGATGTCAGGCTATTTAACTTTTACCCATCTGATTCTTGTAGAATGGTATAAATTGTTATAATCTGTGCTTTTTGATAATTGCTGAGTTTGAATGTATTTTTATATGCTTATGGGTCATCCGTGACTTCCTCCTCTGTAAACTGCATTTTCATATGATTTGCCCAATTTTCTTTCGGGTTGTTTTTTCTTAATGATTTGTATGAGTTCTTTAAATATTCTGGATAGGAATTATTTGTATATTATATGTGTTGCATTCTCCCAGTGTTCCTTAACTTTTGACTTTGTTTATTGTGTCTTTTGATGTACAGTAGCTTTTATTTTTTTTAACTTCAGTTTTTAGAGACAGGGTCTGGCTTTGCTGCCTAGGCTAGAGTGCAGTGGTGTGATCATAGCTCACTGCAACCTCCAACTCCCAGGCTCAAGAGATCCTTTCATCTCAGCCTTCTGAGTAGCTGGGACTACAGGCATGTGACATCATGCCCAGCTAATTAAAAAAAAAAATGTAGGAATAGTCTTGCTATGTTGCCCAGGCTGGTCTCAAACTCCAGCCTGGACCTCAAATGATTCTGCCTCAGCCTCCCAAAATACTGGGATTACAAGCATGAGCTACCATGCCTAGCCAGTAGTTTTTAATTTTGATGTAATCACTTCTCCTTGCAAGTTAATTTTATCGACATTATTTGTTGAAGAATCCATCTGCCCCCTACCAATTTATAATAACATCCTTACCATATATCAAGTTCTCTTGTTAATATGGATGTGTTTCTGAGTTCTAATTTTGAATAGAACTGTTCCACTTGTCTATTTCTGGGCAATGCCACACTATTTTAATTACTATTGCTTAGTAATATGTTTGGATATCTGGGTATGAAAAGTCCTGTCATTCTTTTCAGAATTTTCTTTCTTTCTTTTTTTTTGAGATGGAGTCTCGTTCTGTCACCCACGCTGGAGTGCAGTGGCATGATCTCTGCTCACTGCAAGCCCCGCCTCCCAGGTTCATGCCATTCTCCTGCCTCAGCCTCCCGAGTAGCTGGGACTACAGGCACCAGCCACCACACCCGGCTAATTTTTTGTATTTTTAGTAGAGACAGTTTCACCATGTTAGTCAGGATGGTCTTGATCTCCTGACCTCATGATCCGCCTGCCTTGGCCTCCCAAAGTGCTGGGATTACAGGCGTGAGCCACTGCGCCCAGCCCCAGAATTTTCTTAGTCCTTTGATTGTTGGTCCTTTGCCCTTCCATCAAATCAGATCATCACATGCCACAAAAGACCGTTGGTGATTTTAGTAAGAAATGCGTGAAGTTATGAACTCACTTTGGAAAAGTTTACATCTTTATGATAAAGAATTTTTTCTATCTATGCACAATTTTTCCTTCTATTTATTCGTGCATTCTTTTATACTTTTACTGAAGTTTTGAAATTTTTTCTCAAAACAATCCATACATTTTAGTCTTTGATTTATTTCTAGGTACTTCAGGATTCTTGTTGCTATTGTGAATAAATTTTTTTTCAGTTATTATTTTTTTCCATACTCCCTCTCTTCCTGGGTGTTCTCCTATGTTCCCTTGGCTGTAAATCTCATTTTTATGTCAAATACAGTTCAATTGATTTCTGCCCTTCTCTCTTGCGATTTCTCAATCCACATGACCAATCATTCCCTTTTACAGACACATGGAAGTTTCAGAAGTATCTCAGACTGAACATGTCTAAGATTGAACTCTTGATTCTTTTCTTCCCCATCCCTGAACCATTCCCCCACCTTAGAAAAATGATTGGCTGTCTACTGAATTTCTCTTGGAGACATCCTGGCTGTCTGTGCTTCCTTGCTGACATTCAGTCTGTCTGCATGTCCTGTTCATTGTTAGGTTTCTTTTCTTGCTAATGCTGTACTCTGACCTACCCCAGACTAGTCTATTAGGTGGCACCATCAGCATTTAGACCTTTAGAAGCACCTCAGGCTTAACCCGTGTGGAACATAGAGGTGCTCAATTAATATTTGTTGAATACATAAATGTCTAAAACTGTACTCATGCCTTTTTTCCCCCAGCCTTCCCCACCTCAGTAAATTGCTTCATTGGGCATTTGCTTAAGTCATAAGTGTGGCAGTCATCCTTGCCTTATTCTTTACGACAAATCGCACATCCAGTTTGTCCTCATGTTCTATTAATTTTGCCTCTAAAATCCATCTCCACTGCCACTGCCCTTGTCAAAGTCTCTGTCATGTCTCCTTGGTTTTCCTGTTTCCTCTCCTGCTTACTTCTAATCTATGTTGCAAGGAGTTTGAGTGATCTTCATGGAACCTAAATATCAAGATTTATCTCCTTTAGTCAAGACCTTTCAACACCTTCCTATCCTTCCCATTCCCTAACTCACTTTCAAGGGCTTGCCTGGTCTTACTCATGCCTTGCCCCTAGCCTCAATGTTCCCCTCCCTCACTGTGCTTCAGCCACTCTGTTCTCTGGTTCCTCGGGGACATCAAGTCTCAAGGCCTCTGTCTGTAACTGTTTTCTGCCTCATGTATGGATGGCTCCCACTTATCTTTTGGATCTCAAATTAAATTTCATTTCTTCAGGAATCCTTCCTTAGCCCTCTAATCTAAATTTGTCTCATTGCTATATTGTCTCCTAGCACCCAGTTTCTTCCTTTTAGAGCCCTAATCACATTTCAGTCATATATTGGATATACTACTCATGCGGTAAGAGATAGTCTGTTAATGTCTTCTTCTCTGTACCCTAAGCTCTGTGAGCATAGGGACCTTCTTTGTCTTATTCACCACTGGCACTTAAAGGTACTCAATAAATCTTCAAATGGATGACTGTTAGTATTGTATTTGGCTGCCTTTACCTTCAGTCATCTTATGTGTATATTCTTTGCACATATAGACTGATATCATCTGCCTTTCCTGTCAGTGGGGTCTATTGTGGTCATAAATAAATTGTCTCAGTAGCTCCTACCTACTGTTAAGGGGGTCCTTGTCAGCCTTAAAATTAGCACCAGGAATTGCTCTCCAGGGTACTAATATATCTCACCTATTCAAGGCAGGAGCTGGGTGTATGGGTCCCCCCCGGCTCCTGTCCCAGCCCCTGGTGAGAGTGCTACCTCTGGAGGTGACTGAGGATAACAGAGGGAGCTATAAGTTCCTTCGAGCCGACTGCCACATTGACGGTTAACTGGCTTCAGCTGGGATGTCTGGCCACTCCGAGTTTCTGCCATATAATTAATGACCTAGCTTCCTGCTGCTTTCAGTTGCTATTAGAGAAGTATTTTCTTATGTCAATACAACCTCTTCATAAGCACCTTTAAAAATGGATGTCTAATATTCAATTGGTCTTCAAATGACTCCATAATATTTCTGTAGTTAGCTAATTATAAGAATATCAATAATTAAATAAGAATCAAATCCTTACTGCTTACATTGTATTTGCACACTTTGTAAATATGCAAGATCTCCCCACTCATCTTCTCTTCTTTAATAAGCTAGGCTGACTTTAGGAAAGATAAAAGAATAGTGAATGCTTCACTTTTTCTGTTTTGGTAATTTCATTACCACTCCTGTTTCTAGGGTATATGCAGAAATTAAGTTTGGGATTTTCCTACTATCCTCCCCCTGTCCTCATCAGTTAGTAAAATTCCAGTTACAATTTTTCATGCATATTATTATCACTGAAAATATATTTTATTTCTGTTTCTCTTCACAGAATGAAAGCTTAAAAGATGTTATTGCTCTCAAGGGCATTGATATTCAGAGAGTAAATATTAAATTGTGAAATGGAGGCAAGGTTTAACAAAAACTCATTGAAGATTAATAAATATTTTAAGACTCAAAGTTAATTTTTCATGCTTTGAAAAAATTCTATATTTTAAGTGTTAGACACTTCATCTTGTTCTTAAAACCAGATTATGAAAATTGTAATTCCCAGTTGCTTCCATCTCTTCCTTACAATTTTTTCATTTTTTTTGAGACAGAGTCTTGCTCTGTCACCCAGGCTGGAGTGCAGTGGCATGATCTTGGCTCACTGCAACCTTCACCTCCTGGGCTCAAGCAATTCTCATGCCTTGGCCTCCCAATTAGCTGGGATTACAGGCATGCACCACCACGCGTGGCTAATTTTTGTACTTTTAGTAGAGATGAGGTTTCACCATGTTGGCCAGGCTGGTCTCGAACACCTGACCTTGGGTGTTCCGCCTGCCTCAGCCTTCCTAAGTGCTGGGATTACAGGCATGAGCCACCGTGCCTGGCCTCTTCCTTACAGTTTTTTCTAATCATTTGAAGGCACAGGGGGTGATGGTGTGGGTTTTGAGAAATTACAGCCATGTACCGGAAGGAATCAGGAAAAAGGAAAGGGAAGGTTTAGGAAGAACATGACCTTATTTGCTCAAGTCTTTTCTACTTTGTGAATTTATGGGGGAAATTCTGTGTCCTGTGGAGCACATTCTTAGGTCACTGAAGGGAACACTTTTCCATTCTGTTCCTTAAAGTGGGAACAAAGAAAGAGGCTTGGGATAGGCAGTTTATTATGACTATCTTCACCCTTTCTCTAGTGTTAGGTATGTCACAGTGATATCATCCTCTGGACTGTGAATGACAAATTGATGATGTCACTGAGGCCCCATCTCCCCTGTATGAACAGGGTGGTACGGATTATAACAGACAATTAATCTCACCAGTCACTCAAAAATTGTGCTAATTCTTATTTATCTCTGGGCCTCAGTTTCTTCATCTGTAAAATAAGGATAAATGTAATCTATCTCCTAGGATTATTACCAGGGTTAAATAGATGAATAAATGTCATGAGCTTGGAAGAGTGCCTGACTTACAGTGAGCTCTCCATCAGTAGTACTATTATTAGCTATTATTTATAACTTATGCTTCTCAATGTGTATGATTTAGGAAATAGCAAAATAATATATTTTTGGTTTTCGTAATTCTTAATTTCAAAGGGTCTGGCAGCTAACATACCAAGAATCACACCAGACAACTCAGACCGTTGAGTTTCCTCTATGGTGTAAAATGCGTGTCCTTTCTGCAAAGAAAGCTGAGCCTCAGGTTTGGTGCCTGGAGGTGAAGAGAGTAGGCTAGAGGCCAAGTCTTTGCAAGAGAGAAGGAGGAAGCAGAAAGAAGAGTTTTTCTAGCCAAAAGAATGGGAAAGGAGAGAAAAAGCAAGAGAGAGGAAGCTAAGGAGGCAGACGTTTGTTTTCTCCTTTTTCTAGGTGAAACCTCAAAACCATGGTGGGGGATGTGGTATGGTGTGGTAGAATCATCCAGATAGGTTTAAAATTTTTTTTGTGTATATGAGGGGCAGTGACACACTTCAACAGGAATAATGTAGTGAGGGTGCTGCAAGCTTCTAGAAAAGGCTGCCCTCAGCCTCATCCAGCGTGACTATGAGTGACTGCACAGCTTTGGTTGGGAGGCTGTCTAAGCCAATGGCCCAGAATAACGCTTTTGGTTCCCCACTCGTAATGCATGGGAACCAAACATTTCCTAGAATAGATGTGAAGGAGCTGAGAGGACAGCTGGACCAGAATAGGAGGCTACTGAGTCAGGAGCCTGATGACCAGTGGCTTTGGTTGGATCAAGTGGTCAGTAGCAATGTGTGTCATTCATGCTAAAAGGTGGGTGAAACCAGATGAGGCACCCCATGGCAAGGCCTAGCAGAGGACACCACCCAGACCAGCCACCCCTTCCCTCACTGCCATGAAGATACTCAGCTTTCTCATACTTTTATCCACCTTGAGAAGGAAGAGAGGGAGGTGAGAAATAGTCATGTTAGGGAACTGAATTCTAACTGACTACAAAGTAGGAAGGGATGGTTTCAGCTAGAAGTGACCAAGGCACTATAAATTTAGAGTTTTGGTTGCTCTCTTCTTTCCACTTTCTTTCTCAGCCAATATTCATCATGGGTTGGGCTTGTAATATCACATCAATTCTACAATTACAGAGAAATAAAAAAAGTTGTACTTTTTTGATAAAATCAATCTCGATTTGAATAAATTTGAAATTTCTTGCTTTATTAACCTGAAATTTCTTTCTTAAATATATATTAAACATCCCATTCCTTAATTCATATAATAGATCTGGAGACTGATCATTATTTTCCTTTGGAGTTTTGATATCTGAAGCCAGTGTGTTATTCTCACATAGGGTTCAGGTCCTGGGTGCACAGTCAAGGTCAAAGCTTGTCTCCTGTTCTTCCTATGTTGAGTTCTTTATACCAAAGGAAGAACAGACCCTTGCTCAAGGTTGTGAGGGAGCTGAGTGAAAGAATTGAAGACCTATTTTGCTTTTGAAATATCGACCTGCATCTACCCTTCATTCTGCAAACTCTATACCCGTTTACATGTCTGACTTCCTGTGATGCCAAGCAGATATGAAGGGGCAAGTGGGCTGCAGCATGTCAACTTACCACTTGCATTTTCTTTCCTTTCCAGAGGAATGCCCAGAATTGAGGGCCACCTGTGGCTTTCATGACATGATTATGCCACATCCCGATTGCTTTTTTCAGAAAAGATGACAAAAAGAAAGGAGGAAGGGTGGGAAGAAGGGCAAAAAATCCACTTTATACTCATGGTTTTAATTTATTCCTGCAGCCTTTTTATGGAATGGTGAAGCTGTGTTTAAAGATACTATGACACTGGTGGTTACGTAGAGCTTAATGCCACCCCTAGGACATGTAATGAAATGTGTATGTAATGATTAAGGATAGCTAATTAATTTGTATGAATTAGAAAAAGACATAGTGTGTTCACAAAATCTTTTGTTTTTCCCCTAAAGAGCCCAGTTTTAGAACTTTCAAGGTTAGTGAGAAAGGTCCCTTCCTCTATTGAACAGACATTTTTGCCTGAATCCCCATTGGAACATGGGACTGCTAGAGAGCATCTGGGGACAGGAAATAAGTGGCTAAGGGCTCTGCAGCTGTTGTGAAAGACACCCTTTGTTCATTCTGTCATTTTTAATAAACGTCTTCTGAGCACCTGTTCTGTATCAGGCATTGAACAGGCTTAAGGACAAACATTTTAAGGAGACAGTGAAACAGTAAGGGTAGCACTAAAGTTCTAGATGCTTTCCTAGAATTATTCACCGAACACAAAGGAAGGAGGTATGATCATTACTCCTTGGGGGAAGGGAAGGATCTGGAAAGGCTCCCCAAGGAGTGTCTTGACTTTGAGCTGAACCTCAAGGCAATGGAGGCATTTGCTGTGCAACTGTTGAGTGGTAAAAGACAGGGGAAGGAACCCTATGGGACAAGTTCCAAAGGCTTGAAGTAATCCTGTCTCTTGGGGGCTAGGAATGACTGGGTTGGGCTGGAGGCACTTACCAGAGGAGGGTTCCTTCTTGAATAAAAAGCCTTATTATTGAAGAAAGGTCATCTTCCCATAGACTTTTTGCCTACCTTTCATTGACTAGAATGTGGTCACATGGGGGGAATTATATAGATTAAACAAGGCATATAGCACTGCCAAACAAAATCAAGGTTCGTTACTGAGTTATTAGGCAGTCTACTAGTCATATTAACCATTATGAGTTTGCTATTTTAAAACTATTACTGTATGATGTTGGGGATTTCACTTAAATTCTTCCCCAATTTTCTCATCTGTAAAATGGGGATAGTAGGAACTATCTGGAGGGTTGTTTTGGGGAATTACAAATGTTAGATATAAAACATATGGAACATACTAAGTGCTCAATAAATGGTGGAGAGGTTTTTGTTTTCCTTTCTTTGGATCCTTCCCTTCACTTTCTTCTCCTTCTTTGAATGCTTGCTTCACTTTTCTCTCCTCTTTAGTTTTAGGTTATATGGAAACCTGGAGAAGATTATATTTTGCAGTTTCAAATTTGTTTTTTTTTTCTTCATCCTGCCAGAGAGTTCATAATTATCTTTGCTTGCAATTAGGTGGTATCTTTTGTGAAAACATCATGCAGTGTTTATAATTTGTTTTTAACCACTAAAGTAAATAAAGATGTGAATAATGCTTAAGTATCATCAGAGATACACAGTGAGATAAATAGAGTGTGTCTAAAAAATTTAGCAGGATTAGACAGGTCATTTAAATGAATTCTCATCTGCGAAAGGAAAATATAATTTATTAAGCAAGTTATTTACATTAGTTACAATTTTTTATTTACTTTATTTCACTTCATATTTTCAAAGCCCCCCCTGAGTTAAGTGTTGTTATTATTACAGGAAACGGAGTGTAACCAATTAGGAATGTATTTGGTTACTTGTAACTGAAATAATAGTGGTTTATGCAAGGTGGAAGTTTGTCTCTCATATAAAAGGTGTTCAGAGTTCAAGAGTCCAGGCCTGAAACTGCAAACTCCACACACCTCCAGGATTCAGGCTCCTCTGGTATTTTTGCTCCACCACCTCACAGAAAGTGGTTTCACCTGTGAGGTTGAGCTGTGGTCCAAGATGGCTGCTGTACCCAGGAGTAAACTGCTAGACTACAGTTTGTGCACATTTTTATCCTCACTAGAGAATCCCAAATTGTTTCCAGAAATGCACAGTCTTTGCAAGCACATGTAGAACAAGGTCATAAAGCAAATTTGAACAACTGTTGGAGTCATTGTCATAGCTACTGCTTTCTCTAACTGCATTAAAATGAGAAGCCAATGTAACAAAAATAGCTCCATATATTTGGAAATTTTACAATAGATTTTGTAATAACTGATGAATTGAATAAGAACTCATCCATAATTAAAATGAAGATTAAAAATTATTTTAATATTTGTGGCATGCAGCTAAAGTTGCACAATGGAAAAGGTTATAGCCATAAATGTACATATATGAAGCATTTGACTCAATAAGGAAAAAAAAAACACAAATATAAAGAAAATGGAAGAAAAGAAATTATAGGTCAGGTGTGGTGGCTCACTCCTGTAATCCCAGCACTTTGGGAGTCTGAGGTGGGAGGATCATTTGAGCCCAGGGAGATCCTGTCTCTACAGAAAAAAAAAAAAAAATTAGCTGGGTGTAGTGGCATGCACCTGTAGTCCCAGCTACTCGAGAGGCTGAGGCAGGAGGATTGCTTGTGCCCAGGTGGTTGAGGCTGCCGTGAGCTGTGATTGCATCACTGTACTCTAGGATGGGCTACAGAGTGAGACCTTGTCAAAAAAAAAAAAAAAAAAAAGAAAAAAAAAAAAAAAGAAAAGAAAGAAGAAAAAAAGAAATTATAGGTGCATACAGAAATGAATAAACTGGGGGAAAAAAGAACAAAGACAAGAAAACCACTTCCTTACTTTTGGAAAAAAATGAAGTAGATAGCTTCTGACAAAAGTACTCAAAAAAAATGAGAGAAGATACAAATATAGAATATAAACTATAGAGAAGATTATAATTACAGATTTATTACAAATTTTAAAAACTGTAAGAGAACACTACAGATAACGTGAACTTGAAAAGTGAATGATTTTTTCAATAATATAAATTTGAAAAATATGTAAGGTGTTGTCCTACTTTTTATTAACTGTATTTACAGGTAAATATTCTCAAAGAAAAAAAGTTAACATATTTTACAAGTGGCTAACCATGGGGTAAGAATTTATGAATTCGTATTATTTTCTTTTTCTTTTTCTTTTTTTCTTTTTTTTTTTTTTGTTTTTTGAGATGGAGTCTTGCTCTGTTGCCCAGGGTGCAGTGCAGTGGCCCAATCTCGGCTCACTGCAAGCTCCGCCTCCCAGGTTCACGCCATTCTTCTGCCTCAGCCTCCTGAGCAGCTGGGACTACAGGTGCCCGCCACCACGCCTGGCTAATTTTTTTGTATTTTTAGTAGAGATGGGGTTTCACTGTGTTAGCCAGGATGGTCTTGATCTCCTGACCTCGTGATCTGCCCACCTTGGCCTCCCAAAGTGCTGGGATTACAGGCGTGAGCCACCACGCCCGGCTTCTTTTTCTTTTTTTTTTGAGACAGTCTCACTGTGTTGCCCAGGCTGGAGTGCAGTGATGTTGGCTCACTGCAAACTCTGCCTCCTGGGTTCAATCGATCCTCCTGCCTCAGCCTCCTGAGTAGCTGGGATTACAGGCTCCCACCACCACACTCGGCTAATTTTTTTTTCTTTTTTTTGAGATGGAGTTTCGCTCTTGTTGCCCAGGCTGGATTGCAATAGTGCAATCTCGGTTCACCACAACCTCCGCCTCCTGGGTTCAAGAGATTCTCCTGCCTCAGCCTCTCAAGTAGTTGGGATTACAGGCATGCACCACCATGCCCAACTAATTTTGTATTTTTAGTAGAGACGGGGTTTCTTCATGTTGGTCATGCTGGTCTCGAACTCCCGACCTCGGGTGATTCGCCTGCCTCAGTCTCCCAAAGTGTTGGGATTACAGGCGTTAGCCACTTCGCCTGGCCTGGCTAATTTTTATATTTTTAGTAGAGATGGGGTTTCACCGTGTTGACCAGGCTGGTTTCGAACTCCTGACCTCAAGTAATCTGTCTGCCTCGGCCTCCCAAAGCGCTGGGATTACAGGCATGAGCCACCGCACTGGACGTATTATTTTCATCCCTCTGAGTTTTCTAACTTTCAGCAGTGAATGTAGATTTTTTAATCCACTAATGCACTGGAGGGGAGGAGCTGCAGAAGTGCCTGTGGGTCACACTTCCCTCAGGGCCCATCCCAAGCTTACTACTAGTCCTGGACAGGGACCCTTCTGGCGCTGGCAGAGAAGTCCTGGTTTCTGTCATGAAGTCTCCAAACTCCATTCTCTATCCTTCTCTTCTGGAGTGATTTGTTTCCCCAACTTTCAGTCTTTGTCACCCTAGGACATAGACCCATGGATCTTTGAGCCTTATCCCACCCCTGGGTCCATCTCTAGTCCTCCGAAGTCTAGTCTGGGCCCAGCACCTGGACTCCTATTCCTTGGGAGGAGGGTTGAGTCTATAGGAAGCACAAAGCAGTGTTGGACCTGGCTAAAGTGCTTGGGATGTTGGAGTCACACAGATGTGGATTCAAATCCCTTGCTGCCTCTTACTAACTTATGGACTTAGTCATGTTCCTTAGATTTTACATCTTTAGTTTGTTAATAACGCCACATTATAAAATGAGATAAAGTATGCAAAACAACCATACACAATGGTGCTCAACAAACTTTACTTCTTCGCTGTTAGTTATTTGCTTTATTAAAGGAAAAACTTTAATAAAACAAATTCAATTTAATAGAGTATAATTCAGCAAAGAACAATTCACAGATCAGACAGTCCCCAGAACCAGATTAGGTTCAGAGGGACTCCAGGGCCACCACACGGTCAGAAAACATCGATGGACAGGGAAAGGAAAGTGACAAATAGAAACCGAAAGTGAGGTACAGAAACACTGGACTGCTTACAGCTGGAATTTGCCTATTTGAACACCGTTGGCTGTCTGTGGTTGACTAAAACTCTGTGATTGGTATAAGACTGAGTTACAATGTACCCATCCAGTTAGGTTACGGTTTACTATGTACAAATAAACCGTTAGGCGGAACTTAAAATATGTAAGGATGTGGCTTTAGGCTAAACTGAACAGCCTGTATTTCCAAGGAATTTACTAGCAATCCTGGTGTGTTATAAAACGATGACTCTCATTTAGCATGTGGGGCTTAGCGTTTTTAAATGGGAGGGTGGCGTGGGGCCGAGAGTTGGGGAAGCAGTATATAGAACCACTTAACCAGGTACCCCAACTAAGTGCTGTATTTCTGCCACCTGGGAAAAGAGTTAGGAGGCCAGTTTTGTTTGTTTGTTTGTTTGTTTGTTTTTGGAGACGGAGTCTTGCTCTGTCTCTCAGGCTGGAGTGCAGTGGCGCGACTTCGGCTCACTGCAATCTCCGCCTCCCGGGTTCCAGCGATTCTCCTGCCTCAGCTGCCCAAGTAGCTGGGATTACAGGCACGTGCCACCACACTCAGCTAATTTTTGTATTTTTAGTAGAGACCGGGTTTCACCATGTTGGCCAGGATGGTCTCAATCTCCTGACCTCGTGATCCACCCGCCAGTCTTTTCAAAAATATAAACATTTTACTAAAGGAGGGAGAAGACATTATTTTGAAAGTTGGATGCATTTTCAGGTGGTTGTGTTAGGAATGGTGAGGTTCTTCCAGGGAAGAGAATTACTTTTTCCTTCAGGATCATGCATCGATGGCTAACTAGAGGTGATGCTGCCCCCTGCCGGACATGGTCAGGGGAGACAGGGAGTGAGGGAAGTTGTCATGGAGTAAGAAACAATTTTCCCCTTAAGTGCTGGGGGAAGAAATGACTGGGCGGGGGTGCAGATGGGCATACAGTGACCCAGGCATTACATCAGCTGGAGCAGTAATGGGATTTGAGAATTCAATTAGGGAAGGAATTCAGAGTCACAGTGGACTTCAAATCTCCTTCTTATCCCATACTAGTTATTTCTTAAACAGTTGGGGTAAGAGCTAGATTTTCTATTATTTGTGATGGGTGCCTGAGCCGTTTGGAAAAAGGTGACCCTAGAAGGACAGAGGAATTGGGAATGCCTGGGTTGCCTGTGGAGAGTTGAGTAACAGTCTCCATGTGCTGGGCACCTGAAGAAATTACTCCTGAAGTTTAATCCTAAAGTGTTTCACTTCATCATTTCCCATGGGAGGAGAAACTCTAGCTGAACTTAGCGACATATGTAGGACTTGGGGAAGCGCTTAGCAGACGTTTAGGGTCTTTGCAATGAATCTGACCCTATAAGTCAGCTGCAGCTTCTCATTGGTCTATACATACCTGTCTGGGTAAAGGGCTCCTTTGAGTATATCTGATCATCTCCTTTTGAAAATTCAGCAATTTCTCTCCTAGGAAACTGCTACTCATCCTACCTTTCTGAATACCCATTACTCCTTCCTGCAGCTTGAAGGCAGGTCCACTCCTCCTCCTGGAAGCCTTTCCTTGACTGACTCCTCGCTGAGTTCACAGGTATCTCATCCATGCCCAAGGTTGTGCCCCCTTCCATGAGGTGAAGGGCTCTCAAAATGAGAGCTTTAGGTCCTGAGTTTAGAATGCCTATTTCTTCATGGATGTCCTTGGCTCTTTAAACTCATTGTATCTCAGACCAATGAGATGATCTCCCTCCTTCTCACCTACTTAGATCTCTGATTAGCTGATGGCATGACTATGTTCCCAGTCACACGGGCTAGACACTTCACCTGCCTCACTGCCTGTGTCCTGGCTCTATTACGTCTTCCAATTCTGCAATGCAGATAGGACGAGGGCTCTTGGGGGTAATGCAATTCACTGTGTATCTGCTTAGGTATCAGTCATTCCCAAGCCCTCATCTTTGGCCAGATGAAATGCCTCTGCCCATGAAGTTTCACCTTGTTCTTTAGCCCAACATATTGCCCTCTCTTCTGTGGACTTTTCATGCCATTGCGCCAGCACATTCTCATGTTGCAGAGCATGCTGGCCTTGTATCACACTTACTGATGTCTGTGGACATTCCTCTACCTACAAGGTGAGCTCATTGTGAGCAGGATGTTTATCTGATCTACCCACTTCCCCATCTCAGTGACTTGTACTTATTTGGTCTCAGTAAATGAAGTTTTTCTGGCCATTAGCATATTATGTGCATTCTAATCACTTACTTGCCTGTATCTCCCACTGGTGGATAAGTTTCTTGAGGACTGGACTAAGCATGATTTAGCTTTGTGTCCAGTACGTGAACTGAGCACTGTGCCAGGCAAAACCAAAGTATATAACAAATGTTAAATTAAATGGGTGAAGGTAACTTCATTTATTATTTAGTATTTATTACACCTTAAATAACTCTAACATTAAAAGTTTAGGGTTAAAAAAATGAAAAGTTTGCCAAAAGCAGATGAGCCTATAAGGGAAATGGACAAGGAGAGACTAGAGATAGAGGAGGAGATCTAGGAGAATGTGGTGTCACAGGAAAGGAAAGAGTTTAGATGGAGAGAGACCAAATATGAAGGCAATTGGTTTGGCAGCATGGAAGTCTCTGGGGAACTATGTAGAGTCATTTTTCCTTGGAAGGAAAGGGCCAGGAGCCACAGTGGGGTGCACTGATGAGTGAGTGAGTGGAAGATGTAAAGATGGAGGGAAAAAGTATTAATAACTTTTCAAGAACTTTGCCTATACAAAAGAGTAGGGTAATAGGGAAGCAAAAAGACACGGGAGCAGGATCCAGAGAGGATTTTCTTTTAAAATGGGGCATCATGAGTATGTTAAAAGCTGATGGAGTGGGGAAAACTTTCTGGGAAAAATATAAAACCTTTAATAAGATCTAAGATACTTAATTACATAAAACTATTTTTGCATGATAAAATCAAGTGAAACATTGGGAAAGAATATTTTTAACATACATAACAGATGTGACACACAATTTTGATGATCACAAACAGAGGTGCAAAAACAATGTATTTGTAACTGCATTCTACCTGCTTCTCAGCTGTCATTTCTATTTGTAGCAGAAGACAACCACACCAACAGACAAAAAAATTAAAATATCCCTTCAAAGTTATTTAGTTATTTTTCTGTACTCATCCTTAAAAACCCAGATTATAGGTTCTGTCTTCAAGGAATCCATCCTTTTTCTATGCTTTGTACACACTTGTATTGGTCAACATAACAGTGTTTTGTAATTACATACTGCACATATGCGTCTCCAACCTGACCCTGAGTTTGCTGAGAGCAGAGATATTCTCAGTATTCAGTTTATGCCCATTAACTATGTTGATTCTTGTTGATTGATAGTCACGTAAGTCCCCTGTGGGCTTTGGTGTTTTGCAGTGTTAGGTAGGACTATTTCTGCATTTGTCACATTCCTAGAAGGACCGTTTTCAGTCCCCAGCAAGCTCCCCTGTTGCCCCTTCTGAGTCAGAACCCACCTTCTCCAAATATAACTATGCTCTTGATATCTAGCACCATCGATTAGTTTTGCCTGTTCTTGAACCTCATATACATACAGCTTGTTTTCTTGTGTCTGACATCTTTCGTTCAACATTATGTCTGTGAGATCAAAATGTGTTGATGTATGTCAGCAGGTCAGCAGTTTGTTCTTTTTCCTTGTTGTGTAGTATTTTGTTGCATGAATAATGATTGTTTTAATAATAAATAATAGTAAAGTTTTTTATTTTGCTTTTTAGAGAAAAGGCTTTTCCTAACTGTAGAATATTATTTAGTCAAGGATATGTTTGGTTTTAAATGTTTTCCTATCTTACATGGGTCTCTAAAACGTAAGGAAAACAAGAGCCCATGTTTCTTTTTCTCTTTAAAAACACGATTTTTAAAAATACACAAATGAAAATTAATGAACTGTTAGTTGAGTTCCTTTCTACGGAGTTGGGGGGAAGTTGGTCTTCCAGGGTTTTGCTCTGTAGGACCACCCTGAATGTTACCTTGGACTATGGGAGTAGCAGGGGGCTTCCTGAGTAGAGGTCTCCCTTTCCTGATGTGCGTTCATGTCTGCTCCTGTCTCCTTGCATCGGCGATTTCCAGTGAGATGAGTCAGAAAACGGCCAAGGAGGGTCCCAGACTCTCCAAAAACCAAAAGTACTCCGAGCACTTCAGCATACACTGCTGCCCGCCGTTCACCTTCCTCAATTCCAAGAAGGAGATAGTGGATCGGAAGTACAGCATCTGTAAGAGCGGCTGCTTCTACCAGAAGAAAGAGGAGGACTGGATCTGCTGCGCCTGCCAGAAGACCAGGTAAGCGGCCGCCCAGCCCCGCGGCACTGGTTGGGCACAGCGCGTGGTCTCGGCTCCCAGCACGCCCCTCCCGCTCCGCACCCCGCTCTTCCCCCTAGTCGGCTCCGGGTTAGGCTCCGACACCGGAAGGCACTCCAGGGAGACTGGAAGGTGGGTGGGGGAGCAGGGCCTTCCTACCTGTTTCCAGCTCCTGCCAGCGTCGCTTAAGCAGCAGAGGAGAGCCCTGGCTCCCGCCTCCAGCTTCTTTTGGCCCTCTCAGAACCAGCCGCCGTGCCAAGTCCCCTCAGAGGCCCAAGCAACAGCCAGCTGCGCCCCCCGCGGTGGTCAGAGCGCCAGCCAAGCCACGGTCCCCTCCGAGGCCTGAGCGTCAGCCACGGTCCCCTCCGAGGTCTGAGCGTCAGCCACGGTCCCCTCCGAGGTCTGAGCGTCAGCCACGGTCCCCTCCGAGGTCTGAGCGTCAGCCACGTTCCCGCCCAGAGGTCCGACCACCGCCAGCCAAGCAGCGTCCCCCTCAGAAGTCCAAGCAACAGCAGCGCAGCAGCCCCCTCAGAGGGCCAGGCGCCAGCCGTGGGGGGTCCCCCGTCAAAGCTTCTAGGTTCTGGTAACACCATCTCTTCCCTTTTGTTCCCCAGCCCTAAGGTTAGTAGCTGCTTCCTGTGTTTACTAACACCGGGCTGTCTCCATGGCCCTCTTCAGCCTTATTACCCAACCTGTGTAATCAGTTCCCTCCATTAAATCCCTTCTGTTTGAAATACCTAGTGTGGCTTCTGGTTTCCTCCTAGGTGCTATTGGTGCATACTTCAGGTGGCTGTGGCCATTGCTTCCGTTGTCTAATAGGACTGGAAGTTGTTAATCTATCAATTGAGATTATTGACCACGGTAACAGATTGAATAAATGAGTTCCTCAATGCCTATGCCTCAGGGAGATAACGAATGGTGACTCTAATCAATATCCGTATAAGTAAAAGGAGAGGGTAATACATTGGACCCATCCATCTTCCCAACACACTTCATCTGATGTCAATCTCAGTGGCAATACCATTCATTCATTCACTCATTCACTTACTCAACAAATCCTATTGCATACCTGTAAAGTTCCATTTGATGTGCTGGGGGAAGGGAATATGGCAGTGAGGAAGCCGTATTGTTTGAGATTTACCAGGACCAAATAAGAGAATAGGTGTCATTGTGTAGGGATCAGTGCCCTAATGTTTTCATAATATGCATGTACATGGGACCATGAGAACCATAAGCAGGGAGTTATTGGCTCTGTAGGCTAGGTTTTTTTTTTTGTTTTTTGTTTTTTTTTTTTTGAGTAGTTTTAGGTTCACAGCAAAATTAAGGGGAAGGTACAGAGATTTCCCCTATATTCTTGCCCCAATACTCACATGCCTGGCCAATTTTTTTATGTTTATTTATTTATTTATTTATTTATTTTACTGTTCTGAAGGTATATCAGCATGCCAACTTTTTAGACCTTTTACTATTTGGAACTGAATCTGTTTATAAGTTAGTAGTTGGTGTTAATTGTATTTGAGATTCGCATATTTTCTCTGATACCCAGCACTTGTGTAGCATCTACTATGTGTAGGTATCACATGTTTACTGATTTAGTAGGAAGAAGAGTCAATGGGGAAGAATGTTAAAGATGCCCCTAGAAAATGTGGTTTTTGGGTCACCACCAAGGCCTGGGTATGTGCCTTTTTAGTAAGCATTCACCCCCGCAAGGTACAGTTACATAGACAGTACACAGACTACACAATGAGCAATGCTGACCTAAACAATCCATAAATGAATAATCCAGATTATTTGTGATGTGAGGTAAAGAAATGTGGAGAGTGACAAATTTATGGTACCAAAAGTGAAAGCATTAAAAAGGCACAAGATTAGGCAAGTTTAATTTGTGAAGGAAGTAACTAGTCACTAAAACTTTAATAGCAAGTTGTATGACAGGTTACCTAGTCATTAACTGAGACCCTCTTAAGGAGCCTGAGCAGAAGGGTCCTAGGACAGGTAAGTATATGGATATATGGAAGTAGTTATAAAATGTATGAAACAGAGGAAATTAATTGTATAAAAGGCATGTCACCTATAGTGGTGGCTTTGGGTGGTTGGAGTTCAATCAGGACATGGAAAGGAGTTAGAAGACAATGAAAGCAAACTTCATCATACCCACAGATTTATCTGGACCTAACCTTGCTCAGTGTATTCACCTAAATTCAGGAGATACCCTAGTGTTGGTGTGCTTTGACTCCCTCGGTTAACTAATCTCAGTGGATATCAGAGAAGGTGCCTCCACAGGCTGTTATTACCTCCTCAGCCATTGTCCCTTACCTGGGAACAGAGGATCTGAAAGGTTTCATTCATAATGTCCCATGACTTCACTTATGCACTATCTGAGTCCTACTTGAGATATTCATTTTTCCTTCTTAGATTCCCAAAGATCTTCAGGTAATGTATTGGAGCCACTTCTTCATCATATTGTCTATTCCTTTTATTGATACTGGTTGACTATTTTGAATCAAAGGAGTGGGAGACAGGTTGGTGTGATGGGAAATATTTGCTCTTAAGCAGAGCTACTAACTTGCACATGAAGAAAGGGTAAAAAAGATTTTCTGAAGCCAACTTGCTTTCTGAAACAGTGCTATTTCTGAGGTATTGCTTTTAGAGGTTAAATAATTTTGGCAAAGGCCTAATTGGATTCTTAGCAACTCCCTTGGATAGGTCTTCTCAAAAACCAGAGAATGATTTAATCTTAGAAACCAATTGTACGATTTCCAGCATCCTGATTAAACATGGTAGCATTCTTAATATTTGATAGGAGGAAACCGTGGCATCCCCCTCTTAGTTTATTCTGTCCTCTCAGTTCTAAGATTTTAGGATTTCACAAGGTTGTCCTTGCCTTTGGGTTTAACAGGTATGTCCTGGGCCTCTTTTGGTTTCAGTGTTCTGCTTTTAGGAGCTGGGGATCTGTGGTTCTTTGAAAACCACCATGGCTGTGGGTGGTTAATTTGGAGTCAATCAGTCACATATATTGGGAAGTGCTGTGTGTGCCTTTGACTCATTTTTTTCTGCACAGCATGTTTTATATTATTAAATTGAGCCCTGCACACAAGCAGCCTGGAAGACTATGATTTTCCAGGTAACAGCAGAGCTAGAGAAAAGGCCTGAGCTCTTTGCTTTCTGTTCAGGCTCTTGTTCTGCCTGTGTCTCAGGTTGCCTTATTGCTTTTATTAGTTTGGGTGAGTGAACTCTTGAATTTTGCCCTATCTTGGCATATACTCTTTCCTATCTGGGAGCAGGCCTTTATACATCCTGGTGGTCCCCATAGCACAATGCTTATGCAGAGCAGATGCTTTTGCAGAGGCCTAGGTTAGCCAGAGAGGCTTCCAGTCCTGGGAGCTGTGTGTCGTTTTGGAGTGTGACAGCCTCTGCCTGGTCACAGGTCCTTACCTGGTCCAGACCACATGGTTAACTACGCCTTCTCTGATAGCCTTAACCCAATTGTCTCTTATTCTCCTTCAACACTCGTTTTATAAATCCCTCATTCTAGATCAAGCTCACAACCTGTCTGCATTGGTTTTCCAGCTGCTGAGGATGGTCATGTGTGCATAGAGCTGCTGAGCACAGTTTGGGAAAAGCTTTATAGTCTGGTGGGTTGGTGCCACCACAAATGGATGAACCCCAGCCACTCCCCAGACTGTCCTGGCTCCACCAGCCGCCACACGTTCAACAGAATATGCATCTGTCTTTAAATCCTTCCCCTCAGCCTCAGAGGATGAAGCATTCATTCACTGATGAGGCCAGTCCCCCACCCCTCCCTGTGATCTTCCAACCTCTTATCTCCTTTGGGGTCTTGCTGTACAACTTAGCAACCCCCCTAACCACTTCAGCCTTTGTATCTTGTCTCTTTCTCATTAGCATTTCGACATGTTTTGTTCTCTCATATTGACTGTGTGTTCACGTCTGGCCCTATCCTCTTTTCTCTCTACCTTAGACAAATTTTTAAAAGAATAGTGTAAACTCATCATCTTTACTTCCTCAAATCCCATTTGCTCTTCAATTCATTGTGTTCTAATTTCTTCCCTTAGCGCCCCCTGCCCCTGGAATTCCTCTTGTGCAGATTCCTCCAGAAGTAACAATGCAAGGGCAAGAAGTTTATTTGGGAGGTGAAGGGGACACTGGAGGAATGTGGGAAGCAAGACAAGGAAGGGAAAGAGCCAATTTAAAAAAAGCATTATTTAACCAATTCTCACCGTGGGTTCCTGGAGCTTAGTCCTGCCAAGGACCTCTGGGGAACAGTGTAGACATGTGTGTCAGTTATCTCACCAGAGGGGTGGAGGAACTGGGATATTTATACACCAGTTCTCGTCAGTCATTAGTCAGCCAACTCTGCTTCAAGGATGGGGGCATTCATTCTTTGACACATCTAGCTTGTTAAGGAGATGGCAAAGTGGGCTGTAGCAGCAAGATAAAAGCCCTCAGGAAAAGAAAGGCAAGTGCTGGCACCTGGAAGTGGGGCTGAGCACAAGAGTGGTAAGGGCAAGGGGTTATGGGCAAGGCACCAGTAGTGTTTGCTCTAATGGTTACCTGTGACCTTCATGCCACTTTTCCTAATGAGTGCTGAACCCAGTCTGTATATCAATGGTGCTTTCTGTTGGATTTGTTGGGCTTTTCTCTCATTCAGTCTTTAAACTCTCTGTTCTCTTGGTTTCTGTGACTCTCTTCTTCCTTTTCTCTGCAGGAACTTTCCTTCTTCATCTTCTTGTGAGTGCTTCCTTTTCTGCCAATTGCTCAACCTTGAGGTCCCCTAGGGTTCCATACTGAGCTCTCTGCTTATATGATTTTGCCTTCTCTTGTGGTTTTAATTACGACTCACATGCTGATGACTTCTAAACCTTAATTCATCATTGACATTAATATATGAGCCTATTCACTCAGCAGATCAATTTGATGTTGGAAAACCTAATCTGTCTATACTTGATTTCTTTCCTACAAAGCTTGTTCTTCTTTTTGTTTGCTATCTCAGCAAATAACACAGCTGTCCAACTAATCCCCCAAGTTGGAAACCTAAGCACATTGTAACTTCCAATTTTCCCCTGCATATAAATGCCGGCCAATTTGACTTTCTGATGGGAAGGGGTGCAGGATTGAGATCAAGCTGGAAACAAAGTAGAGGGAATGGAGGTAGTTGATAAAATAAGGCTCCTCCATAGCACATATGGAGGGATTGGCCTTTGATGGAAACAAGAAAAGCTGTTAGATTGTGCAAAGTAGAGAGAGACCCATTAATAGGCATTAAGATAGAGGTCATGCCTGAGAATGAGCGAGCTAGAAGTTTGAGAAGGTTAGGGTACACCTGGAATGTTAGAGACCAGGCTTCTAGGCAGTAGTTAGGGCTGGCTGAGCTCAGCTCAACAGAGCTGTATATAAATCATTTGTTCTTAAGGAGCTCCTCCAATGAAGGAAACAGATTGCCACCTCTGAAATTATCAGTGGAATCACATAACTCCACATCCACACTCTGCTTCTCTTCCAACTTGGTTGCCAAATGCCCTCACAGCAACTGTTCTTAAACTTTACCATGTGCCTCCAGTGCTCTGACTCCTCCATTGTTATCTCCATCTATCAGACTCCACTTTCCTCGCTTTCCAAATTAGAAATGATATCCCAACATTTTAATGTCGTTCACAAATACCCTAGAATCCCCTGCCTTCTGAATATTTGTCTTACACCCCTGGGAAAACCCCAGCCTTTGATGAACCCAACTAACTGGCTTCACCATGTTTGTTTTTGGGCAGCTAAGCATCACTGGAGAACAGCACACAGCAGGACAATAGTAGCTGGGTATAAGCAGAATTGTGTTTATCCTATCACTAGGCA